>NC_046222.1:16468682-17114670 GCF_009819885.2 Catharus ustulatus | reverse complement strand
GTGAAATATTATTGTGAAAGAACTTACTGAAATGAAATACTAGTCTTTCATAGCCACAGGTAAGAGTGGCATTGTCTGGATTTAGAGATGGCATTTGAGATGTGATTTGCAAGCAAGATGTTATGAGGTAGACATAAAACTTTTTGGTATTCCTCATCTTCAAGTTGTTCTCTATTTGGGAAACTTGCTTGGCACAAGAAGTAAAAAAAAAAAAAGTTCTACATTTAGAAGTCTCTGGTTTATCAGAAGTGAACTCACATATTCTTAGTTGTAGTTGACCTTATAAACAAGAAGGGACAGTTTTAATTTAGTTATTCTTCAACAATAAAAGATACCAAAATAAATAAACCTTAGATGTACTATATATTTTGCACGAATACATATAAACACATGCTTAATTGATCCTGTATTTGCAATGGATTTAATATGTTAATTAGTGCTTGTTGGCAATGCAGCTGAACAACCTGACAACTGGTGGACGAATGGGAAGTTTTGAAGGAAAAAACTCCTTGTAAAACACTGAATTTCTAATATATTATATAAGATTGTAATTGCCACTCTGCTTATTTCACGTGTGCAATTGTTACATTTGCAAGGATGCAAATACTTGTGGATGTGGAGGGATAGGACTTAAGACCGCAGTGTCAGAGGCAAAATAAAGCCAGTTAATTAAAGCCAAACAAGTATATATAGCCTGAAAGAATTTTGCTGGTACTGTTTAAAATTGTGTTACAGTCTCAAATCTTGTGTCTAAAGCAATACCTTTTCAAGGAAGAGGGATTTGAACTTCATGACCTAGGAGTGTGAGACAGAACCCTGGTAAACTTGGATTCCTTAATCTCTACTTCTTAAATTATCAATCTCACTCTAAATAAATTTTTACTAAAATCATAATCTGAATCATAATTCCTCTTATTCATTTTGATAGTGCATCTTTCTTGTTCAGTTTTCTGTCTTCTGTCAAATTAATTCAATTTATGTATAGTTCCCTAACGAACCATCACTTTTTACGTAGTTAAGGAATATAATTATGCCCTTTGAAAATATGTGTAAAACTTATGTCATGCTTAAAGTGTTGCATTCAGCAGCAAGGTGTGTAGTAATCATGAGAAATGTGAGAATTGTGTCTAGTATGACAAACTTGTATGTCTGTCTCTGAGCAGTGAGATTAAAAGTCATATTTATGGCTATTTAGTTGTGATTTGTCAAATAACTGAAAGCTTGACAGAGCTCTAGCTCTATCTCATTTATTCTTTGTGGTGGTAAATTTAGGGTGCCTCTAATGTGGTGGTAGTACTGCTTTCATGGATCTTGCTTGTGGGCATTTAACTAAATAACATGATATAGTGAGCTACTTGGCTGTCCATGTAATATTCTCTCTGAAAGGTTCAAGCTATAATAACATGTTTAGAATTGCTTTTTGGATTTTAAAATAATTAACATAGATTGGGCAAGGCAAAAAGTAATTTCTTTTCAGTGTGGCATAGAAGTGGAGTTGTATCTAATATTGTGATTGGTATAATCTCAGTGTCATCAGCCCATCACTTGGAACCTTGTCTGCAATACAGATGCATGCATCTCCAGTAGACCTAAAGAACAAAGGAAAAAGCTGCATGCTGGAGAAACTTGGTATCTGGCAGTCTCTTGTTTACCTGCATAACCTGAACATGAAATCAGTTTATATTTTATATTGAGGAATGAATATGGAAATTTCTTTGTCTGTGAAGGATCAAATGGCTTGTAGAAGGAATGCATAGAAATAATTTTTGGTTCAAATGTTCCAGTTTTTTATTTTAAAAACCTGAAGGCTCCTTGCTCAACATAAGTGTTACTTTGAGATTAATACATGCCATTTTTAACTACGCTTCTTTCACTAATCCCAAGGTGAGGCCGAGTAAGTTTTATTAATGAAACAAATGTTTTTGGAGAGAATAGCTTTAAAAATCAGTAGTTCATGTGACTGAGCATACAACTCATAGTTTTTCATTCTTATATTAAGTGCCCTGAATTATTTCTGAAGGAGGAATTTAATGTGAAATAATTGACTCTGTGGCATAATCAATTAATTTGATTCAGAATTCTCTATGGCTGGATGGAAAGTTAGAGGACTACTTGGGTTTTTCCTCCTTGGAGAAGGTAAATAATAATGAACAGTCAACATCTGAGTGGAAAAACTCCATCTCCTTACTTTGAGGAGGGTAAATTGTCCACTTGAAGGTTATTTTCATTTTGTTTGCTCCCCACACTTTCTGTCCTGCTGCAGCTTAACTCAAAACCATATGTAAGGAAGCTAGTTCAAAGCTTTTGAGTAATTTAAAACTTTTATAGTGCCTTGAACTTGAGAATGAAAAACTATTCTTGTAGAACATATCCATCAACTTTGCTTTCTTATAAACCCTTAACTGATTTAGCTCGCATTGACATTCTGTGCCTTTTCTGTGTCTTGTCTACTTCTTTGCTCTTTCCATTAGATCCTCCTACTACTACCACTCGACTGCCCACGGTTCCCTGGCATCCTTCGACTGATGGCACCACAGGTTTAGCAACAGAACCTAGAATAATAAATTTCCCAACATCAACCTTGCCAACAAAGCAGGACGACACTTGGGGTATCGTCGTCGGTTGTGTGGTGGGTGGGATTCTTTTGCTGTTACTTCTTGGTACTCTGGTTGGAGCTGTCTACTATAAGAGAAGGAAGACGTTCCGCGGTGACTACTTTGCTAAGAGCTACATTCCACCATCAGATATGCAAAAAGAGTCTCAAATAGATGTTCTTCAGTCAGATGATATGGGCTCTTACCCTGGCAGTATAAAAAAAGAAACAAAACACCAAATGAACTTAATATCTAAAGATTATTTAGAAGACCCTGGAAAACCTGAGTTGAACAATATAGACAATACTAACAGGTACCAGGACCGTTATGAAAGACCAGTGGATTACCATGAAGGTGGAACATTTGGAATGGGTTTTATGCATGGTGAATTTTACGAGGATGATGACTTTGTTTCTCACTTAGATGGTGCGGTAATATCTCGAAGGGAGTGGTATGTGTAGTAACCACTGAAAACTAAACATGTACCTGCAGTTCACTTCATTGGCTGGTCACTTTCAGATTGTTTATACTTAAACAAGAGTAGGAATAAACTTTTTGAGACTTTTTTTTTTGAAGGTTTTTATATTGTGACTTGACACAATGGAAATACTGAATCTGGGGAAAATGTATTTGAGCTGCTTTTTTTTTTTTCCCAATGCTGTACTACTGTTTAAGATTTGAGTTTTAACGCAGAGTGCTTATATTGGTCTATGTCAGAGTTAAAAAAAAAAAAAGGCTGAATTAAAGTTGCCATTCAATATTGTTTAAGAATAAAAAGTGGCTGTCTTGGTTCTCTGATTTAAAAATAAGTTTACCCAAGGCAATGATCAAATCTTTGGGGGCTTTGAATTACTCCAATCTAGGTACCATCCACATAAACTTAATGCTTCTATATAGCAAATACTTTACCAGTTAAAATGAGTTACAGCAAAATTAAAGCTTTATTTTCTAGGATTTTTTCTGCATAAAAATGAATACCTCTTAGCATTTTAATGAGCCTTCTTGTAACTATATACTTAAAAGTTAAGTCATTGCACTGAAACTAACTTATGAACAACATTTTGAGGAGTAACTGTACACAGGTCAAAGGCTTGTTTTTGAATAAGATGAAAAGTTATTTTTTTATAGTCATTGATTTCTAAAGCTTATTCTAGTGTCTGTATATATACATACAGTAAGGTGTTTTGTTAGGCCTGTAATTGGCAGGGTATCAAAACTCATTCATGCATACAAGATGCTCTTTGCAAGTTCACAGGGTGCAATTTTTGAGACCTGTTCTGGAGGCTTTGTGGGAATCTTACCATTGAATTTAAAAGCTGGCTAATTGGACACAACTAAGGAGAAAACACTCATATAGATTCCGAAGCTGGAGGCTAATGTGAATGTGCTTATTTTCCCAGGTGCCAAAAAGCATTAGAGTTTCTATGACCAGAAGTTAAAACAGCGGTTTTACGCTGCTTCTGACTAAGTTACAATGCCTGCTTTGAAGAGGGTAACCAGAGTTTCAGATTATTAGTAGGGAAGTGGACACTTGCACTGCTACTTCAGGTATTGAAAACACAATCTTTAATGGTGCAACTCAAGAGTCTATGAAACAGGAATTCAGATGATTTGTGCAGTCTCTGTACCGCAGTGGCTTTGTTTTCCCTGCAAATAATCCATACTGATTTCACAAGTTCTTTAAAATGACATCATAACCATCATATGTAGGAAATCTTGTCTGAAATAGTTCTATTTTGTCTTGAGCAGATTCACCAAACTAAATCTGCTGATTATGTGAGGAGGAAAGAAATAACTTTAGATTAATTGCAGAACAACGATAAATTCATAAGTAGAATAGTAAATCTTTTGAAGTGCCATTTTTAAGTGTTTAGCTTGAGGAAATTGAAGCTGATAGGACAATTAGTATTTGAAACCTGAAAAGGGAAAAGTCTCTGCTACCATTGATGTGAAATAGGCTGCATAATTACAACTGCTTCATGAGCATTGATGCTGGAAATTCTTTTCTATCCTCATGATGTTTGGTAGCTTACAGCATTTAGAGCTTCACAAAAATAGTTGTATTGAGCATTGTAGACAATACACTGTGATTGCATATGACTGCATGTGTCTAAAAAAGATTAAGACAACAGCTTTATTTGAAGTTCAAATGGAAAAACAAGTTTGGGTTTGGATTAATGGAGTACTGATACATGATTGACCAAAGTCTCAACAACAATAGCAAGCGATATTGTGGTTATCTGTAGTTTGAGTGCAAACACAAGAAAAGGAGTGAAACTTCTAGCAGAGGGTTCAGATCCAAATTATCTCTGGAATAAAGAGATTATACCTCTCTTCAAATAAAAACTTGATATGTCATCTTTAAAAGATGGTGTTACTTGGAAATAAACATAACCATAAACCAGTTTTCCACATGGGATATCTTGCTTTTGTCTCTGTGGATTTTTTTGCTTTGATTTTTGAAATATATATATATATTTAATTCCTAAGGGTTGAGAAGTTGAAATGTTCTGGAGTTGAAGTTATTAATAGGGATAGGGCTTACGCGCGTTGCAATGTTTTGTACATTATGTCTACTGTAAAAAGAATTGATTGTACGTACAAATGGCTGTTGTGTGAATAAACTTTTTCTTACATTCTGGAACATAGGTAGTGTTCAAAAGTGTTTCACAGGTATATTCTAAAAAGTTGGAGGTGGAAAAGCACAATAAACCCAGAGGGTGGATAGAATGAAGTGTTTAAGCTGTTTGAGATGGGCTGTTTAGTATTTCCCTGTGGAGACCCTAAGCTTATGAAAGAAGTGTCTTCAGAAACTCTTAAGAAGATTAAGAGAATGATAAATAGAGGTGATTGCTGTCCAAAACATTTCATTTCAAGCAAAACTGATAAACTAACTAGGAGTTGCATACTTTAAAATGGTCTTGTTTTTTCATTCTAGTGTCTTTGTTTGCTTTGACTGTATTTCTTGGAGTTAATCAGTTCCCACTTATTTCTGGTTAAAATGCTTTGTAGGTGGCACCATACATCTTAGGTGCTCTCTGACTTGTTCAGCTTGGCATGATGGTCTGGGTTTATGATCATTGTGCTGGTTAGACTGATTTTTTTGCCAAAGCAATTCAAAAAACCAAATTAAGTGTGCCCTGTGGTAATTCTGCTTAAGTTCCTGTGTGTCACTGTGCTGGGATATTACTATTTTTCTGGGTATTCAGAAGAAAATGGGTGTTTGTCATCTCACCCAAAATCAGACTCAATGGGTAGACTTCGATTGAAAGTATAATACTTAATGATGTTTTACCACTATAGCAGAATTACTAGAAGAAAAGGCACCATGAAGTTAGGATGAAGCAGTCAAGAAACTCTTCTGATGTAGTCACAAGACCAAAGCCTCTTCAAGAATTCTGGGCCTAAGAATGTGTATTAGTTAGCTGAGACTTTCTCATTTTAAGAGGAGGGCTCCTGGTGTAAACTAAACTTAGCTAGTTAAAATGCAGTGGTTAGGTGACCCTTCCACTGATTCATGTGCCCATTCTGCAGGAAAAATTATCAATTATGCATGTGTCATAGTTTAAGCCCAGCTTGCAGCTAAGCACCATGCAACTGCTTGCTTTCCCCACCCCCCTCTCCTCCCATTCCAGTGGAATGGGAAGGAGAATCAAAAGTAGAACCTGTAGGTTGAGATAGGATCAGTTTAATAATTGAAAACAAAATAAAATATAATAGTAATAGTAATGGATAATAAAAGAGGGGGGTTGGGCACAGAAACAAACAAGTGATGTGCAATATTTCTTTCCAGGTGATTTCCCCAGTTTATATACTTAGCATGGTGTTCTGTGGTGTGGACTATCCCTTTGACCAGTTCAGGTCACCTGTTCCAAATATGCTCACTCCATTTTTCTTCTGTGCAGCTCCTCACTGGTAGAGCGTGGGACAAACACACAAAAGTTCTTGACTTAGGATAAACATGACTTAGCAAAAACCAAAACATGGGTGGGTTATCAACATTATTCTCATACTCAATCCAAAGCACTCTCCCAGCTCCTGAGAAGAAATTAGCTCTATCCCAGCCCAAGCCTGGACAGTTTATAGTATCTGATGGACCAGGAAAGCCATTATGTAAACCAAAGGTGGTGTGTTGCATTTATCTTTGAGGAGCAAAGTAACTTCTGCAAGTTATTACTCTAGGACTTTATTCCTTAACGTTAGGGGAGTCACACACAAAAACTTATTTAAGGGGTTTTTTTTTCATATTATTTATATATATATACACACCTTTGTGAGTCTGGTCCCAGGGGAATATTTGTGTCACATCTTTCATAAGCAGTGAGGGGACAGAAATTGCCTTATTAGAGTGCAAGTGTTGTATTTTGACTTTTTCTTTTAATTGAGGGATTTGGGTCAATTTTCTAGCATACAGGCAGAAGAATATTAGAAATCTGAGGAACTGATAAATCGTATTGCATAGTTTCAGGGTTTTTATCTGTGAATAGAACGTATAGCTGAAGAGGCTCTCAAAATTGCCTTTGGTAAGAGATAAAATAGGGAATGTTGTGTTGCATTTGGACAATAGCTGAAGTAGACTGCTTTAGAAATACATCGCAGGTATAGAACTTAATTTTCAATTAATTTTCAATTTCTTGGCTGTTAAATTTTCTGATTCAGTAATCAATGTAAATAAGAACATTATTTAATGTATGCTACCTAAATTTTGTAGGTAAGTATTTAGTGGAGCTGACATGAATTATTCCAATTGTGAAACTTTTTGTTGAGCCTGTTGGTGCAAGTTTGAAGCACTGATGATTTTAAGTTAAAGTATGTTAATAGCTTTTTCAGTTTTGGGACTTAAAAATTTATTTCTAAGCATAGTGAAAGGAATGACCTTTAAAGACTGACAAGTGTGTTAATTCAGTATGAGAGTTGTTCAACATTGGATTTGACAATGCTAAGGTAAAAACAAAAATGCTTAAAAAGGAAAAAAAACACAGCTTTTTCTCTCCCCTTGTTAAAATTTATTTAAGAAAATTATCTTCTTGTAGCTTCAAGTCCTAAATATGATCAGTGGTCTTAGGGTTTGCTTTGATCAGTGTAAGCCAAGTATTCAGTGTTTGTTTGCGTGTTCATTGGTCCTAGTAGTATATAGGGTTTTTTAACATTGATTTTAAGTTTTTCCTTTTTTGCTTTCTGCAGACTTAAGTATCTTTAAAGAAAGATTTTCTATAAACCATAGTTGCCCAGGTTTTAGAATTAACACCTTGTTAGCACATGTAAGTGCAAACCGTCTATTTTGTAATGTCACCTTACCTTGAAAGTGAGAATGAAAGTATGCTGCTAGTACTTAATAAAAGTAGCCCATGAAATCTTTGAAATCAGGTTTTGATTTCATGAACTCTGTTAATTCCCCCAGTTTTTTAGTTGGGCAAGTTGAGGCAATACTGCAAAAGTGCTAGTGCAGGTATAAGGCTTTCGGTTTGACAGTGGAAGGAAGAAGCATTTCTCAGAACAGCACTGAAGTAGCTTATCTGAGTATGGAAAGTATATGAACTTCTTAAAGTTGTAATCTATGCTATCACATTGCAGATGTGCCCTTTAAGCAGACATCTTCTGTTGCTGTAGCAGGGGCTGTGATTGGAGCAGTCCTTGCTCTTTTTATCATTACCATCTTTGTGACAGTGCTGCTGACCCCAAGGAAGAAAAGGCCAGCCTATCTTGACAAAGTGTGAGTATGTGTTGGGCTTTTTTTTTTAATTCAGTTAAAGAAATATGTAGAAAGCATTTGCTCTATACAGGAATTTAAAGTGGCTGGATTAATTTAGCAGCTATTCAGCTTTTGTAATTTCAGGGCTCTATTTTCAGAGTAGACAAATGTGAAATCACACTTGCATTTCTGATGAAGAAATAAGAAAGGTAAGAATTACTTCAGAAGTAATATAATGCTTTATCACTTGAGAAGTTTGGGGTTTTTTTGGAAGGAAAACTACTCATGGGTTTAACTGGAGGGCAAAGAAGAGTTCTCTCTTGACTGATGCCAGTGACTGCTAGTTTGTTGTAAGTGTGGGTCTAACTTGCAAGTAAATTGTCCATGCTTTGCAGACGTGAAGGCTTCCTAAAATTAATCCTGAAACATTTGTAAGATTAAGGAAGCTCCCGCAGATATGTGCTTAGAAATTACTGACTTGTTGTGCTTTCTGGAATGTTGGTTGTTTCTTCAAGTCTCTGGCACAGACACGCAGTTTATTCAATGTGATCAAACAAAAAAAGAAGGAAACAAAAACATCTGCAAAGATGTTATCAGTTGAAGTGGATAATGTCTAGATCCTGTTCGGAACACACATAAAAAAATGACAAGGGCTTAGAATATTTGTGAATATGGGTCTACTTACATCCCATATCCAGTTTCTTACATCCTATATACAGTTAACACTTAAAGTGAATGAGAATTTTATGTCTGTATATATAGTTAATGAGAACTAGAATAAAATAACTTAGAGCCTTTAGCATAAAATAAGCTTCCTCATTTGCATTGAGCTAGCAGGATGAGTCAAAAGTCTTCTTTTGAGCACTTTCTAATATGGTTGGAAATGCTGTTTACATATTTATGTGAATGATCTTACTCATTTAGATTCTTTTATAACCATTTGCTTTCACTGAGAAAGTTAAAAAAAAAGTCTTGCTAGTAAGGCTTTCTCAAAGGCTTTTTAAGCACAGGCTATACTTTAAAATGTTGTTTAAGCTGTATCTCATAACTTAGAAGCCGTGTTAGATATCACTAGTTTCTAATCCTCCTTAGTTGGAGTGTATGGGGGGAAGTTCAGTCTGCTTAACACAGGATGCAATAAATTACAAGTTCTGAGTGGAGCTTTTCTACAAAAAAACTGTGTGGCTGAATAATAGCCAGTGGTAGACATATTCCATTACAATATATCACATCTGAGTCATTGCTGGCTGAAAGGTGTTTGTCCCTGAGTACCGAGGGTTGGGTGATTTGGCAGTTAATATCTGACCATGCATTTGGATTTCACAAACATGATGTGTCATGTTCATTCCCTCTTCACTACAGGATTGATCTGCCGCCCACTCACAAACCAGCCTCATTTGAGGAGAGAACATTGTCAATACCACAGAAAGAAGCTATGCTTCAGGTGAGTAAGTGTTTATATGCATCTTAAACTGACTTAAGGGAAGTGTTAACTTTGCTTCATTATGTTAATTTGGTATGATTTTGCTTTCCTGGTAATTTATGGAGCCTTTCAATGGTTTCACAACTGAGTTGTTTCCCTACGTATGTGATATTTAAATCTCTCATCTGTATTGTTAAACTCATTCTTAGAGGTCAGAAAACTGGTAGACATCTTGTATTTCTAACAGCCTTCAACAGACATGGCTCCTTTTGAATTAGTAAAACCTATAGTTGAAATTCAGTGGTGAGAGAATATACATAGCTTTAGAAAGTAGTCTTCATAAGGGGGAAAAATGATGCTTGGTAAACTTAAAGTGATCTTATCATCAGGTCCCTTGCTAGTAGCACTTGCTATTCTTTTGAGTTATTAACGTTTGAGGGGTGGGGATAGATTGGAATTTGGGCTTTGACATGGGTAATTTACCAAAGTATGAGCTTGATTCTAGTTGAAGATAATTTTTAAATACTTGCAATTATGTACTTCTATTTTTGTCTTCTTGCACTTAACCAACAGCAAAAGGCCCATACCAATTTTTTTGACCAATTTTGTTGAATTTTTAGTGTGCTTGTACTGGTAGCTTCTTGTCATCTAAAGTAATGCTGTCCAAGCAAGACAGCAATAGGGAAAAACCTTTACCAGAATTTAGTGTTTGTGTGGGTGTAGTCTGATCAAACAGGCTTGTAGAGATCACACTGGAAAGCTGATTCTAGCAGAGGAAACAGTTTGAATGCGTGGGAAGCAAGGAAGACTAGGACTATATTATTCCTTACAACATGGTTTTGAGGGGGATTAGACTGTTTGGGAAACTCCAGGTGAATTCAGGCTTCTCTTGCACTAGGCATTATAGAGGAAATCTGTTCTTAAGAGATGACTTAAGCTAGTGTCCTTGATTATTACACTTCACAGAATAAACCAGTCAGTCGTGGATCCCCACTATGGCCCCTAAAGTGTCTTTTCTGTATGTGTTGATATTAAGTTAATCAGTCAGATTATTTAGTTCTACTTACATTGAAGAAAACTTCCATCATCTATGAGTATTTGTAAGAATTAGATTGTAATTGTTTTAATAAAATTTTTGTTCCATCCTCAGTGCATGCAATAAATAATGTGATTCAAACCACTGATGTGCTGAATTGTAACACTGAGCTAACTAAAACAAACATTTTTTAATACGAAATATCGTTTTTCAAATACTATAGTGTATCTTTGCAGCTTTAAGGACCTATAAAAGTCCTTTCTCATAGAGGGGAAAAAAATCTTCACCTACCTTTTAAGAAAGATTTTAATGGAGTTCTCAATAACGTTGAAAATATTCTTGTAGATTTTCTTTGTGATTGATGGTTACTAAAGCTCACTAAATATCAGTTGCTGATAAAAGCTCTCCTGTCATCAATGTTACAATGGGTAATACTTGTGTGTATTGTTGCTGGGTGAAGCAGGAAGCTATTCTGAGATCCATTGCTGCCTTTAGTAGCAGCCTGATGATTATAACACTGTGAAAGTAGAAAACATTTTGTTGGCATAAAGAAAAATAGGTTTTCATCTTCTTACCCTAAAGGTGGTATAGCACCAAAGATTACAGAAAAGAATCAGTGCTTTACTGTGCTCAGGTTGGGTATCATAGTTGTTTCTTTCTTTTACTGCAGTATTCATCAATTGTAATTTTTGGTTAATCATTCTTCTGCTAATATTCCTGCTTAAAGTATTTGAGAAATATTCTCTTGCTTATAGAATCAAAAGATATGGTCTGTTGTGGTATTTGTGCATCTGTAGTGCAGCTAGATGGCAAAATGACAACACTAGGAAATGCAATTATTTGTCCTTTACAAAGCAACTTAGGAGGTAGACATAAGAAAATCTGTACCTCAATGCTTTTGTCTTCAGAACTTCTCTGTCTTTGAATTTTTCTAGGTTGTGCTTACTGTGACTTTTGTTAATGGGTACTAAGGAATTTAGACTGAAGCTGACTGTAGTCTTGGAATGTTTAATTAAACCTTTTATGAAAATGTATTTTGTAAATGGAGAAAAAAAGTAAAGAGACTGAATTGAATATTTGTTTTCCTCAAGTTGAATAAACAGAGTTTTAAGTTGTTTTGGGAGGAGAAAGATTCCTCTGCAGATTAGGGGTTAACTAGGCTTTATTTTAAAAATGGATGTTAGTATAACACTGTTAGTGTACTTGTCTTTTTCTCTCTGTGGAACTCCAGAATGGAAAAGACCTGGAGCTGGAGGCTGTCTTCCTAGCTGATACTGCCTCTAATCATTTTACCTAACAGAAATTAATGTCAAAATACTGGTTTTAACCAAGAGGTGATTGGTTGCATTGTTTTGGTGTAACAAGCCTACATTTGGAAAGCTGTAAAGAGGAAAAAGAAACAATTTATCCTGTCAGGATGTCTCATCCTGTGTGACTCAATGTCTGTACTCACCACTGTACTGCCTGATGTTCCAACTGCTGCCTTGCCTCCCCAGAATGAGACACCAGGTGAGCCTCTCACTGGGTAGTTCAGATGTAAACTTCTGGATCCGCTGAAAACAGCTGTAGGGGAAGTGTCACTGCTTTGTGAACCACAATAGATGATCAGTTCAGCTTGAGTGGAAATCATAGGCTGCACAAAGGTGCAAAGTAATGAGAAGTGATTTTAAATAGCATCTTCTGCATAATCACAATAACTTAGAATTGAAAGTGGATTTATTCAATTTAGGCTGATTCTGGTAAGTTGTTATAAATAATGTGCATGTTTTTCTGTCATCTTTACTGTTATTGTGGACAGTAGCTTTTTGTTGATCTTGTAAAGTATTTGAGATTCAACTCATGATGCTGAAATTCTCCTATTTGTATCCCAGCAATCAGTATTTAATTAATTTTATTCATATCTGAGTCAACAGGTTATGGTATTAAAATGAAAGGAAGTGTTCTGGACCTGTGATAATACTGGATAGCCAGTGTCTTTCATGGATATTTCTTGAGACTGGGAAACTTTCAGTTTACTTTAAATATATGTTATCATTTATGTACTAGTGTTAATAATGAGCTACCAATATGTACTAGTACTATGTAACTGAGTACTCAAAATTTCTCTCTGCTGGTGTTTGCAGATACCCATTCATGTGAATCACTTCAGAACTGAGAAAAACTGATTCACTTTTGCCCTTAAAAGAGTGAGGCAGAAGTCCAAAACATATACTATGGAAAGCAGTACAGGAATATATACTATTTCTATAGTATACATAGGAATATTATGGAAAAAAATTACATTATAGCTTGATTTACTATGAAGACTGTAGGTTCATCTTTTTCAACTCTTTTCTCAACAGCACTTGCATTTTGTCCAGGTGTTATTTTAATAATGACTGCCATGGAAATACTATTCTGTTACTCTGAGCTATTGATTACATGTAATGTGGAAGAGTGGTGAGCAACCTGAAGGTTACATCCTTGGTGAGAGAGGAATCTCTGCTTGGCAATGTGGTTTTTGAGGCAAATCAGGAAGGAGTTGAGCAATGGAAGAATTCCAGTGGCTTAAAGAAGAATTTTTCTATATTGCATAATATTTTGAAAAGGAGTGTGAGAGGATGCACTAATTCCAACAGTCCTTAGCATCATTAGGGTTAACTTCACTGTTTCAAACAGTATATTGCTAAGAAGCAAAATGTTCTTTACTTTCCTCTACACTTGCTTGAGATGGGCAGTCCTTGCCAATGTGAAAGAACTGAAGTTATTATTACCTTGACATGTGGTTCTGAAGGCAAGAGGAAAAGCGTGTTTTGCACAATGCAGTGCAATAGTCAGCATTGCTGAAGGATTCAGAATTTATCAAGGCTCTTCTGTAGCAACAGGAGTAAGAGTGGGTAAGGGAAATGCAGCCCAGTAGGTATTTCTGGCCAGAAGACTGACTATAGACTTGCAACTTGGAAGAGTGCCTCACTTAGCCAAGCAAAGCTCTTTAATGTTTGTATTACTGATCAAAACAGGAAAGAAAAAGGTGAAGTTGTCTTAGCACCATTAAAAGCATCAAATATCATTTACGAAATGATGAGGTTTCTGAACCAAATTTGAAAACATGAACCACTGAACTTTTAAACCTAGTATAATACTGATAATATAGATTATGGCTCTCTTGCACTCTTCTAGTTCCTTTCCCAGTGCTTTTCATACAGGTGGGAATGATGAAAAAAGAAGTATAATTGTTATCATTTGCCTTAAACCAAAATCTGTTTAGACAAACAAGATTGAATGGATGGGAGCACAAAATGTGCATCAGTAAAATCATCTGTATTGATAAAAGACCTTGCAATAGGGAAAAAAATTGCCAGATAGGGGTTAGAATGAGGCACAAGCTTTTTTTTGTTAGTGGATGCCTTTGTAATGGGATTTCTAAATTGGAAAGGATCAGAAAAGGTAAAATGAAGTTTTTGGTGAGATAATTGGTTTTAACTATTTGAAGAACTGTTCAAGGAGAATTTGTAGAGTAAAACTGGGTTTTGTGAAACTGCAAAATGTAATGGTAAGACAATGCAAACTTCTGTTAGGAATCCAAGCGCATAGCCCCAGGTTGTTTCTATGCAGGAAGACACAGACTATGTAGATCAGCACCAGTTTTATTTGACAGAAACCAATGATTTTGATTGTCACTTGCTTCATGGCTGTAAAATGTATAATTTCATTATCTAGCAAAAGTGTTCTCTTTTCATGCCATGTGAGATGATTTCCTTTGACTTAGTTTTAGTTGAATAACCAACTGAACTCTTCTGGTTTCCAGTGTGTGTCTAAATCATGTCCATATCTACTGCTGGTAGAATTTCTCAAGCAAGCAGATTTTTTTGTTGTTTTGCCTCCCTGTGTGGTGAATTCTTGCTCTTAGTTCAGATATGAAAGAGCAATGCTGCTTGCTAAGTGGTAAATCACATTCTCAGAAATGCAGACTGCATTTTAGGACTTAGAAGCAAAAGCACAGTGACTTTAAGGGCAGGAGGGGACACTTTGAAATGGAATTACAAGAGAAGTTTGACAAACTAAATTTGGGAAAATAGACCTGTGAAGATGGTGAAAAATAACTGTTGGAGGAGTGGAAAAGGTTAGGGAATATTAGACAATTTTTAAAGTAATTTTACAAGGCATTTGGGGGTTGTATTTAAACTTAACTCAAAATTGCTTCAAAACTTTATCTAAACAAATGTGGAAAGAGGAGAAAGTAAGAAAGCATAAGATATTACTGAGATTGGGTTCTCTTCAAAATAATTCTTGAAGGTAAGAATATGGATGTATGACCCCTGCAAATGTTACCTACCTGTACAAATACTTGTTGTGGAGGGACTTTTGCACAAAGATCAGCAACCTAGCTGTTTTGTGGTTGCTCCCACTGTGAGACTGTTGGGAAAAGAAGGAACTGCAAAACAAAAAAGATACACAGTTGTGCAAAGATATAGGACCATTTATGGGCCTATACTAAGTGTGGCATAAAGGAAGAACTTAAATTAGGAGTGGTGATACCACCGCACAAACTGTACCCTAAATCATATTTCTTAGATGGCATTGCTTGGTGTGATTTAGATCAGCCATTAACTCAGGCACTTGGTAATTAACTGAATGTTTAGAAACAGCCCATTTCACAGATTAAGTTTTTCTATCATAATGGTGAAGAAAAAAAATAAATTTATAAGATGGGAGATTTCAATGCTTCTGCATGAAGTAACTTCTCATTCACCAACATTCCCAAGTCCTGCTCCTCAGGGCTGCTCTCACTCACTTCTCTGCCCAGCCTGTGTTTGTGATGGCTCTGACACAGGTTCAAGACTTTGCTCTTGACCTTGTTGAATTTCACAAGGTTCACACAGCTCTCAAGCCTGCCAAGGTCCCTCTGGAGCAAATGATGCTTGTTACTGGTCCTTGCTTGGAGTTTGAGCCACTTATGAGCTGTCTATTTGAGTGTGACCATCCAGACAGTTTTTTATCCCCTGAATGGTCCACCCATCAAATCCATGGCATCAAATGTTTTGCACAAGTGACATCAGTTACTCTTCCATTTTCCACCAACGCTATGATCCTGTCATAGACAGTCACTAAATTTGTCTGGTTCAATTTGCCCTTAGTAAAACCATGTTGATGGTCACCAACCACCTCCTCATTTTCTATACACCTTAGCATAGTTTTCAGGAGAATCTGCTCCTTCATCTTGCTGGGCACTGAAGTGGGACTGACTTGTAGTTCCTCAGGTCATCTTAACTTCCATTTTTAGACGTGGGATCTTATTTTCCCTTTCCCAGCCATTGGGAACCACAGGCCTGCCACTGCTTCTACTATAGGATGGATAGTGGGTTAGTCACTTCCTGTACAAGTGTCTTCAGAACTTGCAAATGTGTCTCATTAGATCCCATGAACTTGTTCACCTCCAAATTCCTTAGATGATCTTGGACCCCATCTCTTACGGTAGGCAGTTTGGCTGGGATGGAGCTAATTTTTTTTGCAGTAGCTGGTATGGGGCCACGTTTGGGATTTGTGCTGAAAACAGTGTTGATAACTTGGGAGCCATTCTGCTTATTGTACTGCCCTGCCAGCACATGGGCTTGGGGTGTACCCAGGAGATTGGGAGGGAGACAAGGTATTGGGAGAGGGAACACAGCTGAGACAGGTGACTCTGACTGATCCTCATCTTTTTTCCAGCAGCCATTGAATTGTAAAAAGGATTCTAAATGATAATCAGTTAAGACACTTCCTAAGGCAGTGTATTTTGGGATGACTGATGGTTTTTGTATTAACCAAAACTGTTTTGCAGTGTTGAATCTTGACTTGTTTCCCCTGTAACTTTTCTTCTTTCAGAAAGAACATTTTGCTTTGCAGAGCCAGTACATAGAGAGAGATGCTGAAAACTTGCAGCAAATGGTAACTAATAAGATGGCTTGAATTCCTGATTGAAACTTTATTTTATGGAGTAAGATGAAATCAGACTTATGATGTGGGTATTCATGAATAAAAAAAAAAATTTGTCCACCCTGGTCATTAACTGTTGGATTGTGTGGGTGAAGTGAAAAGTGGCAGTACCATTTTAATATCCTAAAGTCATTTGCTGATTAATTTAAATACTTTAACACTCCAGCATTCATTTCTTGGTAAGTAACTTAAAGCAGAGGAGTGTTGACAGACATTTTTGTAGTTGGTGATTTGCTCTTTAGATGTATTGAGCTTTAGAGTCCAACTTCATTTGAAACAAACTTGAGGTTAACTGTCTGTTAGTGGAATTTTTAAGTTCCTATTTCTTTATTCATAGGATTGTCTTGGAGGTCACATATCTTTGATTTTGCTTAAAGTTCATCCAAGAATAGGAATTGCAGGTTCTATACATGAACTATGAAACTTACTACTTCTTGTGTGTGTTTAGAAAGCTGTGAATGGAAGGCAACTTACTTGTGGGGATGAAGAGTCTCAGGAAGAAGAGGGTCTTCAGCCTGTGTATCCTGTTTATCAGCAAACTTACTGCAAAAATTGGAGCAACAGATACCCACAAAACTCAGGACCTGGAAGAGTCTACATCAATCCAAGGGAACATTATGTATGATTCTTCACCCAGATGTCTTTAACAAGGGTTTTAATATCTGTTGAATATATGACCCTCATGTCTTGTTGGTTTTAATCTCTAAGATAATTGGGGTTTTTTTTCATGTGTGAAGAAATTGTATAGATAATTTTAAACAGGTAAACTATTTGAGACTTGCCTCTAGTCTTTGGTATGTCTGTGTTTTTATAGTAATATTGATCTGCCAAATGTGGAGAGCCACTTAGCTTTATTAACCTTCACAGTTATAAGCTGTATAACCTATATTAATTGGTTGGCACATGTCAAAATGTAGCTCAACTTTTTGACTGGCTATTTCTGGGAACATTCTCTCTAGATATTTTACAATAACCTTACCCATATAGAAGTGAATAGATATGAGCGAGACAACTGAATCCCTTGTGACGTTAGCAGTCTCAGGCTGAGACATTTTTTTCCATCTTAGAAAACTTGGGATATGATTTTGACTGGCCTTAGCTATTGATTTCTCAACCAGCCCTACCTCTCTCAGTAAAATGAACAACTAGACTACCTCCCAAATACTGGCTGGTCCATAAACTACGCTGTTTTCCCACCTTGTTAGAAGTGAAGCAATTGCCTTACATCAAAAGGTTTTTATTGTGTCTTGATTCTGCCTATTGCTGGCTTGGCTTTTACAGTTCGGTCTACATCAAACTTAGTTGAAGGTGGTAGATGATGAGGCAGACAGAAATTTCTGTGAGTGTCTCTTGTGAAGCTGTATCTTACCCTTAAAGTGTTATGTAGTTGTTTTCCCAAGTATGACTCCTATTTTAGATGCTGCAGAGTTTATTTTCCTTGGTAATAAATACATCCCTTGGTTTTTTCTCAGTTTGCAACAAAACTGCCTGTGATGTGTTCTTATGTCTTAGCAAGAAAAGAAAATCTTCAGTCAGCTTCAAATGCTTGTCAGCACTGTCATTTAATCTTAGTCAGTAGTGTGAAGTACTTAAAGAATGTCCTGATGCTACCAGTGCTAACAGTATCCCACATGAATCTTTGTGTGTCTGTGGTAACGCTTAAAAATTAAGCAGGATCTTTCTAGAAAGGTAAGTTTTCCTGTGAACTAAAAAGTAAATATTTAGCAAGTAAAAAATATGTATATAATGTGTTAGTGCTGAAATGAGCTCATAGGACAATCTTAAAATATTTTATGACAGTACAAAAATGAGTTGTGTCTAAAATTTAGCAGAGAAACTTAAGAGACTTGAGTATTCTCTAAGTACGTATGCACATAGTACAGAATGATGATTTTTGGTCAGATGACATGAAGGACAATGTTAAGAGTGGTTGTGTCATGCTGAACTAGGCTGTTGTACAGAACTGAACATTACTTCTGGGATATCAGTGTGTTTCTCTGCAGATGTTTGGATTTTTTTAGAGACAAGAGTCAAGCTGTAGAAGCAACAGAATTGAAAGTTAGCATAGGTGAGTGTGCTGCAGGCAGGGGTCATTGTTAAACCTGTATTCAACCTGCTTTCATCTTCATCACAAGTACGAGTTAATGAGATCCCTGTCCACAATAGAGCCAGGTAAATAAATGCTTCTAGCTTGTTGCAGGTAGCAACTAGAAAATTATGGCTTGGGTACCTGTGTTCTGGACACTGCAGAAGTTGGTATTAGCTGTTCTCCTGCTAAGCAGCTTTCTGTTAAATGATGTAGTTGAAGTTGACAACTGAAGGAATGGCCAAAAGAAAGGTTGGACAGAACCTGCTTCTTGGGAGATATATTTGAAGCGTTGGCATCTTGCTTTTCTCTTAGGAACTGGGCACGTTCATGTAAATAGAGCAGTTGTTTTCCATTTTCAAGTTTCCTGCTGTATTTGAGACCTGGAAAAGGGCTTGTGTCCCCCAAAAATGTTTTTCCATAATGTTAGTTTAAGTAGCTACCTCTTCACACGAGCATTGCCTCACCTGTGCTTACATTACTGCAGCTCCAAAAAGCATCATCTGTCAGAACATTGAAAGAAAACAGTGTCTTAGCCAAATGAATGACAGAACATTGAGATTAACTGTATTGCTTAAAATAATTCGATCAATATTATTGAGCAAAACTTGATACCAAAAATATTTGAATAGACATTATAGAATCGTTCAAAACTCTTGCTGTGGCAGTGCTTCCTCTGCATTCATTAATATGATGTGGTATTGAGCAGGTGATAATTTCAATCCTTTTTTGCAAGAAAAAATTACTTTGGATTCAGACTTGTTCTACTGCTTTTTATAACTATTTGCAGATACATACTTTTTTTTTTAAGAGTTAAAACTTTGGGGGAAGGAAGAATGCTGTCAACAAAGCTATAATTGTTTGGGGTTTTTTTAATTTGTAAAAATAGCTTTAAAAAATAAAAATTTAATACTACTGTGTTGTCCAAGTTGCATATCAACAAACTACAGAAAGCTTGATTTGCAAACTACCCATCAGGATGTAGTTTGCCCTAAAGTCATTAGGGAAGTACATTATCACCTTCAGGTTTATTACCTGTGAGAAATGGTTTCTTTGTAATCTGTTCAGGGACATTTAGTGTATTAGGTTTTTGAAATGTTGCTTTTAGTTTTAAGTGTGGCTGGATTTGGGGGGAGGGGATTTGGCATAGAATGCTCAGAAGAGACCAGAAAAAAATGTGTGCTGACTAGACTTTCTCACCGAAAGGATTGTACATATAGAAGTAAGTCTGATCTGCATTTTTAAGATGTAGAAAATGTCCTTTTTTATTTTTGTACATTTTCAAATACTTGTATTTGTAATTTGATTGGAATAAAAACATTAAAAACATAAAATTTTCTTCTGTTGTTAGTTTAGATTTAAAATTGCTTAAAATGCGAAGTCTGATAAAATGTGTCTACTTTTTTGGTGATATGTTTCTTCTGTGGTTGTATATGCAGAACATGTGTTTTTTCCTAACAGTACCACTTTGGAATACTGTGGTGTTGCATTCTGAAATCCTTTGAACTTTTGTCTTACATAACGGGAAGCATATAGTACTGTGTGAAAATCTTCCGCTTAGGTGAACTGGACACTCAGAATCACGTAGGGAATGAGGGGAACATTAGTAATTCACATCTCTAGCATTGGTGAATATAAAATATGAAAGTATATAAATATTGCTTTACCATCAAGTAGTTGCAGAGCAGATACAATTGTTTTGACAACTTGGGCCACTTCAGAGATTGCTGTCGAGGTTAGGTAAAGCTCCAAGTGAAAAAAGAAATGTCTGTGTAGTTTGCTGCTTGTCTGCCCTGTGGAAGGTGACCTGGGGTTTTTTGTCCACCTATGGTACATGTCCAGAGTGTTGGGAGACTGGGTTTGACCTTCTGACAGAAGGTAAAGATGTGATATTTCTGCATTTATTAAAAGGTATGATGAGGTTCTTGGTGAATAGCTTAATACCTTTAGCTGAATTATTATGAAAATGCACAAAAAATACATTATGAATCTTGCTAGTAATTCAACCAATGTCAGAAACCCAAGAGGATGTGTTAGGCATTTTAATCTGCACTGACAACCCCACTGTGAATTTTTTTCTTTACTTGTTTTGTGATCCTAGTTTTGATTTTATGCTATATCTAAATCTAGATCCTTCAACTGGCACCAGAAAATAAATTGTATTTAAAAACCTACGAGTCAAACTGTGATCTTCTACCCCTTTGCGGGACTAGTAATCAGGACTATAAATTGGAATTTACCTATTTTGAGGCCAAGTTGGAAATCAAGCAGACTCCAGCTTCCTCATCAACTGAGATAAATTTGCATTTCTGCACAGGGCTATGCACAAAATAATGGAGTGTTCTAAATATATTAAAAAGTCACTTCAATTTGACTGAGTTTAGCCACAGATTTATTATATTCCTATCTTAAATTTTATTAGGTTAAAGTAGATTTATTATCTTACAGAGATTGACAGGAAATAACTTCTCTAATACTGATTGTCAGAGGAAGAAGTTTAAAATATGCTGTAAAAGCTTCCACTGTCCTTTATTATTTTTTTATCCTTTTCCTAGTGTTAGACTTTATTTGTTTATTATTGTCTTGGAGCTCTGAATTATTACTTCTAATAGTGTTACCACATTAGATCCTGTTCTTAGGAAGGTGTGCCTGCAGGTTGTTTCCCTGACACTTCATCTTGCCTGTCCTATTAAGAAGTCTTATAGTCCTCTGTATGGCTTCAGATATTTTGTGCTTGAACAACTCCATTCCTTCACAGCAAAATATTTTGGGCCACTATTATTTACCCAGTTCAGCTTATAACAAGCTCCAGAAAATGATGCTTTCCCTGCTGATGTATGGCTATATGAGCAGGAGGTTGTGTGCAGTGCAGCAGTGTACCCACAGAAAATGCTTCAGCCCTGCCAGTTACCTCCTGGCTGGTCAGCAGAGAGGCAGACAACTGTCCAGGTGTGGTCTCTACTGTCGCCATAGTGCTTTGTACTCACAAGAAAAAGAATTCAGAGAAATACATAACTTTTCTGAGCTGCCATCATAATTTGGAAATAATTGCTTTCTGGCAGTATTTGTGGCAAAAGTTTAATTCGTTGTCAAGCAGAACAGTTGGATTTCTGTCTTATGTTTAACTAACCTGGCTCTTTTAAGATGAGATTTCAACCACTGACCTGATTGCTCCTATTAAGAACAAAAACTGAAGGAGCCTGACTTTAATCCCACAATTAACAAAGGTCTTTGCTTCTTCGACATGTATTGAGAGGTGAGAGAAAAATGGCCACAGGCAAATAAAATGTCTTTATTTTAACTTTGAAATGTGGATTGCTGGTTAGCATCAAATGTAGATTGATTTATCCAGCTAGGCTAAGCAAATGGACAAAAGGATTAAGAGGTGGCATGGGGAAGGAGAACTGTTTCAGAGTGCAGTGCTTTGTTAGTAATGCTTGTGACATCTCAGTGTGTTGCTTACTTTCATCTGGATTAATTTCCTGTGACCATAAATACTGCTAATGACCCTGCATTAGTGGCAAAAAACCCAAGTATTGGGCAAGGCAAAACATCTCACCTCTTTGGATGTGTTTTGTGTTGGTTCTTCACGAAGTTTTAAAACTGACTGCTAAAAGATTGGTTCTTGAAAGTCCCACTAGCTTTAACTAAAAAGTTAAGCCATCTGCTTTACACCTACCCCTATCCTGAGTTCTCCCTAGGTGGACTTCACACCTTAAGTCATGACACAGATGTATCTACTGCATATAATAAAACTGAGTGTTCTCTAATTTTCTAGAATTGGTGTGGCCATTACCAAGGTTTGTGTGGACAGAAATATGGTTTTCCAGAATGTCTCACTGTGGGATTGTTACTTGATCAGCCAGCAAAGCCCCTGGTGTCTTTTCACTTTGTACACTTGGTGGTATAAAGCAGAACTTGCCAGTTCTCTTCCTTGCTTCTGTTCTTTCACAGTATGTTTCCTTCAGTTCCATTGAGGATTAGTAATGAAAGTATTTTACACTGAAAAATTGTCAGGCATCTTAAAAATGCCAGCTTGTTTCTGTTAATTTGGCAGGTTGTCTGTCTCCTATCCCTTCCCTATATGTCCTTTGGGTTTTTTCTTGGTTCATAGCTCTCTCTTTTTTCCAGCTGGGAGAGGGAGCAGTCTCTTCCCTTGGACTTCCATTCTTTTTATATCCTCAGCTAAATTATTTCTCACTAACACACCTAGTTAGGACTTTATTAACAAGAAAATACCTAATGGGGTTCTAAGATGCAGAGTAGTTTCTATTTTGTTCCTTATTTGTCTCTTACCTTTCTGCTCTGGCTTCTTGGGACAGTAGTAGTGAATTTTCAACTCTATATGGAAATGGTTGAGATTCAGTGCTGCTGAATTCTTTATCTCCTCTTTTATGTTCTGTAACAGCTTGACAGTGTGTCTATGTTTAACTCTGAGAAATTTTCAAAGTGGAAAATGGGAATCTTGCTAACACCAGGTATTCTTGTTATAGCTGCACAAATGAAGATAATGTGACATTGCAGATGGTTGAATTACCTGACTTTCAGGTGATATGTGATGTAGAGTAAGCAAGAAAAACAACAAACATGGAATGGAACTTGGAGGAAACAGTTCCTACTTATACAGGAAGGTGACATTTAGACTACTTGCCTGTTGCCTTCTTGAGAGATGATAACTGGTGATAATAAGGCATAATAAAGTATAGTATTATAATAACAACATAATAGTAGGGCTAGAAATCAGCAAACAAACAGAAAAATATTGTTTTCTGTCAAAGCAGTGACTGTTTTCTGAGACAATTTTAAATGAACCAAAGGTAACCACTGTCTAGAAAGCTCCTCATTTTTTGGATGTGTCCTAATAGCAGGAAGAATCTGGTTAATTTGGATGTTGATGCTACTTGGCTGATTGTTGCAGGTTATAGTAGACTATCCCAAGGCCAGTTTGGAGACAAACTGAGAGATGTAGAATTGTTACTTTCAAATGTGTTGCTGTGAGATCACATCTGAGTTTCACCATCTGCTTAACATGGATCTGTATGCAGATTAATTAGCCACATAGCTGTGCCCTAGTCCATCCAAAGATTCATCTAGAAAACCAAAGATAATTGAATTTTTAGTGTCACTGATCACACTCAAGTGTGTGATTTGCAGAGCAAGTGTAATTGACCCCATGAGTATCTATGTGAAATAAAATGCCCAGTGGATACTTGTATCTAAAAGCATTGATTATACAGTAAGTAGTTTGAGTTACTGTATTGGGAAATAATTCAGTCTTTTTAACTGAAGAAAATCGAATTAACTAAGAAAATCTATTATTTCAAAGAATGCTGAGGGAGGGGGGCGGAAGAACCTGTGTCAACACCCCAGAGTACAAAGTGCTAGCTGAAAGTAGAAAACAACTTCAATTATAACTGATTAGCCACAGCAAGTGGTGGCATTGGCTTCTCCTGTAGTGGAAGCTTCAGCTTTCATATAAGTCTTCCTTTTGAATACCAGAAGACAGAAGAGGATTCAGAGCTTTGCAAGCTGTTTTCCTTTGCTTGGAAAAGCCACCAGCCTTTCGTGTCTAAAGACCAAGCTGGGAATGCACAATGGAAATGCCTGGGGATGAATGCTGCAAGTGCTCACTGCACCTGGGAACCTTGGCTGAAGGACTTCTGCTGCAATTCAGCTTCTCTTGACATCAGCAGTTGGATTTAAATCTGGACTGCTTTCTACCTCCCCTTGCCCTATCGCCTCTGCTGACACTTCTAGCAATGTTTTGGGAAAGTTTTTTTTATTACTAATGTTCTAGAGTTAAAGGAGCTGATGTTGGTGACTTTCTGAGATGGTGACTTAGCCAAACTATGGCAGACCATGGTGTGATTATGCAGTAGCAGGCTAAAAGATGCCCTGAAGTGTTTGGAGCTGCTTTGGACCTACCCCAGCACCATTTGACAAGTACTGTCCGAGACAGTCCTGACATGAATTAAAAGGAAGAGCATTCTTAGGAAACTCCATGGAGTCATAGAGGTGGTAATGCTTTTTTTCTGCTCTTAATGTTTGATTATAGCTCAGAGCATTATGTTCATAGGCAGGTGGCATCTTAATATGATCACATACAATTCATGTCTTCCAGTTCCTGAGCAGACATTCAGTAAAGAGGGGAAAATGAACCCACTGAAGTGATATATGCAAGTATAGTTGAATCTGAAATGAGCACATTAAGGGCTATGTTTAAGCAGTTTATATGGGAACTCCCTGATAGTTTAGGTAAAAGTTGGACAAGCTGGGCACTACCATTATTGTGTCGAGCTCTAGAGATGCCAAACCTGGCAAAAAACCAGGAGGAAAATTTTTTAAATTACTTTGAACTTCCCCTAACTCCAGCTGGCCAAGTTGCTGCTTATGGAAAAAAATATTTCATTGATCTCACACAGTAATACGTTTTGGTGGTTTTTTAACTTTTTTTTTTCAAGATTCAGGGGAAATAAGCAGAAGAAAATTCTTGTAAGCTTCCTACATGCAATATGTGTATGATGAGATGCATGTTGATTGATGCAGTTCAGGAAACCGTCTGTTCCCTGTCACAAACTCCATCTTGGCATTTCTTACAAGTTTAATTGTATCAATAATAGCACACTCCAACAGCAAATGTTTTCTGGCTTTTTTTAAGTGGAATTTTGGAATTCTCTAGGAAATCCATGCATTTTTCATATTTCTTCTGAAGCCTATTAATTACTTCCTCTTACAAAGATAGACTTGCTGCTCCTCTGCATTTAACTAAGCATTGCTTTGTCTGCTTGGAGAACTTGGAAACTTAATTTAGAAATCTAAGGTCATTGTTGCCCGTGCTTTACTGACATAACAAGTTCTAAACAAGACCCCTCTGTTTGGTGCTTTTGATTAACCTGTCCCCTTTCCTTTGTGACTTGGAATCTAAAGTCTTTTTACTGAGCTTTTTATTTTCTGTAAGTCTGCATTTAGCACATGTATTTGTTTTGAATTACAGTTGATTTAGACTTACTGACATTTTTGAAGATAGAACTGAAAAGAAAGGAGGGGGGGGAAAAAAAAAGCCCACATCAAAAAAATTACCAAACTGGATGCTGGTATATGCTATCACTAAAGTGCCAAAAAAGCATTTTAAGGGGTGCCAATGAAGCCCCACTTTTTTACTGGAGCACTAAACAAATAAGACTGAAGGGAATAGTGATTGTTGAGGACTACTGTGCATCTGCATAGCACTCACCCTATCTCAAGATGGCTTCCGTTGTATTAAGAGCTTGTATCTCACCCTGATTAGCAACAGGAAATAATTAAAATATAATCAGGCTCTCTTCATTAGAAATGTTCTTGAATACTTTGAAAACTGTCAAATAACTGTCCTCAAAACTGAATGTTCCTATAAATAAAGTAAAAGAATAATGTTGTGTCCCCAATAGTTTGTTTTTTATGCATGTTTGGCTCTAATAGCAGGATAAGCACACACTGGTTTTGTAAATGCAGAAGACTGAAGCATTTTGACTCAGGCTGTAAGGCTGAAATTCCAGAAAGTCACCATTTGAAGTCAGCTGGTGAAGGGATAAAGATGGAGTTCAGCCTAGGTGTGAAATGTATTTAACTCTGAGCCATTGGTACTTTAATACAGGTGAGCTGCTTGTCCTGCTGTTTGGATCTCCCCTGCCTTGGGTGAGTGCCCAAACTGAAGTCTTATGTGTAGATAAAAGGTATCAAAGGTACCTTTTTGTCTGTTTCCCTCTATGAATTGCTCTGCTGTTATTGAAATGCTTCTTGTTCACAAAATATGTTCAGTGAACACTTGGGGCTGCCCATAATAGGTTTTATGTATCTTCAATTAAAACAATAAATGTCAGGACAAAGTGATTGTGCTTCCCCTTAGGCCTGTGCAGTCACTTACCAAAGAAAGCTGGTGGTTACTGCCAGGTAGGTGGTCAGTGCTGCTGCCCTCATTAGGTCTGTGATTGCCTGGAGTAATTAGTGTGCAGCTTAACATTTGTGCAGCCAGCTGGAAGATACAGAGGAATATAAAATGATGTGACCCTCATGATACAATGCTGCTGTGCCCCTTCAAATGAATTCTCTTTTGAAACATAGCTTTTTCCTGCTTTCTCCTATGTGAGAGGTCACTGTGTGTACAGTGAAGTTGCTTAGCTGAAACTGAAACACTTCTTTGTTTCCCAAATCACAAACCTTGGAAAAAACATAGATGAAATTCTAATTTGAACTGATACTGAAATTTTTCTCAGGAGAACCTACACTTCCATTCTGCCTTTGTGAAATCTGAAGATATGCGGTTTTATCGTGAAGTGAAACTTAAGTTGCGCTTTGCAGTCTTCTGCAAATTCTGCTTATCAGATTACCAGGAAAAAAGGTCCTGCAACACAAGTAAGTTTTAGGTTTATTTCTGTGCTGTATCAAGTTTGTGTTCTTCATCAGTATCCTCCATCACTCATGTCTCTTTGCCCTTAATAGCTGTGTCTCAGAAATTTATTCAGCTATAATATTTCTGAATAATTATGGAGCTTTTTTCTGAAATTTTCCATGTTTTTTTTTCCCCTGGCTAATGGAAGTTACAGTCTAACTAGAGACTAGATCTCCCTTTAATTGCACATTTGTTGATAATGCATGTTAATCTTCCAGTTTGTGTGAGTGCACCTTGGGATGAAAGAGGGAACTGAGGAAAGAAAATCCTTTTACATCATGAGGATGAGACACTTTCAGCAGCTGCAAATGGTACTGCAAGGGACTCTTTGTGCCCAGAAAAGTGCTCCTCTGTGTGGTGTGGTGTGGGCTGCCACAGGTATAGAAGCTGTGAGACAGCACAATGGCTCTGTCTGAAGCTGATGGCTTAGCAGGTGATTTCGGTTAGTGTGTCACCAGTGCAAGCCACACTGAATGTGCCCTGGGCACCCCACACGTCCCTGCTGAATGCCAGGATGAGCTGTCAGCCCTGGCAGGCTGCTCCTGTGCCTTTGGAGCTAAACCATATGGAGTGTGAGTGCAATTAAGGCACTACTGCTTTTGCAGTTGCTTGCAGTTCCAAATGACTAAAGATGCCCTGAGTGCTTGAGGAATTGCTTAAAATATGATGATGATAATCTTAGTGAGCACAGGAGAAGCTGGTGGGATGTCTTTCCCAGATAGAATCATATATGGTGCCAGAAGAACCTACCAATACTGAACTGGTGGTGTGAATTTACAAATGAGGAGAAGGTTTTCTGAAAGAAAAATGTCCTACTTTAGCTTCAACTGTACACTTGCTTCGTTTTGGAAGTCTGGGGGTTTTTGTCACCCAGAGTCATTACAAGAGACTTGTCAATTTTTGTCTTGTATTGAAAGGGCTGGGGTAGAGTGCTCCAAAAGGGGCTTCACAAACAGAGGGTGGAACTGGCTTTTTCCCTTGGCCTGCTGACCAGGGCACACTGCTGCAAGGTGGAGTTCACCAGCACACCCAGATGTTCTGCAGAGGCTAATGCTTGCTCTGTGCTTTCCCAGTTCCTGCATTTTTTATTGTATGGATCAACCTGAGCTTCTATAACTGAGGAACTGAACCCTGCCACACACCTGGTTTGATACACTTGTGCTGTGCATAATAGTTTTGAAGGGTAGTGGTCACTGAACTTCAGCATTGATAAAAATGTTGACTCTCCTATAAAGGAAAAATTTTATTTGTGTGTTTGGTCACACTATGGGTTTGTGGTTGACTTGTCACACTGCACGGGCATGGTTCACTCTTTGCAGCCATGGTAATGAATCAAAGGTTATCAGTACCCCAGCAGTTATGGTAGATGTAGCTGCACTACAAGCTTGGTCTCTTATAGTGCCTTTAATATTGCTTAAATGTCTCAAGAGACCTCTCTGGAGATTGTATTTCAAAACAATAAAAATGAACCATTATTTGTAGATAGAAAAAGGAGCAATGATGTCATTTATTGCCCCTATTTCTTTATAATTCTGTTGTAAGGACAGAATCACTTTAGCAAGTGATCATATAGCTTGGCTTATTGCAACATGTAGTTTCATAACAGGGATAGCTTCTAGTAAATGTATGTATCGAAGAGTATAACTGGTCTTTTACCTTTCTTACACATCTCAGGTAATTAATTTGTAATTTAGACATTTTACCCAACTTTTCCCAGTGTTCAGGAAGCTGTCTCTAACTTGCAGGCTTATTAAACTTCTTGTACAATAAAATCATATTTCACAATGTTATCCCTGTATCTCCCTGTTTATTGTACTCAGCTCTGGAAGGTGAAGCACTTGAAAGGCAAAGCAACCTTATCCAGTGAATTCTGCTGTCCTGTATATATCCTTCCCTATTGACAGAACTTGGATATAATCTGATTTAAGTTAAATCACCAGTAGATTTTGCTCTCGAAGTCACTGCAACACCCAGATTCAGGGTTTATGGAAAAGGATTATGAGGATTATGAGTGGAAAAGGATGTGGCTCACTATTTCTCAGAAGAAAGACTGATGTACCTCTTTGTGTGTGCAAAGTCTAGTTAAAAAAAAAAAAAAAAAAAAAAACAACAAAGAGAAATGTGGTGTATACACACCCTGAGACCCAGGAAACAATCCCTGAAAGCAGCATGATGGAGTTGGGGAACAAACTGTGTATTGTTTGGCTTCATAAATAATTATGAAGGGGAGGAATGGTCCACTACAAAAGTGTAGAATTCTAAAGTGTGTTTTTTATTCTTTCCTTAACTATTGATCCATTCTGCAGTTTCTGAAAACATGAGTTTAGACCAGCAAGGAAAGAGTAAAAGGTGCAGTTTGCTCCTTTGGATGGGTGGTCAGTCTAAGAGACGTATTCATCCCAGTTGTAATGCTAGCTGTTCTCAGACTTTGCTAAGGCTGCCTGAAAGTGACAGTGCAAACAAGCTTTCGAATGATGTGATGAACAGGGAAAGAGGAACAAGGATTAGTTTTAGATTGCTAGTTAAACATGAAGCAGACTTCTGTTGGAAACTCACTTAGGTAACATTTATGAACCTGGGGACAAATGCTGTCTGAATTGACAGCAGCAAATGAAAGCATGCCTGCTGAATTGCCCAAGCTATAAAAGAAATCAGAGAGCACAGGCTACTTGTTGCTTTGGGTGTAACAGATAGTGCACTATGTACCTCTCCAGCCTTACAAAGTGCTTACTGTGACTTTGAAATTTTTTGTGTAGTTCCAGATATTATATCTGTAGAAATCCTGAGTAAGTAGTAGCTGTGCTTCCCAGAGAGCAGAAATGCTTTCATCTCTCTGGTTTGGATGATGGGTAGATCAAAAGCCTAGAGAGTGAACTGCTTCCCTGTTGTTAAATGCTTGAGCTCTGAGACATTGGTGTCTGGGGGAGGTGAGTATGTGAAAAATGTCCCAGTAAATCTGCTGGGACATATGGAGTACTTAAGAACTTAAAACTAAGACTAGAAGGATAGCTCAGGCTGTGAAAGTAAGCTTCCCTGCTGTCACTTCTAGTTGCTCGTATATTCACTTTCACTGACTGGCACTGCTTCATGTGTAAAGCTGTTGTTTTGTGGAAGGCTGTTCAAACATGTGATAGCTCTGCTGGCTGGGACATCCTGGTTTCCAGCTTGCAGGTGTATTTGGTAAATCCATACTATTTGCTCTTATGATGAATTGTTTTCAGATTGAATTCTTCCTTCCTGCTGTTATTGCCTCTGTAGCTGTAGCTGTATTTCTCCCTTGCCCTTCACAGGGCTGGGTTAAAGAAGTTCAGCTGTCTGTTGGCAATGCCAAATTATTGCATGCGACCCCCTAAAAGAAAAATAGGTCCTGAGCCTTTGGCTGACCTGCTTTGTTGTGGGCACTTGTAACTTTGCTTTTTAAATCTCATACCAGACATCCCATCAAATCTCATACAGAGCATCCATGCTTTAGCTAGTGTTACTTATTAAAATGCAAAAGAGGGTCTGGGGATTTTTTTCCTCCATCCAGACACATGGGAAACTGTATGAGGTTCCTTAGCTGCATGGGGTTCCTTTGCAGCATGTGGTGGCATTGTAAGTGTTCCCAGTGGCTGACAGAGTAATTAACCTGGTTTTAATTATTTGAAATGCTATATTTGCAGGAGGAGGATACGTAATATGAACAATGAGGCATTAGGATGAAATTAATTCCATCAGAGTGGCCAGGAAGTCCTGCAGAGCAGAATTGTAGTGCACTTGAAATCCTACCAATTAGTGCTGTGCTCTGGGCCTTGCTCCTGTCGCTGCCTGGAAATCTGCTGGTTCAGTAGAGCACCTTAAATCAGGCTTAGCTGGAAATGGAATTGCCTGTTTGCCCCCACCCAAACTTCTGTGGCCTGCAGGGCACCTGCTGCCAGGGCCTTAGTGATTTGTGCTGCTTTTAGAACCTGGATGGTTTTGTATTTGGAATGGGCCATAGTTCTGTATAGATGCTTTGTTCACCAACAGTGGGGATGGGAAGCTGGTGGCTCTAACAGCAAAGGTGTCTTTGGAGGTGACTCCAAGAGCATGTGGCAGGATCTGAAACTGTTGTTTAACTCACTTAGAAGGCTCTGCTGCTGAGAGTGCACAGGGGGTCTCAATGACCCTCCCCACCCCAGCATTTTTCACAGTAGAGTTGTAACTTCTTCCAGTGAAGATCCAGGGGTTAGCCAGTGCTTCCAGGCACTGGGAGGTTCCCATGGCTCCCCCTGGCAGGGGCAGGAGATGACCTGCAAGGAGCACTCTTGAAATGGGAAGGTTTCTTCTGGTGGGGATCTGTTATTTGTACAAATAATGGGGTGTTTGCTATACAGGCAAGAGGATTTAGCCACCCTCATTAAGCTACTTGGTGGGCAGAAAGCAAAGCTTTTGTCCCTGCTCCAGTTAATTTTTCAAAACAGAAAATCTTCAGTAGAGGATGTTCAGAGCCAGACTAGAACAGAGTGGCCATTATTAATCCTGAAGTTTAGCAACCGCATACAATGGAGTTGTATGGAAAATTAAAATTTGGGATTGGCTTTTTCAACTCCATTGTATGAATTCTCATATTACTTATTAATTCTCCTGAGGTTTTGTGTCCTCTTACAAAATAGCAGAAGTTCCCCAATTTATTGAAGTAATGAGGAAGTATTTGTAACTTCTGACTTTTTCAACATCAATAACTCTTCACAACCCAGGTAGAGTCGTGGTAATTCTGTCTGATTTTGCCATGTGAGTTTAATGCTTTGTGGCAGCTTTGATGTCTGCTAAGCCTCTATTGTTCTGCAACTCAGAGGATTTATGTGCTGGAAAAGTTATTAGATGTCTTGAGTGTGTTTCACCGAATGTACAGACTGTCTTAAGACCTTCCAACGTAGAAAACAGTCTAAAGCCTAGGTGCTATCTTATTATTAATGCCAAGTATTAGATGTCAGGGGCGTGGTCAAGACAAACAATTGTGAACATTTTAAAACAAGTCCTCCTGTAAAGGGGCAAGAAATAACTGGCCCTTCCCCAAGAGCTTAGATGAGGATGGAACCCACTATGGTTTATCCCTTCCTGTTGGCTGGCTCCCTCACATGTCTGAAATAATGAGTCAACACTAATGAGCTGCAAGCCCCTAGCAGAGGGCCAGCTCTGGGCAGTGCTCAGGCTGCCCAGCACTGAAGCACAGCACAAGCCGGACAAGCAGCTCCTGTCTCGTAGGATTTGCAGCCTGAGCGCCCTCGCTGCTGGTGCGGCTGAAATCTGAGGGTTTGTGGGTTTCTTCTCCTTCTGAAACTAAACTTCACAAATCAATGTTGCCATGGAGAAGCGCCTCCTCATCATCAAGGGCAGACGACGAACTAATTAATTGCAGAAATCTGACTGCAATAGTGATAATACCCCTGGGATATAAAACAGTTTCCATTAAATTCAAATAGCCATTTTCAGGGAAGCAGTATTTCCTTCAACATAATGTAGTGCTGGCTAATCAACTATGATATGAAGATTTAGGCACTGATGGATGTGTAACCAAGAATGTGGAGGCTCAGCTAGTTATGAGTGAATAGATGCTTCTCATTTCTGCCTTCATTTCTACAGATGTGGGTATAGGAAAATGAAGAAAAGGTTCTTTTATGCACATTGGAGCACAAACTGAAGATACATTATTTTTTTTCCTTTATTTGACATTTTATTAGTGGTAAAAACCTGATACTTTGATGCAAGGAACTTTCTGATTGCTGTGGTATTTCTACATAACTGTTCTTCCTCTCTTTTTTTCTTGCTTACCCATTTTGTTTTTGTCTTTTGTTAAGTCCTTAGCCTTGTCTCTGCTGTCCTAAGCACCTTGCTGAAGAGCATTATTAAGGAGCAAAATGTAACAGGTTTAAATAGAAGTGGTTTTTTTTAAAATCTTGCTAGCATGAAGGCATTGATCAGTCTCATTTCAAGGGCACATTAAGAATGTCAAACAACTGGAGAAACAGGTAAATATCAAGTTGCTTACAATTCGAAAAGGAATTTTTAGCTGTTAAGGAAAGCAGGTTAAGCATGGGAGGGACCCTGCCTTTGCAATGGCTGTGGGAAGAGGAAAATGAAAGATGCCACGAACAGGAATGGGCTGGTCTGTCAGATGGAAGCTGGGATGCCCTTTCAGTGTACTCTGCAGCTCAGAACAGGCAGCTCAGTCACTGCTGAAAAGGGCAGAGAGCTCTTCTTTACCTAACGTTCAGAAATGCCTCTGAAGCAAAGACTGAGGCTTCTTTAGAAGAATGCAGGGATGAGTCCTTTCTGGATATAAAAAGTGGCACATGTCATGCTTGTCCTGGTCTGGTTACATCCCATTCATGTTTCCTCCTGCACCTCAGTAAGCAATGTCAATCTGTAATTACAGTGGCATCTGGACCTTTTACTGAACAATAAAGAAAGGTTCAACTAATCTAAAGGTCCACAATAAATCCTTCACAGTGCCATGGCATGTTGAGTAGGATGCTTGTAAGGCTCTTTAAATGCTGGGCGAGCTGAGAATTTGCCCAGAGTGTCTGAAGATGCATTTCCACAGCTGCTTTACTGTTTGAGCCTCACTTTCAGCTCTAAAAGCAGATTTGTCGATGCCTAATGAGGTCTGTCTGAGTTCCAGCTGCTGTGCCGTTGCAGACAGTGCTGGCCCAGTTCTCTGTGGCTCTAAGAAGGAAAGCAGTGCACTAATGAGGGGGCTTGGCTCTGTTTCCTGCCCCCCTTCTGCAATTAGGGGCTGCCTGGCCGGGCAGGGAGGGCAGCTGGGTGCTGTGGGTTGGTGTTGGCCAAAGGCACATGGAGAAGGGTGGCCTTGGAATGCAGGGAGGAGGGTGTCCTCCTGACTGACACCTCTGTGACTTGGTTAGACTCTTGATTTGGGGGAGTACGCTCAGCAGGGAGGGCAGGGCAGGGCTGCTGTGGACACTGCGGCTATGAGCCCAGGAGGGAATGCATGAGGACTGGCTGACATCAGGTGGGAAACCTGCTCTGTTTTGCATGAGTCTGCAGCAGGATGAGCTGGCTGTTGTTGCATTGAAGTTTCTGGGCTGGATTGACCAATGGTTTGAATTGGTGAGGCAAAGGTGCTTTCTCAGGACCAACCGTCCTGAGTAATTTTTCCACTAGTTTTTTCCACTGTTTGGAAAACTAGCCCATTTGTAGTGAAGGAAGGCTGAGAGAGCAGACATTTTCAGCAGACCTCCCTACCTGGAGGTCATCTTACTTCTAAAAAAATGTTTTTACATTAAAAAAAAAAGAACGGTAGATGCCTTTCTCATAGTTATCTGCTCATTTTGCCCAGTTACTGCAGTAGGGTTGAATGGAAGTGCATTTGCACAGGATTCCTCTTCCCTATCCTCTGTAGCAATGAGCTCGTACATTAATGTATCCCTTCCTGGGATAACTCTGAGAAGGGAAATGCTTGTAAATGAATGGAAAAACTAGTAGTCATTGAAACACTTTAAGGGTACTCTGGTCACAAGACAACATTTGAATGCAGATGAGTAAATAACAGAACAAGAAATTTATAAGAGGCTGCTGCTTGTGGTTAAGGAACAGGGAAAAGTCAAATTAGCATAGAAATGGATCTGCATAGATTAGAGGAATGAGGAAACTAAAGTTGCACCTGTACTAAACTGAATTGGTAGGATAGAGTGTTTCTATTGACTGTGAAATAAATAAATAGCAGTTCCAACCAAGGTCATGTTGGAAAGCACTTACCTCGAGGCTAATACAGCCTTTGTGCTGCCAGAACAGCTCTGTTGGATTCAAAGCTGGGAATTAGATGCCCTAGGTGAGCTCCTTATAGGGAACAGCAATAGAAAAGCTGAATTCAAAAGTTGTACAGTGCCACATGATAAAACAGTAACAAAAGCAGGTAACAGTCACTGCGGTGTTCCTGCCTGATAAGACTGAGGGGTTTGCATCACACTGAGTTCCAGAGGCTAAAATTACTTCATCACTGCCTTGCTGCACACCAGAGTGATGTCCTGAAGATCTACCCTCTCCTATCCTGTGTCACACCGTGCCTCAAAGCAGCTAGCAGGTTCATAAAAATCTTCCTCAGGAACTGGAAGTCCTCCAGAATGTTTAGGTCTGGCCTTCCATTGTGTTCTCTGCACGGAGTACATTTGTACCAGCAGGCAAGAAAAGCTGAAGAGAGTCGGGCTACTGTGTATTAGCAGAAAGAAATTCTTTAAGGAACTGGTGAAGTCATTAAGATGTTAAGGTACAGATGTAGTGGGGTTTCTTTTCCCTGTTAACAGGTGATTTCTTTTAGTTCTTGACATAATTTTCATTATCAAGTATCATCTTTAATTCAGTTATAATCAACCTCTCCTCACCCCTTTTCATGAAAAGTTAAAAAAGCTTTTCAGTGGAGAACATAAATTTACTTAGGTGGAGTGTGAATAAGCTTGAATCTGAAGCACTGGGATATTTGTCTCTGTGATGAAGTGATGGCTTCTCAGCTCTGCTGTTCACCTAGGAGAATATCTGTCCTGTTTCAAAATTCTTATATTTATGAGAAGATACCCCATTTCACTTGACTGTGTGAAACAGAAGTTGCTATTTTTTTCATTTAAAAAATGCTGGAGTTTCTTCTGATTTAGAATTTGACACATCAAGTGCAATTGTGATCTACTCCATGGCAATACTCAAGATGTATTCTGCAATGTTTTTATTTCATTTAAATTGCTTAGGCAGAAGGAACCGTGGAGTAAAAGTTGCTGAGCAAGCACAGCTTTGCCTGTGGAGCTTTCTGCTTGCTCAGTTTACTTGCCTTGCCTGCACCTTCAGCAAAGACAAGCTCTGGGAGATGTTCTTACCAGGCAGGTTCATCTCAGCCTGTGCTAAGCAGCTCACCAAGATTTGCTCACCCTCCTGTTCTGCCTGCTCCCTCCCACTGCCTCCCCATGTTGTGACTTGCCACAACATGAAGCAGTAGTTTAAACTCCCCTGTGCAGTGACTGATTTTTGAAAGAGGCTGCACCAGTCTCCCAGCTGCTTCCTTGCACTGGGCATTAAACCCAACATTCAGCTTGTCAGGATGCTGACAGCTGAGATCAATCTAACCATGGGTACTTTAGGGAGGTGTTGTTTTTCTGACTGGATCAAAGGTTTGCACTGCAGCCACCTGACTGTTCAGTCCAGTCAATGGGAAACAAAGTGAATATTTAGGCAGCAAAGAGGCACATTTGGGCAACCAGACCACCCCTTTGGCAGCAGCCTCTTGTTTGGATGGATTAGGCATGTTCAGTCTGAAAACTCTAACCACTAAAATTTAATACCATATATTCACCTAAAGCTGAAAAGATATAATTAGTAAAATCATTTCAGTAGTGTAAATCCAGAGACTTTATTGCTGCTTCTTGATAAAGACCAGACAAAAATTAATTAACCTGATTGGAATTACTGACCCTCAAAATCTTTCTTCTAGGGTGACCAGCAATTACTGAAAGAAAGAGATAGAGGAGGATCTTGAGCATATTAATCTATGTAAACTTTCATGACTTAGTCTATCTCTGCTAAAAATTGAAAATACTCCATTCTTTGGTAATTCTTTAGTGGGCTAAAAGTGGAGCTGCTTCTCAAAGTAAACCAACTTCATTAATATAATAGTTCAGGATAATATTGCTATTCTCAAGGTGAGAATCTGGCCAGGATGTGCAATGCCTTGTATCCAGTGCAGTCAGAAGAGACTGCACAATGCACAGACAGGTGGAAATGGGAAGAGAAGTGAATTTTCCATGTGCGGTTCTGAACCCTTTCTGATGTTCTGTTGCATTTTCTCATAGGGGTCAGTAGCAGAAAAGTTAAGCGTGTGTCAGTGGCTGAGATTTATTCCCCATGGAAGTATTAAAGCTCACTAGAAATTAAAGAAAAGTTCTTTAGAGGCCAATAGTGTCATGAGGTGTTGTTCTCTGATGCATAGATGTTAGGTTTGAGCATAAGGTTGCTACCTGTAAAAATTTGATTTAAAACCTCCTTCCTTACCAAGGAAACAAATCTCTTAAATTGATTTGTTTAGGCTTGAATCTGTAACAGCTATTATCTCTCCTCAAGCTTAGCAGAATGATCTCTGAGCTCAAGGCAACCTGGTTTGTGACTCACGTTGTACAGGAAATGATGGACCCCCTGAGTGGTGCTCATGGCAGGAGTGCAGCATTTTAGAAATGTGAACATGCAACCAGGCACATGAAAGAACCACTTTTGTCAACAGCTCTAAACCACAAGCTAAACAATGCAGTCCTTGCACAAATCACTGGCTGGTAAAAAACCTGTCCTCCAAGAAGTTTTCTCCTGAGAAATTTTTCTTTCATAATGAAATTAATCATGGGGAATGGCACACTTGCCATGTCTCCTACTGAATAATTTATTCACTTCCAGCACTTAGCTGCACATTTGTAATCCTGTGCTGTCATGTGTGCACCAAGGAAACTGTTTAGCCTGAGGAACTGCTCAGGCTGCCCACATCCAGTTTAGCCTTCCTTGGAAAGAGGATGTTTTGGAAGAGGAGGTCTTCCTTCCTCTCATCCCCTTTGGAATTCAGGAGAAAAGCAAGAGGAAAATATGGTGTGGAGAAGTGTTGGGTTTGGGATCAGAATAAATAATTGTAGAAGAGTTGGATCCTGCAAAAGGCTGAGGAACTGATAAATCTGTGTGTGTCAATGTTCTCATTATGTGGTTGTGATGGCTGCATAGGAAAGCCAAGGAAGAAGCATCTGTGAAATATAAAATCTGACATATGAAGACTCAATTTGATGTCACACTTGAAATTATGGCTTGGGATCTGGCTGATAGCTCTAGTAAAGGAGTAACAGGAAAGCCTTTCAGGATAAAAATGATGCTACTGTTCTGAATGCTGCTGTCCAGTGTTCTGTCACTGAGAGCTGGTTCCAACAATTTTTGGACTGAAGTCTGAACCTGCTTACTAGTTTCCTGCTTTTTTAGGACTTGAAATAGGTGGGGTTTTATTAGCTCTTTTAAACTTCATCTTAACAGCCCAATTGCTTGTTCTAGAATCTGCCACTTGTGCAGACTAACATGATGTATTTTCCCTGCACATCAAGTATGTCCATTTTGTTTCCTTTCCCTAACTCAACATGTGGGAAGGAGGGACAAAATTTCCATCGTGTATAGATGTGTTGCAGAGGCTGTTGAGTGTCTCAAATAAGATGTTCAGACCCTCACAGGAGTGATGTTGGAATGTGAGGACCTTGGGAAGATGATCTCCTGAGTACTTTGTCATAATCTATGCTCCTGTGTTTTGCAGCAGGGTAGTTCCAGGATGGATCTGAACCTTTTTTCATCACCCTCCTGCTGAGTTCTGTACCACCACCAAGGACTGGAGAAAAAGCAGAGCTTAAATGACACAGTTTGAAGGGGTAGGGTGAAGAAAAAAGCACCAAGCTCTGTTCTTAGTGGTTTTGTGCTATCATTTGAGCATGACTGATGATTGACAGCATTTAAATCTCATGGCCTGGGGAGGCTGATCTGCAGACAGATGCTCTTGTGAAGTGTGCAGGTAGTCCTGGCTTGTCATGGCATCACAGGATGCCAGGAATGCTTGTAGATGAAGTCAATACCATGTGAACTGGCAAACAGCAAATTCTGTATGAGTGGAAGCTAAAATAATTAATAATCAATGCTGTTGAAAATGAACTGCTGAAAAATTAGATTTCACAGAATTTCTACAGGGTTTTTTGAAGGTTTCCTGCCTCGCTGGGGAGGGTGATGCCATCAATTAAACTTCACTGGCACTTTGAAGGTACTGCTGGTATGCTGGGCTTGCAAACAAAGATTTGTTTGTAAAGATGCTGGCTTAAACTCCATTTGAATTCTTCTGGAAAGATAGTAGGATAATATATTTTCATTTTTTTCTTTTGTGTCAAATTATTCCCTGGTAGAAATGGAAATGAGGAAAAAGTATTCTGGCATAAAAGTATTTTAAAATAGCTTCTACCTGGAGTCAGCAACCTTTTTGGTGTGCCAGATAACAATTTGCCTTGCCAAATTGTACGTGAAACGTGCCTATAAACAGGGCTGGAAGCTGGAATATTGCCTCTTGGATGCCACTCAGCAGCCCACAAAGCAGTGGCTGTCCCTAGAAAGAGGCAGGACTCCTGGCTAACCTGCCTCCAAACTGGAGGCTGCTGCCTCTCCCTAAACACCACAACTTCCACCAGTGTAGAATGTTACTCCAATCTCCTCACAGGCTGTGTTGGGCAGACATTCCACTGGCAATAAAACCCAGAGACTGCATTGACTGATCTCTGTTGTGAAGCTGGATCAAGGGAAAATTGCAGCACATGGGAACTTGCCAAAAATGCCAGTCATGGAACTCATATTTGTAGTTCCCTTTGTGGTTGCAAAGTCTGTCAGATCTGGAGACTAAAAGAAACTTTTGGAAAACTGTTCTTCAGGCTGGAATAGATTTTCCTGTAAAAACTTAATATTCATATTTTGGGAGACAGGTAAACTTTTCAGTTAGTGCAAATAATGATAAGGAAATCATAAAAGGTAATTGCAAAGCCCAGGCATGTGTTAAAAGGGATGAATCATTGTGTCTGGCTTCTTAAAAGTTATTGTATTAATACTCAGTGTGTATTGACATAATCTCCAGGAAGTTTTCCAGCAGTGTTTTATCTCTAGCATTTTTGGATCAATAACACAAAATTAGAAATGGTAAAGCTTTTTCTCTAATGGCCACTGCTGACGGGCTCGAAAAGGATTCCAGTCAACAATTTTATTCAGAAACCATTGTCTCTAATTGTAAGATGCTGATTAGTTATAACAATATGCTGCCAACAATTGATGAGTCATGCCAATAGTCAGATCAAGAGTTTTGAACAACAAACCTAAATATAGCAGATACAAACAAACTGGAGAGTCTGAAGTCTATCACTAGCTAGCATTGCTAGCACAGCTGTTGGAATACATGGGGGAATATAATAAAAATTGTTTGCAATACAAAAATGTCATTAAAAACCTGTTGTTCCTTACAGGGATTGATCTGACAAATAACTCAGAAACTTCTCATTCAAACACTGGTCCCAAGCTGCTTATTGCACATGGAGTTTAATTTTTGCTGCAGATGATCAGATTGGTAAGCTCAGCCTCAGAGCACGTCTCGTGAAATGTGGTGTAGAGCCCTGAGCAGGTTGCAGGAGGACTTGTTGGCTTTGGCTTTGTTTGGGTGTTCAGGAAGGGGTCTGCATGTGGACAGCAGCTCTCCAGAGGAGCAGAGGACATGGCCAGGGCTGCAGATGTCTCAGTCAGCCCTCCTGGGGCACAGGCATGTGATGGAGTCTGTGGTGGATCTGTCACACACCACCCGAAAGCCTCTAGGGACAGGAGAATAAAGGAGTGGCAGCTGCAAAAAATTCAGGCAGAAGCCTGGAAGAAAGAAAATCCGGATGTAACTTGGTTAAAAGAAGAGAAGCAGGTGAGCTGCTGGTCCATCTGCTAAATAGGGAGGAGAGGGAGAGCCTGGAAAGACACTAACTGGTGATAATGGCATATTTGTGGGTGTAAGAGGCTGGAACATGGAAATGCACAGCTTCCTCTGACAAAACAAGTATTTACCAGCTTGTCCAAACATTAGGGGAATCTATATGTGTAGAAGTGCTGCATCCATTCACTTTGCTTTATCTACTGATAATTTAAGTGAAGGGCTCATGTGGATCCAGGTGATCCCAGTGCAGGAGAGAAAATATTAAAAACACTTGATAAAATATGATAATGTTCATGTTTCCAAACAGTGGCCTCACATTTTTGCTTATATGGGTGTAAGGGAGATAAATATGTGGCTGCAGAAAGGCTTTACTGTGAGCATGTGCTAACTCAGATTATCTAGCAGGGGCCCAGGCTGTGTGCAGCTTGTCCCAGAGGGCTCAAAGAAGCCTCTCTGCTTTAAGAAAATAAGCCAAAATAAGTGTTTGAGGGAACAACTATTGTTTTAGAAGAAATGATTGCATCCCTCTCTGCTTCACTTAGAGCATGGGACTTGCCTGAATTCCAGCCTCCATTTCTACTGCTGGAGAGTGTTGTTTCTGTGCTTTTCTTCCCTCAGCTGTAGCAGCTGAAGAATTTGGGTAGGATGCCAGATGAATAGAAGGCTGAAGCGAGCCTGTTCTCCAGAAGCAGTGTGTCTGTGCACTGGCTGCTGCACAGGAGCCTGACTTGTGTGGCTGCAGGGCTCAGAGGTTATGGAGTGCCAGGAGCTGGAGACTGCTGCTCCTGAAAGGCAAAGTTGATTTCTTGAAGGACAGGGCATGGCTGAGGTATTGACAAATTTCTACATGTTCCTGGAACCAGCAGGTGGGCACTGAGGCAGTGGAGGTTTCCTTGCTGAGCTCACTGGTTGTGCCCAGCGGGTGGATGGGTTATTGCAGCTGTTTCATGGCACGTTGGATCAAACAATTGTTATATGAGGGGGAGGAGGAGTGATGGCAAATTTTACAAATTCAGTTTGGATCATGCAAGAATTGCTTTGGACGTCATATGGAGTTAAAAGTTTGAAGGGCTTGGGTGTGGAAAGTGTGATCATTTCAACCCTAGAGCTGTACTGAAGGGAGAGGAAACATGCTCATTGCACATCCACATGCCTTAGTAGGTCAGGAACACATTTGTTTGATGTAGATGATATTTAGCTTTGTAGATTGAAGAAATATGAGTAACGAAATATTTTCTTTGAATGCTACATTGATCACACATGTTGCCTCATATATGAAAAAGGAAGATGCTAAGGCAATAAGACAAATGTTAATCATAATTTTCTTTCTTGGATCACTCTTAAGCAGCTGTCTCATTCATTGCGTCATTTCTACTGGAGGCCAATGCATTGGAATTACAGCACTTTTATAGCTGCATCTGCCTGAGCCCACTTTGGAAATGTGAGCTCATTAGCAGGAAGCCACTCTAAAATGCTCCACCTTGTTTGTCTCTGGCTCAGGACAACCAGTAAGCAGAGAAAGCACAGATTTTCCTCTTGGATAAAATGAAAAAAAGGGATTGCTGTTGAGTTTTGTGCACATGGGTCATGCAGCAAGGACTCAGGCCCTCATGGCATGTGGTGGATTGCAAATTAGTTCCAAACAGTCCTGGAGGGTGAGTCTGGGAGTGTGTGGGAGGATCCACATAGCTCAACTGGAAACTTAAGATCAAACTGTTTCATAATGTTTCTGTTGTTTGCGTTTTCCAGCTGGGCTGTTTACACTAATATGTCTTTTTTAGTGTTGCAACATGTGTGCTTCCCTCATTATTTCCCTCTGCCACCTCAGTGAATCAGCTATGACTTGTATAAAAATGAAAGGAGAAACAACTCAGCAAGTACTCAAAGGCTCTCAAGGTTTAAGAAGGGATGGAAGCAGATGCTCAGATGTGACTAATCCTGCTTTTTGTCCTTTGTCAGCAGTGGATGTTTTCAGCCTGGTGCTGCTTCTGAGTCTGAAGCACAGGAAATAAACACAGTGTGGGCATAATGCCACACCAACTAAGGAAGTTTTTTGCTTAGATGCAGCCCTTTGAGAGTTCCCAGGTTGAGACTGTAGGTGGTTTCAATTGCTGTTGGCAATTTCAAGGCATTTTCTCAGCTTCTGGATCAAGAACTCACATTAGTGTGTGTAAACCAGGCGTGAGGACAGCCAGGTGTTCTCTGACTCTCTGGAAAGAGGAGTTTATACACAAGACCATGGGAACAGTGTTTTAAGAGAGGATCAGCCAGTTTTAGTTGAGTTGAAATTATTTCCATCTGTTCCCTACCATTCTTTGGAGGAAAGTAAATTGTACCAAATATCTGAGGACAATGAATGAATGCCAGTACTTGCTAGTCCAACCTTCTTGTGCCATTTATCCCAGTGTGACACTGCCACATCCTCTGGACATGGGTGGTCTCTGCAAGAAACGAGGACTCTGTCCTGCACTCATGTGGGATCATGGGCTCAAATCACAGATCCTGCTGCAAGGCAGCTCTGCAGACAAGGATCTGGGAGTCCAGGTGGACAGCAGGGTGCTCCTCCTCTGCCCAGCACTGGCAAAGCTGCATCTGGAGAGAGGAAGAGAGGGACACAATGGAGTGAGTCCAGGTAAAGGCCACAGAGATGACTAAGGGTTCAGAGTTTTTTTCACATGAGAAAAGACTGTGAAAGAGCTTTTTGACTTATCAGCCAAAGCTTGGGAAGATCTCATCAATGGGTATAAGTTTCTGACAGGGAGTGAAGAAGACAGAGGCAGACTATCCTCAATAGTACTTAGCAGCAGGACAAGAAGAATTGGGCACAAATGAAACACAAAATTCCTTCAGAAACCACTGTTCTACTGTGTGTGTAGTCCAGAGACATTTTGGAGTCACAGTTCTTGGAGATATTTAAAGCCTGACTGGATACAGTCCTTTGCAATCCACTCCAGCTGACCCTGCCTGAGCAGGGGTTGAGCTAAAGGAGCTCAAGAGTCTCATTCCCACCTCAACAGTTCTATGAAAATACAGTTGGATTGTGTGACATGGAAGCTTGAATGAGGACAGCTTTATTTAAGTATAAATTGGATTAAGGTGAATAGGTTTAGCTCAAAGCAGAGCAGTCATTCTGGTTTTGTGAATATATATAACAGTAGAAGATCTCCTCAGAGTCTTCAGTCTTCTACAAGCTGCTCTCTGCGTGGTGCCTGCCATAATGAGGATGTAGCACTGCAGACACTGCTGAGCATAGATGGGAATGTTCTTCAGTGACTTTCTTCTTTTCTTCTACGTCTCAAAAGAGCTGTAGGCAATTACTTGCTTTCACAGATTGGGTTTTTCTGGATTTCAACAAGTATTCCAATGTGCAGGCTCTTCAATATGTATTAAAACACTGTTTTGCCTGGAAAAGTGGCTTTTTTTCTCTGCCAGAAGGTGGTAACATCTGCTTCTCTAAAGTACATTATAGTTGAAAAAAAAATCTATTTCATTTGGTTTATGCTGTCAGGACTTGACTGACTTTTTCACAGCCTTTTAGATTAAGATCCACTATATTTAGTTTCTGTGAAAGCTGCTCAGGGTAGGAAAATGACAAGAAAATCTGTACTTTCCAGACTTTAAGTATTGCCCAGGTATTCAGGAGGGGAAACCAGACCGTCAGCTCCCCCTCCCAACTACCTGGAGATGGACATTGAGGGGATGTGTGACAAGTGATATGGACTTGTTCTGTGCCCTCCTAAAACTCCAGTTTGTTTTCTCATGGCATATTTCAGCAATTTTGATGAAAAATTGATGACAATTTTGACTAAAATTTGGTGGCAAACTTGTGTGCAGTGAGGCCACAACAAGATGACAGCTTATGTGGATGAAACCTCATCACAATGAGCGCAAATTATAAACACATCAACAAATGCTAAAGGTCTTGTATCCAGCAGAAAAGAAAAAACATAACTGGCTGAATAACTGGTGGAATAGGTGCACAGGCAGGAGAAAGCATCACACACATGTGACTGACCTGTCCTGGGCGTTTGTAGTCCACCTACTGTGAGGAGATGCATGATTTCCACCTTTCCAGCTGCTCACCTCGTGATCTCTCTCCCTGATCCATACTCCCAGCAACCAAAGCAAACCCAGTGACCATCTGGAGCAAAGGCTGCAAATTAAAGAACCTAGAGCATTTGCATCGATGTATAGCTGCACCTGTGTGGTTGGATTTGGGGTGTTTCTTCCTAAATCCTGTTTTAGTTGCATTTTCTTTGCCTTTGAAGGGATGGAATTGCCTGTATGGGACAGGAAGCAAGACAGGCAAGTTCACTCTACCTTTCAGTGGCTCAGCTGTGCACAAAGTTGCAGGACACTGAGTCCTGAGATGCTTTGGGAAAGGTGAGGCATCTTGGTCATTACAGCCCTGTAACCTCAGCACTGATCCTTGTTAGGCTCCTCCTGATTTTGTCTTGGCCATCCTAGTGCTTCAAGTCTTTTTTGTTAAGCAGCAACATTTCTTTATTATTTTTTTAATTACAAGGAAGCTGTTAACTAATTTGTTTTGCTCTTGCTTAATTTCATATGAGCATGTGGAATTAGCTTAATTTTATATAGGCAATTATAAGAAGCAGTTATTAGAATTTAACACTTATTACCATAGCATAAATTAACATGGGATAATGTAGGTGTGGTATGACAGCAGAGGCCACCAGAGAATCAGAGGATGTGGTGCAAAGGACTGGAGACGTGGGGTGACAATGGAAGGGGCAAAGGATTATACTGGAAGCACTAAGGCTATTGACACCCAACCATGCTCAGTTAAAAAATTGTAGAACTTGAAAGAGCTGGTTTTAGTTGCAACAAAGAGAAAAGGAAGAGGTGTTCAATTTATGGAGAGGGTTTCTCACCTATAGCAAATCTGGATGTAATAGCAAGTTTTCCATCAGTGAAGAAAGATTTAAGTTTAGAACTGTCCTAGAAAATGTATTAAATTACTCAAATGGGGGCCCTGGAGGGAGAAGAAAGAAGCCATTGATGGCATAATCCTCAGCAAAGGAGAGGAAGAAACCCCATCATGAGCATCCTTCTAGCAAAGGACTGGGAATGCTAACAGAGTTCCATCCCTGGTCCCCTGTCATGAGCTGATCTTTGAGGCTGACTTATGTCACCCTTGAGAGCCACAGGGGCAGGGAAAGGGAGACCAGAGCAGAACATCAGGGAGCCCTCCTGTACTGCCATCTTTGGCTGCACCACTGAGCTGTGCATTGTGTTTAGATAATTGGGACTCTGAAGGTTAGTGTCATTGCAACTGCACTGTAATAACAGTTTATTGTATTTTAGTTAGGCTGTTAAGATTTTAATTAGTCTGACATAGAATTCCTGGCTTCCCAAAAGAGGCGTTTCCCCTCTTGCCCATAATAACACTTGGAGTGTAATAACTTGTCACATGGGTACTACAAGGATTGAAAAATGATGAGTATGTTCACAGAGAACAAAGGACTGTACTGAAGCACTGAAAGAAATCACAGAGAGAAGTAGACAAAGCCAGAATGATCCTCTTCCCAATGACTAATGATAGAATACTTGTGCTGTATTACTTATGTTATTTTAGCAATCTCCCGAGAAACCCAGTGGGAGGTGTTCCTGGTGATGTATAAAAGAAACAAAAAAAAAAAAAAAAAAAAAATAACAGCTGTCTGAAAGAATTTTCCTGCATTAGGTAAAGCAGGGATATGATGATGGGGAAAAAAGTTCAGCTGAGATAGCTTGGTAGTTCATGCCAATTTCTACTTAGTTTAGCTCACAGTTGATTGGCTTCATTTGCAGGGAGGGGAAGCACTGGATATTCCTAGGATAGTCTTGCTAAGTTGTTTTTTTTTTCCCCAGATGGGCAATTTCAACCATGTGATAGAATTGGGAATTGACATGAAGTTGGCATTAACTAGAACCAGACACAAATTTAGGCCAAGCTGACTGATTAGGTACAAAACTGTAATAAGACAGCAAGATGTGAAGGATACTCAATCCAACACTGTCTACATGGATTCTGACCTCCTTGTGAAATATTCCAGCTCCAGAGCAGGCATTTTTCACGTGAAAGAACTGTGTGTAAACAGCTTCACAGCTTCCAGTAGCCATGATATTTTAGGGTGATTTAGGTCATACACGTGTCTTTACCTGATGCTGGTAGCTGAAATTACTGAGTAAAATAATAATTACTGTGTCAAATAATTTATAGCTACGTACTGTGACTATTCTTAATCAACAATCAAAGCCTGATGTGTTGTTTGGATATAACAGAAGGCCTTAGATTTCTTGGAAAAGATAGTTTTGTACTTTAGAACTTCACTGGCTTTTGCTGAGACACCTAACAGAAACTGAGGGTTCTTACTTAAGGCTATAGACTGTGAACTGTTGCTTGTTTACTCTGCAAATATTTGGAAACTAACTATTCCTTTTATTCTTAATATCTCACCATGAATTTGGGGAGTGTTTTGCACATAAGGTAGAAACATTAAAAACAAGAAACCAAAAAACCCCAAAACACCCTCCCCAAACAAAAACCAATTCCAAATCCCCAAACATGGCAAAAGTAAACAACTGCAGGCTAGTGACAATGTGTTTGAGGTAAGTGGAAAAGGTAAATCTGGGAGTGTAACTTACATGCTTGGATACTTTCTTGTTGCTCATAGTTAAAATATGTGTGTGTATATATATATTTCATACTATCTCTCTAAAAATCTTATAAATATAAATAAATATAAATTTCTTTTTAAAAAATGTTAAACTGAAATTAAGATTTTTTTTTTTTTTGCTGTCATGGTAACAAGGAGGAAGAAAGCTTTTTCCCATGTGTTTAATACAGTAATTTCACGATTATAAGCCACACCATTTTGACTAAAATTTTGGTCCAAACCCAAAGTGCGGCTTATACTCAGGTGCGGCTTATATATGGACAAAGAATGAAAAGCTGCTGTTTTAGTTTTGAGGACTGGTGTCTGCTGAGAAAGGCAGGAACTTCTCTTTGAAATGGAGAATGTAAACCCCCTCCCTCCAAATTATTATAATTTTGAAATCAAGGGGCTTTCAGGCAAAAATATGGGAACTAGGAATAACAGTTCTTTCCTAGGGAAATTAAAATAGAAATACAGTACTACAAAGAAACAAACTCCAAACCCTGACAAAGTCAGAGTACAACCTGACACCCCATCAGGCAGGGTGTTGGTAGCAGTCCCATTAAATGGTGGCTGCATCCTCCTGCAGTGACAGATGTGATTCAGTTGGAGCAGTGCTCCTGTAGAAGGTGCAGTTTCCCTCGGGAGGTCCAGTGGTGATGTGGAGAAATCCGGTTTTCCTCTGGAGTCCAGTGGAGAAAGGGGCTCCCTTAGTGTCCCAAAACCTCTGTTTTTATCTTGGTAAGAAATGTTGGGCTCTTCCCCCTGACTGGAGCAACTCCCAATGGGATGCAGTAATTTTATCAGTCCCACAGTGGGACTCAATGGCCATTAGCAGAAGATGACTCGCTGGAGGAAGGATGGGTTGTGAGAAGATAAAGAACAGTGCCCTGCCTGGTTTCAATGGATGGCCCATTAGCAGAATATCTGCCGTTGAGATAAGGATCACTGCCCCCACCCTCAACAGATGGTGATAGAATAGATAACTTTTATCACACTCGGTATTGTAATGTGTGTCTTATAATCAGGTGCGGCTTGTAATTATGAAATTACTGTAATTTAGGTTTCTTTTGAAAAAAAAATTAACGGAAAAAATTGCTGAATGATTTGGTTTATCCTAATCTGCATTTTCTGTGTTAACCTCCAGCAAAAAAAGAAAGCTCCAAGTTCTCTGGGGTGTATGGTCGGTGCAGAGCTGAGAGCCCCTCCTGGCTGCAGTGACCTCCTAAGCTTGGGGCAGGGCAGGGAGACCCCAGGAGTGTCACTTCTCCCAGGATGGGAGATCCAGTGTCCCCAGGAAGAATGGGGGGCAACCTGGAGTGCTGAATGTGCAGCAGGAAGCAGCTCTGAACCAAACACTCCAATGGCATTGCTGGGGCAATCAGCAGGGGCTGGTACCAAAGCTGGCAGAGACCCTTGTGCTGTGGCAGAGCTCTGCTTTGTGCAGCACTCTGCTTGCTGCAGACACCTGAGCTCCATCACAACCAAGACAACACTTCAGGCTCCTTCCTTGAGCCAGGAGGGCTCCTGGAATATGAAATTTTCCTCTTTGCTTACAAAGCAGGCACAAGGGAGTTGACCTGATCTAGCAGCAGGAGCTGGTACTTTCTTGTGCAGAACAGCAAAAACCTTTGTTCAGTGCGTGTGGAAGAGGGTCAGACAGACCTGCTTCACTGACTGGTAACAAAAAACTGAAAATATTGATTTCCTTTTACCATGTCCTGAGCTCCAGAACCCAGGGGCTGTGGGTTGTATCTGTTTGTTTTTCCCCCTCGTGCAGAGATGGCTCCCAGGCTGAAGCTGTGCTGTAAATGCACGCTGCTCTTCCCCTGTGAAATGAGGTGCTGGCCTCAAAGGCTGGGCTGAGGTGATCTACAGTGTCTCCTCCTCATGAATTATCCTCAGTCTAGAAAGGAGCTTTTGCCTTCCAGTGATGCATCTGTTTCTCTTTCCCAAGCTGACAGTGCTGCTGATCAAGTGCGTTGTTTGGTGCCACAGGAACGCCGTTTAAGAGAAAAGTGAGTTTATAAATTATTGTTAATCCCTCGGCATCCACAGGTGCAGGTGGGTGGTAATTTGATCTCTTCCACTGCATGAATTATTCACAGATTTGTTAGGATTTGTAGGTAGACATCAAATGATTCTTCTGTACCCAGGTGAATGATGGGAACAAACATTAAAAAAAACCACAAAACAAGAAAAGATGCCTCTGCTCCAAAGTGAAAAGCCAGTACATATTCTCATGATGATTTTGGGGGTTATATCTTAGAGCTTTGGGTCATGGTGATCTGTCTAATGAATTTGAGGAAAGCAAAGGTGTTTAACATGATGGAGAATCACTTACTGAAAAATAAAGGAAAATTTAATAGGAATTAATGAATTTAGTACTGCTTGGAAGCTGGTCTGACATAGATATATATTCTTCCTGCAGACAGTTTGTTGGAGAGAGTCTATTTCAGAGGGAGGTGGTTAAGCATAAAGTATGGCATTAAGTCTCCAGCCTTGGAGGTATGATTGATTTATTTGGAAATGATGAGTGATCATGTCCTAATGATGTTTTGAAAACCATGAAATGAAGTGTGTTCCACTCTGCGGATGACCCTTGGCTCTAAATTCCAAGAGATGACAGCTACTGGGCACATCAGTGAGGGGACAGAGGGAAAACTGGCACACTGTGCCACTGTAATCACTGTGAAACTGTGTCATCTGTTTGATTTTAGCAGCAGACTCTCCAAGAAACCCGGGGAAACTGTAAATAGGGGTGGGTGGGAATAGATAAACAGAAGTGCTTTCATTGTTCTTTATGGAAGTAGCTCTGATGTACTTTTACACCTCCTGGTCTTTTGCTGAGGTGCTGGATCATGTGAGGTGTCTGTTTTGCTCTGTGTGTATTTTTTGTGGTTGATTTCTTCTGCCAGTTTGGTTATCTGCAGTCCAGTCCCTGTGCCTCCACTAATACTATTGTGCTGTAAGAGAATACACTTCATTCAGTAGCTCTGTGGCTGCTCCTCTTTCCCACCTCATTTTTTTGAGGTAAAGATGCCAAATAAGCAATAGTCATGATTCTTGCAGATCTCTGGGGATGTGTTCGATCAGAAATATCCTTGAAGACAAGGATTTCCTTTGAAAACAGTTGCTGAATGGAGATCAGACCTGCATCTTAGAACTCCATCCCAACAGCATGACAACCCGTGGGAAAAACATTTGGGCAGCCTCCAGTGTTGGAAGTCATCTCTTTCCAACACAAAGAGATAGCATTAATGAATCAGCTTGCCAAAATACTGAGAGTCCTTTTCAAGTGTGAGGCTAAGGGATTTTAAATTTAATTTATGGTGCAAGATCTGATTTCAGGTTACACAGACCTGTTGTGTCTTCAGTCGCACTAACACTGCAATGAAGATGCAGTAGTAAACAGGGGAACAAGAAGTATTGTCTATAAAGGTGTTGGCTGGCAGATCATCTCTCACTCTGCAGCAAAGGTGCCACATCCAGATTTGAACATCACACTGCCAGGAAGACAGGGATCAGTCAGAGGGAGCTTTGAGGGGGAAGCTGAGAGGGCAAGGTCTAGAAAACTTGTGGTCACTCAAAAACACCCCAAAGAACAGACTGACAGGGCACACAATAGTAATCTTCAAATGCTTAAAAAGATATTGCAATATATAGGATTTTTTTTTCCTTGGTGGACAGGATATTCTGCAGCACAGGAGGTTCAGGATGGACTTTGGTAAAGCTTGCTAATGATAAAGACAGCGAAGCCTTAGTGAAAGTGGCATGGCTGTGGAGTCTGCATTAATGGATGTTAAAAACAAGCCAGCAAAGAGACTGTCTGGAATAGCTATAATTAATAGGTGTTGTTATCTCTGCCATGCTGCCTTTAGTCCCTTCTTAAAACATGATATGATATTTCTCTGTTATATATAATGTATTTTTCTCTTAAAGCATTGTGTATTAAATTACAGTCATTCATCAGTAAATTGCCCTTCCATGTTCTGTTATTAATGGTATTATGCAGCTCTAATGTGAAGGCCATAATGCATAGTGGGAGCTTTATCAGGCCATAAAAGCCTGTAGGAAGTCCTCATGCTAACAAGCTACAGCTTGAATAATAACCAGGTGCAAAGCATGAGATGGAATATAGTAATTTTTTGCAGAAGGCCAAGTTTTCCTTAAAAAGCTGTGACCTGAAAAATGTTTTTTGAGTCCAGGTATCAATATCCTCTTTGAGGAGCTTTAAGTGACGCTGGAGACGGCAAGTTTTACTGGGTTTCTTTCTGCTCAGTGATGGATTATAGCTGAAAAATCTTAGCAAATTTGTGCTCAGGAATTATCTGTTGAGAGAGATGAGAGAAAGGAGAACAATGCAACGGAGCCATATGGGCTTTGTTCTTACACATGGTTTGACTCTGTGGGGGACATCATTCTCCAGCCTGTCAAAGCTCAGCAAACAGCAAAAAAGTTCTGATGGAACAGATATTCCTTTATGAGCAGACAATGCCCAAAGGAAAATTCTCTGCTGAGAACTGAATTTAGACAAACAGCACCAGAGTTCTAAGCATTTCTGGTATCTCTGAAGGATTTGGGTCTCTTTTATAGCATCTTAATCATAAAGGCTTTGCTTTTAGGATTGCTCTTAATTGAATACACTTGTTTAATGTATTCCTGGTTCCCAACTCCAGCCAACACTGGCTAGCCAGGGGTGTTCCCTGCAGGCTGAAAATAATTTAGGTGGTTTTTATTACATGCTTAACGTTTTGTACACCAATGCATGTATCAGCTGTTTGATTTGAATCCATCAAATGGGGATATCAAATGCACTTGGTGATCCTTATGGGTCCCTTCTAACTTGAAATATTCTATGATTTCACCTTCTGTGTAGAAAGATCACTAAAAAGAATGAGCACTTAAAAAGCTGGGCTCACAGCTCCTACTCTTCAATGCTCTTTCACAGCTTGAGATTGGAGGTGAAAACTGAGACAACCTTTAACAGGAAGCATTTGCCTGATTCGCAAAGCCTTGCAGTGGTGCTGAAGCAGTCCTTACAGGAGAGTAACGAAATGCAGCCTGCACTGGGGACAAACGCTGCAGCGAGAATCAAATGCCCACGGTGTCTTCCCTTGGCACAGCTCCCTCTGTGCTGGCACAGGCATCTGATGAACAAATGTCTCTGATCCCAGGGGGGAAATTTCCATCCCATCTGGTGCAGCTCCACAGCCATGGCTGTCAAACAGCGCAGTCGAGGTTGCTTAGCACAAATAACTTTGCCCATGGAGCTTTCTTGTTGCACAAATCCCTTGCCATGCTGCACCTTCAGCAAAGACCAACCTCTGAAACAGGTTTGTACAAACTCCTCTGGGCAGGAAAGAAAAAGTGTGGCTTTGAACAAATGCCACAAGACAGAGAGTCATGTCTGCCTCTTATTTTGATCCCACTGCCTGGCCAGTTTGTGACTTTATGCAGTTCATCAGAATACACTGCTCTCACTCCATCTTAGAGGAGAAATAGAATAATGCTACTTGTCAACACATTGCTGATAAAAGAAGTTTGTCTCTCATGGTCAGGAATATATTGAAACCTTGGTTGAAAGCCTTTTCTTTTTGCTTTAAACATGATAAAGGGAACATAAGATGGAAAAAATTGAGTAATTTTGATTGCAGTAGAGTTGTCTGGTTTTATTGCTTTGATTTTTTACACAAATTGACCAAAAGGGAAATGAAAATTGACTGCTGATTTCTAATGAGGTCAGTAAATATACAATCATTTTTCTGAAATTTAAATTTTGGGTAATGAATGCACATAAAGCCTTGGAGTTTGTCATTTTTGTGTGAATTATCCTCTCTCCAACTCCACAATGAAATATAGTAAAAAAAAAATTTAAAATCTGTGATCAGTGCTGCTTCAGAGGCTTTTCCTTTAACTCTGAACAGGGTACTAATTGCAGAGATTTGACAGCTCTTGGATATTCATCACATGTACTTGCCCTTACTTTAGATATTTAATTTAGTTGCAAAATAATTCTTCGCGAATTAGTAATTGCAATAATTGCCGTTAATAACCTGGCAAGGTAGTTGGCCTTTGGCATTACACCAGGGGAAAAAAATGATAGTAAGGTAGCTCTTGCCTGAAGATTTGGAAAGCTGGAGAACATTAGGGGTTGGGGGCGGAGGGGGGTGGTGAGGAACAGAATAGCAGGAACAAGGCATCATGACAGGCATCTCGGGGTGTTTGCAGCTGGGATTTTTGCAAAAGGCTTCTGCAATTTGGTTGTACTTCTTCATAGAAGAAGAAGTCAAGGTGACAGATGCAAAAGAAATAATAGGGAGGATGAGGAAGGTGAAGGCAGAGTGAGAAATGGCAGGCAGTTGGGAATATTTTGGAAGCAGAACAAAGCCACGTGCTGAGAGCACTGTCAGTGGTGGCTCATGTGACAGCAGAGCAAAAAGTGTTTTTCCATGGCTAGGCTCCCCGTCTCAGCTGGAATAAGTCACCTCCACTAAGGTGTGGTGATCCTACAGGGCAATGGAATGGGTGTTCTTCCCAAAGCAGCCAAACAGGAAGAATTACAAGACAGTGAGACTTTCAGTGGTGACTGCTACCCCACAGCTGCCTCCTGTGTTGTCTTTTTTTCTGAGGCTAGCTTTACCTCTGCTTCTCCCCTGATGCTGCCTAAAACCCCAGTGATCTTGAGAAGCCAACTCCAGGACACGGTTATGGACAAAAAAACACAGGAAGGGAGAGGTGTGTGCCAAAGGCTGCTGCTGCTGCAGCCATGGCTGGGAACAACTGGGGGTGAGGGCACCTGAGCCAGAGGGACTGGAGATGTAGGCCAGGGTTCAGTGGGGCTCTCAGGAGCTGTGTTCTCATCCCTGCCAGTCTCCAGCCTTCTCAGGCAAGAACAGACTGCCACAGCCTTTAGTCAGCAGGTGCTGCTTCTGGCTGGGACGTGTGCGTGTTTTTTGTTCTAACCAAGGACCAAGGTTACTCCCCCTCTTGTTTGTGTGGTGTGGTGGTGAACAAAACAGAATAGAGAGAAGAGGGACATCAGGGACTGCAAACTAAGCCTTGTTTGTAGTTCAGCCCCTCCCTGTCCTCATCTGTGCTGTGGCTCCAGAGGCTGGAGAGGTCACCCAGTATCTGGCAGCACCTGGCAGCAGGACACCCTGGCTCTGGCCTCAGAAACCATGTCCAGACGATGCACCCAATGGCTAATTAGGACACAGAGACCCCTGGTCTAGCTAATGAACTGCTCAAAGTAATTTCTGTCACTCCATTAGAAAGGAGAAGCATCTTTCCTCACTTCTTGGTGAACTTGGAAAAGTGTAGTATCTAATTTTTCTTCTGCCTGCGAGCAGAATTTGAATCTTATTCTGTTCTTTAAAACAAGAGTATGCATCTCATTCATAGAAGTTAAAACCTTCCTTATTCACTCAATGAGGAAAGAAATTCAGCTCTGCCTATCCCAAGCTGTCAAAGCATGCAAGAGCAGCATATAGATTGTGGGTGCCATTAGAAAGCATTAGTGTCTAATTGCTTCAACATGGACCACAAGGGAAGATGAAAGTTATCTATTCCTGGGGCTGCTGTTGTTTCATCTGTGATAGGCACGTCAGCCTTTGGCACTCATTTTGTCTGTGAAGGAGTATGATTGATTAATAAATGTGTGCTCCTTTGCAGACAATCAGAATGCTGGAGTATTTCTGTAGCAAATTCTTACTGGAGAATCTCAGAAACAATTTTTTTCTTACTGATACAAGGTGAATAAAAATCTACATTTACACTCCTCAGTTTTTAAAACCTGGGCTGCAAAAGCCTTTGTCTCTCTTTTTTTGGTTGCAGCATAGTCATTTGAATATGTGACCTCCAAGTTCTGTACAGAAGTTGTATCTTGAAAGGAGCCATCGTGATCCAAGGGATGGCAAGATTAGGTTATGTACAGAGCAAGTGGAAATGTTTCACTGGCCTTTAAATCCAAAGCAGTGGCCTTGGTGTGGCTGTTGAGTTTGTGAGCAATGGAAAGTCAATGGTTGATTTTAAAAACGATGCAATACCTCGATAAAACACAGCAATGTGTCCTCCTGTAATGTTCTGGAACACAGCAAGCGTTTAATATGATTTTCTTCCACCTGAACAAATACTGCCAATTTGTTCTTGGACACTTATAATTTGCTCCTACATAATTTCTTTTTCTTTGCTTCTACCTTGCTCTACTGTGTGTCAAGCATTCCTTGATGAAAAGAGGTACTTAATGAAAAAGAAATCTGATCAGGAACGTAAGCCCTTAAAAAATGAGACTTGATGCTGTGAGAGGAAGTTTGTAGCAGATCAGAGCAATGGCCTGTGTAATTGCCAAGTCAATCAAGCCATGAAGCAGAAGGCAAAGGCTTTGATTTCTACTGCTCCCATTCACCAGTACATGCTGGGCTGTCATTGCCTTCAGCTCCTACCCTTAAAATCTCTTGAGCTGCCTTTCTGCTGCTGATTCATACTTGTAGAAATAAATTTGCAGTAAGAACATTAATGTATGTTTTGAAATCACAACCATTAAATTATTTTTCAGAAAAAGGACCAAGATTTAAAGGAGCAAAATTTTCTTTCCCAGATATCTGACAAGAGACACCTTGCATGACTTTGTAGACTTCAATATTCAATTATTAACAGAGGTACATTTTGTTTTCTTTTCATTATTTTTTCCCACTGAGACAGTCAATCTTATCAGTTGATTTCTCTAGGTTATCAGGGACATGTTTAGATAGAGGGCAGTTTTTGAAGCAAATCTACATACAAAATGTTCTGCTACTGTCTGATCTTTAACAGTCAAATAAACTTGGTGTACAGGATCTATCTTCACCTTTAGATTGATTCCTTTCACTTTTCTTTTTTAGTGGTTTTTTTTTTTTTATTTCTTGTAAAAGGAAAATGTGGCAAGTTAGACAGTGTTCCAGAACGAGCTCAACTCAGCAGAAAAAGACCAATTGCTTCTCGACTCCTGTGGTCTGTTTTATCCCCAGCTAAGATTTTAAGGAGTGATGTAAAAAGCCTTTAACATTGTCATGTTTTGTGGTAGTAAATCATCTCTTGAGCAGCCTCACAGAGCAGACACAAAGACTTAGTGCATAAACTTAACATCCCATTGCTGACTCCACAGCTTATTGCCCCAGACAATAACCAGGGAAGGGTTAGTGTTACAAAGCTGTTTGGTTCACTCTCAGAAAAAAAATTAAGGGTTTTGGCAGTCAGCCTAGGACCTAACTAAACAATCTGAGAGGAAAAAGATTACTTTCCTCTGCTGCCTTCTCAAGGGATGGGTGGAGGGAGTGAAGCTCAAATGAGCTTTCGAAGCAGGAGATGTATCTTGTTTGGGCCAGGCTGGACTAAGGCAGGCAGCCTGCAACAAGTGCTGCCTCATGGACAGGGTTTTGCCCACTAGACAAAATCTCACAGCAAAAAGCTGAGGTTGGAAGGTTCCCCTAGAGACCACTGATCTTTGCACCCCTGCTCAAGGGATTCAGCCAGGACTGGGTCTCCAAGGTCTCCACAGCTTCTCTGGGCATCACGTTCCAGTGCTTCACCACCCTCGCTGTAAAGAGATTTTATTCTTTCTGTTCAAGTCTAATCTCCTGCATTTTGGTTTTACTCACTGCCTCTTGTTAACAAATAATGACAAACTTCCACGTTCTGACACATCTGCTGACATTAATTTTGTTTTCTTTTAGGTCCTAATTTTTCTCTTCTCTATTTACACTTCTAGACTTTTATTTGACTGTTGGGTTTATTGATTCAACTTGTTCTTTGAGGCTGCAGTCATGTAACTTTAAAATTCCTTTGTTTTGCTGGGAATTTCTTCTCCTGTGAGGTGAAGGGTAATAGAAACTGTAAAACATTATTTTTCCATGTGCAAGCAGCAGAACTAAAGGTCTGGGTCCTGCAATGAGTTGGTAGCATGTAAAAAATAGCAGCCTTGATCATACTTACCAAAGCTGCTTTTGTGACAGTGTATTGCTGCTTTCCCTATTTCCTTTTTTTTCCTTTAGAATTTGTCTCTCAGTCCCTCCTATGGTTTGATCTTTGCATATGACCATCCAATTCTTTTCTTCAGACTAGAGAAGTTTTTTGCTGTTGTTAGTAACAGTGTGGGGTGTACCTTTATAACTTTTATAGGTGACTGTATATATTTTCAGAAGATTAACAGTGCATAGATTACCTTGAAGACTGCATATTTTGTGGAAATTACTCTCAGGTTAAAAAAAAAAATCAGTTTTAAAAATACCAGGTAAAATCCTATGTTCACTCTTAAGCACTCTTGGAAAATAGCTTGCATCACTTGGAATGGAATAAAAAAATCAGGTTTTTTTTAGATTTCATCAGAGTGATTCTGCATGTTATATATATTTCTAGAAAAGCAGGAACAGATTTTAACCCTTATTGTAGAATTTACCTCATATTTAATAAATGTAAAGGTACATATTGATTTTTTTAAAAGGTAATTACCTTTGCAGAAGCCAAAAGGATTGCTGCCTTGACTTTGCTTCCTTTAAAATCCTAATTACCAATCTGATCTGCCAGTCCATTTGAATTTGAAAAATATATTAACCATTTAGCTTGGAGCTACATTTCCATTTCCTAGAAAGGCTGTTTTCTTTTTTCTTTTGAAGAAAAAAAAAGGCAAAAAAAAAATCAATAACTTCTTTATTTTTCTGTGGTTTAACTAATATTTCCCCCATCTGTGCCTTGCTTCTGCATTCTCTTTGTGGGGAAACTGAAGCCACAATCAGAATGCCTGGCAACAGAAGCAAAGGACTTGATATTTATATTAGCACTGTAACACATGGACATCTGTTCTCTCTATCCTTTCGAAGATGTTGCTTTCAAGGACTGATATTTGGCTTTTTCAGCTGTGGGCTGCTGCTGGTAGGTGCAGTTGGTGGGAGCCTTGCAAAGGACTTCCTGCCCCATGGGCAGCCCCTGCCCAGCAGATGCTCCAGGACAGACAGGGAGATAGATGGACAGACAGACAGACAGAGGGGTCTGTTCCCAGCCCAGGGGCTGAGGCAGTGCTGTGTTGGCCTCCTTGTCGTGCTGGGGCAGAGCTGAGTGACCCAGAGCCCTCTTTCCAGCTGGCTGCTGATTTGCAGAGATTGGGATGCAATCCCTTCCTTCTGCCTGTTCCCTTACACTTAAAACAAGAACACTGGAACCAACCTATTTTGATAAAATATTTTGAGCTCTACTGAAGGAAAAGTGCTGGTGGCAGAGCTTTTCATCAGAACAATATTCACCTATAAAAGACAGAGGACCAAAGACATTCCAGTAGTACTGGGAGGATGCATTGAGCCAGAAATTGGTGCTCACCCTTAGTATGTGTAAGTGCCTAATCAACTCAGTTGTTTTCCTGCTGATTTAGGGTGAGATTTTCATGGCAGTCAGCTTTCTGTAAAAAAGCAGTTTCGATTGAACAGGTGGGCTGGCATGTCTGTCCTTTGCCTTTTCCTTTGGGAGCTTAGTACCTGCTATCCCAAAATACCAGCTCCCTTGTTAAAAGCGCCAGAGGTGCTGGGTTCAATTCCCAAACACAGATATCCATACAGAAGCTGAATTGCAGGCATTGCAGATGTGGATGCTGCACTGTTCCTTACCTTCCTTCTTTATGTTTAAGGCCTGAACCCTGAACTGTGATTGTAAAAAAACCTCCCAGCTGATCCCAGGGTGATATGGAAATCCCTGCTCCTGGCCAGCACTGAAGCTGTGTTGCCTGTTGTCTTGCTAAAGAGGTGCTGGATAGTTTGCATGCCTACTCCTGCATTATTGCAAGCAGGTGACAGGCTTAGTTACCCAGAGGCAAAACGAAAGTGGTGAGAGGACCCTGAGCACAGACCTTTTCATGAGCCACAGGAGCCAGGCTGCGCCCAAAGTGGTGCCCTGCCTTGGAGTGCAGATTGACTTGGGCTCCAGAAGTTTATTTGTGGCCAAGTAAGAGCATTTCTGAGGTGCAGGCTGAGGGGTAAAATGTACCTCAGGGAAGATGGAAAGAATGTTTCACCCTGCTTTCTTCCCACAATTCTATAATTTAGTTTTCAAGTGCCATCTAAGATGACATTAGAGGTTGTGATGCCCAGATATTTATCTAGGAGGGGTTAGCTCATCCTGACTGTATTCCTTCCCTCCTAACTACAGCACTGTACATTGCCACCACCTCTGCAGCACTCCCTGCCTAAAAATGGAACCTCTTGAATGAGCACCAAGCATGGGGGTGAGGCAAAATTATTTCTATGCAGTGGGAGATGGGGAAGTTGCACCATTCCTGTATTGTAAGGCTGGCTTGCAGTGCTCAGGCAACAACAGTAGGAAAGAAAAAAGCTGCATGAAAAGTGAGACAGGGCACTTCACAATGGCTGTGATTCAATGATAACCTTGACATGAAACGCTTGGGAACTGACTCACGGATTTGCGACTCATTCCACAGAAGGAAAAAAAAAGAAAAAAAACAAAACAAAGAAACAAGTACAGAGCTCTGTGAGGCGCTCTTGAAAGCATTGACGTGCTGCTTTTCACCTTGGGAAAGCTTCCTCTCCTCCCCTGTACACACTTATGCCAGCTGGTAATTGCCTGAGCTGGAGATGTGCCACAAGCTGGCACCCTGTGGTCCTTCATCTAGTTCAGGGGTTATTCATCCCTAGCTGAGTGTCCTAGAAATTACAGCAGGCAGAGCAACAGAGCACTGCGGTGACAAAACAGTCCCATCCCAGCTCAGAGCCTTGGGGAAGGAGCAGGCAGAGCCAAGGATCAGGGTGCTGTGAACATCTGTGGGGACTGACTGACAGCTGCAGCTCCCCTGTGATGGGGACACCCCAGTGCATGTCCCCAGCATGCAGCAAAAGGGCTCCTGTGGCTCCCAGTGATCCTCGGAAACCCGACTGGAGAGGGGAGAAAGGGCACCAGGCATCAACCTCTTCCCTGTCCTTTTTTTGGTGACTAATGCTTATGGAATCCCAATTGCATTGTGTGGGTTAAAACCATCAGCATGGAAACACAGCAGCTTGTTTCAGCACCAGCAAAACTAACCCACTTTCCTCAATCCATTGGACTTTTTAAAAGACAAAGGTACAGTCCTTCTAATTAGGGCAAAGAGAAAAGTTAAGTTAGCAACGCATCTGAGAAATCAACTATTCGTGTAGCCCGATCTCATGTCCTTGTTGCAGGTGGTGCCAAGCAGTATTAGTTCAATTTTGTTAGCACAAAGTGTAATCTTAGCCACGTTAGCCTGGAGTCTGATAGTTATCTTTAAGCCTCTTTTGTAATCTGCAAAATTCTGAGGAAAAAGTCTATGACAGAAGCTTCCAATAAATATAATTTCTTGCAGACAACTAAACAAATTTCTGCCATAAACAGGTAAATCTTGTGGTAGTAAATAAATGTAAAATGGTGAATAGGAACTGTAGATTGGCTAGTTCATCAGCTGAACAGTTTAATGAAATAGTTAATTTAGAATTCTGTCCACAAAGCTTGGACTAAAACTATCATGGTAAATCTGCATCATACATTGATGCCTTGGAAAAATTAGTTTCATTGTTTTGTGGGATTACATATCTGATGAACAAGAGAAATTGAGTTGATACAGTTCACTTGCATTTCTCTGAAACATTTGGCTACAAATGCTATATTACATCTAATTTTTGGCTTTGGATAAAAACTCCAAAACAAAAATACCCTATTAGATCATACAAGGTGTTACCAAGGAATTGAAAAATTCAGAACTGATTTGCTTACTGGCATCTCTCAGCCTCTCAATGGGAGGTCGTTTGTGTGTCCATAGTGATGATTTTTTTCCCTGATTTAGCATTGCTGGGTGTTTCTGACATTTTGCCAATGATTTGAAATCCGAGCAATATATACCTAGCAAGAGACAGGGTGGCAAACATTAAACACAAGGTTACAGAGGCACTAATCAAGATTATTTACTTGTGTAACTTGAAATGGCAGAGCATCCCTCCCCTTCAGTTCTGCAGCTTTTTGTCTGCTCAGGGATTGCACCAGGCCAAGAGGCTGGGGCTGTGAGAGGCGTCCCGCCAGCCTGCCCTGGTGTGTGCTGTGCTGGGATCCAATTGGAGAAATAGCCTCCCTCAATTTTGACAAAGTTACAAATACACAAATTAGATTGCATTTTATTTATTACAAGTTTGTCCACTATTATAGCAGGGCATGTTGTTCTGAGGAAAATACACAACCTTGATCTGTATATACAAGCAAGGTTGTCTGGTTAACTGAATGGATTTCAAAGTGACAAATGCTTTGTTCTGTATCCAGGCAGATATCTTGGCCATTACATTTCTTTCACACATAAACCCCAGCTGTTTTCTTGTGGCACATAGCCCTGTGTTAACAGTCTGCCACTTCCCTTCAACCTCTTTTGCCCCCATTCTGTGTTCAGAAGGACATAGCACGGTTCCCTCATGGTTCAATCCTAAAGTGACCACTGGGGCAATCATGCCTGCTGATGTGTTGTGTATAGTTAAAACAAAAGCAGTCACCACACTTGCTACAGGGTCATAATGAAACCAAAACCCACCAAGACTGAGTTCTCTTTCTAAGTCAGAAGCATGATCCCAAATAATCTTACAAATCTCAGTGGGAAATGCTCCTTCCTCACCTTCCCTAATAATTGAAGCAGCCACTGATTGCATCCACAATTGCACTTGTATGCACCCAAGAGCCAAAGAAATGTTTTCACTAGCTGTACCAAGAGCATTGGTTACCAATGCATGATCTTGTTCTTCCACATTTTCCCATTCTGGTAATATCTGGGATAATTTCCACTGGCTAGTCCCTAATGCTAATAAAGATGATTGTAAGGGCCGTTGTAATTCAACTATGTCATTACCAGCTTCACTCAGCTTGTTCATTAAAACCTCTGAGTCCTTTGTGTTTACGACTCCTGAGTTCCCAGTTTTCCTGTAAGATCTGTTGTTCATTTGAGTGTATGGTGCATGCTTCTGCAACCAAGTGATCTATTCCATAAAGGAGGTCTTCTGGAGTGGAGCACATTCTGGTCAAATGACAGGTGTGCTTGTCTGCCTGGCTTTTTGTCCTTGTTGGCCCTTTGACCTCCAACAATTCACTCTTAGGGACTGACTGAAGATTTTGGTTCTCTCTTTCCCTCTTCACATTGAAAATTATCCTGAGAAGTTTAACTATGTTTGCTCACTGAACTGTCACCATTGTTAGGGGTATTTGTTGGGGAATGAAGACAGCAGATGATAGTTACAGTTTTCAGTTCCAGGCAACTTTTGGGAATATCTTGGCATTGGTCTTCCAGTACTAACTTGGTTTACAAATAATGTGCCTGCTTTGTGGAAAGAATTCCTTATGTATCTTGCTTGTGACATCCAAGACCTGAACTCCACTCTCTTCATCTCCAAGTCCCTGCAACTTCCTAAGGTGAAGGAAAACTCATGCATTTCTGCAGGGCTTTGTAGGCAGCCCAGGGATAGAAGCAAAGATGATGCATCTTTGCTCCAAAAGGTGCAATAAGTTCAGGGAATTTTCATTGCTGTCCTCCTTCCCTTCCAGGGATTAGAAACAAACATTTCATGGAATAGGCTGATGACTGGAAGGAGACCAGGCAAATCTAAGATTGTTTCTTTTGGAAAGCAGACTTCTAGCCACTAGAACACTTATTTGAAGTTGCAGCTGGTTGCAGCTGCACACCTTTCTATGCCTTTATTTCAGTAGCTGATGTAGTTAAATTATTTTGGTGAATCACTTGCTAATTTTCTGCAGTACAATTTCTTGATAGAACATATTTTTAGAGATATGACCTCTCTGAAGCTCGTGACTGCAGCTTAGGATGTCTGTTCTTGTGACATGTGAAATACATTCTAGTCCATTAAGATCAAATGAATTGTCACAGGGGCAGGGTCTGTAGCCAAAGAATTTATACTGATTAACTGCTTTTTGAGAATTACCTGCATGAATTTCCAACTTTCAAATAAATGACCACTTAGGAGATCGTTGATGACACAGCCACTTGTCTCAAAATTCAGCTGCTTGATCTTTAGTGAACTTGATGGGCAAACATTTAAATGATAATTGAGACAGTAATTAAAATGCTGTGCCTGTACTCCTGGTTCAGTATTGAAAGGAAAGACTAAATTATTTAATGATGATTTGGGGAGTTACAGGTACAGATCTTCAGCAGACTTGTAAGCAAGAAGGGTTTATTCAGGTGTTTGAACTTTGCTGTTGCTGTCTACTGCTCCGAATATCCCATTGATCCTCTGGCTTTACTAAGGCATCACTAAGATCCCACTCACCACAATTCTCTAGCAAGTGCCAGGACATTATATTTACTCTGGTGAGCAAAACTGAAGTGTGAGTCCGTGGTTTTGTTTTGCCCTTTCTAGTCATTCTCATTGTGCAGTCTTGACACTATTAATCCATGCCTGCATTTGTAAGCTCCCCTTCATAGAACATGATCTGGCTCGTGACTGCAATCAGGTTGTCTAATTCTATATTTCAAATTATTCCCTATTACCCTAATATACATTCCAAATAAATTAGTTGCTTCTTCCTACTCCTACATTTTTCCACCCTGCCCTTTATCCCTGTTCATGTACATCCTTAAATTTCTGCTTTTTTTTTCCTACTGACACACTTGTGGCATCTGTTAAGGTGTGAGGATATTAGACCTAATCAAAATGTTTCAAGTTCTTTAGTAAGTCGTCTATAACTGTACTTACAAATTACTTTAGATTACTATCCTCCCAATGCAGTCACTTATCTTTGCTCTCCTGTCCAGGAACCAGGAAAATTAAAATCATGCTTGGCACTTCCACAGGGATCTCAGGGGTAGGTAAAAATTTCATCATTGCCAGTGATCTGTGCCCTGCACAGAACAGATTTGTCCACAGGGCCTGCAAGAACTCACAAGCTTGGTACAGAACCAATTTTGCTTCCTCCTTTCCTATCCTTTCCGTACCAACAGTGCGCAGCAGATCAATTTCCTGCCCTGGGGGGAGTCAGGAACTGCTATGGGAACAGATGCTAGGGAAGCAGATGGGGCAAGAGTTGATTTGGAGCAATGACAGCTCTGTAACCTTTTGGTGTCCGTCTGAGATTGCAGCTTCCCCTGTATTCCATGGCAGAAGGCAAGTCCAGGCACAGCACAAAGTCCAGGCTTGGCACTGTGCTCAAGCAGTGGTAGGTGGCAGCTGGGCTTCTCAAGCACAGCGTGGTGACCCTGGAAAGGCAGCTCATGCTTGAGCAGGGCTTTTTATGCATTAGGTTCCAGCCTGTATGGCAGGCAGCACCTCAGGCTTTCTCAGGAGTTTGGTCCTGCAGGGCTTGTCAGCCCAGCAGTGCTCTGAGCTCTTGTTTCATACATGCTGAAACGGAGACTGTGCACTGATCAGAAGTTGCTTCCCTAGTAAGGGACATCAACTCCTGCACTGATTTGTCAGCTTGAAGGAGAAGTGTGTGTCCCAGGCCACCAGGGACGAGGTGTGACATGTAGGTACACAGCCTCTCAGCAGGCAGCAGAGACAGGATTTTTGCTCATGTTTGTCCTTTTTTAGGGGGCAAGAGCATGCTTGGTGTTTGTGTTTACATATTTTGTAGGGTAAAAAGAAAAAAAGAACAACACTATGGTTCTCCACTATGATTTATCTAGATGGTTTGTAGTACAGTGAAAAACTCTGTAAGTCTAAGAATGTAAGTTTTCAGTAGCAAAATTTGTTCTTTCAGCTAGGTAAAATGCCATTTAAATGCACTCAATTAAAAATCAAGGTTTACTAAGGTTACAAGGAGTTCCTGTGTGTGTATCCCAGATATCCTGGGTAGTTTATTCAGGATGCATTTCAAAAGATTTATTATGTCTGACTACAGGGTTAAGGCCAAACAAGTGCTTTTTGGATCAAATATTTATTCTTTCTGGTGCTTGATAAACAAGAAGATTGTGAAGATTGAGAGGTACTCTGCATTTTATTAAAAAATGTACTTCAGACCTGGCCAAGTGATCATCAGAATAATTTATATTTTTTCAACTTGATCTTTACCTTGAAATATGTTTTAGTTAATGGAATTTCCTCTTCTGAAGGTGAATGACCGTTAGCACAGAATCTGACTAAAAAGCTGCTTTCTTTTGCATGATTTATTCACCAGGGAGCCAATGATAATGTATTAGAACATACCAGAATGTGTTTGGCTCCATTGTGATGAGAAGTCTTAAGAGCAATGGCATAGATGTGATGGGACTGAAAATAAAAACGTATGTAATTGTGCATTTAGTATACTTGTTCACAGAGCTCCTGTAGATTTTCTTTATTAAGTGACTGTCACTTGAGAAGCAGCAGAAGAGCAAAAATAGATGACTTTGTACAGCACACCTTGGCATGCTGTGTTACTCTTCAGCATAAGATTTTACACTGTGTCTCAGGACCACATGAATCATAGTGAAGGGAAGCTGACAGCTTCCTAATGCTCATTTTGCATGTGCCTGTCTATGCCCTTACCCTCCATTCACCCAAAACCCAAAATTAAACTAAACCAAACCCCAATGAGATGCTTGCCTGAAATGTTTTTCTGTAGACCTAAGCCAGAGACTTTTCCTAGGGTGCTGTGTGTTGGGTAAATTGGAATAAAAATGCTGTGCAGCTGATGGCTCGTGCTGGTGGCACCTGTAATCTTACCAGACTTCAGGCTCTTCATGGTGCTAAGTGGAAGGTGATGCCAAGAGTGCCTGGGTGTGTTGGCAGCTGTCAGGATGAGCTTGAGGAGCACGATTAAGGCATTTCACTGCAGGAAGCTGGGTCACAGCGCAGGGTTGCTGTGATTTGCTGTGGTGGACACAGACCAGCTCCTCTGAGGAGATGTGATCAGAACTGAGCTTTGCAGTCCACTACAGTGGTCAAGGTTCCTGATGTGACACTTGTCACTGGCCAACTCAGAAATATTCTCTAAGGTGGAAGAGCAGTTTGGAGAGTTATTACAATATTAATAAAATATTACAAAATATGTCCCTGTCAGACATTGTGCACTGCTGATTTACAGCTTTTAAAAAATCTTTTTTGCTTGAGAAGACTGATATCAGCTGATAAAGCTGATCTGTGTCATTCTGAGAAGCCCAGCCTCATTCTAAAAACTTGTGGAGGAGCAGGGATGGGTCAGCAACCAGCAGTTTGGAGAAAAAGTGTCACAACCTGTGAATACGTTTTCTTACATCATGAGTGCTAGAAGAAAAAGATGAAAACCAGCTGATAAGGACACAGGCAACAATTACAGAGAAAATGCTGGCTGTCAGAAAAGGGGAGGGAAGCAACACCAGGGTCCAGAACACCTTTGGGTGCTGCAGCCACCAGAAATCTCCTGAAATCGCTCAGCTCCACTGAAACTATTTTTAGTATATAGGTAACTAAAATTCCAGCAGTGCCTTTATAAAGCCTTTATACAGGTTTCAGAGAAGAGGATCACTGTCTGACAGTTCGCTGGGAGGTTCTTCTTCCAAGATTGCTTCCCTGCTCCTCGGAGTTGCTTGGAGCGCAGTTCGCACGCTGGCAGGCTGTGCCAGCCAGGCACAGTTCACTCCTACAAGTGCCAGCTGCTCTGCTGAAAGCCTTGCTGTGCTGAACTCGCCAGCATCTTTGTGCCTGATCTGCAGGGCAGCTCCTCACATAGGGCTTGGCTGCTCGCCCACCACAGGAACAGTTTGTGGAGCCCTTTGGCTCAGGAGCACTTGGCAAACTCCGGAGCACATTCCACTGGGCAGCAGGCACACACATCCAGGGTTCTGCTGTGTGCCCCATCCTGGGGTGTTGCTGTGTGCCCCATCCAGGGATTCTGCTGTGTGCCCCATCCTGGGGTGCTGCTGGGTGACCCATCCTGGGTTCTATTGTGTGCCCCATCCCGGGATGCTGTGTGCCTCATCCCAGGGTTCTGCTGTGTGTCCCACCCGTGGTTCTGCTCTGTGCCCTGTCTCGGGTTTCTCCTGTGTTCCCCATCCCAGGTTCTGCTGTGTTCCCCATCCCAGGTTCTGCTGTGTGCCCTATCCCAGGTTCTGCTGTGTTCCCCATCCCCAGGTTCTGCTGTGTGCCCCATCCCGGGATGCTGTGTGCCTCATCCCAGGGTTCTGCTGTGTTCCCCATCCCCAGGTTCTGCTGTGTGCCCCATCCCAGGGTTCTGCTGTGTTCCCCACCCTCAGGTTCTGCTGTGTTCCCCATCCCAGGTTCTGCTCTGTGCCCTATCCCAGGTTCTGCTCTGTGCCCCATCCCAGGTTCTGCTGTGTTCCCCATCCCGTGGCACTCCCTGTGCAGCAGGCACAGCCCGCAGGCATCAGGCAGCTGGAGCAATTGCCACAGAAGGTTTAGCAGGAGAACACAATCACAGCCAAAGTCAAAGGCTGAATTGAGATATCGGTGGGGGAGGTGGCTATTATGTTCCAGCTCTCTTTAAAAACCATTCTGAGACTTGTAAGGCATTGTGTTGTGCTTGTTGCTGGATTTAAGACTGCTGACTGTCAGCGGTGAAGGTCACTTTGTGCTTTCCTCTTTAAGGCAAGTTGCTGTTTATATTACCAAGAGACCAGCAGCGCTGACTAACTCTTGGCATGTTAACCTGGGAAGCGTGTTCTCTCCTCAGGAAAAGGTCTCCCCTGCCCTCCCTCAGGACCTGTGTAGCTGGAGAGTTGTATATCATGTAGGTGTCAAGCCCAATCAGAGCTTCCTTGTCAGGATGCGTTAGGGCAGCTGCCTGCAATTTGTGTGACAGTGCACATCTCTGCCAATAAACCACTTTTTGCTCTCCCTTATGCTGTGTCTGCCGTCTGCAGGGCTGCTGGAATGCTGCCAGGGAGAGAGGGAGCAACTGCATGCACAGAGGTGTCCGGGTGGCACCTCTTGTAATCTGTGCTCTGCACCGTGTATCGATTGGCTTTGTGGATGGATCCCACGGGCTGAACACGAACATCATGTACCAGAGCATGACATTTTAATCAGAGACACGTTTAACTACGGAGAGCAGCTCAGGTAATGTCTACTTAAAAAAAAAAACAAAACTAATTGCACCAAAGGAGAAAGAAAATGCATTCTCTGGTTAAGAGTTCTATGTAGTTAAATGTAGAATACAAATAAATAGGTTGTGTCAGGGCCAAGAGCACTTTGAAATAAAGCTGTGGTAAGTGCAAGTCAGTGATAGAAGTGAAGACACTGAAATAGGGTTTTTGCACGTGCATGTGCACAGACCATGGCTAAGCAGCAAAGCCTGCTCAGTGCAGTGTCATTCCTGCCTGCCAGCTGTAAAATCACTTAGCTCAGAGGATAAAAAGGTGTTCTGCAGGATTTGAGGTTGGCAAGGAGCAAGAGAGATTTTTTTAAAAGGTAGATGGAGTTTTCTCTGTATTTGCAATGATAAAGAGTTGTGAGAAAAAAATGGAGCTCTTTTGGGGTTGGTGTGCCAGCTGGTCCCACCAACACTTTGAGTAAGGGTTGAAAAATGACCAGCTCAGAAACCTCAGGGAGTGTTATCCTCCTCCCCAGCCTGTAACATGGGGTGTAGTAGAGTTTACCCTTCTGTAGTAAAGTCTCAGGGTCCCCGAAGAGCTCTGTTCACCTTGAAATCTGTGCAGTAGGTTACTTTGTACCTGCAAAGCAGAAAGCACCGCTTATTCACAGGCATGAATGACACCAAATCTCGTCCAGAGGTAGACTTGAAAGGACATTCATCTGCTGTTTGTGGGAATGTAACTGAGAGGAAGCTTCTGAAATAGAGAGAGAGAGAGAGAGCAGCACAATTATTCCCAAAGCGCTGCCTGCCTACTAATTGCTGCCCATCTCCTTTTGTAGAAAGAAGCGAGATGAAGAGTTCACACAGGCGAAAGCGACTTCTGGGGAAATCTGTTCTCTTTCTTCTCTTGGTTTCGTGTGCTTAAAATGAGGAAAGCAACATGTGAGACTAGAGAGAGAGGAAAACCAGTCGGTGTTACCTGGTCTATGATGATCAAAGGTGTGACCCCCTCTGCAGTGCCCTGAGAGTGGCAGCACTTGGTTCCCCAGGGAATTTCTCTGAGTTCAGAACAGGCAGTGTCCCCTCACTCCCTGTGCTGCAGCACAGATCTGGAGCTGCCTGCCTGCCCTGGAAGAGCAGGGTATTTAGCTTTTCCCAATAGAAACAGGGCAGCTTAACCAGTTATCCTCTGCCAATGAAAAGAAGCAGGAAGATAAGTGTCAGGGAGTGATTATTCCCTGGGTGGTGGCATGGCTGACATGTATTCTCTTGTGAAGATCCAGTCAGCTACAGCTATTAAGTAGCAGGGATTTATGAAATTCGTGGCCAGCTTTCCTGTTCAGCTTCCTTTTGTTATTTTTAAAGTCTGTGATTTGGTTCTGACTACTGCACTTTAAACGCAGAAAATAATAGTAGCTAAGAGGAAAATGGTTTGTTCTTTACATTCGGTTGCCACTTTACTGTGCATTTTAACACTCAGAATGTACTGGCTCTGGCTGACATTTCCATCATATTGGAGTGCCCCTCATGTTTCTAACGAGGCACAAAGTATAGAGAACATAAATGACAGGAAATAGGCTGCAGGTTTTTTAATTACCAAAATAATATATATTTTAAAGCTCTAGCTTAAGGTTACAGCACAACAAAGCAGGCAAAGTCTCTTTCATCTGCAGTTTACTTGAAAACTAGGACCACATTTCAGTCTCCCCAGGAGACAGAAAACAGCAGAGAGTCCCCAGTACAAAAGCAGACCCAGTCAGGCTCCATCCAGCCCTGCAGAGTTTATTCTCCAAGAATTAGAATCCAGTGACACCTTTCTTTGCAGAAGTAAAGCACACAAGGGCAGAACAGTCAGAGAGGTAATGAGACAAAAGAAAATGGAGAAGAAATTAAAATCAGTCAATACTGTGAAGATATTAGGTGAGGGTGTTGCAGTACCTGATGTGAGAGACCTTTACTGGGACACACACAACATTTTCCCCCACCTCACCAGGCAAAGGGTTGCACTGACTTTGCCATCAGAAATGATGAACAGCATCAGCTCATCTGAGTTCTTAATATGCATCACACCTTTTGTATGAATTTTTCCCAGAACTATGGGCCAATTTTCTGGGATGAGAATTATATTTTGTCACCTGTAAATTGCACTTTTGTGAGGAGCTGTACTGAGGAAAAGGTAGGTGAGATGTCGGTGGGGTGAGCTGGTGCACTGAGGCTGCAGAGCTGACAAATGAGATTTCTGAGAAGGAGAGGTGTAGAGAAGAAAAGGAAAAAAAAAAAAAGAACCAAGTTCAATTCCTGGTGATTTGAACAGACTGCTGAAATTGCAGGCTGTCATTGGGAAAATCCTTTTTTACAGGCACAAATGGAGAGTGGACACAGACATGAAAATGCCAGTGTGAGTCAGCCTCTGAATTATGTTTTTAGGTGTAAATAGTCTTTACCTGGGTCTTGGCAAAGGGTTAAGACAGGGTTTTAGCAGGCTCATGGTTACTGCTTGCATTGCAAGGCATGTTCAGGACCCATAATTCCACCTGCAGTTCTCACAAGCAGTGTGCTTTGAAGCTGTTTTATAAGTACACATAAATACATGTATACGTGGTGAAGCCCCCTGAGAACCATTATATCTGTTTGGAGAGATTAATGGCAATCAAAAGAACTTGCTCATATTCCACCTGCAGAGTTGCACACGGTGAGGAAATAAACAAAAATAAACACCATCTCAAGCTCCAGATTTATCATTCCTTGTCTCCATGTCCTTTGTATTTTACCAGAAGGTGTTGTTGGAAATCTTCAGCGGCAAAGGGTCTGTACAGTACCAAGACTTTTTGTTTTGTTCTTTCTGGTGCATGGCAGAGTTGCTGTATGATGATGGAGCAGAAGCAGCCCAAAGGCTTTTTGCATTGTGTGGACACATGGTGTTGGCACATTAATCTGTTCCTTGGGCTTGAACTTCCATTAAGTCAACACATGCTGCAGTACTAAAAATGTAACAAAATTGAATTTGGGGAAGGCAAAACTGATAAGAGATTTGCTGCTACTGGGAGTGTGAATCAGGCCTTTTCTGCAGCAAAGTTGCAAACATTATCTGAATGTTGAGTACGCAGAGACAGTGACCTTCTTTTCTGGGTTGTAGCCCTGATCTGATAGTGGGGAGCACCTGTTTGTTTCTGCACTTCAGCGATTGCCTGCGAGCCAGCAACAAAAGGAGCTATCCGAGATGCTTTTGATAACTTTGAGGCAGGACAGCACAAAGAGCACAGCAGCTACAGATGTTTGCTCTGAGATCAAGCAGCGAGTGCTTTTTGAGATAGTCAGGTGGATTTTGTTCATATTTAAGCAATGCCTTGGACTATCATTTCTGAGACATTTTCATGTCTACCTTTGATCTGAAATGTGTTAATCTAATGAGTGGGTAGAGAAAATGAGTTACTATGGGAACAAGGTCTTTCTCTAACTTCCTGGCCCAGCTGGTTGCTCTGGCAATCCAAGCACGCAGCGAGATGGAGCGAGGCCACCAGAGACAAACGTGCATTTCAATCTTAAAGGGAGCATTTGGGGCTGGGCTCGGGCTGTGAAGGAGAGCAGCAGACCTCTGGGAGCTGCATCGTGTGCTCCGAGCAAAGGGAGAGGAGGGGAAGTGTGCTGGGATCTGACTGTGACAAGGAAACAAAAACTTAGCTGGTGGGAAGGAAACAGAGGCTCTGCTGCTGGGTTTCTTGGGGTGTCACTGATAAGTGATAAGGACGGCTGCTAAAGGTTTTGAATCTGTTCTGGTGGTCATTAGTAAGGTGTTTCACCATTAAACAGCTCTGCTTTTGCTTCCTATTTCTTTCTGTAGGCTCCCAGAAGAAGCCATGAGCGTGAAAAGCACGGGTGTGTCTTCCCCTGAGCTGGCAGTGGTGGCTCCTGACCCCTGTGGAGAGTTTTTGGCTGGGAAGCAGCATCCTGTATTGGTATTACATTCCCTCTGGTTGCACCTTCCTAAAAACACAACACGTGGAGAGAGGGAAAAGCTGAATTTCTTACTACTGCTCATTAAGGGGACAACTTTTCTCTGAGTGGGAAAGTCTTAATCTTCTCTTATTTGATTCCTGTCTTTGGCCTAATGCCTGAGTAAGGCAAAGCGAAAATCCTGTGGGCATCCTGCCTCCCTTCAACTCCCTCCCTTCAGCTCATGTGAGCACTGGGTGAGTGCTCACCCCAACTCCAACACCTACAGGTGAACAGGAAAGAGCTCCTCAGTTTCTCTGATACCTACATTGCTCACTGTATAATGTGTGCCCTCTTTATTTTGCCTATTTTCTCAGGAAAAACATTGTACAATTTATGTGGTTAAATCCAATCAGGATCTAAGCATTTTGATCTGTCCTTTTTTTTTAATGAAATGTAATTGAAGAACAATTAATGAAACACATTTGGGATCAATATCAACTATGAAATACAACACTAGACATACAAACATTATCAAACACCTAGGACTTGCTGGATTCCTGACTGGATTTTGACCACCATTCTCCTATTCCAATGTTTCTCTCCGCAGTCACAAATTTTTGTGTCTTCTTTTTTTTTTTCAAGTTGATTCCTGCCCTCAAGGTATCTTAGCAGAGAGCTTGCTTGCCGTGTAACCAGGCTGACAGTCAACCTAAGGCAGATGAATCATTGGTAATTTCCTCCCAGCACTGTGAGCTTTTGGGCGATGCCTTCTCAGACAGCTGCAGGTCTCACACTGCCCCAAGTTATGTCAATGCTGCTCTCCTCCTGGCTGCTGCTGTGCAGGAATCACTGTGGTCTGTTGGATCCCCCACACCTGCCCCAGAATGGTCCCTGCCCTGTTTGTGTCCCTGGGGCTGCACTGCTCTGCCTCTGCCCCTGGTGCTTGGATTCTTCTCCTATCTGTGTTTATTGTGTTCCTCCAACTAGAACTTCATCTCTCTGGTGCTGTTTCTGAAGTTTAATGTTCTGCTCATTGCTTGACTCATTTATTTGCTAATTTTATGTGTATGCAGCTCTGTTGGAAACCTCAGGGACATGCCTAACTTTGAGCTCAGCTGCCCAAGGGCTCCTTGCTGGGGTGGGCTCTGCTGCTTTTTCATGTGCATGTGGCAAAGGAAGCATCTCCCTGTCTTTTGTGCCACAGGCACATCCCCAGGCAGGGTCACACTATGGATTAGGACACAACTGAGGTTGCCTTTTTCCAGGTTTGAGCCCCACTGATGAAAACAACAGTGATAACTTGAGCCCCTGTGTTGCAACACCTGCATTCCCAGTCTGCAGAAGTGCAACTGCAGCATCTCCCTGCCTGCCTTCAGCAACTGTGCCTCCCCACCTCTGGCATGTTCCCAAGCTCCTCTCCAGAGAGATTTCTGTGATGCAAAGAGGTCAATAATACAAATAATTAATGTCAAGTGGCTGTCAATAGATACCAGGTCTGAGAACACAGCACGTGCAAGCCCATATTAAGTAATTGCATCCCACTCTGAAATTTGAACATTAAGCAAACTAGGAGGGATGGTGTGGTGGTAATGATCAATGCTTATTTTTTCCTGGAGATGTTGAGAAGCAGAGCAGCTTTGACACAGCTACATCTTTACTGAGTTGGTTTATCTCTTCCCTTCTTCCAAAACTGAACTTTTAAATATTTGGTAGTTAATGGTGTAATGCTTACTTTGCAGAAAGTTGAGGTACACAGTCATAATATTAAAAATTCCTTTAATGTATTTATTTAAAATACAAAAGGAATTACACAGGAAAGCAGTAAATCAGAAATTACATTTTTATCTCGACTCACAGACTGCTTTTTCATGTGATCTGATCCATGTTCTTGCTATTTATATTTCATACTTAGTCCTTGCATCTGGTGCATTTAGCCCAATCCAATTCCCTGCTCTCAGAAGTATTTCCTTAAGGTGTAGGAGCAGGGATCTCATCCTGGCACACACAGACCTTGAACAGGATAATAGCAAACAAGGAATATCAGACCAATACCACCATGTTAAAAAGAGCCCATGTAAAGATCTTGCCCATACAGACATATTGATGTCTGTATTGATTTGTGGGGTGGGAGCTGTTGGATTTTTTTCTCTGATATTTCTAAAGCAGATACTTGATAGCGTCAACTTTTCTATGTTGCAAAACTTTTTTTTTGCAAATAGGAGAGAAAAAGCGACATGAATAAAATCAGAAGCTTTATAAAGGCCATGATTTTTAATATACAAAATAATCTCACTAAAATGAGCAGGAGGGGATACATGGGGGAGCAGAGTAACATACTTTTACCTCCAGAATAATACAAATCTTTACTCAAGTGTAGAAACATTTCAATACAAGGAGTTTTTTTATTTTGCACACTCAATATGACACAAGTCCAGGCTGCTGCCCACACCAGTTCCTGTCTCTCTTTCCTGCCACTCTCCTGCCAGAAGCTCTAGGTCACAATGAGAGTGCAGAGAACAGAACTCCTTTTCCAGGGCAGTTCCCAGGGCATGGAGCAGTCACCTTTGGGAGGCTGCAGGGCTGCAGGTGGCTGAGGGCAGGGAGAGCCTGGAACACATCCCTAAGTGGTTAAGAGTCAAGGAGCCTGCCTGTTAGGTGCCACTGAACTGAAATTACTCTGCTGCTATGAAAATCAGAAAAGTTCTCCAAACCGAGACCTTAACTTTGGTCATGCTGGATATTCTTCCAGCTAAGCAGCAGAACTTGTTGAGCACATCATTTTCTCAGAAATTGCTCTGTGGACTCCCTTTGGATGCTGAGAAACTGAGCAGTTGTTCTTCAGTCTCTGGTGGAGTAGCAGCGTTATCAAAACATGGTGAATTGCAGTAATTCCTACAATTACTCCTGACTGATTTATCACTTGATTGTAGGAATTCAGTTTAAATAGATTTTTTTCCATCTCCCTTGCTCCCTAATTGATTATTTTTTTGAATGCTGAATCTTGGAGTTTCTCTCATAAAGTAGATTAAAGTCATTATAGCTGTGTGCTTTTTAATCATTCTGCTGTATAATTACTGTTGCTGCCACTGTCTTGTGGTTTACACAGCTTCTTTATTAGCAACTCTTATTGCCAGAAGCTTTAAACATTTAATAATCTGTCAAGGTGGTAATTTGTTGTCTTTTCTTTTTTTTTTTTTTTTTTAACTGAAGACATTTTCAGTGATGTCTTCAAGCACCTGGCCTTCCCAGATGCTTTAATATTCACTTATCTCTGTCTGGTTGGCCTCCTGTTATTTTTAATTGCCCTTCTTCTGAATAACGAAAGTTACCCATTCATCATAGAGAGAATGTAAATAAGTCACATGTGACTGCATCAGGCAGTAGGAAAATAGACCATCCAGAAACAGTAATGGAGCTGATGGCCAGAGGTGATGCATAGGCTGTCTGTAGGCAAAGGAGCATCACTGGAGCCTGATACAGCACTCATAGTAAGGGCTGGTTGTAGTGGTTTCCATACTATGGAAGGATTATACCCCAATTTCTTCTTTTTAATTCTTTTTGGGGTTTCCATTGAGGGTCTCTGCAGGAACACAGCCATCCTTCTCCCTGAGCTCCCAGAGGCTTTTCCTATATGGCATATACCAGCTCTGGAGTAGCTTGCCTTTCTCAAAAGCCAGGAAAAGCCAAACAGTTCCTAGGTGGAATTTTCTGTCTGTAAGAGGCCCTAGGACTGCAATTCTGGCTGAGCTGAGTGGAAGTGGCTGGGCTGTGGCTCCCTGAGGACCTCAGTTCCTTGGCAGCTCTGTGTCCATCCACCTTCACTCGTCACTGAGGGGCAGCACTGCTGGGTGATGGCATTCCGCACCATCTGGCAGTTGTGTCCTCTCCTCTGGTGTCACAGGCATGAGAGGCAGCACTGCCCAGCTCCCATGCAGTGCACAGTCAGCACACCCTGTGTCCCACAAGAAACAAGGCACTCTCCAGGGTGCCTGTGTCCATGAATGATGAACATTTTTTCAAGATACAACAGGCAGGAATAATTTTTACCATGCTCCGATCTCATTTGAGAGTGAATAAATTATAAAGTTTCCAGTGCACAACATCCCAAAAAAGTGTATGTGAAGACAGACTTAGGGTCTGCACTCAAATAGCTCACATTGGCCCACATTAAAAGGTCTTTCAATTCATAATCCTGAATATTAATATGAGGTTTATTAGTAATAATTGTCCTTAGCCAGTGATAAACGCCTCATTTCTCTATAGACAAATCTTGTCCCATGATTTAATTTCTACAGAGCTCACCACAAGGCAACTTCCTCAGCTCCATTCCTAGGGTGTCCAGCAGCCAGGAAGAGAGAGAATAATATCTGTTTGTAGGATTATTCAAGAGATGTCCCTTTTAACTCTCTGGAGATTCCAAAAGTTGTTCCATAAAACAAAACAGGGCACCATCATTGTTGCTTCTGGGATATTTTCCCTCTTATCTTACATATATATATATATATAAACAACAGGATGGGACTGTTGGAGCAGCTGATTCAAAGCTTTATTCCATCACAATCAGCCTCATTTTACAGAGCCAAGCATGGGAGATGGATCAGCTTCAGCTGCTAACAAATGAAATGGGTTCCTCTGGGCTGGAAGTAAGAATGGAATTCTTGGTGAGGAAAGAAGGTGGAGCCTGGGAACAGAGCCTGGGGACCTGGGGGCGTTTCAGCTGCTGGTGGTTTGAAAGGAGTGCCTGGAACTCGAGTCTGTCGGATCTGACACACATGTGATGGGCTCCTCCCTTCCAGCAGGCACATGGGTCAGGCTGGCTCTTGAGAGGAATGACAGATTTGTCTTTATAAACAAGCTGTGGGTCTGCTGTTAGATAAAACTAGAACTGAGAGATAAAAGAAGTGATGGTAAGGACTCCACTGATTCATGAATGGAAAAAAAAAGATACTTTCCTTTACAAACAAACTGTAGGTTTGAAGATAAATGAAACTGGATATTGAAAGATGAAAGAAACAATGGGGGAAAACCATTAATTCCGTAAGAACTAAAACTTAAAAGGGAGGGTTATACATCAGAGGCAAATCTTAGGTATCGGGGTTCCGGGAAGTCTGTACCTCTCAAGTGCCTCAGCCAATGGGGAAAGAGAGAGGGAAATTAGGATAAAAAGGGAGGCTGTGTCCTCCAAAAATTTGAGAGACTCCAGGGCAATGCCCCATGGCCTCTCCCTTTATTTGAGTAAAGTAAAAGGACTCCTCTGTCTCCTTTTTGGACATAAACCTCTGGTGTTCGTGGCTTAATTTTCCTGACACTCTTAATTCTCTTTCCCCTCTGCTCTCTGTCTGTGGAAGTGCAAGCCAGAGGGAACAGAAAAACAGAAATACTGGGATTTGCACATATATCTCCCATAAACATAAAAAAAAAAACCAAACACAGAGTAAAGGTTTTGACACACAGAGAAAAGAATAAAATCCAAAGACATCAATCATTTATGACTAAAAAGAAGCAACAGTCAATAATTGCTTGTGAAAAATAAGATATTTAGTTATATTTTAAATGACATCTTACAGATTTCTATTTTCTTTGCTTTATAGTTGTTGAGGAAATCGTTACTTTACTTTTTCCCAGCATTCCTTCAACCATTTTGGGATAAGCTTTTTCATTAATGGCAACGACTGTCTACATTTCTTTTAGCACCTTGTCTGTGCCTTATTTTATCTTGTCAGAGGAAACTAGCAGATAGATGGCAATTCTTCAGGTTTTTCTGGTCTATATGATTATCCAGACAGGATTTTGACAATTTCAGTACAATAGCCTCCTCTCAGGAAGTCTTTGCACTAAAGCATACTCTGAAGTGCTAATTTCTTAACCTTCTAGAGTTCATTATTTGGACAGATAAAAATTGAGTTTAAAATGACCTAACAGGTCACCTTGCCAAGGTATAATCTAGTTAAAAATTTCTCAAATTGAATTAAGTGGGCTGTATACCATGTATTGATTAAAAAAAAATCTTTTTAATGTAGTCATATCATAAGACTCCTGACATGATTTTTTTCCCCCCTGCTTTGACAGAGCTGGTTTTTTACAGAAAACTCAGCATTTTGTTTTGTAAAACTGTCACCATTTTCATGTTGCATAAGACTTTGACCTGTGGACCAATCCTGTGTTTGGAGAAAACACAACTGCAAAATTATCTACTCCTTTGCCATTTGTGAATAAGTTTCTCACATTACATTGATATGAAGAAGCTGAAGGCTGCTTTGGATTATCTTCTGAAGGACTGATGTTGGGGCCTTCATTCAAATGCTTCCTTTGCACTTTCAAAACAGAAATTTTTCTAAGTTCTGCTTTCAAATGTTCTCTTTGCCCTGATAATTATAATTCTTAGCTCAGTTCTTTTTTAGCCTGGAACAAAACCAAAGAAAGAAATACTTAAATACATGAGGAGACAACTTCAGCTGTGACTCATATTTCTGGAAGGCGGGCAAAAGTCAGAAAAGTTGAATTCAAGAGCTGCTCTGTGGTGTTGGATAAGGAGGAGGATCCCAATTTTATCACTACCTTGTCCATTCCCATCTGTGGCTTTCCTCTGCAAAATCTTTGTTCTGTGGATTTGGGAGCTCTACAGCCATAGCCTCATGTTGGCCTTTAAGTCCCTGGGCTGTTCAGTGACTTCTCATGGGAGAACAGGAAAAGGTCTGATGCCTCAGCACCAATAAATTGCCAAAATATTGGCAAAGAGAAACAAAATGAAAGAGGACTCTGGATGTCTCTGCAGGAACAGTGTTTTAAGTCTTCCTGTGGACCATAAAATGAAATTTGAATGTCCACAAGCGTGGTGAGCATTTGAACTTCACCCTCCTCCAGTTGCTTTGCTTTTAAAGAAGGTAATTTCAATAGTTTTCAAGTGAGTTCAATAGTTTTCTGATGGTCTTTGGCTCTTCTACAAAAACTGCTCATCTGAGTTGGTTGAGGAGGAAGGGAGTAGGTTGTTTGGGGGGGGAGAGGGCTACTAAAAACCATAAATATTCATTTGGTTTTATATATTAAGTGTTGAACATACCATACAAAAAAGCTTTTCTGGTATGCAGATCCTGGTCTTTTAAACAAGACAATGATTTGGTTTCAAAAAAATTAAAAAATTAAAATTCAGTTGTCATTTCTTTAGAAAAAGATATTTTGTGGCAAACCTGAAGTTGACAGTATTTGCTCAATTCACTGTAATTACTAGAAATGCTTCATCTACTCAAAAGTTTCATGACACCCTCAGGGACTGTTAGGCTTTAATATAAGCTGGTTTTATCTCTAATTTTTCTCTCAGATTATTTCCTCCTTTTTTTTTTTCAACATATCTAGATTTTGTTATTATAGTGTTAATTTTTTCACTTGAAAAGGTAACAGCAAAGCAATGGTGTTTCTTTTATCTAAATTCCTAGGGTCCAGTTCTTATGTAGAGCTAAGCTATTTCTTGCTAAAATAATGTTGCAGGTTTGCTAGCGAACAAGCTCATTCAATCAACAGTTACTGTTTGATAGACTAAATAAATGATGTTGTGCTATGTGATAATCTCTGAGTTTTCCCACCACCTGACAGAAGGCTCATACCAAAGTGGGAGTGCAGAAATGGAGGAATTGACAGGCCCAGACAAATGAACAATTAAGTTGGTGTACTGAGGTCTGTGGCAAGGCAATGGAATAAGATAGAATACGTGCCTGGAATATCAAAATCTCACACACTAGTTTAAAGTGTCCCAGGAGAGCGTCTGGATGGATACTGCATGAAAAGAGGATGATATTCTTGTTACAGCAGATTAGGTGGCTTATCAGCAGCCTAAAACTTGGAAATGTGGGAAAATGGGGCCGGAACACTTTGGGGAAAGGAACCTATGTATATCTATTTCTGAAGTAGTAATCTGCTTATTTTCAGCAAATATGTTTTGAACCAACCTCTGGTCAAAGAGGAAGAGGCCCAAGGTGTTGCATGGAGTGGAACATGGGAGTTTTCAGCAGCAGGTCCCTTGTTCCCAGGTTGGTAGTGCCAGCAATTTACACAAGTCACAGATTTCAAATGTCTCCATTATCCAGCCACATCTGCAGGGTCACAAGTGGCAAAGTGACAATGAGAAGTGGGTATGTTCAAGGTATCACCTGCTTTTGTCTTACATCCATACTGTAAAATGTTTGATTTCCCACTTCAGAAAAAGGAAATGTGTTATCAACAGAGTGCACTGCCTTGCACCTTTAGCTGGGACAGAAGAGATGCATCAGCAAACATTTGAGCAGATGTAAAAGCATTGCTAAAGAAATGGGCCCTTATGAGGATCTCGTTTCAATTTGGGGCTAAGTAAATGTGTTTGCTTTGGCATTACTTGTTTTTTCTCCTGGATGAATTTTTTCCCGTAACTGCCAATAAACTGCAAATAGGATGATAGAAAAGAAACTGTATTGTGAGTCATAAATAGGATTATTGACTAAATAGCAGTTGTAGGATCTACGCTGCCAATGTGTAAGCCAGAAAGCATATCTTGACTGTACAATTTTATTTCTATTTTCATAGAAGCAGCAGTTAAAAAAATCATTATTGCATGCGTCTGAGCTAATCATGTTTGATTTGGATGTTACTGGGATGCAATAAACAGGAAGCCCCAGGGTGCCATTTTACTAAGACAGTTTTCAGAGAGGAACCACAGTTTCTGCAGCAAAGCACTGCTGATTTACATGGATTTTCTTGTCACATGTTTTGGCAAAATGTATCAGCTTGTGCTTCTTAGCATCAACAAATAATACTTGACTTGCAAACGAGCTCCTTGGCAAGTACCCAGCCACAGGAGGCTTGGAGACTTGACTGTATAAAAAAGACTTTAATTTCACCAATTTCTGAGCTGGCAGTGTCCCTGCCATGGTTGTCTGCAGCCACTTGCTGATCCCTGCTCTTGATTCTTGGATATTGAAGCTATTCAGCCTGTTAGCTTTTACCAGATTCCAAGCAATGAAAATTAAACATTTATTCTTTCAATTTCCATGTAAATGCCTTAAAGGGCTCTCAAGCTCATTTGTGTCCTCATGTTTGAAATTAATCTTTTCTACCATGTGACATTGGTATCTTTACCCTCACAATGTAGACCTTTCAAAATATTCACCTTTTAAAGAAAAGAGGCAGCTGACTTTGTATTTTTCTTGTGCAGCCTTCTTGTTCATAATGAGCTTAAATATAAGGAGCATAAACCCATCTGGAAATAAAATTATGCACTAGGTTCACTAAAAAAAGTAATTACATTATAATCAAACTGTCACTTTATGAGATAGTGGGAGATGAAATACACCCCATGCTGACAAAAGAAGAGGATGGTTTGCTCTTTTAAACATCATCCACGGCACAAAGCAGTGGAGAAAATCTGAATTACATACAGTGTAAGCAGGGAAGCACTCAGAGCCGGGCAGGCAAACCTCAGCAGTAGGACCAGGGAGGCAGATGTTCTTTCTTCTGGTGGACCTTCAGTACCTGTGCAGGCTCCTCCTACAGACTGACAGCCCAAGGGTGTTTGGGCACGGTGGGAAACACTGACCTGTGATTAGGAAATGCACTCTTTTCCTGTGACATGTTTGGCACAGAGCTCCAGGCTGTGCTGCTGTGGCTGCTCTTGCCTCACCTCCTGGTTTGCTTCACCCTCAGCAGCTGTGCCCCATCAGCAGCCTGCACTCAGCAGAGCCTGAGCCCTTCTCAGGTTAAACACCTGAGGGAATTGGGGCAATGGATGTGCGAGGAGCTGTCTCTGTTCACGTTTTGCTGTGCCTTATGGCCCTCTCAGCCTGCCCTGATGTAACTGGAAATGCCTTGGTTTGGGTGCAATCCACGTCCTGTGTAGCCCATAGGCAGACTGCAGAATTCAGGAGTGATTTTCTCCAGTCCTTCAGACCTTGTCATATGAGCTGTTGTTGAATTAACTCCTTTTCCCCTTCTGCCTTAATTTCTTTGCAGTCTGGACCTGTTCCCTGCTTTCTGAGGTCTGCCAGCAATGGATCCTTTTCACAGGCAGCCCCTTGCTCTGACACTTGACAATGGTGACAAGAGGTGGGCATGAGAGTGGGGCTGGGGCTGGGGGTCTGGATGCCAGCCTTGTCCTTCCATCAGGAGCCAGGGAGGGGACAGGGGGGTGGCTGCAAGTTTATCCTCCTGGATGGACCAAAGCTGGTGAAGGATCGGTGTCCTGAACTTGCTGCCAGTAATGCATCCAATGAAAGAGAAATTTGTTCTCAGGTAGGGGCTTTCTTCTGGCAAGTGACAAAAAAAGCTTCAGAAATATGAACAGGTTGAAATTCATGTTTTGTAGCCTGTTTTGTTTTTTTTTTTTTTCTGTTCTAGAGATAGAAATGGTGACATACTGAGAGGTCTGTGCTGTGTAAGTGGCACAGCTGATACCTTTATTCAGTGTCTTGCTTTTCATGCCATGAGTGCAGCGACAGAGCAGCACAGCTTGCTGTGCTGGCTGAGCACGGGATTGCTTTTTCTACACAGTGGATAAGGCCCACTCTGTATATTCAGGACACATCCCTCTGGCAGGGTCCTGAGAGCCTCAGGGAAACAGAAGGTGGGGGGGCTTCCTGATACTGCACCTTGCTTTTTCAAATTTAAACCTCTAAATTGTTTAAGTACAATTAATTTTTTATTTATTTTCTGAGAAAACTGGAACGATTTCAGTTCCAGGAACATGAAATAAAGCTTCATCAAAGAGAAATAATAACAAAACCTTGTCCCAATGCCTGTGTAGCTGTGTAGCCTCTGTTTTGACAGAAATAGTAGCTTTTGTCAGAAACAGCTTTTGACAGCAGCTCTCCCCAGATAAAAGCAACCATTTAAAAGCTACTGTTCTTAACTTACAGCACCAAATCTCAGCACAGGTATTCCCACTTATGATCTGCCAACAGTGGTTTACTGATGAGCTGTTAACTTGTGTTCTGAAGGCCTCATGGACTCAAATTTAGCATCCTTATTCCACATTTTGCTGCTGTTCCTGGCAAGAGACTTGGTTAAATTGTCATAATCTTCTTTTCATTAAATTCATGCTCCTATAGCTACCTTTATCATGCAAGACATTTAAGAGATTTTGAATTTAAAAAGTCCAAACAAAAAACTCTAACAAGCCTCAAAGCAACCAAACAAAATAATCATTGTTCTCATGATGGAATGGACAGGTAAGGTTTTTGTCCGTGCAGACACTTCCATGAGGCTGCTGTGGCCTGTTGGGCATAACAAGGAGTTTGGAGTAGAAACTGCACTCATCCCAGTCTCAACTTTTCCCATTTCCCTTTTCTGTTCTGCTGCAAGGATGAAGGCAGGGGTGCTGGTTTGTCCCCATTCCCATCTTGCTGCACACAGCAAGGCTCACTCTTCACCCCAAATTCACAGCAGAGCCAAGGGTGGAGTTTGTGCTCCCTGGTGGATTTTAGTCCTTAAGCAAGTCAGAGGATTGACATACACCACACATACTCACTATCCTTGGGACCCATTACCTATCTGGGCTCTTTCTGCTCACATTTAAATTGACCTCAAGTTGCAACAAGTGATGCTAAAAAGGCTTCCAAATACGTTAGAGGGTGCTCTTCTTTTGTTGTGGTATTTTTTGTTGCTGTTGTTGTTATTATTGTTATTATTGTTATCATTGGGATCTTTACTTGTTTGTTTGAGGGGTTTTTTCCCTATAAAGCTGTTTAAACAGCTGGGGCTTGAGCTAAGCTGTAGGGGTCTGTTTGTGGTACAGCTAAGCATCATTGCTTCCACAGGGAAAGCTGAGTTGAAGAAGGAGTATAACCTTTTAGAAAACAAACACAACCTCTGGACCTAATCTTGCTTACCTCTAGCACAGAAATATGTGAGGTTTTTCCTTCTGCTCCAAGTCAGGCACAGAAGGTATGTTGTTCAAAGCTAACAGGCAGCTTGGGAAATGTTGTCAAAGAATTAGCAATACACCTTACAGTCTGGCTTTTGATTTAACTTGACCTGGTCATTATTAGAGTCCCATTTCTGTTACTGTACCTCCTTGCCCTGTGAAGATCATAGCAATGCAATAATTTAGCTCAGTTAGATGTAACAATTTAGACACTGTAAGGCTAGCTCTTTGTTTTACCTGCCTGCAGTAGCTTCTGCCTAGTAAGGTAAACACCATGCATGATAAAGAAGAAAATTCAGTTTTTCTAAAAAATTAAGGCTTTGGGGTTTTTTATAAGTGAAGGCATGAAGGAAGACAAATTGGGCCCATTTGAGCCCGGAGTGATGTTCTTGGGATGTTTCACAGCTCTGGATGGTAACAGGTGACATTGCTGACTCAGCCTGGAAAAACAGAGGCAAAATTACTGCAGTAGGTTCATGACACTGCTGCTATTTAAGGATTCTGCACAAAAGTTATGAATTCTGGCCTGAATCAATGAGCTTGGTGTTAGATTTTGATAATATTATTAGTTTCTTTTCTTTCTCTTTTTGTTCCCCCTCTGTGTTCCTTTCTTCAGCTGCTGTTCTGAGTGTAAAACAGTATGTATGAGCTGGTCTGTTAAGGTCTTTTCAGGGGCTGATGATTTTTCCTGATCCTGAAAGGAAGAGAGATATTAGACCTTTTATTCCTTCTCTGCAGGGGCCAGGGCACAAAGTGTCTGGCACAGCTTGACACTGAGGTACAGGGACTAGATGTGCTTAAAATGTACTGACAGAGCAGGATTGTTTTCTAGTGTCTGGATGCATTTTATCCATATTTTCATTGGAGGTAATATAGGTCCCTCAACTGTCACCAAAGGTCTGCACTTTTCCTTGTAACCAGGTTTTCATGCACTAGTCCTTTTGAGAGCTGAAACCTGCATCCTCATTTCTGAAATGGCTGAGCATCTCTGTGCCCTGAGCTTATTCCTGTTGCCCTCCCCTTGTCCCCCCACCCCAGTGCTGAGGTGCATTGTGTGGCTCTGAGACTGCTTCACCATTCTCTTTGCCAGAGCCCATGTGAAGAGTGGTGATGCTGATAACTCACATGACTTCTTTTTGGCTTTTCCTTCTTCAGGCATGCTGGGACTGAGGAAAATTAGTATCACACTTGTTACAAACCTGTCTTTGTGGTGGATGCAGACCCTCCTAAAAGCATGTCAAAACAACTTACTTAAGTGTGGCAATTTGCTAAAAAGTAATAGAATGGAAAACAGGACAAAATCATACAAAGACTTTGCAATTTCAAGATTTTAAATAGAATATCAGCTCAGAGGTGTGTAATGAGTTTTGATTGAAGAGAAATGAGGATGTAGGTTTCAGGAACCAATCTCTGATGCATTTTAAAAATCCATCTGTGCAGTGTCTGCCTGCAAAAAAGCAGCTTTCTATGTGATCCCTGCTCTTCAAGCAAAGGCAGCAAGGATTGTTGACCTGGATGAAAAAAATCACTGGTCTTAGTACAATATAGGAATGAAATACCCTCTAAAATCTAACCTGCTTAGAACTAAAACAGCTTTCACTTGCTTGAGTGAGAAGCTGCTGACCTGCTTGCTTAGTTTTACACTGTAATTGTCCTTGTCTTCATAAAAACACATTACTTCAGTTTGTAGACTAAAAAAAGAATTGTTAATTTCAGTAAGTCAGGATTTTATCTTGATTAAGAAATCAAACTTTTTTCTGTCTCATTATAAAATGCACACAGTTTCATTAGAAACAATGTGGGCTGTTTACACTCCTGATCTGACATTAAAGTGTGTGTGTCTGTGAAGCAAAACAAGAACAAGGGAAGGACTCTCCCATTCTCACTTAATGTGTTTGATAAAGAAAGAAAGCCCCTCCTTTGCAGCACCTAATAACAAGTTCAACTGGAAACACAGAAGTTTGAAAAAAACCTTTCTTTACATGACTGCAAACTTTCCTGGTCCTTTTGGCCTGTATTGACACCAAGTTCTCTCTAATGTAAATCCTGTAAATTACACAGCACTTCAGTTCTGGCCTTAGAGGTAAGTGGAAAGCTGACCTCAAAACCATTTAATCAAATTTGGTTGGTTGGTTGGGTTTTGGGGTTTTTTTGTTAGGACTAAACATATTTTACCAATGGAGACATTGCACTGCAAGCAGGACCTAAATTTCCTAGTGGAAAGAGGCACTGTCCCAGAATTTGGCTTGTGTCTCCAACTCTGTTCAGAATCCTGTGTTCACCCTGTCCTTATTGCCACACAAACTTCAGCTCTTTGTCTCCACAACCGTATCTGACCAAGGTGTGCAATTTGTTATCCATAACAATACAAAGGTGAGGAATAAGTCCAAAATTGGAGACATAGATGTGGGTTGGGGAGTGTTGTTTTAGATTTCACTTCAGTGCTATTAATTTATTTGATTAACCTCACTGTTCAGTCTTGCCAAACTGCTTACTTCAGTGCATGGCACCTGCTTGTTACAAACCTGATTTGTACTTGCATGTCCCAAGTGCAGCCATTCCAAAAAGGGGGAATATGAAAAATAGAAAGAGAAAACTCAGGAGTCAAAAATGCAAGAGTTTATTCAGAGATTAAGAGTCCCAAGAGAGACTTTTATGTATAGATCACAAATCTAGCAAGTCGTAGTTGTTAAGTCATGTGGATGTCAAGGCTCAGGAGGAGTGAGTACCTAGACCACTAATAACAAGTAATTGCACCCAGAAATAAAACTGCAAACACAGTCAGTGTTTATCCCTTAAAAATGCTTTGCACATTAGCACCATAACCTTGAAATTAATCTTTCCTCCTTTAGCATTCTCTGTTGCAAGTAAAATTGTTGTATTTTCTGAACCATCTTCATGCCAATGCTCTTGGCAGCCATGCTGCAAAGATGCTGATGAGTTCATTTTACATGGAGCTGGTAATTCCACGTGAGTCTTGCTCTTATCTTGTCCGAAGGCTTGATTTTATGGAAGCTGCCAACAGACCTGGCTGAAAAAACACAGTGATCTGAAAGATAGCCTCCTCTTTCTCATGGTCTGCCTAATTAAAAAACTAATTGAGTATCAGCTCAGTATGAGCATTCTCCCTGCAGACATGATCTTTGCTCAGACATCAAGTGATGCTTTTGAAGCATCAGTACAGGTAGGCAGTGGTCAGGGACAAAGTCTGAGAGCACACAGCCCCCATTTGAAGCTTCAGCAGGACACATTTGAGAATGAGAGCCTGGACTGATTGGGTCTTTATGTTTCCTAAAGGCAACTTGGAAACATAGAGCAGTTTATGGCTTGTCCTTCACTGAGACAGATCTGAAAGCCATTGACATGGAAATGAAATTTCCGGTTACAAAAATGAGAAATGTATCATGAGGACATGGAACGTACCCAGTAAAATTCATGAGCTTTTCAATGGGCCTCTGTAGGAAAGAAGCTGTCTTAGGCAAGCCATTGTGTCCTTAAGGCTCTCTACCAGTGAAGGTTCAAGCAGCAGCCTGAGAAAGGTGAGGTCAGATGGCAGAGCCAACATTTTTTATTATAAGAGTGACAGAAGACAACCTACAAAGAAAGCAGTGTTGCTATTGTTGCACAAATTTCCAAATGAATAACTATGATGAAAACCACCCAAAGCCATGTCTGGCCACTTTCTGCAAGTCTCCCCAGGTCAGCAGCCTGAAGTCTGCAGTATTTCCTGTGAGCAATGCACCTTTTCACTCAGAGCTTCACCTACATGCAAACTCTGTTTCAGAGCCACAAAAGGGATTGGGACAAGGGTGAGGTTGACCAAAACATCTGTCTCTGTTAAAAGTTGCTGCCTATGCAGTAGCACCATGTATTTATTCTCCCAGCACACAGCAGTGCTGCAGCATCTCCCTCACTTTTGTTCAGGATTTGAACCCTCCATGACAGACCCCACTTCAAGCAGGAGGCTGGACTGGAAACACCTGGGTTCCCCTCCAGCTTGAATTATCCTGTGGTTCTGTGTCAGATCCCACAGGAGAAATGCTGTCTTGAAGCCAGGCTGGCATTGAAATTGGCACTTTTACTTGGTGTAGCTTAAACGTGAAGCTTGGGGGACATCAGTAGCTAGAATGACCAGTTCTGTCAGGCTTGGTGGGCAAGATGAAGGGATCCTGTCCTGAAGGAGAATGGAGGGAAATGGCAACTCACTTTGCTATGTGGAAAGGATGAAGAGGTGAAGCTGGTTCACCAGGCTCTTACCAAGCCTGCAGGAGCTGAGAACAGTTGAGTTATTTGGAGTCTGAAATGTACCTCTGTGTTTCTTCTTATACACACAGAAAACCAAACTTCTTGCAGGAGTACAAGCTCCCTGGCTTGCTTGTGGCAGGACAAACTGCTTTCAGAAGCAAGGAAAATACAGCAATGATTTGCAGCTGAACTTGTTAAAGACTGAGCTTGTTATTTGTTAGTTACCTTATTTAACATATTTTAGAAGTGCTGTCGTAATGTCTGTGGAAGGACTGATGCATAACAGTCACTGATTTATGCAAATTAGAAGTGGGAAAACGGGCTTAGGTAATGGGGATGTCATAAATATCTGTGAGTTATGAAGTGGTGTATTATCAGAAAGGTCAGGAGCAGGACACAGTGATTGCTCACGACCTTATATCCATCACAAGTCCCTTCAATATTACCTTTGCACTGTTCCTTCTGTACCTCTGAAAAATACACTGAGAAGCAGATAGCAGGAAATGCTGTCTAGAGAGGCTCAACCACAAGTTAAATTAACTCTACCAGAGGTGGATAACTCCAGTGGTAATTCTTCCCTGTGTGCTGGTGTTATGGTGTTCAGTGTACATTCAAATACATTTCTCCAAGGAGAAATGAGGCCAATGAGTGATTGTTGTATCATAAAAACAAATAACTATTTTTCAGCAAGCTGCAGATTGGTTGCCAGGGGGCACTTGCATAAGGAAAGCAACAGTGTGTGCATGAGAACCAGCACAGCAAACCTGAGAGCTTACCCCAGGGTGGGAATAAGGAGAAGGGCTCTGGGAGCAGCCCCAGCAATAACCTGGTGTTGTAGCTTGCTTTAATGGATTTTTGGGTTAGTCTCCTTGAGATGCTGGTCTGAGATCATGCCCTGCATCTCTCAGGAAAGCTTGTGGTGATGGCTGTGTTCCCTTCACTGTGTTTGGGTTAGGGTGATGGCTGTAAGGAACCAGTTATTAAAGGAGTAATTCTCACTTAAGGTGTCCCTGTAGGGAAGCAGTTCAGATGGGGAAGGTAAAGGGCAGAGATTCTGGCTGCATTTCACAGAAGGGAAGCTGGGCCAGCAGAGCCCATCAGGATGTGTGCTTGCACACATTCCTATCTTGAGAATGCATCTGGTGTGTAAGTGCAATAGATCTGCATGCTCAGAATGCCTGTCACAGATGTCCAGTGATATCTGGCAAGTGTCTGGGGTGAGCATGCATTTCTAGTGTTTACAGCACAGACTGCAGAACTGGGGGGGAAAATACAATTATTACCCACATTTAGAAATAGAAATGGCATATGATGTTTAATTGCCAATTGCGTTGTCAGTTTTTGCTGCAATGTGTTAATTAGTAGAATCTTTAATTGGAAATCCTTATTGCAACAATATCTGTTCATTCCTTCTGAATTTTTCTTCATTGGCTTTTCCCAATTATTTTGTAGAACAAAGTACTCGAGAGCATAAATAAATTAAAAAAAAATAAAACAGTGTGTGGATGGGCATATATATAAATAGCTCGGTATTTGAGAACGCATTTTTTTGGACAAAATTGTTGAACTATTTAACCATAATTTCTGAATAACTTTGTTGTATTTCTGCTTTATTTTGCTCAGTTTAAATTTATCATAATTGAGAACTGTGCCTCAGATCTCACTGAGGTGCAAAACATTAATTATTAACTTTGTCTCAATGAGAACTGAATCACTTCAGGAACCTCAAATTTATTTTAGTGTTAAGAAAGGTAACAGTGTTCAGCTCTACAGGGATTTTTTTTTCATGGCAGTTATTAAACAATTAGGAAAGTGTGGATTGTCTTTGAAAGGGACTATTCTATTCTATTCTATTCTATTCTTGAAGCTGATCATGAAGATCTGATGCCTAATGTTTAGCAGCTGATTCAATGTCAAGAGTGATCAATTTTAGGCTGTGGAGATTTTCTTAAAGTTTAAATATGTGATTGTGATAAAGTTTCTCCATGTGATTTGTTGTCATTGCCTTGTTGACTGTAGCTTGTTCTGGAGCATGGTTTATGATATGTAGATGTTGATGACACAGAGTGAAATTTATGAATTATGTGAAATAAAGGACCCTTCTAGGATGTCCCAGTTCAACAAACTCACATTTCTCAGTTTTGTTTTCTTAAAAAACTGTGGTTTTCACAATCTGTTGGCCTTGTCTGACTAATAGAAAACTCTGCTTAACATGAGACTTGTAGCACACGCACATTTCTGATCCAGTGGAGGAACCACCCAGAGGAGAGCAGTTCCATCCTATTGCACTCAGGTGATGCAGACATGGACAGACTGCTTAAAAAGCCAGATCTAAACAAAACCAATTTTGAAAACTTATCACACTGATAGGTGTGAGTTTCTTTTGAGTAAAGGTAATGGCTGTGGGCGACTTCTTGAACAGGATGATTTTGGTAGTCTGGATAGCAACAGGACTCTCCAATGCCAACAGGACATGGGAGATACTTGCCTCCAAGCTCACACACCAGGGACTCCTTCATTTCTGTATCCCTAGCTAAAATAAGTCATTTGCACCACCAAACTGAAACTCTGTATATCTCCATGCAAAATATTGTTGCACAAAGTACTGGTTTCATAGCCTTTGCAAATTGAAAAGCCAGCTCCTTCTTAAGCTGTGGGTTGAATTTAACGATGAATTAATTAATAGCAGCAGAATATTCCAGTTATAAGCTTACAAACTTAATAGCAGCTTTCTGTCTTGTTACTTGGGATGCTTGATCTTTTGTAACATTAGTAGCTGCTTATAATAGGCTGGTGAATGAAAAGAAAGTTAATAGGGCTTTTTCTGATAAGAAAACATCAGAAGAAATTATTGCAAATGTTACAGTTAAAGAATCCAACTTAAGATGCTTTGTAAAATGTGAGTAATCATTCAGTACTCTCGATCTGCACCTTCATGTGGCAGAGGAGTAAAAAGCCAAGCTAATGTTAAGCAGCCTTTGGCAAACACAAACGAATGCACAGAAGCCACACAATTCAAATTGACATTTTCTACAAACAAAGGCAACTCTACACTGTTCAATAATTGAAAAATCCCTGTGGCATGAACATACATAATGATGGGCAGCAAAAATCCTCCTTGCAGTGCTTGCTGTGGGTTTCATGGCTGGAGCTTGCTGAATTATTCATTGGAAACAGTTAATAGTTCTTATTGTGGATATGGCTGCTTTTTTTGCAGAAGTCAGGGATGCCATGGTTCAGTTAGAAGAGGATGTGATATGATACTCACTGGGTCATCTCCAGTGCTCACATGCATAACGTGGGGATGAGAGAATGAAAATGTCCTTTTGTAGAATCACAACTGGAGCTTTTCAAAATTCTGCCTTCTCCCTATTTGTATTTAGTCAGTAGTTTATCACACAATTAGGAGCTGTTCTTTCCATCCTATGTGCTGCACAGTTTCCTGTGTGGATTTATTGCTCCATGGATGTGGGCTGTATCTGGATACACATTCATGGATCCTCATGTGCACATTTAGGGGCGTGAAAACAAAGCAAGGACTGAACCCAAGGTGAGAAGCTTCATCACCATCGTGCTTTCCCAGGTATGCTCCTGACTTGGTGATTAAGAGACGGGGTCTCCATGGTTTGCACACATGAAGCTGGTTTATTTATCTACAAATCAGTTCCTGTGCTTTTCCAGCCATACCTAAAAATAGCAACAATCACACAATTGGTGTTTCTAAGTAACATAACTTAATCAGAACCCTGCACAGACCTGCTCAGGCATGTACAGTCTTGCATGATTTATCTTAAACAAAGCACACCAAGCACACCTTTAGCTTCCTCATTCAGGGCTCTGCCTTGGCTTGCCAGGGTTTGAGGCCCACAGACTTAGACCTAGACTTAGACTTAGACTTAGCACATCCCCTTCAGTCATGAGTTGAGCAGTGCTCTGATTCTTGTTCTCCAGCTGTATTCCATACCTGACCAACTCAAGGCTTTCTTTAATAACCTGAAAGACAGACAAACAGTTCTTTCAAGTGTATGTGAAACCTGGTCTCGCATAACCAGTCTCTACCATGCCTGTTCCAGCTAGTCATTGAGGAGTTTGGTTCTGTCAGCCCCCAGACAGTTTTGCTCGAGTCACCAGCTTTAGAACCATGGCATCATTGAGGATGGAAAGGGCCTCTACATCCCTCCAGTCCAACCAGTAACCCAGTGCTGTTCTGTTCACTACTAAAGCATCTCCCTGTGTGCCATATCCCAGACATTTTCCTGAATGCTTGCAGGGATGGGGATTCCACCATATTCAGCCTATTCCAATGTCTCACCATATTTTAAGTGAAGAAATTTTTTTCCTACTACCAATCTAAACCTTTCCTTCCACAGCTTGAGTCCTTTTATTACTGTTCTATCACTTCTTCCAGGAGAGGAGACCAACACCCTCCTCCCAGCTCGTTGTAGAGTGATGAGGTCACCCCTGAACCTCCTTTTCTCCAGGCTGAACAACCCCAGTTCTCTCAGATGCTGCTGACACAAGCTGTGCTCCAGACCCTTCCCCAGCTCCCCTGCCCTTCTCTGGACTCATTCCAGCACCTCAATGTCATTCTTGTAGTGATGGACCCAGAACTGGACACAGCACACCAGGTGTGGCCTCAGCAGTGCCAAATACCGGGGGCAATCCCTGCCCTGGTCCTACTGGCCACACTGCTGCTGACACAGGCCAGGTCCCACGGCCCTTCTTGGACACCTGGGCAGGCAGGCTCACGTTCAGCCGGATGTCAACCTGCACCCCCAGGTCTGTGCTTTGGAGCACAAGTTCCTTGTGTCAAGGGAAAAGTTGTAGAAACTCCTTTAAAAAGTATTGGCAGTGTTCTGCTGGTCATCAGGCAACTATCCCTGTCAACTACTGCACAGTCTCCGAAGCAAAGAATCATCCAAAAACCTAGTTCCTTGTGGCTGTCATCATCTTTGATGAAGTATGATTTCTTTGGGACCATCTCATATCTGAGCAGCACATTCAGTCAGTCAGCATTGTCACAGGGAAGTGGAGGAAGGTCCATATTTCTGGTTATGATGCCAGCAAAGAGCTTAAATATGTGCACCTCTTGCATTTTAATTTGTAAATAAATGGCCTACAAAAGCCAGATTCTTGTTTTGCGTAGAGTCTTGTAAATCACGAGCAAACTTGACAGAGACGAGATTACCCACTGCATTTCAATAATTCTTGGGTGTAACTACTTATCTTTTCTAGCAAAACATTTCTAAAGGGGGCATAAAATCTTCTGTCATTAAACTTCACCGATCCCTCTCTGCAACTTGTCTGTTTGAAATTGAAAATGCTTTTTTATTTTGACACATTATTGACAGCAGGATTTTATTATTTTTTTTTAGTACGTGCTGGAGTGTCTTGAGAACCACAGGCTAAACTACAGCAGTCTGCAAGGTACCTGAATTTTCAGAAGGGTTTTTGTGTTGTTCTCACAGAGTGTCAATGATTGTTTTCAGTTTTTTGGATGTGGGGAGGGAGAACTCTCCATGTCTCCCAGTTCTTTTTTTACAATTTGGTAAGCCATTTGAGGCTTGCTCTGTATTGCAAGCAACAAAGTTTGGTAGTTAAGGAGGGAAAGGAAGGTCAACACTAACAAATCTACATGCTGTAATTTTGAATGACAGCTGGAAAAAATTATTTCTATTCTCTAGGCGGGAGGGGGACCATGTCCTAGAAAAAGAATCCCAGTCTAAGGTATCTCTTTTTAAGCCCCAAACATTCAAATATTCTTCACTGGTTGTCCTGAAATTTTCTGTGCTCGGTTTCTCAGTACCCTATGTTGTGTGCTATTATTTTCCTTGTGCCAAAAATCACAAATAGCTCCTCTTGTACACATTGGTCAGTGAAGCTGGCAGGTGCAAGATATAAGGATTCAAATGAGAATACCAAATAAAGCATGGGAAAGGGAAGGAGATATACGACACTTGGGATGAAAAAGAACTTTTTTTAAAAATGTCATTAAATGTTAGCAAAAGATTAATGAGGAGTTTCAAATAAATGTTTGGATAGATCAAGTAATTTAAAGATGACCAAAGTAATTGAGAAATACAGCTTTTAGTTTAATCTGAGGAAGGGAAATATTTGCACAACAGAATGTTACTTTTCAATATATGAAAAAGAAAATTGCCATGTACTAGTTCAAGCTCAAGCTTCTTTTAATATTTTAAACCATCTTAAATACAGAGTTTTCTTTACATGAAGCAAAATCAGTTCCTTTTTCGCCCCCCATTTGTGGGTGAGATGGATGAACAGGGGAATCATTGTTTTCCAGACTTTACTAGCTAGCAAAAAATGGTCTGGGCCAGCCTCAGCTCTGATACCTCTTGTACCAAACCCAACTGAAACACAACTCTAGTCATGGTGGAGCAAACCTACAGCTACTCACTGGGGCTGGTGTCATCTTGTCACTGTGAGAGGAACCACCAGGGCACAGCTCTGCCCCTGAACAATTGTTCTGTAGCACATTTTTGATTTCTTCATGTGGCCATCCCTGCAAGTTCCCTCTCTCATGAACACCGTGACCAAGGAGTGGGGGATGGCTGCTTGCTAGGGCTGCTTCTATGAGCAGCTTATCCTTGATGTTCTCTTGTCTCTGGACTTTTTGTCTTGGCATCCAGCTCTCAAATGTTTGTGAACTTTCCCTGTCCTCAGAGCATCAGTGCTGGCATGGAGGGAGGCTTTGGGACCAGCTTTCTGAAGTCAAACACCACCAAAAACCCCATGAGAGAGACCTGGTATCCAAAAACAGTGGTGTGGTACCCTGCTGTATCAATCAGACCCCCATGTACCTCCTAAATCTTTTGTTCATTGGCAAGAAATGGAAGGTAAATAAGCAAATAGCACAGCCCATCTACACTTGTGAGTGTAGCAGCTGAAATTGCCTCATAGGGGACCATAAATCCAACATTTACCACTGACATTTAAAAGAGCAAAAGTAGTAAGTTCCATTTGAAATACCACTGTGTGCCAATACCAATGACTCTATGAATGTCAGGAATGGCATTTGAACACCATAAATCAGTCTTCTAGGTGGCTGGAAGGAGAGGAGGCTTGGTCAGAAGATGTCTGGAGATACCAGGCTGTGTCTTGGTTTAGGTTTTTGTTTATTTTTTTGGTTTCTTTGGGGGGATGCTTTTGTTTGTTTTGTCCCCAAGGAGCAGTAAAAAAGAGATGCTGTAAAGGCAAACGTTGGTGTTCAGTGCTTCAGACAACACTTTTGAGCAGTCGGTTTAGTTGCTATGAAAAGGGAAGTCTTCCCTCCCTTCACCACCACCCCCCCAGGCAATGTGGACACACAGTAATCATCCAGACTTTCTTTACCATGCCCTTGCAGCACGTTTCAGCACTGGTTTTAGGCACCAAAGGCATCAGTTCCCATTAGTGTCATTTATCAAGAGGCAGAATACATTGAAAGGTGTGGATGCAGATTCCAGTATTAGGACACAGTGCAGGGGGCTGCCAAGTCTAAATGCTGGCCAGAGACACCTCCAAAAGGGTTCCAGTTGAAGCCAAGGAGTAAAATGCAATAAATTGTCTTTTCTACCACAGACTAAAACCTACTGAAGCCTTCATGTGGTAAATTGAGGATCTGGTGCAGTAAAATGCCACATTTTCAAAAGCAGGACTTCACAAGTGCCCAGCACAACCCAGACCTAAATTAACATGATGACCTTTCAGTGACTTAGGTTTGGCTGTTATGAAATAAGTTTTTTTTGGAGACAGGCACATCCCTTATAGAAAGAGACATGTTATTGGATTCTCATTGTGCAGGAAATTCTATTGATCCTTTCAAGGATCCCAGAGAGGTGTCATGAACTGGAGCAGGCCCTGGAGACTGTGTGTGCTCTGAACAGTCTTCAGAAGCAGTTCACTCAGGGTCAGGATAAAGGCATGTTATTGCTTTTCTCCTGGTTTCTTGTAGGGTAAATGAATATTTCTTCACTTCAAAGCTGTCAGTCTAATGACCCCCACCAGAATTAATACATCTTTTATGGAAAATATTATTTTGTTTAATTGCACCATGAGGAAAATGGGACAATAGAGAAAAGCACAATGGTAAAATGATGCCTTCAGAGATATAAATATAGCACATATCATTTATTTTAAAAAAAGAGAGGGTGGGGGAAGCGCACGCAATTTTTGCTGACATTAGGATTAAAACACCTGATTACATTTGTGCAAGAGGCAGTTGTGGTTTCTCAAGTGAGGCTTCAATTTTTTCTTTAAACAAATGTTATTTTAAAAAATTCTTATAGGAAATGTTTCAGAAAAATGATATTTCAATGTTTTTTTCCCTGATGGGGGAAAATTTACCATCAGGAAAATGGTTGGAGCTGCAGCTTTCCTGCTGTGGGAGAAAGCAGGCTGAATGAAACATGTTCAGGTCAGCTGCTGAATTTACTTACTACTCAGATTTTTCATGAGAATTAATTCAAGTCTTAAAAGCCTGAGTTTTTGCCACAACCTTTTTTTTTTATTTTTTAAGATTAATGTGCTTTATAAGGACGTTTTGGGCTTTACAGCAGGTGGTGGGAATAAACAGATTTTACACAGATCTACAAATTTCACACATGTAAAGCACACATGGAACAAGAAAATGAAGGTAGCATGTTTCTTTTCCCCAACACTACTGCAAATAAAATGATTGTTTATCAATAAATACATAAAGCACTTTATGACTGCATTTTAAACAGTGGGAGATGAATGAATTTCAATTACGCAGACCAACGATATTGTGCCATTCATTATATAAATCAAACCTAGGCAGGGGCCTATAAGCTTTTGCTGCTTCACTGATTTTTATTGCCATACAAAATGATAACTGGAAACCATACAGAACAAGGCAAATTAAGAATCTATTGGGGGGAAAATGCAATTGGAAATTAACATCTTCCTGGAAGCTACGTTCACGAGTCAAATGCCTCGTGAGATTTTATCGTCCATGCACAATGTGATGATATTCCTGGGCATATATGGTTAAATTAATTTTCCATTATCAGCATAAAAATGTAGCTGGCCAAAATAGATTAGAACTGCATAATATGTTGGATCACATTTTATTTAGGTGGAGAAGAGGAAAATATTTAATTTCAGCCTGGAATGAGATTGAGCAGAATAAATGATTGAGTTCAAACAAAGAGATCACACTTCCTGGGTATTTTTTTCTTTTGTTGCATGAATGAAATGATCACTAAATTCATGACAAGATGATGATTTTCTCAGTTGCAGAACAGTCACAAGAAAATACAATTATTTCTCTGTGGTCAAATGGAAACTTCTGAACCTGCAGCAGTCCAGTCTCACTCTTTGAACAATTATTCAGTTAGTTCAGGAATTATTCAGGAATTCAGGGTTTCAGCCAGTCAGCTTGTGTATTTTTAAGCTAAGGTGGGATGAAGTGACCTGTGACCTGTGTCCTGCAGGATTTTCCTGTAAATGAGTTCATCTTCTAAGCAGCTCCCCTGTAACCAGGCTGAGCAAGTGGCATCGGGGCCATTGTCCCAGGTTTGTCCCTCTGCTGAACACATCCAGCTCAACACATCCAGCAGCCCTGGGAGCCTGAGGCTGCCCTTGCACACAGCCCCACACAATCCTGAAATGCAAGTTACAAGTTAGAAAAAAGAGTAGGAGAAGAGTGGTGTTTTTGTGGGGGGTTGTGGGTTTTTTTTTCTTTATTCTACTGTTTTACTTCTCCTTGCCATCTAAATGTTTCTTGAGGTTGATCAGGGGATTTTTTTAATGCTGTGGATAATTATTCAGCCTTCAGCTATTTTTTTTTAATAAACTTTTGAAGAAGATATCTAGCACATGTCTTAGATTCACATTTCAATGACAAAAGCACCTTCAAACACAACAGGCAAATATCTGCTGTAGAAGGTTTGTTTTGATGGCTGCTTCTTGTTTCAGCCACGTAGATATTATTTAATCCTATATTCACACATTATTGAACTGGTGATTGTTTAACCCTAAGCTGAGATTTAATTGGGCTTTTTTTTTAATGTTTTTAAATTAAATTTCTGGGTTTTGATGTTAGATATTTTCACCTCACCTCTTCAGTAGGCCAGATTTAATTTATACCTGTTTTTACTCAATCACTGAGTAGACAATAATTTGTCTGCTCTGGCCAATTTGCCTTTCTGTGGCCAGAACTGAGTTTTCTCTGTATCCTGTGTGGTGGAAGCATCCCAACATCAGTCTGCATTAAGTCCCTCAGAGGCTGATGGCACAGATCCCAGGTACCTGGCTCCCCACAGAACTGAATGGATATCTCAGCTGAGGGGGCCTGGGAGCCAATTCCTGCTCACACCACCTCACAAGAATGGAAAATAGACTCGTGAAACTGCACTTAATAAGACAGGTTTAGCCTGAAAGTGCATGGAATAACTCCTGTGCTACTGTTCATGGTGCAGGAGTTCATGTAGGAGTACTTGCGGTGAGCGGAGCCTCCTGAAGAAATACACACCCCACCATTAACATGAGGAAAAAGAGAGGCATTTTCTTAAGATGCTTAATCTCTGTACAAGACCATCAAAGTAGTGGCATGAAGGCTTCTGAGCCATGAAAGGGCCAAGCCTGTTGATATGCAGGGAGATGGATGTCAAATGGCTTAACAAAAGAAAAATGATTCCTTCAGATTGGGATTTTGCTGAAGCCATAGAGCGAATAGATATTGCTTTGTTAGACTAGACTGTGTTTATTAAACAACAGATCAATTTGGCTGAATAAAATAAACTGAGAATAATGAAACAGTGGCTTGTCCACTGTGATTTCATTCTTACATGTTTTGTGTATCATCATAATTACAGCTGTTCATAGCTTTTTATACTCCATACCAGAATTTTCAGGTGCTGAGCTGTGTGCCTGGTTCTTGTGGGGGTTTTTATTGTTTTATCACCTGGTTTTGTGAAAGACATTCCTTTTTCTTGCAGGCCTCACTTATATCTATGAACCACAGTATTTCTAAGAAACAATAGTGCCTTCCTAATTCAAATACATCCTATTTGGGCAACCTGATGCAACAAGAGGCATTGGAACACACAGTAAACAATGGTGATTCACCTAATTTTACCAGTAACAGCAATGTCTTAGGGTAAGTTTAGTAAGTTAGTCAAAATCATTGTCAAAATAATTTTTTTCAATTTGAGTTCTTTGTGATATAAAGCAGGTATTCAAACAGTCAACACTTATTTTAGCAGAATTCTAAATGTCAGTTTAAAATGTGTGATTCCTATATTTGAGGGACAAGAAATAAGAAACTCTTCAGGGCAGTAAGGATGTAGTATATAAAAGTAGAGGTAATTCGAAAATTAAATTTAAAATTCATGGACAAAATCCCTACTGCTGTCCCTTCACCCCCCAGCTTATGCGCAAGTGGAAAGTGGAAGTGGCAGCTATTGTGGTAAAACATTCCTTGGTCCATCTATGTTGGAGTAAATGAAAAACCATTAAATGGATAATAGAAAAACAGTGCAATGAGAAGCTCTGAGAATCCATCAATAAAAGGATGGCAAGCAATTGCTAAAGACAGCCCTTTCTAAATGTAGCTTTATTGCCAGAGGATGGAAAATTGAGAGAGAATGTGCGAACAATTGAATTTATGGTAATGGCATATCAGCGTATTGTGTCACCAAAGCAAAGCTCAGAGCAAGCGTGAAAGACAAAATACACCAATGTCTCATGGAAACCCTGTGTTTCACCCATTATCTCCTGGTGCTGGAAACTGTAATATTCTGATATTAAAACCTAATTCATTGCAAAGTGCTTTAGGAGGCAGTGAGGGTGATATTCTGCTCCGTGCCTGCTTTAAGGTGAATTGTTGGACTAAAAGCGATTCAAGGCACGAGCAGCTTGTTCCTGTGCACACAAAATAGCTTTATTCCTTTAGCTTCAGTGATAGCTGGACAGTATGATGCTCTTACCTTGGCAGTTTATGGGTAAATTACCTTGAGATAATCTGAGTCAGTTTGAATTTTAAGCCTGTTTGAAAATGCACGGTCACTATTGAACCAGCAGACGTGACTGCTCAATGAGAGGCAGGGAGAGAACAATCCATGGTGGGCTCAGAGATGGAGCCTCCCAGATAAACTGGGAAGGGGAAAACCAACTTCTGCTGCAGGTCACAGACACTTTCTCTGGACAAAGCCCCAGACAAAGGCTGAATGAGCTAACCCTGTGGCTGGAAAACCACAGGCACCAGCAAACTTCGGCTTTGAGACAGACTGCACTCAGCAGTCAGGCCAGCGTTGAGGGAGGGACAAGGAAGGCTTTCCCGTAAGGCTTATTTTGATTTTTATGTGCAAAGAAATTGCTGGCACGTTTCCAGAGGTTATTTGTGTGTGAGTTTGGGTTTCTTTTACTCCACGTCCCCACCTCGTGGTGCCAACAGATTGTTTCAGGAGCTATGTCTCCCCTGATGACCGGGGAGTTCCAGCTTTCCCTGCTTCTGCTCTGTCCACACTGCTGCTCCCATGTAATCCATATGACTGCTGGCTGGACCAGGGAAACGCCCCAGCATTAAAGGAAGTCTGGGATTTATCATTATTATTATTATTATTATTATCATTATTATTATTATTTTATTGTGTAGGGAACAATCACACTGTGTTTGGATGCCCTCTGGATAAGGCAGTGGGTATGGATGGGGTTACCTGGCAGAGTTCCTACTAATCCTTGATGATTTGAGAGTCTAAAGATAATTCTCTGCAAAGCACTGAGGGGATGCAGCATTTGCTAGCTTTATCTTCTGTAGATTTTGGGTTGAGAATAGTGCTTGGAAACAGAACAAATAGGAATAAAATATCCAGGTCAGTACATATTGTTCAGGAGCACCTGCTCTCCCTAAATGGGCACAGACACTGCTGAGCCAAAGTTCAGCTAAACTGTTTGCTAAGTCCTCTGCAAAGACTGAGCCTGCAGACAGGTTTCCCATACTAAAAAGTCCTAGATTAGATGAATAGAGCAAATCCACCTTTGTAAAATAATAATTAAAAATTTAATTTCTGACAGTTACTCCCCAGATTTCAATAGCAAACACTAAGAATGGAAGAGTTTTGAAAGTGGTAGAAGGTTTCTATGAGGTAACCGGAGAAACTTTTGGTTTCAAAGCAGTATGGGCCCAAGGAGAGCCCACAGAACTTAACTGGGGAAATGAAAGTGGGAAGCAGCAGCTGGTCTCAGCCTAGACTCATGGAGAGCTGAGCTCAGAGAATGCCACTAAGTGTGAACAAAAATACAAGAGTGTCCAGCTGATGGCCCTGCTGAGGTGGTGGGAGAAAATCCCAGCAGGCAAAATAGCTGTAAACTCAGCCTCTGTTTTAAAGGTAAAGCCTTGAATGCTAGTGGCTTGGGCTGTGGCACTGCCTTGTGTCTCTTTCCTGGAAAACATTCACTAAACGTGTCATTAACACATATTACAGGGTTGCTGCTACTAATGACTCTACCCTTCTTGAAGGTAAGAGATTTCTGTGTTATGAATGAGTTCGGTTTTTGTTTTTGTTTTACACGGTTTTGCCTGAAGCATAACAATTACTCTATCTCTGAAAAGCCCATAAATGACAGAAGCACAGCAATGTGAATTATCTTGAAAGATTTAAGCCTGTCATTCCAAGAAGTGTAGTTGTCTTGGCAGCAAACAAGGATTTAAGTACCTTTGAGACATTTGCCTTTAATTGTAGAGGAATGGCATCGCCAGCTGCAAAAACGTTTAACCTTCAGAATTGCTTTTCTTACTCATCAGCATCTCGTTGAGGCACTGATTGCAAATATGAGGGCTGGGAGAGAGACCTGGAGGGTGGCTGCCTTGGCTGGGGACAGGCAGAGCCTCGGGGTTCAGCTGAGCCTGGCCTCAGAGGACCCCCAAAGAGTCGATTTCTTTGAGTGGCTAAAGTTCTGAGCATGGCAGCATAACGTTACAGGCACCTTCAGAAAGGGGGAAAAGTCACATCCTGTGGGGATGCTGAGGTCTGGGATGGTGTGTGGTCACGTCCCTTTTCAGGCACAGTGACTGTGTCACGTTGTTTGCCCCATCTTCCCCTTGGGCACGCAGGAGTTGGATGCAGCTGGTGCCTCAGGTAAGTCAGAGCCCGTGGGGAGTGGGGAGGAGGCACTTTGGCTTCAGCCAGAGCAGCTCAAGGTCTTTCTGTACCCTTTTCCTGAGCTCTTGTGATAAAAGGTATATTCCTGGAAATTACTTTTTATTTTAAATTCCATTTTCCCAGATTATTTTCTATACTAAGAACAAAAGATTGGGTAGCCTGTCTACATTTCTTTTTTAAATCACCTACAGAAATAAAAGTGGATAAAAGCTTTACGACTGTGCAGCCTCTCTAATTATGAATGCTTCAAACCTTGCTTGTCAGGAAGCTGTGCTGGACTTTGCAAGTGCTGCTATGCAGCCTCAGCTGCTGTTTTCTCCCCAGAAGCCACCTCTCCCCAGTCACCACCAGCAGGGTGGTGATTTGATGAGCTCTGCCAGGCGGCCTGCATGAAACCACAGGCTGGTCATAACGAGTGCTCAGCAGGCTGTCCTTGCCCCTTCTGCCCCCTCCAGTTCCCCAGCCAGGATTCCTCATTTACTCAGCTGTCTTTTAGCCCAGGTCTGATTCAGTATTGTATTTGTCATCCCCAGCTTTCTTGATTCACTGGCTGAAAAGCAGCAAACACAACACTGCACCTGGCAGGGTCCAACACTGTAGAAATGCCTGTCTAAAGACTGGAGCTGGGCTTTCCTTTTATATAAATGGAGTAATTATTTACAGGGAATCTCTTCTTACAAAGAACACACAGAGTGTGTCTTGTGTGACAAGAACACACACTTGGTTTCCTTGTCAATCTCTGAATTCTGCCAGGTGCTCAGATTACATTCCAGCTCTGATCACCATCAGCCCTGTCTTCAATTTACTCTGTAGAAGTTGAGATGCTGTAATTGGGCTTCTCCAAGTCTACACAGCCTTGTCTTAAAGTATGCCAAATCAAAATCTTATCCAGGCTTTGATTACTTCTCTGACAGACTACAGGCATGTAGTAGGGTTTGCTTGTTTGTTTATTAGGCAGCTTCCTATCTCAGTTGTAGTCTTAGGAAACTCCATCATTTCAGTTGCACAGCTCCAGCAATTAGGCTTCCTGCTTTTCTGGTCTGGCTGGTGCTACCTTACCCTGTATAAAGATCAGGAGAAGGAGGTGTAAGAAGGAAAGCCTCACTACGGGGAGCAGTCAGCACCATAAAGTAAAAACCCTGGTCATACACATCCTGTGCTGAGTCCTGTCAAGGTGGGGTGTTGAGCAGAACAGAAAGGTGCTGACACAAGGCCAGCAACCAAAATTATCAGTAACATAGAAAAAAAACCACCACCCAACCTCTGGCAGGAGGTTTGACTAGATGATCTTTGAAGATCTCTCTCAACCCAAACCAGCCTGTGATTGTATAAAAATTGCTTACTGCCTTTTTCCATTGTCAACCCATACCAATTACATATTCACTGGAAGATAAGCTTGGCCTGGGGTTGCAGATGTACATCTGAACCTTCATCATATGGCAACATACACCTAACAGGCTGCTAAAGTACAAATATTCTGATTTTTCACCAGCAATGATACCAGAAGTTAGAAAAACACTGAGGATTTATAAATGCCATTTATCCCCTGGAGAAGGGAGCCTGACTTGAATGCATTTGAAGGCACTGCAAATTAGAAATATTTTAATCATGTATTCCCATTGGTGAGCACACTTAACAGCAGCAAATATTTATCCAGATGGATGAATGCAAGAATCAGTTTGGGCCTCAAGCTGTCACTGCTCATAGCCAGTCACATATGTCACTGGTGGCTCTTCTGACATGTCATCTTCCTTGCTGAGAGCATCTGGGTGTCTTCAGCTGCTTGCCAGCCCTTCCTTCCTCTCACTGGGCTGCTCCCAGTCACTCCTCAGGCTGTGCCAAGTACATCAGCCACTGGAGAAGGTCCATCTGCCAGCCTTTCACAGGGGAACTATTTGGGGCTCTTTTTCTGGAGGTCAGCAGTACTGCCAGGATCTTGTATGATTTCAACAGGCTACAGGAGCCTGACAAAAAGGTTAAATCAGACACTTGCCTGGCACAGTTTTAATTGCCCAACAGGACAGGGCAGGGTACTGCCTGCCAGTGCTGCTGCTAATTTAGCTGCCCTTAAATGTTGTTCAGGCAGTAAGGAGTTTTAATAAATTATTGCTGAGCAAGGAGCATGGATATAGTGCTGTGTCATAGAACAGGACATTTTTAAACAATGTCAGTATTTCTGGGCCATAGTTCAGTTTCTTTTGTTTGAACTCTTGAAGAGGAATCTAATTTACACCCAGTGTTAAGTGCTCAGTTTTCTGAGCCCTTCTGACAGAGCCATGATTACCTTAATTTTTCATATAGAGAGCCTGATCCCATGAGGATCAAATGAGGAAGCTACCCTTTAGGCATGGCATGAATCAGCAGGGCAAACTGGCCTTTATGTGCAGGGTCTGAGACCCAAAAAGTGTGACTTCCATATGTGGCTTCCATCCTCTTGATAAGTTTCTGTAGTAAGATTAACTGTAGCTGACATAATTTTAAGGCTAAATCCTGAAGAATTCTGGAACAAGGCAGGTGAAGTTGTATTGTTAAAAATGAAACGGGATATTATGGAGGGGCATTTTGAGAATGATGATCATAATGACAGCAAAACTGCATCAGGAATAAGCTGTCAGAGCAATTTCAGGGCAAGTTTTGTTCCTGTTTTCCAGTAGGAAAAAAAATATTCCTGTGTTCTGGCAAGCTTAGTCAGGCCCAGAAAACTTGGTGCTTAAAATTTCTTGCAAGCTATGTAGCTATGGATTAAACTACACAGGCACAAAATGTTTCCTTCAGCTGATGCTCCATGCAAAGGATGGGAGCTTTCTCACTTGGGAGTCAAGCAACCAGTCCTTGTCCCCATACCAGAGCAGGAACACAGCCTTGGTATGCAAAGCAGTAGCTTTAAAAAGCCCCCCAACAGCAGCTGCAGAATTCAGAGATGTCTTAGGTTGCAATACAGGATGTGACCAGAAATGTGTATTCTATCACCATCTGTTAAAACCAGGTGGGGCATTGATCTTTATCTTTTCCACAACCCATCCTTCCTCCAGGGAGATCTCTTCTGTTAATGGCCATTAAGTCCCACTGTGTGACTGATAAAATTACTGCATCCCATTGGGAGATGCTCCACCCAGGGGGAGGAGCCAAACATTTCCTACCTGGATAAAAACTGAGATTTGGACCATCAGAGCAGCCTTTCTTCCACTGGATTCCAGACCTTTACACATCATCACTGAATTTTTGGAGGGAAACTGCACCTTCTACAGGAGCACTGCTTCAACTGAATTACATCTGTCACTACAAAAGGACTACAGCCACCATTTAATGGGACTGCTACCAACACCCTGCCTGATGGGGTGTCAGGTTGTGCTCTGACTCTCTCAGTGTTTTGGGTTTGTTCTTTGTAGTACTGTATTTCTATTTTAATTTTCCTAGTAAAGAACTGTTATTTCTAATTCCCATATCTTTGCCTGAGAGCCCCTTAATTTCAAAATTATAATAATTTGGAGGGAGGGGATTTACATTCTCAATTTCAAAGAGAAGCTCCTGCCTTTCTTAGCAGACACCTGTCTTTCAAACCAAGACAAGAGGTCTCTCCAATAATGACATCTCTTTAATGTACCCAGGAAAGATAGGCAGGGCACAGAGTCCCAAATTCCAGGAAACCAAGGAGACTGGGAAAAGTGCTGGTGTTGCTGGCCAGAGCAGGTGGCTGTTTGCACATGGCAGGGGCCAAATGTGCTTCTGCAAGGCTTGCTCCCAGTGACCTGGCAGGCAGGGCAGTGGCCCTGCTTCATAGGCTCTCTCTGGGTTTGCTGCTTTGGGCTTGAAATTAATACAAGTTGTCATAAAAAATATGCACACTGACCATCCGTGTTAATAATTAACTTAATGAGGATCTGACTGCCTCTAGCCCATCCCAGAGAAGTTAATTGAGAGGATTGTGTTTATAATCTGCCTTGAGAGTCCTAATCTTCTCTTCTGACTCTGCCAAGTCACGGATTGATTGATTGATTTTGGTCTCTTGGAGCAAAATAACAACCTCCTGAGACAGACTTTGGCAGTTTCCCAAAGAGAAAGTACACAGCATGGGGAACCAGGAAAAAACAGATACAGGCTTCTCTGTGGTGTTTAAATGTGGGTTGCTGAATCCTGCTTCCTCGAAAATGCGAAGCAGTAAATGTCAAGCTTTTAGGTGCACTTCAGGTCCTATGGAAAAGTTGCTGCTTTTGGCAAGGAACTTGTGCTGTTTTGTACAGATGCTGGATGGTGAAGATTTTTGTGAGAATTGGTGTGGGGGATTAACTAAAACAAAACAGAAGGTCATCCCTGCCTCTTGGGAGGTGGTGGGTGAGGTCTTGCAGAGGTAGCTCCGGAGGCTGGGAACCTCCTCTCCAGCTGCTGGAGCTGCTCTACACAGAGAGAGTCAAGGACTGGCAAAACATAATTCTAGGGAGGGAAGGAAAGGTCACCCATAGGAAATACTGCTGAAAATGGCAACTGAAAATGGGACATTGCAAGTAAACATGCTGAAGGGCCTGTCAAGAGATCTAATTCTTCACGTTTTGCCAAAGTCAGACTAACAGCACCTAAGCTATCTTTGGTCAACATTTTTAGGGCTAATAATTCTCATAATAAGATAGCTAATATATTTGCTCTGCTCAATATTTTGTCCTTTTTGAAATAGCTGATTACTTCCCTGAAAAAAGAAATCCTAACTCTTTCCTGTGGACAACCAGTGTACCAATGTCATAAAGTTGAGCATGTATTGTTTTTTCTGTTCAGGAAAAGTAAGCAATCCTCCCTAGGATCCCAAAGCATACACGTGTTGCACCCAGTGTTTTCAGATCTGGGCAGCACCCACACTGGTGTAATAAAACTTCCCTTCTGGGTGAATGGGCCACATTCACAGACTGCTTCTTTCCCTTTTTGTTCCATACATGGGTTGTTAAAGGCTTCTATTGTGCAAGCCACTGAACCATATATGAATTTTCTTTGAACTTACATTTCTTTCATTATTCACTTCACTCTCTTCAGCTTCTTGGGAATGAGAGCCAGTGCAAAGCAGGAAGCCTGTCAGGGAAGTCCAATATCTGAGGATGTTATGAGATTACAGCCCCAATCTAATAAGGATAGATTAGTTTTATTTCCAATTTAGCCACGAGCATTTCTGTTTGAAGCAGATATTAAATCAGACTTCTAAAATTGTACCTGTACTCAGAGCAGCTGGTCAGCTGTACTGATCTCAGTACTTGCTCTTGCATCTTGAAAGAGCACAGCCAGGACGTGGCAGAAGCACTGCAAGCCAAATGTGTCTCTGGTGTATTCAGGTAAATCACCAAAATGAGCCTCAAGCAATTTTGATCCAGCCTCCTGCAAACAGATCTATGGCTTCCAAACTTGTGTTCTTCATGCAATTCTGGGATGGCTTTTTTCATTCCTCCTTGACATACTCTTTACTTCACCATGTAAGTCAGTGCAATTTTGTAGGGAGGAAGGATGACCAGTAATGGCCACAGCTGCCATAGTTTGTATGATGTTTAGTGCTGCAGCTAAGCAGAGGACAGGGGAGGAAAGGGCTCTCTGGAGAGCCTCATTCACACAAGTCAACTTTGTTTAGTTTTGTAATGAGTGATTTTTTTTTTCTTATTTGCAATTAAAATGTCAAATAGGCTTTTGGGCTTGTGCTCAGTCACAGTGCAATTCTCCATTTTACTGATTTTCATAAGTCTTGCAAGATGCTGTTGTGTTTTGGTTTTTTTTAAATCTAATTACAGTAACAGACTGAAATTCATTTACTAAAATCACTGATTTTTCCAAGGGGCAGAAGGTGGCTTCAGCCTTTTGGGAATGAAGGCCTGGGTAACATGAGTGGCTTTTCTTGTCTACAGAGTGGTGCTCCTTTTGGGATAGTCTGGAAGTGCTCAGGGGCCACCCATCAGCTTGGGCAGTTAAACCCACCGAGCCACTACATATTCATTTTGAAAATGGAGGCAATCATGCAAAATAGAAGTTAACTGCTCTGCTAGAGGTCTCAAGTGATTTCATTGCCATTAGCAGCATGGCTAAGCTTAATCAGCTGTGGAGAAGTTAAAGCATAACCTCATTTCAGGCAGAGGAAGAGCGGTGCTCAGTGGAGTGGTGCCTGTGTGTCAGTGGGTCACAAGCAGGCTCCTGGGAATGGTTAGGTAACACATCAGTGGCTGGGATGGAAATAGCATTGAGGACAAGGGGTCAGGCTGGGAGCAGGGCTAGAGCAGATGACTACTAACCTACTCTTTGGTCACAATCAAAACTCCAGTTCAGGTGGCACTCAGGGATGATTTTCATTACTTGGTTATTCTTTCTCTGTTTTATGCAAAAAATGTGTGAACAGTGGCTTTTTAAATTCCCATCAGCTAAGATATGAAGTATCATTGAAAGAAGCAGCAGCAGTGCAGGCCCTGGTTAGTATTGTTTTGGGAGGTGACTGATTCAGCTAGAAACTGAATGTGTGTTTTACATGGACAGACCCTTACAAATCAACCTAAAAGTGAAGTCTTTCTTAATTTTAGTGGTGGTTGAAACTTTTAGTAAGTCATACTGAATGTTGAAAGAAGGGGTTTCTGTTAAAAACCATCTCAATTATCCATCCTTTTCTTCAGCCAGAGCACTTGGCCAGAGCGCTCTGGAAGGACTCTGGTGTTCAGTGCACGTTTCCACACTAAAAACTCCCTGCAGGCTCCTCAGGGCACATTCAAGTTCTGCCTTTGAGCACAGAGTGAACCAAAAGGATTCACATCTGCAGTAGCTGCGTGTTACTCTGCTTATGGTGTGGAAAGTAACATTATGCAGAAATACCCAGGAAGTTTTCTACTCTCCATTTTGCCTCCTAGCTGTGCTGTGCTGTGTTTATCCCAGATAAATACCAGATCCCAGAATCTGGTACCAGATCCAGGAATGCTCAGTCCCACGCTGTGCTCATAGGAGCACTCAGCTCTGCACTGCCTCCTGGAGATGATCCTGCTCTTCCCAGGACCTGGGTGAGGTGTCCTGCTCTGCAAGGCTGAGGCACCTCTAGAGTCCAAACACAGGCTCCACTGGGATACACAACATCTCTTTGCTTTTCTGATTGTTCTTCACCACCTTTTCTAGAGAGACAGGGAATTATGGTTTAGGGGACAATTTAATAGATGGTGGATGTGATGAGAGTAATACCTCATTTTCCTGTGGTTGCTTTTGACATGCTGATAACATGAAAGGTATTTATAAGCTACAAAGATAGTGCATGCAAACAAATTCAGTAATATCTGATGCTTTCAAAATATTCTGTCAAAAAAAAATCCAAGTTATAGTTCTCAGTGTCACTGTAAACGTGGCCTTTTATTGTTGTAAATTATTTGATTTCTTTTCTAATAAAGACAGCTGTGCTGCCCTCAAATTGTCACTGCTACTGTATCTGAAGTTAACTTTCACACCTTTAGTCTTTCTATTTGTTCACACCTTTAATCTTTTCTATTTGATGAGTTTCCTCAGTACTGAATTCTTTCCATGTTGTGCCCTGGTCAGGTGGCTGTGTGCCTTCAAAAAGGTATTTGCATACAATGGATGAATTTAAATTACTTGGGGAACACAATCCATTGGAGACAGTCTGCATGGTAAAATGAGCTGTACATGCCATCCAGGTTTATATCACTTCAGAAGTGAACTTAAACTTTTCAGTTCTGACCAGGTCTGTTGCTTCTCTTATTAACTCCCTCTGTCATGCACCACCCAAAATAAAGCCCCACGAGCTGTGTCTGAGAAAAGTTCTTTCACAAGCAGACGCCTCTTGCTGGGGCAATTCATAAAAGCTGCTCCAAGTCTCTGAAGCTGCTGCCAAAGTGGCCAGGGGATGACATGGCCCTTCTGGGAGACTTCAGTGGAATCTTAACCTTGTAGTCTCACATGAGCAGCTGTTTCCCAGCACTGGCAGTGGGTTATCCTTTCCAAACAAACGCCTTTTTCAAAGCTAGGGGTGCCATTACATTTTGTTAATCTACTTTGAAACATTCTCTTACAAAACCTGGAAGCTGAGATGTACGAGAGAAAAGCCTTTAGCTGATGTTGTTGAAGATGGTGGGGAAGCAGAACTTGTGCTGTATCTAGAAAAGAGAAAGTACCAAAGGAAGTGGGGCTGGTCTCAAGTGTGCCTTCCTTTTCATTTTAAAAGTAATGGCTGTAGAGTCTTTAATTTTGATGGAAATACCTGACTGGTTTTCACACGGTGGTATTTCATTAGTGTGTAATTTTGTTGGGTCAATGTGCCTGTCATTTGTTTTGTTTTGCTCATTGGTTGCATGTTTTTATACTCTGCTTTTTCAGCAACTTGGGCTTTGCACAACAAAATGCTCAACAGCTTACCCCACGAGAACATCCATGGTCAGCAATGGTATTAAATGGGAGCAGAGGACCACAGGGACCTGTGGCTGCAGTGGCAGAGAAGGTGAGGGAGCTCATTCTCCTCTGTTTGTCCCCAAACATATGCTCTCTTTCTCTGGAACATGACCTCTAAGTTAGACCTTCTAATTCGAAAAAGTAGTTAGAAAGTTGAAGCAGGAAAGGCACCTAGGGCTGAGCTGTTCTTGGTCTTCTCCCATACTCTGACCTGCCAGAGGTAATAGGGAACAAAAAATTCACTCAGAGCATTAAACATCTTCCAGATGGAGAAACTGCTGGTGAGATGGAAGCGTGTGTGCTCCTTGGCTGGAGCTGGGGCTGGATTGTGTCCTACATGGAGTGTAGGTGTGCACATGCAGCTGTGAGGGAGGACAAGAAGGATGCAGAGGAAGAAGGCACCACAGCTAGGGGTGGGAAGGGGTGACAGGGGAAGCAGGGGGTCACTGGAAAAGCCCAGAGGGTGTCCCACTGTCAATTCAGTGCCCTGTCCCCTGCAAAGCTGCCCCCCCAGCCCATGCCACCCACTCATCCAACCCCCAGTGAGGTGCTGTGGCCAAAGGGCCCCACTGGCTGTGAGTTATTAGTGCAGGTTTCAAAGAAGTTCAAAACCAAAACACAGTGATGAAGTGGGAGTTTCTGTGCCAAGCACCAAGCAAACCTGAAAGGTTAGTTTAGTCTTTAATGAAATTCCTGCTTCAAAGTCTCCCTCTCTTTTCCACCAGGGACCTGTGCTTTCTTTAAGCAATGTTTAGAGGACACCAGTCTGCAAGGTAATCATCCTCGCCTCTGGCAGGAACGGCTCGTGCACTAGCATTTCTGAAAAGGCTCTCTTTGTGAATAATTGAATTTGTCTCTGGAGTTCAAGATTTCTTTTTCTGTGGGACTGACTGTGGCTGTGCTTCCTCCTTAAGTACAGCTGACTGTAATTGAGGCAGATGAAATGTATTGCAGTGGAGGGTTTTGTGAGCATGACACATAATGGGGTGATTGCCACGGAAAGAGTCATTCGTAGCATTTAAAATACTTCCTCCAGTGGTGAACAGATCCACAGAAAATAATTTAAGGATCTCCCACTGCCATCCTCTACTCCCACAGGAATGGAAAAGAATTAACACTGCATGAGATGTCCCTGTGCAGTGGGCACAGCCCCTTGCAGCAGTGCACTGTCAGGGACCCACCCCCGATGATATTCAGAGCCCATCTGTTCCTGACACCACCTGGGACACCAGGAACTATCAACCAGGCCAAATGCTTGTCCAGCCTAAAAGAAAGCACTGTGGTTCACACATCCACTGACAAGGTGTGACACTTTCTCGGGCACAGCTTCTTTTCCTCTGAAACCTCCCAGCCTTGCAGCGATTTCTGGGTGTCTCTGGAATGGCAGGAAAAACCTGCACATCCCAGCTCTGAGACAATCATCCCTGTAGCTTCCCCACCAAGCACGAGCCTAATACAGGTGAGTCCTCCCTCCAGCTACCAACGAGGTCCACTGTCTCTGGAAATGTTTCAGGACCTCCTCGCATCCTCGCCATCCATAACATCCCACCATGGCACTTGCAAAGCTGCCTGTAAGTAACTTTTCAGGGAAGGGGTAGTGGGGGAAGAACTCTCAAAGTAATTTGCTGTGAGCAGGACCTCAGGTCTGGCTCTAGGGAAGAGATGTGTCCCTGTCAACAGTGAGGTAAGTGGTGTGTCTCAGAGTGGGGTTTGCTGTCATTTGCAGAGGCAGGACTGTGCTGCTCACGCTCATGAATGTCGGCAGCAGGGTGAATATTTCAGGACCTGGGCTTAAGGCAGGAATTGGGGCAAAACACAGCTCTGAATGGAACAAAACTCCATCATGCTGGGAGGTTTCTTTCTTGTCTGTCTTTAATCACCAAGCACAGCAACAGAGCTGGGTGGCTGCATTCAGCCAGCACAATGAAGCATGGCAGCAGTATATTTTTAGGATGTTATCTTAGTGGGGTGAAACAAGTTCTAAGGACAAGATACAGTGATCTACTAACTCAAACAAGCTGCTCAGGGATTTCTTTGTCTCTTGAATATGCCACAGAGCACTTGGGCTGTCTTGTCAATTTGTGATGTGTGTTTCAGATCAATAAAAAAGCTCATTTAAGACAAAATGGTACATTCTCTCATGGTACAAAGCTTACATGACCTGATCAGCAAGAGAAGCTAAGGTAACTGCAATCATAAATGGAAATCCAAATTTTAGACTGAAGTCAGATTTTCTTGGTCTCTAGTATCTGCAGGTAATCTCTGTGTTATTTGTGGTCTTTTCTCTGAAGTGGAAGCCAGAACATATCTCTTTAGTATTTTACTCCCTTCTGTGGCTGTCAATTACAATGGCTTGAATATTCTGTTCATCCTCAGCTTCAGAACTTCTTGATCCTCTGGGACAGATCTTTCTCTGTCAGGTTTCTGAATGACAAGCAGAGATTTCATCCCCAGGGAAAATTCTTTTAGCAGTAACCTGGGCATCCAGTGCATTTCCTACAAGGGCTCTTAGTACATTTCCTCAGGTAGAAGAGCAATGCAAACAAAAAAAGGACTGTGCAGCAGCATTTATTCTCCAAGATGTGTGGAGCACTCCAAGCCTGGCCAGCATTACTAGCTCCAACTGGAGCCTATTTAAATATGACACCAAATTTTTGCATATGCACAAATTAGGGAGAGTGGTATAGATGTTGTTAACGCCTGGCAGGTCACAGAGAGTCTTTCCTTTTCACCTTTAATTTGTACCTTGCACGCTGGAGGTGTGGGGAGCTCCATGGTTAACAAAAGTTGGCAGTCAGGAAAGGATATGGCAGGACTCAGCTCAGTCAAGGGAGGGCACTGCTGGTAGAGAGAGGTGTCTGTTCTCTTCCCTGAGGGATGGGCTGTAACAGGCTCTGTCCCAAAGTCCAAATGCTGGGTTGTTATTCTTGGGTCCCCAAGGATGGCGCTATCAGGGGCAACAAGCATCCTGCCCGTCCGTGCTGCCAAATATCCACTCTGGGAAGAGCCAGCACACATCCACGCTGTGTATGTGAGGTGTCCTGCCCTGCTCTTTTTGGCCTGGGGGAAAGAAGCATGACAAGCAACACCTCAAACCTGTTTCTTTCTGAAAAGCTGCCAAGAGCGGCAAATTTGCATGACTTGCCTGCAAGGAGATGCTTTGCTGGCAGGTGTGTGCCTAGCTCATGGAAGTGCAGCGAGCTTCCAGGACAGCTCTGAAGGATGTACAGGTGACCTGCAATAAGGACAGCTGACAGAGCTGTCAGGAACCACGTTCTTCCACCTGGGGGTGCTGCCATTACCAAAACTGACAGCTGAAGGACACTACAGGGATTAACCACACCAAGGGACATTGTCGCATGTGATACTGGGATTTGTCAAAATGAGGAAAATCATTTCTATTCTTCTTAGGAAGAAAAAGGAGGGGGAAGAGTGAATGTAGAAACTCTTACTTCAATCTGTTTAAATTTCTGGAGCTTGTTTTTGATGTTTTGCTGTGTTTTTTAAAGATACTGAGTTGAGAGCAGAGAATATAGAAATAGTACATGTGAGACTAGCACAGGAAGGAAATGAAGGAATAAGAAAATCAGCTTTTTTGTATGCTGTCTACCATACAGTGCACAGTACACAGAATAATCAGGGTTGGGAAAGACCTTCAAGAACAATTCCAACAGCTAATCTGAGACCATCATAATCATCCTTGAACCATATCCCCAAAAAATACATATTCAAACTTAAGTACTTGGCATGTGGCATGTTTCTGATAGTGTATAAACCAGTAAACTGCTTACTCTGAGTTAATCTGAAAAGACAAATGAAAAATTGTTTTTCAGCATGGGCTAAAATGTAGATAATGTTTTTGTCTTAAAGGTTTCACAAGATGTACTTATTTTATCACTCTGGCAGGAAACTGAGGCTTTGGTTTAATGAAGCATTTCTTTGAAGTCATGCTGAGTGACTGTGCTGCACATCTGCCTGTCTGCACGGGGCAGGCCACTTCAACTTCCTTTTCTGAGAGCTGTGTGTTCACCAGAACTTCATCAGCTGAAGATGAAAGCAAGGTGGCTCTTCCCTCTCTTTTGTTTGCTCTCAGTGCCCAGTGTCAAAGGTAAGCTTGTCAAAATGACACCTTGACTCAGTTTATGGTGGAGGGTGGTGAGGGGCAGAATGGGATTAGTGGGTCTCACTCGGGTGAGCTGTAGCTGCTGGTGATGATCTTCTATTTCCTGACAACTTTCTAATAACCCTAGTTAGAATGTGCAGCTAGTAAGGAGTAAATGGCTTGTGCTGAGTAGCAGATTACTTAATTCAATACACCTAGCCTGCCAGAATAATCCCTGGGATGAGCTCACTTGAAGTTAGGGCAATGTGTGCTCCTCTCAAACGGGCCAAAAGGAAAACTGCTTTCAATGGGAAAATAAAAAATAGCTCTCTGTCTTACATACCTGTGTATGCAGAGAGAGGAAGAATTGAAACACTTCAAGACAAGAGTAAATTGTACAGGTGTAACCCCTTAAACAGATTCTTCCCTTCCTCTTCTCCACCTAGCCCCATGTGCTAACATCTGGAGAAACAAGTTTGTCATTCAAGTAAAACATTCAGAAAAGTTGACAAAGGAGGGCTGCTTCTTTGACAGAGGGAATTTAAACCAAAAGCAATCTGAGGAAAACCAAGAGAAAGTATGATGTTCACAAGCCCCCACCCCTTCAAAATTCTGACCATGATAAATGCAGGAATACTTATTACCAGCTAGGTAGAACAATTTTGTAGGATACACAGTTTTCCAGTTAAGAGGGAAAAAGTGCAGGTATTTGATTAGCATGGAAGGATGCATCTCACAATCTGCAATAGGCTGTTCTTTTTTCTACATCACTGAGGCAAACTGGTTCTTAAAATAAAAAAAAATTCATATGTGTATTCATAGAAAACAGAAAATCTTAAGTGCAAAGAAAGGAAGAGAAGCCTCAAAACATGCACATGTAATAATTAAATAGCAATTACAGAAAAATAGGAACTGGGTTATTTTTCCCCTTGAGGATGAAATCCTCACTGAAGCCACTCAAAGGTGAAAGTGGAGGCCTCTATGTCCTTTGTGGAGATCAGACTGGGAGAGTGATCTAAATGTCTGGGAGTTACTCTAAGAAATTTCAGTTGGAACACAGGTATGCACTAATGGAAGTATTTGATTTTGAAAAATAAAGTTGACATTAAATGATTTTTTTAATATTGAGATGCTAGCAAAAAGCTAAGAACTCTTGCACAAAATGATTTCAGTTAAGGGAATCTAATGTGCTAGGCTACTAAGAAATAATGCAAACTAAAATGTTGTTTCTACATATATAACACTTTAACTCAATATAAATTACTCAAGTGATTCTTCATAGGCGTCCTTTATATGATCCTTAGACCTCAGGCAGCATCAGCATGAATATAAGAGAAAAAATGCTGTGTGTCTTTTGCTTGATAGTCTTGATTGCAAGATTCCTAATTGCTTTTTTCTTAACTTTTACTGATGCAAAACTTGTGGTGAAATCAGAGAGCATTTCCTATAATAAGCTCCTTAGACTAACAAAAATAGTTTTAGTAATTTTTCTCACAGCACAAGGCTGTGAGACTTGTCATTCAGTGTTATTTTTGTTTACCCTCTTACATCATCACATCTTTTAGAATAAAAGATGAGCAGAGCACGCGCAGCAATGAAGCAGCAGAGGTTAATGCTGGCCAGGGCCGTTCAGGAGCTTTGTTCTCCACACAGCTAGTCTCCAAGTGTCCATTTCACCACCCACATGTTATGATACACAGGGAGGATGAAACGGAATGCAAAGTGGGGCAACAAGTCTGTACCTAAGGACAGCTGCACAACTCATTTTTTTTCTGTGGAGCCGCATGTCCTTTTGGAAAAGGGACTTTTGGTGTACAGCTCTCTGGGAGTGATTGATTGCTCATCTCACTGCAACAACCCCCTCCATAAATTCTTCATCTCCTTGAGTTTGTCAGTGCCCTGCACTCAGGGGTTTGGGGACTGCAAGACTCTTACTCATAGGAGGGAGAAAAGGATATAAATCAATTCTAGTACAACAGCAGCTAAACCAAGTGGTACAGGCTCCTGCTGAAAGCCCCTTCATTTCATCGATCCATTACTCCTCTATATGGCACACTAAGGACTGCCACCTGCTTCATGAAATTAATTGAGGAAGAAACTCCACACACCAGAGCAGCTCTCTCTGACACTGAGACAGGCACTCCTTTAGGACATGCAGGAGCTGTTTAATAACTTGGAGAATGGCTTTCTCTGCTGAAGCCACAAAGGCAATGGGCAGGGGGATGGTGCAGGGAATTAGCCAGCGGGGATAGCTCATTTGTTCTTGCAAAAAGAACTGGGGAATAACTTCACCCAGCTTATGCTTTATTTATATTACTTGAAAGATTTTCATTTTCACAGAGGCCCTCAGAGCTCTCATTTCTTTCCCACAAGTGTGACAGGACCTCCCTGGCCTCTTCCAGACACACATGCATTGGCTCTCCCAGTTTTCTCTTTGCAGTCTGTACTAGTGGAGATTTGCTGTAAATCTTCCTGCTGGGAAGTGTGGTTACAGTTGTAGGGTCTTCATAGTTGTCTGTGGCTAAGGCATCAAATCATGTCAAAGATGGACTAGGAAAAGCTTTGTTTAAACATTACTTGCACTGAAAATGATCCTGTTTGTTTTTCAGGCCAGACTGCAGATGTCATTACCCAGCCAGACGTGGTCCATGCTCTGCCCGGTACTGATGTGACCCTGGTGTGCATGTTCCCAAAACCACCCACCACCCACATCATCCAGACACAGTGGTCCAAGATTGAGGATGACAGCCCATCTACCAAAATAGCTGTGCATCACCCCACCTATGGCACCCATTACTTCACGTTTTCTGAGGCTCCTTACAGCTTTTTGGTGTCCTTCAGCACAAGGAGGTGCTGTGGTGGGGATGACACTGGGCCCTTGTGTTCCACCAATCCAAATGCCACGTCTGAATGCAGCTGGTGGGCTCTGCATCTGGAAAATGTTACCCTGTCCCTTAGTGGGCAGTATGAATGCACTTTTGCTACTTACCCATATGGGACAAAGGCTGCAAAAATTCAGCTTACTGTCAAGGCAGAAGGTAAGTGATTGTGAATGGGAATTTGCTTTTCCTGATGGGGTGGGGGGAGATATCAGGATAGATCAACACAGGTGATGGTGACTTGTTTGGGATTTACAGTGAATGTTGCTTATACAGTTTCCTATTACCAGGGACTCTTTAGCTGCTTTATCCAACTCATTATTAAGAAACCTTATTTGTTTATATGGTGGAATAAAAAGTTAGTAAAGTGAAAAAAGGTGGTGAGGTGGGCAGTTGCTGCATTCTCATTTTGGAGAAATGTTGTGGAGGAGAGTGGGTGAGCAGCTCAGGATATGGTGGGACTAATGATGGATCTTCAAACCATGCTGTGCTGCTGCTGTGGGCTTGCAGCACTGGGCACCAGAATGAGAAAACACCCTTGTCTGATTGAGGCTGAGGGCTGGCATCTGCAGGGCGTGCTGGGTGCTGGCTCCATGGAAGAATATGTGTCCTCATCCTGGAGCACTGGACCAAAGTGAGAAATTGCTGAGGAGAATCACAGGAATGGAGATTTGGCTGCTTCTGTCAGGCCAAAGGAAGCTGGAAAGCAGCATGACTGCTCTCAGTAAGCAAGCCTCAGGGGAGAGTGTGAACTCTAGGGAGGATATGCAAATTATCCTGGTAAAGGAACAAATTTATTTAAGTCAGATGAGAGTTGATTTGACAACAAATAAAACAACAGTGGCAACTGTTAGTGTGGCAACTTTGGGAATAGCTGTTTAGTGTCAGCAGTGAGGGCAAAAGCCCAAACTGCAGTGAAGATGGAACTTGGCAGGGGTATTGAGCAAGCTTTTTATTGTGCACATGGGGAACTGTATTTAATGACCCCAGGTTTCTGCTAGCAGCTCAAGGAGGATTAAAGTAAATACAACAAACCTGGCACTGTTTCAGTTCAGAGTTGCGAGGCCACCGTGCTCACTCTGCTTGTGCCAGGGTGTAGACACAGCAGACATTCAAGAGTTAGGAGCAGGGTGGTGCAGGTTATTTTAGGGGTATTTTGGTGTGCTCCCACTGCCCTTTTACCTACACCACAAGGCCAGACTGGTGGTCCCCATGCTGGACCACGTTGCTCCTGCAGCAGGAGGAGGTGCTGTGCAAGATTCACATTCAGGGGTGTCTGACACTGATGGCCCCTGCATGGCAGTGGCTCCAAGCATTTTGGTGCTGTTATCCTGGAGCCACATCTGGGGCAGCCCTGCAGCACCTGCTGCCCTGATGAGCTCAGAGAGGCAGAGTGAGAGCCAGCAGCTCTGCCCAGCCCACAGAGGATGGGTGTGTTTGAACAGCACACACCGAATAATTATGCCAAAGCTGAGGCTGCCACTCTACACACGGTTTGGGGGTGTGTTGTGGTAGGCTGCCCTCTTGGAATTTCCCTGTGCTCCACAGGGCAGAGGGATCAAGGGGAGTGCAGTGAGGTACAAACCGTGCTGGTAACCCCGTGAAACTTCCCACACTTCTGTTCTTCATGCACATTTCTCTGTCCCTTCCTTAGCACAGTAACTGTGCTAATCAGGCATTGTTTTTTCCTCTTGCCCTTGGTTGATACAGACAGGTTTCAGTGCTGTTATTGCTGTCTGCAGTGTGGGCAGCCCTCGTTCATGTCAGCATCATTGTGGCTGTTTTCAGTAACTACAAGTGCAGCAAGCTGTGCTACTGGTGACTGCTTGATAGAGAGAGCTAAAAAATTGACTTTGCTACCTTTTGCAGGCTTGTGTTTTAAGGTAACCAAATCTTTTGCAATGAACCACTTTGACTCAACAGAGGGCAAAAAACCTTAATCCAGCCCATGAGTGGGATGGATAAAGGATAGTCTATGATGAAGCACAGTTTTCATTTACATCCAAGTGAAGTGAATCCAGATGCACTCCGGTTGTAAAAAGCTCACAGAGCAGCAGCCCTTCATGGGACAGACAGACAGACGGACACAGAGGACTTTAGCCAACATCTGGACCACAGCAGTGTTCTGTTCACTCTGCCCAGCCTCCACAGCTGGATGGAGCCCTGGATTGACAATGGGTAGGGCTGGAGGTGGTGAAATGGCTTTTAAAATGGATGAGAAAGGAAAGAGTGACAAGTTTTGTGGCAGTGGGAAGGTTGGAGAATAACAAAAGAAGCACTTACACTGAAAAACAGGGTTAATCTTAACCTGACATGCTGAATAGCTTGCTTAGTGAAAAGAAGGTCTGCAGATATCTTCAGAGAAAAGGAAATAGAGGTGCACAAAATTGATGTGAAGGTTTATTGCCATTGAAAAAAAATTTGAAAGATAAAAATTGAAGCTTGAAATTATTCTCAGCTCTGAAAGGAGACATCATGATCCTTCAGTTAAGAAAAGCTTTTTTAAGAATTGCCAAAAAATTCAGGTAATTCTGTGAATTGAGTCATGAAACTGCAACTAGAATCAAAGGCAGGGATTTCATTTTAAAAATGTGTCTGGGGCTAATGGTTGAAAATTACTGTTCCCTTCTAAACCAAAAAGTGCCTGTTCCTGGAATAGAAGACTAGTCAGCATTTGTTTTCAAAGCACAATGAACATCATGTTTCTGATTTTCCTTCTTGGGTTTTGTTTTTGTTGTTCCAATGGTAAAAGAGGAGAGGCACTACCTGAAGAATGTGTGGTTAAAGCAGACTTTAGAAATTCCATGCCAGGGGGACACGACCGCAGAAAATTTGTCCACTTATCCTTTGAAATGGCTAGTGGTAAGTATTTTTCACCTGAGATATAAAGTTCAGAAAGAACTACTGGGTATTTTTGCAGATTGAAATGAAAATGTTCTACTGTGTCCTACCTGCAGAACCTGCTAAAAAACTTATCAGTCATATTGGATTGTGATAATAAAGGGGAAAAGTATAACAATAAGGTTGCAAAATATACACTGTAAATAATAGCTGTTAAGGAAACAAAGAGGAAAAATTCTTCTTAACTGCTTTGAATTTTTCACGAGCACATACAGAGCAGGTCTAGGGAAAGTGGCCAGTATAACAAAATTAAACATTTCTTGTGTTGGATTTTCAGTGAGGTTTTCTGTGGTGAAGCTTTAGTATCTGAAAAATACATGGTTACTGTGAAGATACTGAGATATCAGGCTGCTTTGACATAGAAAAGAAAGGTACTGGCTAATGCTCTTGGTCTTGTGAACCTCTGCATCACAGATGCCAGTGAAGACATGCAGACCCAATTATCCAGCTAACATGAAAAACTATTTTTAGGCAATTTTCTGTCAGATATGAAGCTTGCTGTATTTTTGTACTTCATCTCACTTACTGGATAAATATTTATATGCATGTTTTAATGTAGCCTTTTAGCATTCATTTCAGTGTGTACAGATAAGTATCAGTGAGCAGTGTCCTTGAGCTTTGCCTGTCCATTTATATATGAGAATCTGTAACTGTTGAGAATTTCCTTAAAGGTGACTTTCAAACAGCTTCAGTTTTTTAACCTTCTGTCCTGATTCACTATCTATTTAGATCTCCATTTTGCAGGTGATTCTTAATATTTAAATTTTAAATCTTTTTGTAGGGAACACCCTTCCCTTTACTTTGCCAGTTCACTCTAAAAAGTAGCAGAGGAAAGGGAAGAAAGGTCAGCACAATGATATATGTGCATTTCCATGCATCAGACAGAGTAAAGCTTGCAAATATGTACTGAGGCACAGATGTCCAGGACATGCTGGCTGTACTTATAGCCAAGGCTGGCTGCCACACAGACAATAAGAGAGATAAATTTTAGTTATTATTATCAGGTTTTTCTACTTAACATTCTAAAAGAGCAAAGTTTTCCTGGAAATTTCAGTGGTATTTAATATGTACGGGATGTTCAGCATAACTTAAAGACTGGTACAGTGAGAAAGCACCTCTGTTGCTCTCTCTGCAGGCTGCAGAGATCAGGACTCACAAGACACAGCTATTTATTCCGTATTTTATTGTCAAGATGATGACTGCTCTTGGTATTGAAGTTCTGACAGAGAATATATTTGGGGGAAAAAACCCAGATGTTGCAAATGTCCACTTACTACACAATGTGCAAGGGAAGCTTTTCATAGTGGGAATAGAGTTGGCTTACAAAAATACTTGTGTGTATGTGTGTGTGTGTGTGTGTGTCTGGACATCACAATTTTGTGGGTTTTTCTGCATACAGGGTGAAAACGGGAGGAAAGAGGAACTCGTGACCAAGGAGCCCTCCTGTCCTGCTGTGTACAGGAACAGCAGCTTGCTGCATGGCCAAAGAGTCCTCCTGGGTTTGAACAGCACCCTCAAGGTTTTCCCCACCAAAATTACTGATGATGGCAGAGTGTTTTCCTGCCACGTGCTGTACCACCCAGAGAGAGTCCAGAGGAGCAGCACCACTGTGAGAGTGTTTGGTAAGGGGATTATGCCAACTGCCTTGCACTTGGAAAGGTGACACTCCTGTCTGGCTCTGAAGCCAATAACTTTTGACAGATATTGGTTTTTTTTAAATATAAACATATTTACCTCGTCATTTTTTCCTCTGCAATGATGTAAAATGTTAGTAGATAACCCTGGAGTTCTTGGAAGAATTTGAGTTCATTCCTTCAATTTATGGCAGAAAAAAATAGCAGATTCATTGCACATTTATCAATCTCACTGTCATTTACATGGCAGGGATCTTACCCTGATGTGCAGGCTTATGTTGGGATGTTGTGGGTTACAGGGAAGCACACTGGTCAAGATCTCTGTGTCCCAATGACCATGCTGTCTGCAGCTAGGAAATCATGGCCAAAATTTAGTAAACAGTTTGGGACTGCAGCTGTAGCAAAATCACATCCTCAAAGGCATGTGACATTCAACTGCTGCCAAAGGCTCTGGATCTGGGAATGAGGGTCCTGGTGGGGGTCCCAAATTGGTCAGGAGTGGCAAACATGTGGGCTGGCATTTTATTTTGTGAGCCTTCTCCATCTTTAGTTACTCGCCCTATTCCCTTTGAAGTGGCTTAGGGGCTGCTCTACTATCACTAAGATTCAATTGAATCAGAAAATTGCTGCCCACTTGAAAATCAGGCTTTATTTTCTCTTTAGAGATCAGTTGGACTGGAAAACATATTTCCAAAGCTCTGAAAGTAAATGAGTATTAAACACTGGGCCTGTCAACAGTCCTTTGACTGTAGCTGAATGTCCAAGGAAGCCCAAAGCTTGAGGATGGCATGGCCATTCAAGGCTGATGCTCTGAATTCAAAGAAAGGTTCAACAGGGAGCAGCTGAAAAAAAGCAAAATGTGACTGGGGGCTGTTGGTCACTGATGTAAAAGAAATTAAAATAGAAGCTAATGGTCTGAAACCTCCTCTTGCATTTGCGTGATTCAGACACCTTTTAAAATCATTGCTCAGATAGCAACAGTGTTACCTGGGTAAACATTCAAGGATACCAATGTGCTCGAACTCTCTTCCACCACTGCTGATGCTCTTGCCTAGATTTGTGTGTCTATTACTAAGAGGGTGCTTTATTTGGCTTTTTCTCTGAATTACTGTGAGATGCGTGCTTAGCTGTGCACGAACCCACATCAAAATATCAGCACAGCAGGGTAGAGAGGCAAACCAGAGAGAGCAGCTGTGTCCCTCGGTGGTGAACAGTCTGCATTTCCCAGTAAGTGCAGCTGGCTTTGGGTGCTGTGCCACCAGCCCCTCACAGGGGTGCCAAGGGCAGAGCTGGGTGCAGGGGCTCCTGAGAGCCCTGAGGTTTGCAGTGGCTGCTGAGGAAAGTCTCTCAGACCTCAGGTAAGTGAAGTCCACCACTCAGAGGAAGTGTGCTTTTGTGCTCCCAGCCCTTTCATGTCTGAATTTCACAGGTGAAATAACTGTTTTGCATCCTCACTCTTTCCTGTCACCATTTGCTGAAGTCATGCAAGTCATGAGGGTTGCACCGTCCCAGCCTCTCTCCATTTGCTCTCTTGTGCTGCAGCAGGAGAGACCAAGAGCAGAGGGCTCAGAGCCTGCCCACATCCCTGTGCAGCACTGGCAGAGACACCCAGAGTAATCCAGCCCTCTCTAGGTGACACCTGGGGACAAAGAGTCTTTTCAGATGGCAGCACCTCTCTTGTTCCTTGTGCTGACCAGGGAATAAAGAAATGAGTATTTGTGTTCTGGCAGTTAGATCCAGACTCAAAGGGGTGGGACAGGACCTGAAGACAGTATACACACACGAAATCAACAGCACCTTATGTTGGTTATAGCTGTCATCCTGGCCTTTAGCAAGGACACCGCTAGGGGAAAAAGCCAGCTGAAATCTGGGGATGTCTTCCCATCTTGGCAAGCCAGCATCTCCCCTGTCACCCAAACACTCAGGCCACAGAACCCTTAAAAGTAGGGCAGGGAGGGCAGGCAGCTACTGCAGCACAGAGCTGTGAAGGACAGGAGGAGGAGAGGGAAACTCCTCTGAAAAATACTTCAGGCAGGGCTGAACACAGCGGAGACAGGCCAAGTGTGAGGGGTGCCAAGTAGGGTTCCCCCACAGTTGCTTGAGGTGGCACAAATGGGGCTGAGAATTGGACCAGAGAGGATGGAGAAGGCATGAAAAGATCTCTCAAGGAAGTTAAGAGTCTTGGTATGTTGGGTAAAAACAGACATTCAATAAAGATAGCTTTTTTTAAGAGCGTTTGGATTGAAATACTTTTGGATTGAAATACTTTAAAATATTTCTTTTCCAGAGTAGAGTTCTTTTAGATATGAGTTTCTGTGGAAAGGTATGGCCTTTTCATGTCTAACTCCGCCAAATATTGATTTATCCTTTCTGTAAGAGTAAAAGCTCAGCAGCAGAAACTACTGAACTAAATATTGAATTTCTGCTAGATCCAAAACATTGGTAAATATCCTAGCAAGACAAATGAATGTCAAAGTGTTAACAGGGGCTGAGATGTTAATTGGAAAAGATCTACTAGAGCTATGCATGAGAGCTGCCTGTCAGAACAGCTGCCCAGCAAACACATCTTCTGAGAAAGCAGAGGACAGAGCTCAATACAGGTGTGGAAAAGCATCCAGACATCATTCAGCCTCCCAGCCAACTTCTGCAGTGATTAGAGGATCCAGTTTACCAGACTTTCCCCTGTATCTGAAAAAGTCTGTCTGTCTTCTGCCAGCTCCATCTTCTGCCAGCTTTGCCATCTGTATAGTTTTGGCAAAGAAGAAAGAATGAAATCTTAGGACACTCATTTCCTGATAGGAGGAATCTATAAACCCCACCCCAGCCCACCCTTCAAAAAAGAAAAAAAAAAAAAAACCAAAACACAGAAGAGATTTAAAAAACAGGAAATTCCACTCAAAAAAGTACTGTAAGTCCAGAAAACCATAAGGCCATGATAATTAAATGTAAGTCATGCCCAGACAGAATGCATCAGTAACATCAGGAAGAAAAAATGGAAATTAAAAATAAAGTCAGGGGAGTCCTTGGTGGATTAGCTGTATAAAGCAACAGGGAAACCTGAATAGTTCACCTCAGGGGGGAATGTAATTAACTGAGGTGGTCCTGTATCAATTAATAAGGTAATAAGGTAAGAAAAAGAGAAAATTATATTAATGGTAGAGATTAAAGTGCAGTTTGTGTTGGAAAGATAAAGAATTTTGGGTCTCCACTTGTTTCCAGTCCAGTTTCAGGGCTCAGAAAGGGCCAGAAACCAAATTTATCTGAGGCTTTTGAGATTTTGAGTTATATATATTAGCACAGTTTCAGTAGTCCTTAGTTAATAAGTCAGTCAATATTGCTCCAAACCAGGCATCCCAATGGCTAATTTAGAAACATAGTTTACAGAAACTTATGGTACCTGATAGCTTTAATTTATGCAGTTAGAAATATAAATATACAGATAAAAATATAAATATACAGCTGTGCCCAGAACCAGAGAAAATGCTGCAAAACCAGAAGAAAACAGGTTTTTGTTTCATGTGGATGTGGTCACCATTGCCCTGCTGCTCTGCTGTGAGGGTGGCCAGGCAGGAAGCCTCTGTGGGGGGACACTGTCACACATCTGTCCAGGCAACAGCACGTGGGGGGCTGGCACCCAAAATCAATCAGCATTTTGGGGATGGTTAAAGCCTTTGGAGATACCTTTGGAAAGCACACAGAGGAGCCAGCTGGGGTGTGTTTGGTCTCATGGGAAAGGTGGCTCTGCTGCTGGAGCTGTGACTGCAGGATGGTTTCAGTTTGTTCCCCCAGCAAAGGCACCCAAGCCTAGCTGGGGTAGGTGGTGAAATGCATCCTGGATCCTGTGGCAACAGCTGCTGATAGTCTTGTAAACCACTTCCTTGACCTCAAATTGCAGCTGTGCACACTTACCTTGCTTGATGTGTGGCTGGAGGTAGGATTTAATTTCCACTCTTCTTATGAAACAAGGCTGTTAAGCGCTATTAGAAGCTGTTACTGTGATTTGCAGTGTCCATTTCACTCATACATTTATGTTTGCTTTCCAGCTTTTCCTGAGATCTTCATTAGCCTGCAGGAGGGCTCAGCCAGCACCTCGCACAAGGTGAGCAATTTTGGAGCTAAGAGTGATGCCAGTGACTGCCACAGTGCCACCCCAGCAGGGCAGGCAAGCTGAGCTGAACCAGGCACAGGAGGCACCTCCAGAGGGACTGAGCTCCCAGGGCAGCAGGCAAGGCATTGAGTTCACATCAGGTGCTCATGCCCTTTGCTCTGAGCCCCACAGCAGGGAGCACAAACCAGAGCTGGCTAAGGCTAAGGACTTCTCTGTTGTGCAGGCTTCTGCTTTAGTTTTGGTAATGGCAAAACCCAAAAGTCTGCTGGATTGCACTGCTCATGCTTGGCACAAGATGTATTTGTGGCTCATCTGACTGACTAGAAAGCCTCTCTGGCTGTTAGCTACGGTGCTTTGCTTCCTGTTCCATCTCTCCAGGTTAAAGCTTTGGATCTGCAAGTATCTCAAATCAAGAAGTTTTTCATTGAGAACAGAGCTCATGAGCAGGCAGAACCTTGTACTATCCATAACCACCACTTCACACAATCCATGAGTCAGTGGGTTCTGCAGACTGCTATAACTTCCCTGGTTCTACCAGAACCTATTTCTGGGTGTGGTGTTGGACATTGCAGCTTTTGTCTCCACTGTCCTGTTGAACAGAGCAAGGGGTGCTGCTATCACAGGACTGAGAAATAGAAACTCCCCCAAGAACCTCGGTCTGTTCTTCAGCTCCAAACAAAAAATAACTTCTTTACTTCTCTTTTCTGCCTTTTCTTTGCAGGGCTTAAATCTAGTGAGGCTATCAGATTTGTATTTCTTTATAGGAAGAATTTCTAAAGTATTATGACCTAAAAGTGCCTGAAAAATAAGGGAATAATGACGAGGAAAATAGGAGAAAGTAATTACACTACAAGCTCAGGTGCTGTTTACCATGGCAGGGAAAGAGTTTCATCTGGATACTTTCAGTCTTCTGAAATGATTGACTTCTGCTGGCTTCAATACATCAAGCTTGCTTTCAACTAAATGTGAGAACCACTTTCTTTGAATGAGGGAGCAAGAGAGGTTTGTGCTGCATGAGTAGCACACGCTTTTTTCTTCTGTTGAAAAGAACAAGGCCATTTCCCTTATAACAGTGTTTAGTACTTAGCAGTGTCATAACCTGCTAACTAAACATAGTTGGGAACGTCTGGGCAGCGTGAGGATGAGACCTCTCACCCTGCTACTGCCCAACCCTTCATCTAGCCTTGAAGCTATTGTTTGCTGAGAAAAACTGGGCACAAACACACAAATTGTTCTTTGGAACAACTGGCATAGAACCAGCATTACTGTGTCTAAAGTATCCAATTCCTTGCGATTTCTGGAAATCTCTTACATATTGTGTCTGCTACAAAGGTATCCAGTTTTGTACATTCAACATATCATTGGGCTAGGCAGTCTTTTTTGTGGGAATTGTGTCTCTGTCTGCCTCATGAAGAAAGGATTTACATGGCAATCAGAAAGTGTCTCATTCTCCTCACACACACTGTGCCCTTACCAATTCAGTATTTTTCCATGTGAGTGTTTCGTGCTGGGAGCAGGAGAGTGGGGGGATCACTCTGCATCTCTCCAGCCAGAGAATAGGACTGGAGGGGGTTGGAATCCTGACACCCAGGGCAACAGGAGTGTCCCTGGGCACTCATTCAACAGTGTCTGCAATCAGGAAAAAGAGGAGAGTGGGCAAGGAACATAATAAAAGGAAGCAAGTGCTTCCTTCCAGAGCAGGACTGAGGAAACAAGCACTGTCCATACAGGAGTTTGGAAGTGCCAGCCAGGAGAGAAACATAAGGAGCTTGCCTAAGATATGTACCTACATATATGTGTGTGTGTATATAATATAAATATATATATATATGTAACCTAACAAGTGCCTCGTGCTGCCCCCCAGCCCAATGTGAGCTGTGTCGTGAGGAAGGCGTTCCCCAAGCCAAGGCTCCTGTGGTACATGGACAGAGCGATCCTGACGGAGCAGCCTGGAGGTAAAGCAGCCTGAACACAGGGAACCAGCACAGCTGCAGCAGTGTGCCAGGGAAAGTCATGGCTGGTATCCATTCCTGCCACAGGGATCCTGCAGGTGCCAGGAGAGAGCACCAGGCCTCCTCAAAGGGAACAGCTGGCCCAGCCAGCCCCCTGCCAGAAATGGGAATTATGGTTTGGCATGACCACACCATTCCTGCCAAATCTTTGCCAGTGTCTCAGCAAAGAAGCCTGGAACCATATGAGCTTGCTTTCCTATACCAATATTCTGCACAGCTCTGACTTATAGCTTGGAGTGTAACAAGAGGGTCTTTTCTTTTCTTTCCCCAAGAAATTTCTGTGGTACAAGAAGACTTGCAAGACAGTGAAGGTTTCTATGAGTTGAGATCAACACTGATGCTGCAAGGCACCCATGAGACACAGAAGACATTCTCATGTGTGTGTCTGTTTCCCTTCCTGGGAAATGAAACAAGGAATATTTCATCAGAAGAAATATTTGTTTCCTTCGGTAGGTTTTTCATAGATAGAACATATCTAAAATGTTAAGAACACCAAACACATGTATTCTCTTGTTATTTAAAATACTGAAGAAATGCTGACAGTATAGATGCTTTATTGTACAAGTTCACACAGCTTAAACTCTCTGGCAGGTTTTTTGGCTCAAATCTCTGCTCAAGTCTCTGAATGAGCTAAGAAACTCCTGCACAAACAGAAGACACTTGTTTGTTTGGGCAGAATCTTGCTGTACTTCGCATTCCCCAAAAATACTCTAGCACAGCCACATGGCACCTGTGAGCTATTATAATCATGCATTTATCACAGAGCACTTGTGGCTCCCTGGAAAATCAAATCCTCAGACTCAGGGCTACGTTACACACCTGCAGTAAAACATGCAAAAGGCTGCACCTCTGTGGATAGTGCAGAAATTCCCCTATAACCTGTGCTGTAAGAATTAGCCACATGATTAGGGAAGTGGGGAGAAATGCTGTCCTGCTTTTTTTTGTGAAAGTAGGAAACTTGGCAGCACAGTTTTCAGCACCTCTGAGGATGCAGGGTGACTGGTGAGAAGGGCACACAGATTTTCTTTAGCACCCTCTTGTGCATGTCTCCTCTTCAGGTGCAAATGCATATTTATACCTTTTTAAATTTTTTAAGTTATGTATACTACCTGCTGCACAGACAATACAACTGAGCTGCTGACCCTTAGCAGCGTCTAGGGGCATCTCACCTACCCTGGCAACTACTTGCAGCTTAGCTGGGCTCTCTTGTGTATGTTCCTGTTGATATGTTTTTCCACAAAGAAAGACTGCAGCAAAAGCTTACTCCTCTGGAAACACAGCTTCAGAGGGGAGGGAGATAAATCATGATTATTTTCTCTAAAATTACTCATTTCCCCCAGTTTGCAGCTTTCTAGAAATTTATTCACATGGAAGAGCTGTCAATTAAAGCAGTCTGTGTTCTTGCCTGCAGACTATGCTAATGCTAAGATACATCCACTCTGTCTAAAAATGTTAAAGTATTTAGATGTGACAGAAAGGAAAGAATTACATTAATTCTCAGCCATACCTTCTATGAAGGTGCACAGTGTGACACAAGCCTAAACTAAATTTTCAGCCTTTATAGCTACTTTTAAAAACTACTTTAATCTTTCTCTTTTTTTTTCCTTTACAGACAATAAGTCTGATGAAGCCTCAGCTGAAGTTTTTACCACCACAGTTTCAGATGGTAGGATAAATTAGAGAATAAAATAACTTGGGTTGCGTTCGAGGTGCATTTACAACATCCTAAAGCTGTTGTGGCATTTACTACTCTAAATGGGTAGTAATGAACCCCTTTCTGCAGCTTTGACTTCAGAGAAAACACTATAAACCAATATTTTGGTGATGTAATCTATTCTAATTAAAACCAAGCATAATTAAACTCTAGCCTTGAGGGGCACTTAATGTTATTTCTGATGCTTCAGCTGGTATTTGAATATAGCTCTTTCAGTACTGAACTAATAATTAAAAATAACAGCGCTGCTAATGGTTCTACCTTCTGCTTAAGTACAGAGCCAAGATCCTCAACACTTTCACCATGTTAAAGAACTGAAAGGATGTTTCTTAATTTGTGTAAACTTGGTAAATCCATGCTCTTCCCCAGCAAGTTTGTCTTATTATCAGCTTACTGCAAACAGCTAAATGTTCTCTCCACACCTCAGCTGAAGCCCTTTGGAAAAATGTCTCCTGAGCAGTTTGCTTTGCTCTGCTCTGCACAGGAGGCAGCTGTACTTTAGCAGGGGGTTACATGAGTGTGTCAGAGAAATGCTGTAAGTAGATGGCATAAGAAAAGTATGGGTTTTGTGGGAAAAACTTCTGCAAGTGCAGCTTGTGGCAGGCCCTGGGGGCTCAGCCAATACCCCATTGGGCACCAGAAAACCATCCCAGATATTGGGGGCCCTTGAGAGAGGGAGATTTTTTTCCTCTGCAAAGTGCACTCAAAGGAATAGCAGCTTTCACCACCCTGCTTCTCCTTGCACACTCTGAGAGCCCTCTGGGAGCCAGGCACATCTCAGAGAGCCTCACTGCTCTGGTGTTTAGACCTCTGGTATCTTTGGTAAGGAGTCCTTTATGTCAGCCAGCTACTGTGAAACCCCAGTTAGGGCAGGCAAGGCTAAAATTGGAATGCAAATGGAAGAGCAGCAGCCAAAGGAGGTTCAAGTGCTAGCCCAGAAAAGCAGCTGCAGGGTGGATCATCACCTGTCTGTGCTAAAATCCACTCCCACCCAATGCCCTCCACATCTGCCTGACCAGACAGAGGTACTTTGTCTGTCTTTCCAGATATGTTTTTTTAGGTGTGATACATTTAATTCTTGCTCCTGAATCTTTCAATCACCTGCTTTCCTAAGGGAGAATATCTTTCTCATGCTGATTGTTTGCTTTGATTTGTTTGTAGACTTCAGTAATTCAACACTTACATCAGCTGTCACGACAGCCTCAGGTAAGGGGGAAAAATACTTTATTACTTATTCAATATATGTGGTATCTCCACTTGACCACTGCCCAAATGTCATGCCCACAGAGTCAGAGATGTGACAGGCAAAGGTCAGTGTGCTCTGATACTGACAGCACCAGTGTGCTGCTGCTTGGGAATCTGTAAGATGTGAGGTTACCCAAGCAGAGATCTAACAGAAATCTTGCTAAAATCTTGCTGTGTTAGGACAGCATGTGAAACGGCTTGCTGAATATTAGATATCATTCTCTTATGTATTTTTACAAAAGTGAATAATATGCCTATAAAACTGTAAATAAATTTGTCCTGTGGTGACAGAGAGGTGCATGTGAGAGAAAAGTTAAAGCCATTGCTTTTCCTCAACCCAACAGCAGGGCATCATTCCCATTCATTAATTATATAACTAGCTCTGTTTTACCAGAGCATGGATACGGGTAATTACATAAAACTATCTTCAGCAAGAGGAAAACTCACAAGAGCAGGTGATCTCCTGGGCTGATATGGCTGTGGCCTCTTGTCAAGGACCATTTCTGGCAAGGCCCAGGCTGAGCTGGGGAGCACCACATTCAAGTGCACGATCCACCCCAGAGCAGCCAAACTGAGCCCTGTGTATAAAAAGCACAAATAAGCAAAGCCTGCGGCCAGCCAGCGGGGAAGGGTCAGCACTGATAACATCAGCTGCCTGCAAGTGCCCACTGGAGTTGTGAAATGTGTTTTGAGCATTTAGCCTTAACTCCCACAGCAGGATTTCTGCTGCACAGCCTGCATTTACCCAACAGCCCAACGGCAAGCTCTTTGATCTAGGTTGTTTTGTGATTTATTAACATTATTTTCTAGAGAACCTATCGACTAAATGTGATACCATGTAAACTGTCTTTAGAGCACCAGCCGACATCTGTGGCCTCTCTGGATTTCACAAGTCAGGCAAATTTGGCTCCTGCTTCCACAACACAAGGTAATCAATTGAATCAAACGGTTCCCTCTATTGCTTCAACAATGTAGAAGAAAGACACACAAAACAATAACCATCTTACTTTTTTTGAAGCAAGAAATTTAATGTCCATTGAAGCACACTAACCCCTGTCAGTGTAACCACAGTTCAGGAATGAATATATGAGAAAATACTGTCTTGATTTTATCTTATGTGTAATGATCTGTTTAGGATACAGTCATTAATTTTGGCAGCTGAACAGACATTGAGTGTTATTAGTGTTTACAAAGAAGTTAATTAGTGTTATTATAGTGCTTACAACGAATACCCATTGTCTTTAGGTAAATATCATACCTAAATAGAATACTGGAGGAAAATACTAAACACAAGGCTTTGGCCTGCCCCAGGAGAGCTCCTTGGGAGCTGAATCACTCAAGTAAAGCCCAGGGGCTTGCAGAGGCTTGACTGAGATATGCCAAGGCAGGAGCACAGATTGCAGCAGTGTTGAAATGAAAGTTTGCTGCTTTTCACGCTGTCTTTCCCAACCCCAAAACAGAGGCCCTTGCCTGGCTGACAGCGGAACAGCAAAGTTGCTTGTCCAAGGGGACTAAAAGCCTTTCCATCTCAGCACAAATATTCACAACAAAGGCTATAAATATTCAATGTGAAAAGAGAGGATTCTCCTCTCTGAATTATACATTTTCTCTGGCTGAGGTGGTATGAGGTCACACTCATATTGTAAGGTGGTTCTGAGCCGTTTTTCTTCTGCAAGTAGCCCAGGAAGCAATTGCCTTTTAACCAGTGGTCCCAACGTGTGCCAGTCATGGCATGACAACCCTGAGTTAGTGCTTCTCCTCCCTGCTCACTGCTGGTCCTCACGCTGCTGCCACCATCAGCTCCTTGAGCAAATCCTCTGGGCTACAGCCAAGACTGGACACCAAGCCCAAGCCTTCTGTTTTAGTCTGCTGGTTTGGTTCAGTTCCTGGTATTTTGCAAGTTTTTAATGAAAATCTAAGAGACAGCTGAGGATGGATATGAGAGAAGAGTGCACACATATAGGCAAAAGGAAGAGGAGGGGAAGCAAAACCAAGGCTTCTAAAACTGTAACCTGGTCTGGTTTAGCTTCCACAACCTCTCCAAAGATTTTTCCAAAAAATGAGACAGTTGTTAAGAAATATGGATTCTTTTTAGTAAATGTGAAGTAGTTCTGTTGGGTAAAAGAAGGTCTGTGTGCTAGCCTCCATCTGTCTGTGTTTGAATACCAGATAAATAGCTAGCCGACCTCTAGAAATCTTAGCACTGAAAAAATTGCTTAAAGGAAAATATTAAATTAGTTGGTATTTGTCATCAGACATTGCAGGTGTGACTCTTGTACTCTAACTTTTTCAAAACTTCCTTTTACTGGTAGGGAAAACAGTTTTGTTCCACTGGAGCTGGTCTAAATTCTGATTTATGTATGTTTGTTCATCGCTCTACTGGTCTCAGATCGAAACAAGCCAGTGAACTCAAGCTCCTGAGTTTCACCTGAAACTAAGCTGAAATATAAAAATGCTTCAAATGTTTTCTCTAAGTTTATTTACATATGTCAGCAAAACTCCTCTTGAGTTTCTAGCTTGTGACAGGCTTTCAAACCAGACACAGCATTGTGTAGTGCCTGTCTGAGGGAAGCCAGCACCTCGAGTAGTGGGCTACACGTTTGACCTCATTAGTCAGAAAACAGGGAAGAAAGAGAAAAATTGAAAGAAAGGGAAAATTAAAAACTAGTGGTACAGTTCCCTAAAGCAATTTTTACAAGCTGGTTTTCAGCAGGAGCACTGATTTCTACCACAGAGGCAAAAGGCTACACCAGTGCCACAGCATTCAGTGAGACTTTGGCAACAGAGGAGACAACATCTCCTGTGCTGCACAGGATGCAACAGAGCAGTTATGGAGCCAGAGTGCAAATGCTGCACCAGCTTAGTGAATGTTGGCCTGCAATCTACAGTAATCTGGAGCATCTTGCAAAAACCACAGCAGCAGGTGGTCAGGTCCTCAATTTGTGATGGGTTTTCTCAGAGCATTAGCTCTGTGGTGCTTATTTTCAGCTGCTAGTTGAGAGTCAGCACATTACCGTGCAAAAATTATTACTAAGCATGGAAAAGTTGTGTCTGAGCAGAGGCCAAAGTCATGTGGAGTAGCATGTACCAGATTTCAATACTTCACAGAAGCAATTTCAGTTCCACTGAGTTAGAAGATAAAGGCTTGGGTCTCCAAGCTGTCAAGGATTTGCAGTGGCAAAGAGGAATGAAAAAACATTCGAGTGTCTCGGTTTCATTAGACATATTTATTCTAATAATATTACAATTGAGATAGTTGCTAGGCAAATGTAGTGAGTGGTGAAGGTAGTTTATAGATGAAATAAATTGCCAGAGAAGCTAAATAAAATCGCAGAGCAGCAGTGAAATAATGAGATAATGTGGAGTAATAAAGGCTGGCTAATAGAACATTGAAAGACAGCCTCATTAAAGATCAATAAATCAATAAAAAAAAGCCCTAGGGTGAACATTTTTTCACTAGTCTTTCCCTTTAGAAAATCTCTGCTCAGCAGTACAAAGCCCAAAGTGACTTTCTTTTTTAACATCTTGGTTTGCTTTTGTGCTTTTGGAACAGGCAGGACCTGTCAATGTGCTTTTGCATTTGCATGGGAGTTGTCTTTTGGCTGAGGCACAAATGTAGCAGCCGCTCTCCATGTTGTGAATGTATTTTTGGTAGCACTCTGGTGCTTATCTACCCTCATACAACCAGAGCCTTGTGACAGCTTCTAATGCTTCACAACTCTGCTCTTGCACAGCTTGCTGCTTGGGATTTTTGCTAAAAGCCTGCTGAATTTCTCTACTATTTGCAGGGGATACTGTGCATTGCTCCACTCATCCATCCCACATCCCTACACCTGTGCCTGCCTGGACACCAGCTAAGAGATAATGGCCTCAAAGGGTCCTCAGTCCAGCAGCTGTAATTGGGGGCAGTTTCAGAGCACACAGGAGCCTGCTGAGGCACACACACATATCCCTGTGGCCTCCCAGAGCCATTGGGCTCCTCCAACAGTGATTACCATTATCATTTTGGTCCTGGGATGCTCTAACACAAGCCATTATGTAAATTAGAATAAACAGTGCTCATCAATGTGCTGTGTAGAGCACAGTGCTAAGTGTATGTCCTTTTTTTTGTATGTAACTTTGTAAAATGCCATGCATTTAAAAATGTGAGATGTGTCATGCCTATTCATAAAAAGTCACACTCCTAATAAGCAAGTAGAAAAGAATTGAATTAATATCCAAAAATCTCAGTTAATTTTTCGAGTGTCCTAAAATTGGACAGATTTTCATACATCTTTTTAATGCTCATATACACACACATGCACACACTCTTGAACTCTCAATTTCCGACAAAGCCAGCAAGCGTCTCACAATAAAGAGATTTTCTTGGCTCTGTCTAGTTAGTCATTAACATCATTTAAAGCTGGATTTTTCTCTTGGATTTATAAATCAGCAGTTATATCAGGGACTCTCAGGTTTCTCTGTTTTCATTTGTTGTTTGCATGAGAGAAAGTAAAAGAGTACAAAATAGCCACAGTAGAACCTAATGAAGTGGTCATGTACAAGGTTGTAAGATAATTGAAGGTCATAATTTCCTTTTGTACAAATTTGAATGATTCCACCACTGAATCCCCACATCAGAAGTGCCATGGGAGATCTGGAAATGTTATGCCATTGTCTAGCTAAGTATTTTAGCTATTATTTTGGAAACTGTGAATGTGGAGATGGCTAGAAAAAACAGAAGTTTATCCTGATGGAACACTGATTTAGACATCAGTAGGTTCGCTGTTTTAGGAAGGGAAAAAACTTTCTATAAATAGATGATAGATCATTCTTGTGGTTCAGACAGTACTTGACAGAGGAGACTGAGGTTTTGCTCAGTCATGACAAAGGCAGACTCTTTATGTTGCTACTAAGCCACTTCATATCTTTATGTTTCTCATTACCATCAAAGAGGTAAAAAGCTTATCATTCTCCCAGACAGCTGTGCAGCTCAAAGCTGGCTCAGTGCTGTCTTGCTGGAACATCTTAACATTTCCTTTCCTTTCCTTTCCTTTCCTTTCCTTTCCTTTCCTTTCCTTTCCTTTCCTTTCCTTTCCTTTCCTTTCCTTTCCTTTCCTTTCCTTTCCTTTCCTTTCCTTTCCTTTCCTTTCCTTTCCTTTCCTTTCCTTTCCTTTCCTTTCCTTTCCTTTCCTTTCCTTTCCTTTCCTTTCCTTTCCTTTCCTTTCCTTTCCTTTCCTTTCCTTTCCTTTCCTTTCCTTTCCTTTCCTTTCCTTTCCTTTCCTTTCCTTTCCTTTCCTTTCCTTTCCTTTCCTTTCCTTTCCTTTCCTTTCCTTTCCTTTCCTTTCCTTTCCTTTCCTTTCCTTTCCTTTCCTTTCCTTTCCTTTCCTTTCCTTTCCTTTCCTTTCCTTTCCTTTCCTTTCCTTTCCTTTCCTTTCCTTTCCTTTCCTTTCCTTTCCTTTCCTTTCCTTTCCTTTCCTTTCCTTTCCTTTCCTTTCCTTTCCTTTCCTTTCCTTTCCTTTCCTTTCCTTTCCTTTCCTTTCCTTTCCTTTCCTTTCCTTTCCTTTCCTTTCCTTTCCTTTCCTTTCCTTTCCTTTCCTTTCCTTTCCTTTCCTTTTTCTTTTCTTCTTGCTTTCTTTCTTTCTTTCTTTTTCCCTTCCCTTCTCATAACATTTAATTTTATAAAAGCACATTTTTTTTATCTAACACCAGGTTGTAGGCCAAAAATTCACTTGCTAAGTGAATTTTTACACTCTGATCCTGGAACTTGATTCCTGTTTTCAGCAGGTGGAAAATAGAGGGTTCAAAAGACAACCTTCATTTTCAAAAAACCAAGTAAGTTACTAAAAATGTTCTGCGTCCATGTCGTTCTAGGTAACCTGTCCTACAGCATCACAGACCAGACAATTTCAGTTACCAGAGGAAAAGATTTCTCTCCTACCAGCAGCCTGCTGAACAGTACTGGTGAGACATCATCCTACAAATCCTCTTCTTTCAGCATGCCACTGCAGAAGCACAAAACCTGGAGCATCATGTCCATTTGACCAGGGGATTTCAAAAAAAGGGAAAAGAGATGAAAAAAGGAGTCACAGCTGCTGTGTCCTCATACCACAGGTTGTGACAGATTTTGGCATTCCAGCCTTGTCCCCCTCTCTGCAAGCAAAGCTCCAGTGAATGCTTTCTTCCAGCAGCAAGGTTTGGCCAGTGACACTCGTGTTCCCCAGGGAAATCTCATGGCTCGTGCAGCGTGGTGGCCTGGCCACAGTGCTGGCTGCCACGGTGGGTAAGACTCAGCCTGGTGACACACCAGAGTGGCCAGCCTTGCACAGGGGGTGATGCCAGCACAGCAGGAGGTGACACTGAGGCACATCACCCATGGAAATCTCTGGCACCCAGCCACTGCTGCACCCTCTGGCAGCTGGAGGAGGACTGTGCTCGTCTCTCTTCTCCATACCCAGGACCTGAGGGCTCCTCTGTCAGCACCCCAAGGGTGGCTGTGCAGAAGGGGGAAGGGGAGAGGAATCCCAGCACTGCAGTGGGGAGAGGCAGCTGGAATGGGACTGGGATGCTGTGCTGCAGACAACAGCTCACCTCAAAAGGCAGCTGAGCCCTTGGCCAGACGTTTTGGCAGGGTCTGGTACCAGTGGTGTGAAAAATCAACCATTGGGAAGGAGAGTGCTGATGTGCCCATCTGTGACACGCAGCTTCTCACAGAGCAGCTCACAGGGGAGCAGAGAAAGGCAGTGGGTTTTGGATTAAATGCTCCCTGGGCTGTGCCTAAATAGCCTTGTCAAGCAAACCAGTGGGTGGCTGAAATCAGCTCACACACCCAGTCAGAACAAAAGTGGGCTAAGTCATAAATCAGAGCCGCAATGCTTGGAGTTTGGGATCCTCAGCCTGGTGATGAGGGGCTGCACTGTCACCAGCGCTGGCAGGGCAGGGAGCAGCCAGCCACAGGCAGCCAGCCTGGATCTCCCTCCTCTCTGAGGACTCAGGTGAGCTCTGTGTGTCCCTTACAGGTGATGGGAGGAACACCAAAGCCAGTCGCTTCCCCTGGCCAACAGTGGTGGCTGTCCTCCTCCTCCTCTGCACCTCTCTGGTAGCTTTAGTCATCAGGAAATGGTGTCAGTACCAGAAAGAGATGTAAGTACCAGAGAATGGAGCCACAGGGGTGGGAGGGGTGGCACAGAGGGTAGCACCAACTCTAACCCAGCTGTTTGGGTTTGCACCTTTTCATTTGAGACAATCCATAGCACACAAGGCTTTAAGTGCATGGATCACTAATGCCATTTTTTTAATACAGCAGTATGTAAAGTGGAGTGTTCTCAGTCCTTTCATCTGTTCTGTGGGTTATCTTTAAAATAAACTTTAAGAAAAGAGCTGCAGTGCAGCTTCAGGGTGTAAGAGAAGAATAACAGTCAATTTTTGTCCCCAGAGCCCCCCATTTCTATTAGCCTCCCTGCCAGCTGCTTTTGCTTTCTCATTTTCTATGGTTACTTGGGGACATGTTTTAATGAAATTGTACTTCTAGGGCAGCTCTATTTGAGTTTTGAATAATATATGTGAAAGTAGGCTACCCGAAACTCAATCCCAGTCAAAGAAGCAATGAGTTTGTAATTATTACCAAAGTTAGACTCCCTACTAAAGCACGCCAAGATCTACTGGTGAAAGCAGTATCTAAGAGACAATTATCTTAAATCTTACTAACATTACTAAAATACTCAAAAAATCATAATTAATCACCTATGATTCTAGAAAACCTTCTTGAAACACAACTGCAAATCCTGTATATCAAAGGTAAAAACAGGATTGATTTTTTTAACTGATTTGAGATGGAACCTTTCTTTATAAATTGATCCCCAAAAAAAGTGGAAGTCTAAATACACTTTCAGAGAGCAGTGTGAGCAAATGGCCTGTGCGAGGGTTTTGAAGGGTTCATCAGGACCATGTTCTGTTCTTTTAAAACATGAATGAAGTAAAACTGTGAGGTGGGAGCTAAGAAAGCCAAATGAATGGCAGGAGGTGTGCTGGAGTTATAAAACAGACTCAGGGAAATCACAGTTTGTAAGAGCTAATGTCAGGTGTTCTTATGACTTAGTGCTAATCCACCTCCTCCTGTGAACATTTTACAACTGTCTTTTATGCTACTTTTGTGTGATAGCGCATTTTCTCTCTCCTATTTCAGTATGAACAGACCTCCGTCTTTCAAGCCACCGCCACCTCCAATAAAGTACACCTCCATGGTAGAGTCTGATGGGACTCCCCCATCCTGCCACGAACTGGAAAACCTCTAACATCACCTGTGTAACACCCCTTGTGTAGCACACAGAAGGCTGACACAGTTAAAAGGCTCTGCCTTTAGAACAGGAGCTTGGTGTTAATGACCCTTATTAAAATTCAGAGCTCCTACAGTGACATTAATTTTGGAAGCTGAGCACTCCTTGGGACACTCCTTTCATCCCGTGTATCTCTGTGTGTGCACCACATTAACAGAGTGTCACTGTGAGATTACATGTGCTTAATTTGAATTGGGTGATCAGATGGGAATTTGCCTCTTGTCCATGGCAGCAGATTAACACATCACTCTGCCAGCCTGACTGAAGAGTGTTGAAGCCTGTCCATCTACTAAACGTACAGAGATGACAGCTCTGCCGTACGGACACCACGGTTACACAGGAAACGGTGGATGAACACAAGATTTTGAGACCTACACGAGCTGTTCTTGCAATTTTTTATTCTCACTGTGAACTAACATAACCCAACATATAATTTTGTAGCACTGTGAAACCGAAGGGAAGAACCAGCACCATACACAGAAAGAAAATAACCTGCATTCTTGGCACAGGATTGCAGCATTGGATCATGGAGGGTGGTTGGTGCGATGAAAAATTATGGCCTGGTGCAGTGTATGCAAAGAAGACCCAGTGTCATCGGTAAAATCACAAGAAAGTCAGTTTTGGGCCAGAGACTTTAGGACTGAAGCAAGCCTACAGTTAATCCTAGTCCCTTTGGAAGTGCTATACCTTTGAAATAATACTTACTTTAAAGTCTGCTTTTCATTAACTATATTTACAGTATATGTGAAAAAAAAAATTAATAATTTTCAATTTTCTCTGGTCTTAATGAGCTTCCATCATTTGCTATCTTCACATTTTCCGAGACCTCAGGCATAGTTTCCAAGGGTGGCTTAAGCCTGTGAAAGAGACCATCCAGTCTTCCCCCTGTCCTGCCCAAGCTACAAATTTCCTCATATTGACACTAATGAATAAATGATGGTGCAGAGGGCGGGCTGGGCTTGGCCCTCTGCACAGTGCTCAGCCAGCTCAGCAGCTGTGTGATCAGCAATGCAAGGCACCAGAGCTGCAGAGGAGCACTGCTTTTGGCACCTGTTACTGTACCTTCAGGCAGCCAAGAAACCATCCCTCCAAGCTCGTTTGGAAATGCATTGGTACCACAATGGCATTTCTGTAATTAATGCAAATCAGCTAAAATTCAATCATGTCAGGCTTAAAATTGATATTCTGATTTAGGAATGGGATTTGCTTTATTTACTGCTACACACTGGTCGATGGGTGTCAGGGTTCAGAGCACTGTATTTCCCAGGACTTTAGATTAAATGAATGGCTTACTGGAAAGAATGATCTAACAGACCTTTTTAGAGTATTTTGTTATATTATTTACGTGATAGCACAAGCAGTTCTAAATCCATCATCTGTGCTGACCAGAAAACACTTTGTTTCCTGCAAAACGATACCGACCTTGCACGGAAGGGTCAATGTTAATTTGAGCATTTCTTATCTGTTTTATAGAAGCACAGCAGTTTAACTTTTGTCATACTATCCGTCGCTGCTAAAAAAAGAAAAAAAAAGAAAAAAGAAAACAAAATTGTTGCTCTTAAAAATATTTTTAAAACCAACAACAAAAACTCTGGCTGGGCGCTTCCAGCCTCTCCCGAGGGTTTTCCTGTGTGATCCCAGCGCCGGGACACGCGGCGGGCACAGCGCCCGCGCTCCCGCCGCTCACCAGCAGGTGGCGCCGCAGCTCCGCGCCCGGCAGCGAGGGCTCCGTGCCCGCCTCTCGTCCCGCCCCGTCCTTCCCGATCCCGCCCCGTCCTTCAATTCCCTCTCGTCCCACCCCACCCTTCTCTTCCCGCCCCATCCTTCTCTTCCTTCTCGTCCCGTCCTTCTCCCTTCCCTTCCCTCCCCTTCCCCTTCCCCATTCCCACTCAACCGCAGCAGCTCCAGCTGCCCCATCCCTGGAAGTGCTCATGGCCAGGCTGGACGGAACACTGAGCAGCCTTGTCTGGTGGAAGGTGTCCCTGCCCATGGCAGAGGGGTTGGAACTAGATGATAACTTCGAGATTTCTTTAAATCCACACCATTCTACAATTCGGTGATTATTTTTGGAAGCTGCTGCCACGCTATGTAAACTGGAATCATTGGCTCAGACTTGGGTTCTGTCAACTCTGGAATTATTTCGCCCAGATCAAGTTACCAGATGCTTGAAGGTGGCTGTGGGAGTATTAGATAAAAGTTTTTCTGTAAGTGGAAAATGTTCAAAGCCTGCTGTGTGAGTATAGTAAAGATTTTTTATGAGAGTCTTAAATGTTTGTTGTGGTTTAACCCCAGCTGGCAGATCACTTCCACCAGTAGGATGGAGAGAGAACTGGAAGAGTAAAAGTGAGAAAAATCATGGGCTGAGATAAAGACAGTTTAATGGGGAAAGCAAAAGCTACACACTGTCAGGGAAACAAGGAACTTATTCACTGCTTCCTAAGGGCAGTGTGTTCAGTCAGCATCAGGAAAGCCAGACTCCAGCAAGTGTAATGGTGAATTGGGAAGGCAAAACACCATCGCTCTGAATGCCTCCTCTTCCTTCTCCTTCCCCACTTTTTATGCCAAACATGACACCATAGAGTGTGGGACATCCCTGTGGTCACTTGGGGCCAGCTGTCCCAGCTGTGTCCCCTCACAATCCCTTGTGCACCCCAGCCCACTCAGTGGTGGGGTGAGAGGCAGAAAAGGCTTTGACATTGTGTCAGCACTGCTCAGCAGTAATGGAAATATCTCTGCATTATCAACACTGTTTCTATCATAAATCCAAAACACCAGCTCATAAATCCTCATACCAGTTACTATGAAGAGAATGAATTCTACCCCGGCCAAAGCCACACTGCTAAATGCAACTCCATGACACAATAAAACTTTTAAAGCAGACTCAAGTCAGAATCTGAGGTCACGTAATAACATGTAATGTCATACTGTGAAATTAGCTGGGCTGCTGTATATGGTCTTTAATACCTGCATTGCACAGCTGTAAAAGCAACACAAGCTAAGCAGCTAAGTGGTTTTATGTACAAGTGGTTTTCATCTGCTCCTGAGGAAATGGTGAATGCTGCAGGGTGAGAGAAAAAAAAAAATGACAAAATGAAGGAATTTGTTCTCAGAATTTGTTTGCAGTTGCTAATGTGCCTTGTGAAGTCAGTGGCAAGGCCTGGGGATTCCAGTGGAGTGAGTGACCCTTCCCAGCACTCTGTGGTTTGTGTTCCTGCCTGCTGCATCCAGGTGGTGCTGGAGGGGCCAGGAAAGGCTGCCAGCCCCAAGACCATAAAGTGTGTGGAGCAGGCAGGTATCCTCAGCCTGGTTTCCATCTCTCTGACAACAGAGAGGACAGCTCTGAGCTGAGAGGATGCCCTGCTCCCAGCACACCTGACAGCCATCCCAAGCCTTAATCCTCCTGAATTACCTCTTGCCTCACTCTGAATCACACATCCTTTTTGAACAGCATTGCAGCGGCTTCTCTTACAAGGCGCCTTTTGGTCCTGCAAATTAATTAAGCTTGGGTTGTTTATTTAAGAAGCATCCCTACAGTTTGCACGGTGTGCTGCAGTGATTGGAATGCACAGAGGTGTGGCAATGCCTGGGAGCAGGCTGTGGGAGAGCACAGACTCTTTGGCCATCCCAGTGCCAGACTCATTGGATAACAGTGGCTGATAATAGGCTTTGTCACTTGGGATTTCCTGGGATGGGCTGTTTCACCCATCTCAGTACAGATGTATGGAGTTTTCTCTTTTCAGGAATGTTCTCCTCCTCGCAGCTGTGTTGAAAGCCTTGGGAAGTGCTCCAGCTTCGTTTCAGTGACTGAAAAAGCTTTGCCCACAAATTATACCAGTTAACCAGCACAGGGTATTTGTTACTTTGCATGATCTTTGCTGGATTTAAAGCCATCATGTGTTAGAAGTGGCAAACATTAGAAAGTGTGTGTGCTTTGACTCCAGAAGAAGCAGGATACAAAGGAGAAATTTTGTTTTATTTATTGTTTTTGTTAGTAAACAATTCTTCCTGACTTTGCAATTAACTTTTGAGCAATAAACCAATGGAAAGCTGCTAAAAAGCTCTGTAGGGGGATAATGATAGTTTAATCTTGTCTAAGGAGATTTTAATAGAAATAATATGAAATCACATTATATTTGAAATTATTCCTTAAGGACAAGACAAAGCTCAGGGAAGTCCACAATAAAGATTATTTGATTTCAGGGAGCATCTCATTATATCTTTAAAATTCCTCTTCTATCTGTTCTCTAGTTTATGATGTTTCACCTTTTTCCTTTCACAGTCTCCTGTACCAGTTTGCCCTGATAAAACTTTTAATCCGTGGAAAAATAATGTATGTGCTTGCCCCTTGGTTCCTTTCCAAACGGGATGACTTCCAGATCGATTCTGGCATCCTGCACAGCCTGAAACACCCTCGTGTGGTGTAAACGAGGAATTGAATAGCTCGCTATTGTCAAACATATGGCTCGCAGATGCCAGGGCTTGGCTTAGAGCAAACAAAGGGAGAGAGAAGCAGGCAATATATTGATAGAACTGACACTGAGGCTATGAATGGTGGGCAGAAAAGGGAGAGGAAGTCACTATTACACAGGGTATATTGTATGATAGAAATCTAAGTATTTGCAATGGGCTTAGGAAGTGCAAAAACTGCTGTGATAGTAAGGGTGGCTTTCTGACTTGATGTGAAATGGAAAATGAACACCAGTACTTGTGGTGCACTTGAAAGAAGTGGTGTTTTAAATGCAGTGATGTCCGCAGAGCTTTGTGATTGAGTGTGTCTGATGGTTTGAAATGTTAAATAATTCCATTTCAGTCAGGGTAAAAATGGTAATGAACAGCTTGGAAGAGTCTGAGTATACTTACATGAAACGTTGAGCAATTAGCTTCTCTCTCTGCAAATGAATCCTGCAGTTTTCTTCTCATCAGCAGCAAAGTGACCTTTCAAATACACAGAAGACACAGAAGTCATTCTAATAACTTATTTGATCTCTTGCCTTCTGATAAATTGCATTGTAAGGATTTGGAATTTACATGGCACTGTAGACTCTGGGGTGAAAAGGAAGATTTTTAAAACATTAACAGAAAGCTTTCTAAGAGTGGAAATGTAGCCTGTTTAAGAATGGGACATGTTATCAGGTATTCGATGTGGTAAGAAGAAGGGGGCTCCCTATAGCACCTGATATTATCAGCTTTTTTCAGTTCCTTTGAGGCTCTTTTAAAAGTTCACTGTTCTGGATTTACATTCTGTATACGGCAACCCACGTGTTAAAATTGAAATAAACCGCATTTGTGTGTTTGGCATGGGCTAACAGTGAAAAACCATATGCCTCTTGGTGCTTAAATAGCATCAGCCTGATCTGCACAGCTAATCTTTTTACTATGCACTTGAAACAGGAGGGTTAGGAGGATGGGAATGGGATTTGAGCTGCTAGGTTGTCTGGGCTGCCTGTGACATTGGCTTGTGCTCTGCACCTAGGCAAAAGGGGATAGCTGAGCTCTCAGTAAATCCACATAAGGCATAAATGCGACTATATAATCTGTGGGGGAAAATTGATAGTAAAGCTTTAGTCAGGGTATCCTCATTGCTGAAGATGATACATATGGGAATGTTCCAGAAACATGGAAAAATACAACAACCTACTGACCTTGAAACAGAATTTTAAAATGTCAATAATGTGATGTTTTCCCTGTCTGCCTAGGCATTCATTTTTTCAGCCACTTAAATGCCAGCTTGAAGTGCAGCATTTGAATGGTCTCAAGCGACAAGACCCTACATAATTTGTGAGTCTAGTCTGTGGAAAATAAACTGTATTGTTAATGCAGTTTGTGCCCTCTGGCTATTTCAATTAATGATCATGATTGCAAGATTTGATACTGATTACAGAAGAAAATTACAAAGTTTTGTGTAGAGGGAAAGAGGTTGAGGTTTTGTGGAGGCAACAGGTAGTTTAATACTCGTCTTTCTTAGAAAAGGAAGGATTTTTTGGACCACAAGAAAGTTTACTGCTGGCAAGTGTCTATATCACATCTGATGCTCACAGCTGAAGTCTCACCCCACAATGCTGAATGGATGCATGTCCTCCTTCCCTTACCATTCTGGCTGTGAGCTGGTGCTCTCCCACGCAGTCTAAATATCCTTTGCAGGTTGGAGATCAAGACAGCACCTTAACCACAAGAGCCAGGGTGTGCTCACCCTGCACATCATAGCCCAGGGGTGCTGAAACTACCGTGCACAAGGGAGAAAGTCACTGTGCAGTATAAATACCCGGATGCTTTCACATTCTCCAGTACCATGAAAGAGTGATGGCAAATGCTCAGAGGTTTTAGGGAGGCTTTAGGGAGAGCAAGACTCTTCTTGCTTCAGCTGTAGGCCCCTCTTTTCTAGCTGATCTGATGGCAGAGGACTGCTAAAACCAGCTCTCATGGTAGATGTGATTAGATTCCTTCTCCATGTCAGAGCACACCCTACTATTCCTCTTCAGGCCCTGCTGCCTGTCATACACATCCCATCTTCATGTCCTTTGAGAGAAAGCTACACTTGGCACAGCCGTGGTTGCCAGCTGCATTCCAGGTGTTCACAAGTGCTCTTTTCCTGGATAGCCATAAGCTGCAAAGGTGGGAGCATGAGAGAAGGAATAACATACAGTAGAACAGATATTTAAAGGAGTTAAACTTGCAGGGGGAGGGACTGTTTGGAGCTCCTACATAACATAATATAACCACTCTCTTTGTTGAAGATACACATTTATTTAGAAGAGAAAGTGTTCATGGCTTTTTTTTGCCTCCTACATCGAGGCAAGTGTGGGAAGGGGGAGCAGGTGCAGGACAATGGAATGCATGCCAAACCTACCCTCCATGTTCTTCTTCCAGTGTGAGGGTCAGGAGTGCCTTGTGAAAATTTATAATACAAATTACACTGGATTTAAGGTTCTTCAGTATCAAAGATCTAAAAGCAAAATGTCTTTGTTGGCTTCCTTGAGAAGGAAAATGCTGAAGGAGATAGATTCTGGTTGTATTCTATGAAAATATATAGTTAATGTGTATTTACAAATACATTAAATTTGTGTGTACTTAAACATACACTTCAATCAGCAGTTTCACTGTACACCAATTAAGGCATTCTGTGAATAATGCACAAACTGTACTATACCAAATGAAAAATACCTGCTTAATTAAAAAATATTTCCTTGCAGACAAAAGAGAGGACTTCCAAAATATGTAACTTTGGTATTTTGTATTCAGCCTTTAGTAATTTGATAGTGAAAAATTATCTTTCAGAATTATATTTGTGGGTTTGTTTTTCTTTTTTTCCCCACTAACGTGATGGAGTAGGTCTCAGTGTTGTATCTGGTCATCTCTATATCCTGTGGGAGGAGAATGGAAATAGTACGTACATAATTTTAGGGAGCAGTTAAGAGAGCATTCAAAGACACGTAATAATGCAAAAGAGGAAAAGTCTACCTTAGAAGATCGATTTTGTGTGCCACAGCAAATCCAGAAATTATTTTGAGAAAATTCTTTCCTCAACAACCAAATGCAGTGAAAGGTCAAGCGTGAGACTGTTGGGGAAAGGGAATTGTGGAAGAGCAGGTGGTGGGGGATTGAGCCTGTGCTGTCTTGCTCCCTAAACCTTCTGCTGCCGTGTTGGCTCTTGCCAGGCAGAGTCTGTAAATCTCTCTGGATAATATACTTAACTCACCAGCCAGCATCAAACCAAGGTGCTGGCCCTCTGTGTCGGGGGAAGCTTCTGTGGTGCTGTGGTAGAGGTGAAATGAATGTCGGATTTGTCTTTACAAACAAACTATGGGTCTGCTGGGAGATAAAACTAGCACTGAGAGATAAAAGAAACAATGGGAAGGATTCCACTGATTGATGAATGGGAAAAGATATTTGCCTTTACAAACAAACTGCAGGTTTGCTGATAAATGAAACTGGATATTGAAAGATGAAAGAAACAATGGGGAAAACCCATGCATTCTATAAGAATTAAAATTTAAGAGGGAGGGTTACACATTAGAGGGGAATCTTAGGTATCGGGGTTCCGGGAAGTCTGTACCTCTCAAGTGCCTCAGCAAATGGGGAAAGAGAGAGGGAAATGCCAGGAAATTAGGATAAAAAGGGAGGCTGCGTCCTCCAAAAATTTGAGAGATCCCAGGGGAATGCCCCATGGCCTGTCCTTTTATTTGACTAGAGTAAAAAATTCCTCTGTCTCCTTTTTGGACATAAACCTCTGGTATTTGTGGCTTAATTTTCCTGACAGAGGGAATGGAGGAGTTTTAGGGGACTGGTGTCTCTGATGGAGGGAGCCGGGCCTGTTTGGTCTGGAGAAGCCCGAGGGGACTCCTCAGTGTCCGTCAGTGTCTGAGGGAAGGTGTCAGCAGGACGGAGCCAGGCTCTGCTCCGTGGTGCCCAGCAATGGGACAAGAGGCCACGGGCAAAAATGAATGCCCAGGAAGTTCCACCCGAACATGAAGAACAACTTTCCTGTGCAGTGACCGGGCACCAGAACAAATTACTCCACGGGGTGTGGAGTCTCCCCCGCGGCAGGCACACCAGCCCCTTCTGCACGCAATTCTGCGCCGTGTGCCGCAGGCTGACCCTGCTGCAGCAGAGACCCGCAGGGCCACCACATCCGCCCGTCCCGCTGGGATCCCACGGATCCCTCAACCCCACAGATCCCGTAATCCCACGGCTCCCCCAATCCCACGGCTTCCGCGATCCCGGCCCACAGCCCCGCCGCGAGGGGCGCGGGGCGGGGCGCGGGGAACTGGCCAATGGCGAGCCGCCGTGCCCCGTGACGTCACCCCGGTTACATAAGGGCGGCTCCATGAGGGAGCGGCGGCGCGGCCGCGCCGCGGGGGCCATGGCCGACGGCAACGCGGACTGGATGGGCTCGCTGCCCCCCGCGCTGCGCTCCCTGCCGCTCTCCAACCTCGCCATCCCGGGTAGGGCGGCGGCACGGGCCGGGGCTACGCGGAACGGGCTGCGGGGGGCCGGGGCTGCCCGGGCGGCGGTGGTGGTGGGGGAGTCGCCGCGGCGTCGCGTCCCCGGTCGCTAAGTGCTGGGGCTGAGAGGAGCCCCTGTCCCTCGCGGTGGAGAATGGAGGGCTTAATCTCCCGTAAATGCCGCTGTGGGGCTCTAACTATTGACCTGCTGCTTTCATTGGCTGTAGGAAAGGTAGCTGTGACCGCTGGCGGCCCTCCTGAGCGTCTGCAGGTGCTTTAGGCAAGGCTGGAGCCGGGTAGGGAGAAAGGCTGGGCTGCGTTGTCCCCGCAGCTGCGGGTTTATCCCGTGGGAGGTCTGCTGGGATGGGGCTCTGAGCAACCTGCTCTGCTCAAAAGTCTCTGCTCCGTCAGGGGCCTTGGAACTGCGGGATCTTCAGGCTCCCTCCCAACCCAGGCCATTATATGGTATGACTCTTATAGCTTGATTTACAGACTGATAAACTTAGGACGACAACAGACGACCTGAAATTTACTGAGGCTGATTTCCCATCTGTAAAGGGCAAAAAGTACTTTTCCTTACAAGTGTAAATAGGAAAGACTTTAGGGGTGGTTACTGTAGCTCCTGCTGATGCTGGAGTCGCTGTCCCTGGAGGTTTTTAGGGAAAGACTGGATGTAGCGCTCAGTGCCACGGTCCGGCTGGCGAGGTGGTGTAGGGCTTAGCTTGGACCCTGATTTCAGAGGTGTCTTTCAATCTAATTGATTCTGCTCCTTTATAGGAGACATTCAGAGATACTTCCCGAGTAACTTTTTGTCAGGGAGAACACAGCCGCTTCTCTACGTGCTCAAATGCCCCTGAAGCATGTAGAGCAAGGGCTGTGCACCTCCCATGCACTCACTGCTGTGTTACCTGAATCAGAGCAGTTAAAATGCCAGGTTTCAATCAAAAACGGTGCCTTTTCCTATCCTGACAGTAGAAAAACATTTTATGTGACCCTGTTCTATTGAACAGGAAAGTGAGACAGAAAGGAAATTCAATGTTAATATAAAATTCAAATACCAGGAGACTTTGAAACTTCTGGTAAAGAAGGGCTGCTCTATTTTAGTGAACTCCTAAATCAACTTCTTGTTGTTGTAGCCAGTTAAAGACTGTGAAACCATGCAGAATATTATGATTTAGCTTGCATTGGGTGCAATGTTCTTGTCACTTGCAAACAGTGTTGCAGCAGAGAAACCAAGTAAAAGAGTGGTTGTTTCAGTCATGCCATGATGCTTTTAAAATGGGCAATGTTGTTTTTTGGGTTTTTTTAAATGCTTGCAGTATGTGTTTACTTGTGATCAAGACTGGTGTATTTCTCCACCACTTTCTTGTAAATATATACCTCATTCAACTTGCAAGCAGGCAAAAGATATTTTGGGTAGATTTTTGTCAATTTTTGTATTACTATTATTTTATTCCAGTGATTATTTTGCTGTAGTGGGGCTTTGGTGTTGTGCTTGCCAGCAACCTTTTTGAGAGCCAGGGGATGTTCCTAGCAGTGTACAGTACAGGTTGCAGTTGAGGAATCTGCAGATGCTGAACAGCAATGGAGACCAGTGTTCCCTTCAAAAGAGAGATTAAAGGTCGAATTAGAAGTGATTTTGTCTGTGCTTAATGCCTGTGTGTGCCTGTGACAGGTGTGACCTGCTTTTGTCCATCTCGGGACATATTTGTTTTCTCCCCTGGAATGATGGATTCAATTGTTTTTGATCTGGGCAGTTTTTGTTTCCCCCCCACACTCCTTGTCATCCTTTGTATATAGGACAGAGGTGGAGCTCTTTAAAACTTCTTTTAACTTGAAACAAAATCAGCACTCAGAATCATGAAACTTGTTGCTTTATACTTTTTGCACTTTGAAGAATTGCAGCATTTAAAGGATTTTACTTTTTTTAAAAAGAAAATAACAAAATGACCGTATCATGGGGCTATTTAAAGTGAAAGAACTGAGAGTGTACACACGAAAGTGTGAGTGGCAAACTCTCTTGTATATTGCCTTGTATATGAAGATGTCTTCATGGAGTTCTCCTGCTTCATTTGTTGCAAACCTTGTGTTTTCAGAGCTGCTTATTTCCACTGGCTTTAGAAAAGGTAGCTGTGACTTCTGGGGGTCCTTTTAAAGCTACATTATTCTATGAATCCATGGGCTGGTAAATAATGGTGTGAAGTATCTTACTTGGTAGTAGAGAAAGTCATTCTTTCCTCAGGCCTTAGAACCAACTGGATTGAGGATGGGTGTTCATGAGGTGTATGGGGTGTTTACATGGTTATTTAACTCGACTCAAAATGAGGAGAGACTTAGAAAAAGTGAAGGCCCTTCTCCAAAGCTTGTGTGTGATCAGTTCTCATGTTTGGGCTTTTCTGCTGAGGAAAACTCTAGCCAGAATGCTAAACCAATATAGTCATATGCGAGGAAAAGAGATGAGGTCTCATAAGAGGAGGGATCTTTTGCAATGAAGAATTGCCAAATATCCATTAACTAAAATGTCATCAACTTTACAAGCATGCAATATACTCAACAAAAATAACTACCCCCAACAAGTGGTGACCTTATGTGAAAGTCTAGAGGGTTTTCTCTTAATTGTATTCCAGTAATCCTCTTTGGATGGGGATTTAAAAAAGAACCTTCAAACATTTTGATTGTGGACGTGACCCTTGGCAGGGTATTGTAATAGTGCTTTTTTAATCTCAAGCTGGTTTACGTTTAAGAATTTTATGACATCACAAGTGTGATACTCATTCCTTTCCTTGATCATCTTTTGATCTGCATATACTGCTTTTCTTATTTCACCATGTAGAAGGGGAACACAAAAACTTGGAATGCTCTCACTGATCAGCTTTCAAAGTAAATCAGCTATTTAAAGAATTAGCTGGAGAGCCTAGTTCTTCCTTGCTTGTACTTGCATTCTGATAGTTGATAGCACCATGGTATGTCTAGTTTGTACTGCTTCATTTGAACTGCTGCAGAAGTTTTTAGAAAGGCAAGTATCTTGATTACCTTGGTGCTAAAGTCTGAAGTCTCTACATCTGAAGGTGTGGCACCATTTTCCTGTTTCATCAGACTTTTACATGAGTACTTGTATTAGAACAGGTGAAACACTTTTTCTGTCTCAGTCTCCACTGTGGGCAGTCATGATAAGCTCATGCCTTTTGGTTTGAGACAGCAAGGCAGTCTAGCAGATGTTCAATGCCAGCTGTCAGTGTTTGTTTGTTGAGTGTTTCATTAGTCCAGCCTCCAAGGTGCTGGGTGAATGTCACGAGGAGAAGAGCAGGCAGTTCTGTTTTCCTTTGGGTCTTGGTAATAATACATTTACTTAACCCTGTCTGGACTGTTCCAGCTTTAAATATGTAAGAGCCATGATGTAACAGGTGTACTTGGAGTTTTGGATCAATCTGTATCCCTTGACTGGTTCCCAGTGCTGGTCAGAATAGCTAGCTGTGAGTTTTTCCATACTGCTAATTTTCTTTCTTTGTCTTCCAGAGAAAACATATGATGGCTTAGGTAGGGATCCGGTGCTGCTTGCAGGAGCACCCAGAAGAGTTATGGGTGCCCTTTTTGTAAATAAAGTAAGATAACCAAAAGTCTCTTTTGTCCCCTGCCTTTATTTCTCTCCCCCTCCAAATCCAAATGAGTGTTTCCCAAGCTAACCTGGTGGGAAGATTTTTGCTATGATGGTGGGTTTAGAGGGATTTTTTTATTTTGAGAATTGGCTCTTGTCGGAACAGCTGCTCACAGAGTTGGGCAAGCCCCAGGGTGGCAGCTGGATTGTGTGGGTGTTCCAAGGGAACACAAAGGTGAACCTGATGTGTCATGGCCATGCAGATGGACAGGAAAGAACAACAGGTGGAATGGCTGTATGTAGAATAAATGGGTGATTGTTTCCTTGCACATGGTTTGGCTGAAACAAAGGCTATTAGTAAAAACTAAGCTTAGTTGGGAAGCGATTAATTTGAATTAAGCTGTTTGATAGGAGTCACTGAAGAAGAGAGCTAAAAGATGAGAAATTTGGGAAAAGTAAAGTGTTTTACTTTAGCACTTTGAAGTGTAATACTAAAAAAATACCCCTTACACTCATGGTTTTCTCCTAGAGTGTAAGATTTTTTTTTTTTTAATTTTGAATTAAAGATGTTTGTTTTGTCAGTCAAACTTGGTCTGTCTAAGGCTGATTTGAAATAGTAAGGAAGCTTTTTGCCACCAGAAGTCAGTTGTTCAGCCACTGGTACCCCTAGAGCCAAATGTCACCCTGAGCAGAGTGCTCTGCTGCTGTTGGAGCAGAGGAGGTGGGCAGGCTGCCTTTCCAGGGAGAGGTGGGACAACTGTCCACCTGTGGCTTCTGGTGGTGTACAGGGCCTCTTGTGTCATCTTGTAGTGATTCCAGCTGCTGTGCTCCTGCTTCCTCAGAAAGCATGTGGAAGACTGGCCAGAATATCATTTCTAAGTCACGAAGAGCATTTGGAATGTGAAGCCATTCCTGTCAGCATCAGGTTGGACAACTGCTGAGGAGTTTCCTTTGGGATGCTGGGTTGTAAGTAGTCAGAGCTGACAGAGAAAAATAGGATTTACAGTTCCAGAAGCACTTTTTTTTGAACAGAGAAAATCATACTGACCTGAATATGGCTAGAACAAGACTCAGAACAGTTGGTAGTGTCTTCAACTTGACTGTTCATTGATCCCCAAAGAGAAATGTGTCCTTGCTCTTCTAAAATAAATGTTTGCTGTAAATCTTTGCTGCTCCAAATTATAGTATAGTCCAGCTGCCTAATTCTCCCCTATGACACACACACACTCTTGACTTTCTAGCCAACTTTTAATATAATAACTTTCCATAGCTTGCTCATGGTAGTGTCACTATGACTAGCCCAAAACTTGCCACAGTACAGTGTACCACTGATTCTGCCCTTCTCTGAGAGGTTCATCCAAGAGCCTCTGTAAGAAGCCTCCTGATTTTGATTCAAGTGATCAAAGTTATTTGAAATCTTCATCCCTGGAAAACAAAACTTTGCAAATACAGTTGGTAGGCAGTCTTAACAAGGAGCAGCCCTGCTTGCCAAGCCCATGGTTCAGCTTAAAGTGGGGACAGAAGGCATGGAGAGGTGTTTCCTGTGTTGATAACCTGCTGTGAGTGACTGAGTTGGTGCAGTAGGGTGGCTGTCCTCATGTGCCAGGTTCACAAGGAGGTGGTGGGGCCCTGAGCATCTTCTGTACAGGATGCCATCTTCCCATCCACCAACTGGCCAGCTCTGCTGTCCTGACAGTGCAACTGTTCCCCAAAAGCCCCAGGAGCTGCTTGACTTGGAGTTGGCCAAGCAGGACCAAAATGGTTCTGAAAAGAAGCAGCAGAGCTGGCCCCTAGGCTCTGACTGGACTGGGTGTTTTTTCTTTGTCTGCATGACCCTGAGGTGAGCTGCTGAGCTTGCTAATGCTGTGATTTTCTTGTTTATTTGTTCTTGGACTGGTGTGGGCTGTGAACGTGCATGCTGGTAGGAGTGGTAGTGACCTTGAGGCTGCATCCTCCTCCCAAATAGTATTCCTTTGGAGTTCTAATTAAAAGGATCATTGATTCAACTGAACTGGACATCTGTTAGGTTGAAGTTCAAAGGGAAGAAATAAGATTTATGTTTTGATTCACCAAGCTTTATTTTCCTTCTCAATTTAGTTTGCATCTACCAATGAATCAAGTGGTAACCACTGGAAGAAAGTATCTGCATAATTATAGTGATGTTGAGTATGATTTGTAAATGCAGAACTTTCTGAAAAGACAAGTTATTTACCTTGGTAGGCTAGAGAGGCTGTTAAACTATCTGGGCTGTTACACTGCTGAGAACATTCAATGGAAGTTGTTCCACTATTTCTAAGTAACCAAGTTCCTTTTGTGTGTCCCTCTGTGAGGAACTGGTCAGGCAGACACTGGGTCTGTGCAGGAGTTCCCCTGAAAAACCGGTCTTGGGGTTTCTCTTTTTAAAGAGCTTCTGTCATCTGTTTAGCTGAAACCAAATTACTCCTGAAATGCGACAAAATTTTCTTCAGACAGTGTACATAGGTCCTAATTTTTTTTTGATCTTGAAAAATTTTCTTCCTGTTACTTATTAAAATCTGTCCTCTAGAGAGGGACTTAAGTGTGTCTGGTAAATGAGTGTGGTAAAGTGTCTTCAATTTGACTGCTCACAGATCTCCAAGGAGAGATGTAAATAGTAAATGAGTGCAGAATATGCTGTAGTTCTACTTCAAATGGAGAAAATTACTTGTAATGTTGGCATGAATGGTTGTTGCTCTCCTTCCATGGTGTGAAAGCTTGTTTGCCTGCTTTTCCAGCAAAGTTGCTAAAAGTGGGAAAAGTACCATGTCATAAAGATTTCTCTAGAACCTTCTCAGAAGACAATGAACCCTTGGTCCTCAGTTCTGAGTGGTCACAAAAGAGGAGTTTAGAACTCTAAGCTGAAGGGCTTTTTCCTTTCTGAGCATGTGGACCCAGTCAGGCTTTGAAATGGTAGAGACATGCTGTGCCTTTCTTGCATTCCCATTGCAGGTAGCTGAGATTGTTGATAAATGGGAAATCATTGCTAAATTACCTTAAACTTCCATGGCAAACTTCATTGGCAACTCCAGCCAGTGCCCAAAAGGATTTCTTCTGTCTGGAAAGAAAAGCAAGCTATTCTGTGACATTGTCTGACATTTTTAGGGTGTCTATAAGCTCTTGCATCCCATTGCACTGCCTGAAAGGGGCAGTGGGGGAAATCAGGGTACTTCTTGGATAGAGAGAGGGAGTTTTCCTAAGAGGATTTGGTCTGTACTAGGATTTGTCTTAATGGAACTGCATTAAGAATGTTTAAAGGATTCTTGTAGGTTTCTTACAATATACTCATCTCTCTAGTTTTAGATGATTGATAATCAATAGGATGTTTCTTATTTCTGCCTCATCTCCTTTTGCTGGACAAGTTAGTATAAACTATTTGATTTGCTTTTCATTAGTGATGAACTTTTAAGATGTTAATCTTCTCATAAGAAAATCTGGATTGTTAATGACCTGAATCCTGAGGACTTCTAGACTTTGAGAGGCACTTTTGCTTATTCTGTTTTGCCTTTAGTTTTGGCACACACAGGACATCTGGTTTAAAAGAATGTTAGTGGGATAGCCTTGACTTGCTAGCACTTACATCCTGTGTTTTTGGAACTTGGTTACTGTTCTCCTGCCCATCTTGGCTGTGTAATGCCTGCTGTGCTGTGTCATGTGCAGTGGTTTGTAATGTGTGGGGAATGTACTTTGTCTAGTGAGCAAAGCTTGTGCTAAGAAGTTTAGCATCACTGCAGCTGGGGTGATTCTTTGGTTGTAAGTGACCCTGTAATGCTTTTAAGGGGCAAGTATGTTTGGGTTTTTTTACCTTCTTAGCTTCATGTTAAACATTTGTTTCTTGCAATTTTTGTCCTGTTAGCGTTCTATTCACGTAGAGATCAGTCCAGCTTATTCAGATCTATATAAGATTACTGACAGCACACTCATCTGCCCTTGTACTTCCATGTATTGCTTCTTGGTTGGCCAGATTTGCAGAAAGTGTCTTGAGCTGCTGCTTCTGACTAGTCCACAGCCTTGGAACCAGGAAGGCTTGCAGTGTGCTAGGAGACATCCTTGTATCCAAAAAAACCCGAGAGTTTCTTGTTTTTGAGTGATTGGCAGTGCACAGGTAATGTTCTGTGTTGGAAGATCTGTGTTTTGCATGCTGTATAGTCATACGTTTAATGTTCCATGAAGGTAAATTCACAAGGGATTGGTGACAGGATGCTAATCCCTGTCCTCTGCTGCAACTGTATTTGCAGGAAGTACTATGTGAAAACAAAAGATAATACCAAATGATACAGAATCATAGAATATGCTGAGTTGGAAGGGACCCACAGGATCATCAAGTCCAACTGCTGGCCCTGCACAGGACACTCCCCAAGAGTCACACCCTGTGCCCGAGAGCATTGTCCAAACACTCCTTGAGCTTGGACAGGCATGGTGCTGTGACCACTTCCCTCTTCCAGTGTTCAGCCACCACATGGATGAAGAACCTTTTCCCAAGATCCAGTGTAAGCCTCAGCTTTGTGCTGTTTCCTTGAGTCCTGTCACTGGTCATGAGAATGAAGAGCTATAGCTGGTATTTGTTGACACTGGAGGCTTGATAACATTGTTGATGGTTGTCATTTGTTTTAGCTCCACCATGGGTTACTTTGACTATCTGTGAATAAGTAGCATTGCAAATAAACGCACTGGGAAGTTGGATTTCACTGCAGATGTGATGATTAAAGGCTGCTGTCTAACAATTAGCACAAGGGCTTCAACAAAATGTCAGACTGAACCGTGAAAGTGTCTTTTTAACATATAAATTAAATTGAAAAGTGAACTGTTTAACATACAGTTAACTCAAGGAATTAGTATAAGCAGAAAAATGATGTTTAAAGATACAAATGAAACTTAGTCCACAGTTGGAATTGCTGGGATAAAATTATGGATAGACCTCCTAATTTTAAGTCTGGCATCTGAAAGATACCTATGTAATACTATTCTAACTATAACACAGCTTTTGATAATTAAATATCTGGGTATTTGATGGCATGTCTTTCCTTGAAGCTGCCAGTCTTTGTCAGAAAAGAAATGAAACTGAAATAAAACTGCCAGCTGATTAGCAGACCCCTAATTTTTGTCTTTGAATATGCATGCAGTCTCTTTCATGATTAAATGTAATGCTTGCTGCTTCCTGCTGCACATCTTCACCCACTTGGAAGCAATTGGCAAGCCATCATCTCTTCCTTGTATTTCCTGTGCTTGACTTGGTTTTGGGAAGGGCTGAGCACCAGCCTGATGCCATGTCACTAGAGCAGCTCAGTAAGGTTTGCAGTCTGAACACTAATCCAGTCTTGTCTGCACTAAGTCTGTGTCCTGCACATGCCAGAAGCATGCTTTTGAGGCAGCTCAGGCTGGAGTTCTAAACTCTCATTAGCTAAAGGACAATGAAGACAGTTCCTTGGCTTTTCTCTGCCTTTTGACTCCTCAGTGGGAGGTGGAGGTTGTAAATACCTGGTTTTGTTAGTTGCTTTGTCCACAATCAGCGGGTTTAAGGAATAGCTTTACTGAATAAGGTGTTACTTAAGTTGTTAATTATCGTGTGAAATGTCTTCTTCAATAATTCCTGAGGCTGGTTTTTTTTTCCCAAGAAAAGTACTCATCATAATTTGAGGCAATGTACATTATTTGTGTGGTGGGGAACAACAGATGGTGAGGGATTTTTTTTACACATGGAAAAGACTTTGCAGTGTATGTTGCTATGAGAATTTTGTGGTTCTTGGTCTGTTGAGGAGCTGCCAGGCTTGCTGCTGTCACTGGGCAGTGTCCAAGTACCTTCACACATCCTTGTGTTAGACATGAACTGAGAATCTGCTTAGCAGCTCTTACACTGGGCTGGTCTACTGCATTCTTGCAGTGTAACCTCTGCTCTTTGCCTTTGAGGTTTTACAGATTGAGGTTGATTTGGGTTATGCTTTTTCAAAGAGAAATCATGCTGTATCACATGTATCAGCAACCAGCCTGGCTCCTGCCATAGCAACAGAATGGCAAGACTTTTTATGAGTTTAGGGATAGAGCAAAGGAGAGCAGGGATTATTTTGACATCGTGAGGCAATCAGCTTAGCGTGTACTTAACATTGCAGCTAAGCTATATTAAAAGGTAGTGCCTGAGCTGGTAGTAATATCACAGTGATCTGAAATTAAAGAAGGGCCTGATGGATGATGTGGGTCTTGACCTTGCTGTTACCCCACAGCCCCACAAGTATATCCACAAGTGGGGATATCCACAAGTGCTGTTGCTGCAGGGTTTCGGGTTGGATTTTTCTCCTCTTACCAGAGTCAAAACATTGTGGGTCCAAGTTTGGCCTAGATATTGGTGACTGGCCTTTTGAAATGACCACGGAAGACCTGATTGAACTTCTGCTGTCTTTCCAGTCTCAGTATTGATCATAGAATGATTGACAATTGGTGATGCTCCCCTGCCCTCCTAAGGAGGCGACGTGCTACCAACACTGAAAAGGAGAATGTTTTGCAAATGCTCCAACTCATGTTCTGTCTAGGTACACATGTTGACTTCAGTGGAGGAGGGGGAAGCTCCATTTCTTAGGCTTTTAGCAGAGCCACGGGGCAGGAGTTAATAGGATCTGCTCTAACTATAGAAGAATGTCACACACAGTTCAGTTTGCTGTTAAGGAGTGTAGTTCTTAAACCATGTGTTGAATAAGCTGCAATGTGCTGACTTGTTGGATGGATTTTTTTATATTGCTTCCTAGTGCTAGGCTAGAAATAGAATTTGGTTTGTGATAGTGCAGGGAGAAAATTTGTTCTGTGTCCTTAAAAGCACCTTGTAAGTGACAAACTGCAAAGGAAAGACTTTTGTAGCTGTAAAGTAAATTATCAGAATTAGGAAAACAAGTTGTTTTTTGGTCCAGATTTACTTAGACAACTCTGAGGTGACAGCAATATGTTAGTGGCTAGATAAAATTCCCATTCCTTTGTAAGGCAGATTTATCAGTCTGAGGGAGCATAATGATGTGAGTGACTCCTATAGGTCTCAAGGCTGCTGCACTGTCTTAGTTAAAATGAAAATATAAAAGTCATTATTCTGTGATGCTACACCGTCTTCTATAGTAACCTAAACAGAAGAAAAAATAAAAATTGATTGAATTAAGAACTAGGAAAAAACTGAACAAAAAACACAACCAAAAGAAAATTTTTTTTGTGCAGAGCTATTAATTCCAAGGTAGAAGGCAAGCCCCTTGTGATTAAAGTCTAGTTTCCAAATATTGTAGAAGCTTGACTCATTCTGCTGTACAGGGAGGGAGATGAAAATCAAATATCTGTAAACTGCAGTTTGAAGCATCATATGGCTTCTGAAATATTTTCACTAGATGTTTGCTCCTGGGTTTTGTTTGGGGTTGCATGTTTGGAGATGGGGGCAGGGGAAAATCTGGGTGTTGCTCTACAAGTGACAGACGCTGATGTAGTTTGCTGGGACAGGTACTAAAAAGCTGCTTGAACTGGCATCTTTGGCACTTCCATTTCTGTCTGGAAAGCCATAACAGAGACCTGCTTATACAAATACTGTGAAGAATTCATGGAGAATTGTTAAAAATTAGTTTTAGTGTTGATTTGTAAAGGTTGAAAACTAACCTTCACGATACCTGTTCACTGGTTTTGAACTAGTTGAAACAGAGGGCATTTAAGGTTATTGAGAAGTGATGTTTAGTTTATGCACAGTCTGTTCTTTCATCTGGATTTAAAATGCCGACAAGATAATCCAATTGAGATCATAATCTTGTTTGTAGCCCTGATCTTGCATCACAGGAAATGCATCAGTGTTCAAGTGAGCACTAATACACAAATAAAAGGTTTGGATAAAGGAGGCTGTGAATGCCTCAGATGTTATCTCAAGATTGAATATGACAAATTGGAATTTTAAAGAGTTACAGACTAAGGTAGAGAAGGAAAGTTGAGAAAATCTAGTCCTAGAAGCAGGCACAAGCATGCAGGATGTAAAACACAGGTGCCAGCAGCATGGTGCAGGGTCACTGTACCCTGGGGCAGCTGGAAAATGAGCTGCTTGGGTGAAAATGCTTTCTCTGCACTTCAAGTGGGTCCACAGATAGCAGATGGCGTTTGGCTTCTTGGGCAAACTCTTCTCCTGCCCTGAAGACAAAGGGTAGCAGGGGCTGTTAGAGCTCCTGATAGTGGTTTTGATGGCTGGAGCTTCATAAGGAAGGTGAACCTGGAGCAGCTGCAGCTTCTTGGCTAGATTGCTGGTGCCTCATGGAAACTATTGGAAATCTCTGGTAAATCTCAATCTGTGGTGGATCAGCTTCTGCCAGTGTTTGCTTTGTGCTGTTCTGGTACAAACCAAGATACCCTGCCTTTTCACTCTCTTCTGTTACTGGCTTGGCTAAGATAGAGATGTTTCATTGACTCTGAAATTTTTATTTTGGAGTTTAGTTTCTTAGTTTTTTTCCCATTTACTACTGAGTTTTCAATTGGAGCTTTTTTTTAATAAGCAAAACTTTATATTGGAGATGCAGTTTCTCTGCCAAGGTACAGATTGTGTTACAGGAGCTTTTTTGGATGAGACTGGTGATTTTAATTGTTGGTTGTATTTTTTTGATGAATTTTCTGTTCACCATGCCTTTGGTCACTCAAAAGCATGCCAGATAAGACATATTCATGAACTTGTTTAACATGAGTTTGATATCTATTCACACTGTAACTGGTCATGTGTGCAACTGTTCTACCTCTAAGTCCAGTCAGTCATTGCCCACTGTTCAAACTACTAATGATTAATCTGCCGTCTCAGGGCTAAAGTGAGATGTGCAGCTGCACATCCCTCAGTCTATTACATGAATAAAGATACCTGGTCCAAGATATTTGGTGTATAAAGTTGGGGTTAGATTTACCAGGTAAAAATAAAGTCTCATCCTAGATCAATCATGTACCATGCTCTGGGGAAGCTTTAGGGGTTGATTTGTAGTTTGTAAAGGAAGGAATGAAGGAAGGTTAGAAGAAAGTTTCCCTTTGCCACAAATGTTTGTTTTGTGGTGTTCAGAAAGCACTGAAACTGGGAGCTCGTGGAAGAAAGCAGTTCAAACTGAGAACCTTATGCTTCTCTTGTATGCTGTCTGACAAAAGTAAGGTGTAAAGGATAGTCTGAAAGACTCACATGTGAGCGTAACACCTCTGCACCCCTGTCACACATGTAGGACTTTGTTCAGTTTTCAGGGCACATGGGTATATGTCTTGGGAGAGTCACTTTTCCTAAAATTAATTTTTCTTGGCTTTTTTCCAGGATCACATGATTCTTTCAGCTACTGGGTTGATGAGAAATCTCCTGTGGGACCAGACCAAGCAACAGCCGTCAAACGTTTGGCCAGAATTTCCTTGGTGAGAAAGATCATGAAGAAATGGTCAGTGACTCAAAATTTGACTTTCAAAGAGCAGTTGGAAGGTGGGATCCGCTACTTTGATCTTCGTGTGTCTTCCAAACCTGGGGAAATAGGAAAAGAGACTTACTTCATACATGGCTTGTTTGGCATCAAAGTATGGGATGGGCTGCAGGAGATGAATAGTTTTCTTGAGCAGCACCCTAAGGAAGTAATCTTCTTGGATTTTAATCATTTCTATGCCATGGATGACAGCCATCACCACTTCTTGATCAACAGGATTCGCTCAGCATTTGAATCCAAACTTTGTTGTGTTGAATGTGTAGAATATGTGACGTTACTGTACATGTGGGAGAAGAAACACCAGGTAGGGAAAGGATGTTTAATGTTTTTCAAACCTAAAATGTTAAGATTTTAAACAAGATTTTAGACAAGCTCCCACTCACAGGTATTGGACCAAGGATGCTGCTGATGGTCAAGTTAAAGCCTCCCAGGGCCTCCTCTATGTAGTGTGCATGTTCTCCATTTCTATGCAGCTGTGTATCCCCTCATCCAGAGTGTGGCCAGTCTGTCCTGCTCCCAAACAGGTTTGTTAAATACTTAAACTATAGTATCCTTGGAGCCTTGTGCTCCTCACAAAGGGTTTTCCCTTCTGAAAGGGCACACAGTGCAGCCTTGTGTTGGTGAGGATTTGCTTAACTGTTGTATTTCTGGCCAATGCAAAGCATATTACCTTTAGCATGGCTAAGGTATGGACTGAATTTCTGATCTCCTCTGCAGCTATCCAGATCTGCAGAGGTGAGGTTAATGCCTCTTTTCGGTGGTAACTACTCCTATAGATTCACAAAAACTGAGAGCAGAAAAGGGTTTTAGCAGCATGTGATTCTTAAATTGGAAAGGAGGCTTTGAGGACTTTTTCTGAACTGGTGCTATCAGTGCTAGGGTTCAAGATGAATCTGGTGTAAATGTGGGTGTTAGTAAAAACTGTTGCCTCTGTGCTGTACAGAATCACCTTACAAGGTAAAAAATATTAACTTTGGATTTGATGGTTTTGCTGACAGCAGGACTGGCTTTGGTTTCTCTTGCAGCAAGTGTGAGCACGATGCCAGTATGTCAGTCATGTGCCAATCAGCCCAGCAGACTTCACCCTCTTCTAGGAGGTATTCAAAGATGGCAAGACTGCCAAAATCCTTAACTTCGAGTTCAGATACAGTATTTTCTGTCAGTAGAAGTTGCAATGCTTTTAAGCCGAGCTCTTTAAATGACAGAGGCAACTTTGTAATTTTAAACTGATGACCCATAAAGCCTGAAGCAATCCTGTCCTCAAAGCTGAACAAAATGATCTCCATCTCCTTTGGCAGTAATGCAACAAATGTACTGACACTCGTGACTCAAGAGCAGCTTCTTTTTGCTTGGTCCTCTTCACTGCTACAGCAGAACAGCAGTACTGTATGAACATAAACCAATGCAGCAGCCTGTTCAAATAAAAATACAGTAATTGTGATTTTTTTTTTAATTTTGGGTTGTTTCTCTTTTTTTGTTCTGTTAGGTTCTCATATTTTACCACCACCCTTTGTATCAGGAATATCCCTTCCTGTGGCCAGGTAATAAAATGCCAGCACCATGGGCTAATACAACTAATGTGCACAAGCTGCTGCAGTTCCTGGAGACCACACTTGGGGAACGAAGTCGTTATGGGACTTTCCATGTATCTCAAGCAATTCTCACACCTCGAGTGAAAACAATCGTGAGGCATCTAATCCGTGGTCTGAAGAACACACTTGTCCATAGGTAAGGGCTTGTCTTGATTTTCTCAGTTCTTCACTTAACATGTCAACATGTCTCATGTTGAAAGAGGCACTGAGCAAGCAAGAAACTAGGAAATGTTTGCTTAGGCTTGCTGAAAGCATGTGGTTTTGCTCAGTGCTGTTGTTCATGAGAGATTTGTAATCATTAAAAATAAATGATTAGTGCAAATAACTAAGTAACAGTGTATAAATGTGTTTCCTGGTAATTGGAACTTTTTCTGAATGTGATATGATTTTGTAAAATGTTGGATGGGTGTGTGGCTTCAAAGCAATAATTCATTTCAAACTGGCTGAAGTTGAATTTAGGGAGGTGAAAAAAGCTTGTGCCACAGGAACATTGCTTATCTCTGGACTTAGGTTTTGTATTTGTCCATATAAATGTCTCAGTAATCTCAGTAATGGCCAGAGATGCATGACCTAGGGCAGTACTTTTCCATGTATTATTGAGCGGAACTGTAAAAGTCCTCTTGGGTATTAGAAATGCTTTCCTGTGGGAGTGGTGAGGCCGTGGTACAGGATGCCAAGAGAAGTTGTGGATGCCCCATTCCCTGGAAGTGTTCAAGGCCACGTTGGGTCGTGACCAACCCGGACTTGTGGAAGGAGTCCCTGCTAACAGCAGGCGCTGTTGGAATGCCATGCGGTATTTAAGGTCCTTTCCCACGCAGGCCGTTCAGTCATTCTGTGAATAAGAAATACTGGCTCAGGTATAAATCCCGGGATTTTCAGTCCGGTTCATGTTAGTCCGGCACAGCCCGGTTCGGCACCAGGGGGCGCTGCGGGCCCGCGAGATCCGGGATTCTGGACCAGCGCTGCTGAAGGATCCTGGAGTTGGGTGGAGTGGGCGAGCAGCTACTTCTCCCGGCACAGCTCTGTGCTCTCAGCCACTGCTAGCGGAAAGCTGCTTCAGTCCATGGCTTTCCCCTCATCCTTACCCTTGTTTGCAGCTAAACCGAAAGCTGCAAATGGGTGCTGCTGTTTGCATGGTTCCTTGTGTGTATTTGCACAAGCTAGCTGATCTGCAAATCTGTCTTTGCAGTTTTATGTAGATGCCTGCCTTCTTGTATGGAAATTTTGCCCTAAATTTGATTTAAGTGTTCTCAAGCTCTTGCTCAAGGAGACTTGCAACAAGTCACACTTAGCTGGTTGAAGTCTGGTGTGTCCCCTGGCAGTAATTATGCCTTCACTCGCTGTTCTTGATGAGCTTTTTTTGTCCTGGTGCAGCAGGCATGGAGTGGTTCTAAGTTTTTTGGGTTTGCTTTTTTTCTTCGTCCTGATAGCTAATTTGCTAGCCTACAATCTTCTCAAATAACGTATAGATGTTGCAGCACTAATCTAAATAATCTGACATACTTAGCCATTTGTGTCTGATGAAAATCGTGGTGTTTCATGTTAAAGTGCAAGAAAGCTGGTGCAGACTTCTGACTTGCACTGTCCCCAAGAAATTACTTGAAGTTTCTCTGTGGTAGAATTTCTAACTCAATTTAACTCAATTCCTGACACACCTCTCCTTTATGCAGTTACTGTGATGTGTACCAGGATATTCAACCCCTATGGAGCTGATAGCTTCATGCTAGGTTTGGTTTCCCTGACCCCATTGCTCTAAAAGTGGGCCTGGAGCCTGGAGGGAGTTTGGAGAAATGCAGTGCACTGCCTCCACAACTCCTGCCCTGAGGCAGAGAAGGGCAAGGGAGCATCGTGGGCCAGGTATAGCCTTGCTGTGTGTTACACTGGTCTGCTGTCAAAATGAGTGTTTGACTTGAACGTGTGCTGGGGGAAAACAAACCACAGTGGAGAAAATTGTAATGCAGCGTTAAATCCTGAAGCACAGACTGCCCAGTGAATATGGAGGGGTTTTGTATGCCTGCCAGTTTGGATTGATGACTGACCAATGTGTCTGTTTGATAGCTAATGACCATGTGCTGTGTTAAGCACTCATCTCATCAGCCAGTTGCATTCAGGGTGACAGCCAGGCCCTGATCACAAATATGAGATAATATATTTTGTAAACAACATGTGTTGTGTTTGAAATGAGTAGAGTATGTAAAGTGTCTGTTTTCAAGTGTTTAATTTTCTTTATTTCAATTTCCTTAGGAACCTGCCGATGATTTTGAACTGGGTGAAAGCACAGAAGCCTGGTGTTATGGGTGTTAACATAATTACATCAGACTTTGTGGAGCTGGTTGACTTTGCTGCTACAGTTATTGCACTGAACAACCTCCTTTTGGAAGACGATGAATCTGCAACTTAAATCCTGATTGCTGCATCCCACTTGTGCTCCTTAGTGGACATCTTTGAACTATGCTAAATGTTTTACTTGTCAAGTGAAACCTTTTGTAATCTCTCTTTATGAAAAAAGTTTCCTGGAGGGAACGTGGTTAAACATCTGTATAGCCAGGTCCCTTCTCCTGGAGTTGTGTGGACCTGAGTGAGCTGAGTGCTGTGTGAGTGCTCCTGGTCTGTCTGTGTGTGCTCTGTTTGGCTGAGCTGTGCACACATCTACTGCTGACAGGGGCTGGCCTCTGGAGCAGATGTACCCCTTTGTGGTGCACATTTCCCTGGTGACCGTGCTGCCAGCGCCTGTGTGTGCATCCTGCCCCCATTCCCATGGCCAGGGCTCACTCCAGGGATGGCTGCTGGTCCCATGCCAGTGTGACCAGGCTGGCTGGGGTGGCACTGCTCTGGGACCGCCTGTGGCATAGCTGGGCTCAGCTGGAGGCTGCTGCTCTGTTCATTATGCTGTTTTAGACACTACCTCTGAATTACTTGAAGAGACAATACTGCTGTTGTTCAGGGGAAGCTGTTAACACTGTGTTAAATACCTGAACTGTCCTGTGGGCCTGAGAGGTAAAGACTTGGCACGATCTTTCTTCTCGACCTCTTTGTTTTACTTTGTTACTTCAATACATTAATTGCAACCGTGTTTAAGTGTATTTCTTTTGGCATTAATTTGGAGACTATTTCAGTCTTCAAATTTTGAGGATTATAACTTAAGTCTGAATTCCTCTTTCCTGTGATATATGGGAAACATTAATTTTGCTGAATTCCTGGACATTTAGGAAGCTACAGCATAACCTTTCTCTTTTACCTGTTGGTCACTTGGGTTTTTTTAATCCTTCAGATTTTCTTTGGGGAAAGTCTCTCACCCAGGCAGCCCTTCTCTGGAGGGAGGTGAGCCAAGTGGGGGCTTGCTTGACACTTAGAACTGGAGCTGACAGGGACTGCTCAAAGCCCAGATGTTGGATCACGGATTTGTGATGGGACAGTGAATGCTGCAGTCAGACCTGAAAACTCTGCTTGTAGACAGAGAGCCACACCTATTAAGGGAGAAATTTCTCCAGCCTTCACCTGCTTGTGACAGAGTAAGCAATAATCCCACAAACACAGGCAGGTGTTACTGTTTTTTAGTCACACTAATTTTTGTACTGGTTCACAATGAAATGTGATCATATATGTTTGAGCCAGTGCAATCATATGTTGGTACTTATCAGCACTTAATTTGCTAGCTGATAGTATCCTATGATCTGATTTATCTCAATTGTTAATTTTTTTAAAAAAAGCACAAAAGGGACTGATTAGCAGATGCTTCCCTGCTCAATCATCTTCCTGAAGCAACTATTGGTGCACCAGTTATTCACTGATTATGAATTTTTATTTATCTGTAAGCTTATTTATTATAGAATGATTGTGTTTATATGTATTTAATGCAAAGGAAAAACTCATCTCCAGATTTATTATTTATTTTGTTGTTTTGTCCTGTATCTGCAATCATGGTCTGACAGCTGTGAAAAATCCCAGCCTTCTTTGTTTGCTTGTCACAACTCAGGAGAAGTGTAAAGGTTTGCAAACCTTCCATGTGAACCTTGGCCGAGTTCAGAGCAGACTGTAATCTGATTTATCTGTTGTTTGCATGGCTTTCATTGGAGTTCCTTGAATTTTTTAACTGAATTGTTTCTTGAAAGGAGTTGGGGGTGGGGGAAGTGCCTGCCACTCACTGTCTTTCTCCTTTCCACTTGTCTCAGTGATGGGGACAAGTCATAAAAATCAGAGTTTAGGAACTATGTTCCAATTTCTAGTTTAATACTTCCTTTTAAAACCACAGGAGAAGGTATTTATTGGATTTGGTATTTTTTTTCTTGTTGATGAAACTGTCATAACCTGTTTTGAATAGTTCTGTTCAGTCTGCAAGTTTATTTAAAATACCTGGGTTTTTCTTAACTGTATTTTATGTTTACTTTACTACTACTTTACTCATGGCCCCAACTGAAACTCCACATGGATTTGGTTTCAGTGGTTTTCTCCTGCAAATTGTCTTGGTGCTCAGAGCTCAGCTGGGTGTTAACACCATGGTTATGGGTTTGATCCCAGTATGGGCCACTCATTTAAGAGCTGGATTCATGACCCTTATGGGTCCCTTCCAAACCAGAATATTCTGTGATTCTGTAACTGGCTCAAGTGCCAGTGAGGCAGAAATAACACCTTTGCAAGGTTCCCTGCAGAACCAGAAGGCAAAGAAAGGTGAAATATTGTTTGTATTTGACTCTTAATGTATTTTGTACTGTATATATGTATATTTGCCTCAAAGGATATTTATTTGGCTTAGCCAATATTTGTATTGTCTGTGCACAGTAATGACTGTTTTAGTCCTTCTGCTGTATTTATTTGAATAGAGGTGGTATGGGCTCAGGGCTTTGATTAGACATTTTAAGTGCAAACTCAGAAGTTTCTCTAACATATTTGCTGTCTCTTTAAACATGTTGGGTGTTAAGAGTGTTTGCAGAAGGAAGAGAAATGGAAAATAGATTTGGTATTAATGGTTAAGTGTGTGTGCGGGAAAACATTTCTGTAAGTTTGGTCTGTCAGAAGAGACTTGTGTGTCATTTCAGAGCAATGCTTGGTGGTGTGCTTCCAGTGTGAGAAACCTGACATTCTTAAATGGTGAGCTGGGCAGTTGGGAGGTAACACTTGTCTGTGACATGACATCTCCCTTGGCTACTCTGGGCAGCATTCGTGCTGGAGTTCAGAATTGGTCCTAAGGTTGTCTGAAAGAATCCTAAGCAATATGAACTACCTTTCATCTCTTTTGTTACACAGAGAAAAACTATCCATATAATGGGCTTATCTTGCTTACTCATCACCAAAACATATCCAGACTTCCTCATGCTTTGCAAAATGGAGCTCAGCTAGGCTTGGACTTTGGGCTCTGGACTCTGTTTTTCTAGCATTACAAAATTAAAAGGTGAGCTGGGCAGGAAGGGAGGATCAAGGAAGTGGGTCAGTAGTTTGCATCCAGTGCCCACATGGAAGGTGTGGCAGTGCTTAGCCCAGTTCTGGGCAGCACACTGGAGCAGGTCTGGCAGGTGAGTGACAGTGCTGCAGCTCACACTGGGGAAATTGGCCAAGTCTGGCCCCTGAGAGCAGCAAATAGCAGCCTGCAAGGTCAGGATGTGTGAGCTTGAGGACAATAAAGATGGGTATGAGCACAGGAGAAGGCAAGGGGTTCTTACTGTTGAAGATGCACATCTGGTGAATACAGAGGTTTTAGTCTTGCTTGTATATCCCCAAAGCAGTTGAGTTCACTTTTAAACAGACTGGGAAGAAAACCTGCCTAGAAGAATTGTTCTGACCACTTGACCATTATTTGGTGGGTGCTGGGAGAGGAGAAGCCAGAAAACAAGCAGCTGCTTGAGGCAAAGTACTTAAACTGTGTGTTCTTGAATAATTGCACATATGGTTTGTTATTACAGATTCAGGTTAGTTATACACTGTTCTGTGACTCTTTCTCTTCCTGATGTGCAGTCCTTGAATGCCAAGTGCAGTGGTGGCATTCCTCTCCTCACACTGATTGCTGCTGTGTGCATATCTGAGGCACAGTGGACCACTGTGTATCCCTGATGGGAAGCAGATGTTTGTTATGAGCATCTACAAGCCTCTTACTGTGTCCTGTAGGTGAAAACAAAAAGGAGTTAGTGCTAGATTATGCAGACTGACAATCTGTTGGCTTTTACTTGGGGGCTATTGTCATAATATATTGAACTGCACAGGGAAATGGTGGAGTCACCATGTCTGGAAGTGTTCAAAAATGTGTGGCTATGGCATTTAAAGATAATATAGTATGGTAATGAAAACAGCAGGGATGGACTTGATAGTTCTTGTCCAACCTTAACAATTCTGATTCAGAGTAGAAATGCTGACTGCAAGAAGGCCCCTTTTCTTTTAAGCAGCCACTGTGGAGGAAAGAATAATAGGGGAATGGTCTTTGCTCCTAACACTCCTGGGTTTTGCTGTTGTTGGTATTGACTTAACTGAATGTTGGAGCTTAAAAAGCACCTGAACTCAAAAAACACTTTTGAGCAGGGATTCTGGCTCAAACAGGAGTTGGGCTTCTGCCAAGATGCTCATCTACTCTCATCTGGCTAAGCCTTTGGAAATACTTTCTTTGCATATTTGTCTCAGGTGTCAGAGCTCCTTGATGTGTCATTTAGAAGACCAGGGTTTAGGATTTAAATAGATAGAAGACATGGATATTTGGATTTAGAATTGGGTTGCCTATGGAAGTCTGAGTGTGTGTGAATTGAGATTTACTTGAATATGCAGTATTGAATATGACATCCATATGCTGTTTTCACAAGACTTTCATCTTTACTTGAACACATAGTTGCCAATCCCTAAAAAGCAAATTTTTTGATCAGAGGACCACTGTTTGAGACAAAACTTGAGGCACATTTTCAGTGTTTTATAAAGCACAGAAATTGTCTGTGGGAAACAGAACTGACTCAAAAAACTTACTTGAAGTATAGATCAGGTCTAAATGCATTCCTTTTGGCAATGAAAAATAAGTTTGTTTTTTTTTCTTCTTTGACAAATTCTTATTCCAGCTTTGTTTTTTAGCTCAACAGATGGGTAGAAGAGCCAGAGCATATGGTGAAGAGCAAATAAATTTTATGCTAAGGACATAAATGTAGGACTAACTGCAGTAAGAGTATGGTGATTTACTTAATGACACCTTTAATGGTAATCCTGTCAGCTCTTTGGTTTAGTTTGTTAAATCAGTCTCTCTTTTGCATTAGAAATAATCAGTCCCACTAATTCAATACATCTGTTCTGTTGAAGTGTTTATTTCTATATGCATATTTATTTCTCTACAAGTCTCACCAAGTAAACTGTTAATTGTAGGGGCTGCGATAGGAATGCCAACTTTAGAACTGTGTGCTGAATCTGCTTATATTTTATATCCCTGAATATTTGTGTTGTGTGTTGTCCATTTAAACAGTCTTCTCTTAACCTTTGTTAGACCTGTCATACCATCTACATGGAACTGCAGAGTATTCTTGTTTTTTGAATATGTGTTGATATGCACACCCTATATAAAAATAATTTAGATGGTTCTTTGATTTTTCTCAATGTCAAGTGTATTTTCCAGATGGATATTTTTTTACTTATTTATACTGTGGAAGGGTGCAGAGGGGACCAGGTGAAGAGGAATTACCGATTCTCAGTATTTATTTTGTGCAGTTTGTCTTCTCTTGGCAGTTTGTGCTTTACCCACCTGTCTGATTCAGTTTTGTGAAAGCAGGATGCCTCATCTGAACTGCAGATAAATTTGGGGTTTACATCTGTTTCTTCTGCTTTATATCATTGGGGTTTTTAATCCTGAAAATAAAAAGTACAACTTGAGCTAATCATCTTTGCCGTGTGTCTGTACTGCTGACTGTTTTGACACGTGATGATCATGTTGTGAGTCAACTAACACCAGCTGAGCTCTCTTAATGCAGAATTGGTGGCATTGAAGTTGGTTTGGGATTTTTTTGAGGTGCTACATCTTGCTGCTCTTGTGTCCTCTGAGTAGCAGCCCCCAGACAACGTCCTCATTTTTAGGATGTGCTGAGAACTCAGTGCAAGTAGTAGTGAAAGTGATAGAAATCAGTGTGTGCTTGCACTTGTATGTGCACACAGCTAACATCTTTGCCTGACTGCACTGGGACAAAAACTTGCTACTGCATGGATCCAGTTCTTCCTGGAAGGCAAGTACAACTTCCGTGCAACCTCTACTGCTGTAATACAAGTGGTGAAGTTCCATTGTAATACTTGATCAGGAAACAAAGCACTGATAATGATTCCTGGAGCCTGGGCTAATGTCGGATGCTTCAGCCAGTGAGATCAGACACACCCTTTTGGATTGCTTTCAGCGTGTCTGTGTTGAAGATGTGAGAGTACCGGAGCTGGGGAGAGGGAGAGAATGGGTGGCCCTAATTCCCTCATGCTTGCAGACAGGGTGACTGAGGGGGAGCTGTCTGTAGATACTTATTTTTAAAATCCCAAAGTTAGAGCTGGGAATTCTGAACTTTAGTCACTGTTGTGTCAGACCTCGAAGTAGGTGTTTGCAAACCAGGCTTCATTAGCAGTGACTCACACAAAGCTAACCATTGGTCTCAGTAATGTCTGCAATGTGCTGTAGGCAGGGAGTGTGCCACTGGTTTGTTCAGAATATACCTATGCAGGACGAATCTAAAGTGAGTGGCATAAGCTGCCAGTGTGTGAAAAGTTGATGGGTAAATAGCTTGGAGTGGCACTGTGGCTTCCACCCTTCACCCCCCACACTGTTACCCCAGGCCAGGAAAATAGTGTACCTTAGAGGGGACTTCAGGTGCACGAGTGAGCATGATTTCATCATATTGCTTCCCCAGGGGAATTAATGGATTTTTTTTTTTTTTTCAGTCTCTATGCCTTCAGAAGTGCTAGGATAAGGTCACACATGTATATACAAGCACATATATGCATGAAGTAAATTGTAATTTTGCAGCATGCAATGGGACTGCAAAAGCTAGAAGCATGTTCTGTGACAAATTTATGCATGCCCTTTTTACTGAGTTTCGCTGTTGCCACAAACCTGTGATTAGCTGTTCAAACAGAATCATTCCTGAATTGCATGTGTCTAACTATTTACCTCTTAGGGGATGCTGCTGAACCTGCCTGCAGTTTTTTTTAGCTGTGGAGGATAAACTCCCCCACACTGTCTGAAGGACAACCAGTTTGGAACCTGGTGTATGCTGCCAGCAGCTCTTGTTCCACGTCTAGATGGAAGGTGAGCAAAATGCTGGCAGGCTCTGGAGCTGGGTAATGGTAATGTCACTGATTCTTCTCATCAGTTAGGTGACACACTTGCATTAGACTAGAAGATCACTTGACCAAAAAGCCTCTCTCCAATTTAAATGTACTAAGTGGGGTCAGTTGGTTATGCTCTTAAGTGAGCAGATGCTGGAAAAAGAAACTAAGTCAATTTTGAACTACTGTTGGTTTTTGAGCCCAGCTGCTCTTCTTGAGGATCAGGGTTGATCCATTCAGTTGTCACTGCCTGAAGTGAAGACAAAGTGGATTCGTCTGGAAAAGATGGTGAGTGTGACAGGATCATTAACAGGTAACTAGCTGTATTGATAAGCTGTTAATACAATTACACTGAAAGTCAACTTTCCCTCAGTTTAGGGATTTGTTTAAATTAAAAGCAAAATTTGCTTAAAGTAGAAAATGGCTTGTTAGTTTTGTTCTTTCTTGTATATCTCTTATCTGCAGTAGAAATAAAAATACCTTGGGGGAAGAACTTTGGAATGGTGCAGAGTCTGCTCAAGGGAGAAGCTATTGTTGTACACCTAGCTGTGTAGGTTTCTATCTGCAGGTTCAACAAAAATTTGGCCTCAGAGTCACTACTTTTCATTTCAGCAACCAGTGAGAATGCATGCCCATGGCAGAACTGCTTACCTGGCCAAATTTGTGGATTAAAGTTCCCAACATAATCTGTGGGCTGAAATTGGATATGACTGTAAATTGGGTAGTATTTCAGAGAGGTGAATGCTTCTTGTGTCTGCTTTGAAATTATTTTTTGCTTTCTACAGTTGAAAAGTAAAACAACCTCATTTGTTGCAAGATACGATTTCTTAGCCTGCTTCTAACCCAAAATTGGTGCAAGGGTAATTTTCTGCTAGCTTTTCTGTAGTGGGCAGTTTCTTTCAGAAAGAAAGCAACTGGCACTAGAGCATCAAGGGAGCTTTGCTGGTAGCTGCATAAGGTGGGAAATGTATGGTACAATGCCAACACAGACTGTGCCTTTGACTGAGGCAGATGAATGAACCTTTAAAAAGGTTCTAGTGGATCAGGAGGACAATGTGTTGGTCTTTGTGCAAAGGCTTGCAAGTTCCAGTGAAATGGCATAAAAGCTTGGCTGGTGTGTGCAAAGCCCAGATGCATCTTATGCTTGGGTTTGAAGGGGTATTTTCTGTTTGTTCAGAGTTGTAGGTGCCATTGTTGTTTCATCTGTTATGACCATGGGGAAGTTTTGATATGGTTTGTGCAGATGCTGTTTGGGTGACTCAGTGGAGGGACAGGCAAAGGGCTGGCCCAACCATGTCCCCCCAGCCCCTCCCTTAATACGTGGGACAGCACCTTGGCACTTCAGGTGTGACTGCAGCTCTAATACCAAGTTCCTCTTGGAGTGGACATTTGTGAATGCAAAATACAGAAGAAATTGAGAGCTGAGATATTTCTATCGTGTTGCTGCTTGCAAGCGCTCTCTAAGAAAGGGAAAACAAAACATTGCTACAAGGTGTTTCTCCCTGCATCAAAGTCATCCTTTGGCAGGTTAGGTGGAGAAGAACATTGTTTATTTGGTGAGGTCTGTGTTAAAGAGAATTAAAGATGGTAAAAATATTTTTTTTTAACTGAGCATTCAGTTTTCATTTTGTTCATAGCAACTGAGCAAAGGGTTGGGTTTTGGTATTCCTGGGTTTTCTTCCAGCTTGAAATCACAAAACCTAAAATCAGAAATGCAGGAAAGGAATAAAAACCATCCAGAGAGGCTGGAGCAGTGGAAAGGGAGGGGGAAAGGTATGCAGCAGTGATAGTGCTGTAACTTGCCCTTTGGAACAGAAAATAAAGCTCTTGGTTTGAAACGCCTTTTTTTGAGACAGAACAAATTATTACACCAAGTTCATTCTTTGAACCACATCCAGTACAAAGTTCATTTGATACATTAAATGCAGTTCCACATTTGCAAACACGCTCAATATGTTTTGATTGCATCTTTTGAAAGGCTACGCTGGCAGCAAGTAAAATTCGTGCCAGGCATTTCTCCTGAGAAAAATAACAATTGCTAGTATTTCAGCCTAATATCTCAAATGCCAACAGGTTTGGTTCTTTATTTCTGCTTTTCTTGAAGAATCGTGACTTGAACTCTGAAGCATTAGAGGCAGCCAACTCATCCTGTGTGATACTGGATAGTGCTGGAAAATGTGCTTTGGTCATTGCCAAAACAAAAAATAAAGAAGTGTGTAGTGCAAAGATAATCTCTTTCTGGCACTCCATCAATCTGTCTTAAAAATTGCGCTTAGTAACAGGGTTGTCTGAGGATCATGACACAGGCTGTCTCACCAGGCTGACTCCTTTGCTGCACACCACAACCACGTACAGGGAGCTATAAGCTCTTATTTCTCAAGGCTGGTTTTCTCCCTGTCTGCTGGGTATGTTCACTGTGCAGGCATGTGACACCAGACATGTCCTTCTAGGCTTTGAGATCCAGAAATTAATCTCAAACTCTGTGTAGGTTTCCTGAAATATGTCCACAAAGGAAGAGCAAGGCTGCTGCAAGGTGAGTTTACTCTAGCAGAGTCTATGTAATTTGGAGGATTCTAGAAATTCCTACCAGGTAATTGCTTGCTTACACAGTACTAGTTTTGGAAAAGGTTTTGGTGGTGCCAAATTGGAAGAGAGAATTGGGATTGTTCAGCTTGGAAACAAGAAGGCTTGGGGTGACCTGACTGTGGCCTTCCAGTACTCAAAGGGCATCTTCCAGAAAGAGGGACAGGGACTTTCTACAGGAACATGTAGCGACAGGATAAGGAGGGAATACTTGAAATTGCCAGTAAGTTTACATTAGACGCTAGGAAGAAATTCTTTACTGTGAGAGTGGTGAGGCTCTGGCTCCCAAGAGAAGCTGTGGCTGCCCCATCCCTGGAAGTGTTCAAGGCCAGGTTCGATGAGGCTTTGAGCAGCCTGGTCTAGTGGAAGGTGTCCCTGCCTGTGCCAGGGCCACTTGGAACTAAAGCTGTTTTAAGGTCCCTTCTACTCCAAGCCATTCTGTGATCTTCATATCACCTGGATTTTGTGCAAAAGGAGATTGCTTTCTCAGATGGCTGACTGTCATCTCTTGGAAAGATTTACAAAAATCTAAGCTACTAAAAAAATTGCTTGTTTATGGCAATAAACTAGATAATTACAGTCTTGTCTTCTTGCATTTATTGCCAAGGACAGGAACTCTTAAGTAGCTTAATTTCCCTTCCACATGTTCCTTCCTCTTGTCTTGAGGCTAAGTTTGTCCCCTTTCCAAGGCTGAAGGATAATGCAGGCAGCATTAATAAATGTACCAGGGAACTGGCTTCTCAAGATCAGGATAATAGTGCAATTCTGAAATGAGGGACTTAGCCAGTGTATTTGTTCTCTGCTTTGTTACAATGCTGTGACTCTTGGAGCAGAAGAGGGTGTTAGAGCAAGGTTTTTAGCAAAGGCTGAGGAAAACAGCTGAAAATAGAGTTCCAGAGAACATTGGAGCACCCAGTAAACCTGTGTGCTTTTGTAGATGGGTAACAAGCAATCAACTTGCACTCCTTGGTTTTGTGCCCCACCAGCTGAGTGGTTGGTTAAGGCACTTTAGAAGATGAGAAGAAAAATCCTTCTCACTGTCCTTATACCTACTGAAATGCAATATTTAGTTTACAGATGTGTGCTGCTGTCCCCCCCTGCTTCCCAGGAGGCATGGGCTGGCAGATGCCCAGGCTCACCCGTGTGTCCCACATGCCTACTGTGTGTTGAGTTTGTTGTGATGTGCAGTTGCCCTGTCCTGTTCCTGGGACCCTGCTTTGGGGGCCAGTATGGCTTTAGTGGTTGTCACACACCCTTTGTGCCTGTGGAATGGATAGGCAGGATTTCTTTCATGGGTATCAAGCCTTGCCAAAACAACAAAAAGCTTTGGAAGTGGCAAACTGAAAAACCTGTGTTATTATGTTTGTTTAGAAGAAACCAGTGCCTGCCTTCTCATATGCTGCAAATTCCAGTGGTGCTCATTATACCTGCTGAGATGCCAGAGGTGTTGCATTGCATTCATTAAAGCCTGAGGAACATTTCTGCCCCAATGCTGAGGACTGCAGATCCACAGCCTGACACAGGCACTCGTCTGAGCAGACTGAAACCAAACTCCCACGTACAGACTGGAGAACACCCTGAGAATTGCTGGGGTGCTGTCTCACCTGCCTCTTCCTGTGACGCACCTCCCTGGGGAATTTGGACCTCCAGGGTCAAACTTAGGCTCAAGCATGTGTTTTGAGATCCTATCTCTAACATTTAAGGCACCACACCTTATTCTTCTTTTCTTAAAGACTCCTGGATGTGGTAGGACAGGAGAAGAATGGGCAGACACTACCTGCTGGCCTGTCTCAAGCTCATGCTTAGACCTCTAGCTCATTTCTGTCTATCAGAGTCAATCTGCTCTGTCCTGCAAGTCTCATCATTCATGCTTTTCCTAACTCAAAGGTAACTGGCATGTGTAACTGTGTCCCACAGCAGAGTTTAATGAGGTTTGGCTTTCTGGATCCAAGCTAAGACAGTATTCTGACTGGTTGGGGTTTTTTCCCAGATCTGATTGGTTAAGGAATAGTGTTGAAAACTGCCTTTTAGTTTCAAAACACTTAACCATCCTACTAAACTATTAGTATTGGCAAGATGCCACCAAGCAGGACAGAGTCCAGCGCTGGTGAGGTGGTAGAACTGCTCTCTTACATAGGTGGTTTTTATTGAATAGCAACCACAAAAGACCACCTAATGCTCTTCCAAGTTTTTCCTCCTGATCTGATGGGAGCAGGATGTATAAATAGCATTGAGTCTGAGGGAAATGTGGGCTCTTCTCTCCTATGCTTTTCTCTTTCATGTGTGCCAAGTTAAGGAAGAGGAGAATTCAGAAAATGTAAGGAATTCTCATTTCATTTTTCTCCTTGCTTGTTTTAAAGTGCCAGAGTGAGAAGCTGGTACCTTAACATGTCTTCTATTTATTACCCTATGACACACTTCGTTGTGATTTTGATATCTAGAGAGGGAACATCCTCCCCCCAGGGGCATTTTGGACTCCTGTTATTGTATTTGCTGATGTTTGTAAAACTCCATTTGCTGTCCTGTCTGTTAGTTGTTCTGTTTCAACACACCTTTAGCTGACCTATGCTCCAGAGAACTGTTAAACATTGCAGGAATGCTTGAGGAAGGAAACTAATCTTTCTTTCAACTTGGAGTGCAGCACTCAAACTCACTGGTGTGGCAGAAGGAGCAGTAGATGTGCTGTGGGTGGTGCAAAACTGGTTTGGGGAGAGCTGGGAACGGCATGAAGTGTGGAACAAAAAACTTAATGCTGTGATGGGATGGATAAGTTAGCATCTGTGTAGATGGCAGACTTTGTTGTGTGGGGGTGTTGGAGCTTTAAAAGCATTGTGGGCTACAGAAGGAGCATTTTGGGAAGTCTTTGAGCCCTGGCAATGCCTTTGCCTTGGAGAAGGCAAAGGAGAAGGTCACCAGAGATGGTTAATAAAGCTTTAGCTGCTGAGCTCACTAAACATTCTTCCAGTTCAATGGCCTATGCAGAATGATGTGTTTAGTCAATGTTTAATTCCTAAGCAACAAATGGTGATTGTCATACTAGAAGGCACTTGTGGTGTTGACTGAAGCAATGGAGGCCAAGGATTAACAAGGTCATGCAGGGAGATCACTTTGGCAGCCTCAAAGCTCTCACCTCTAGGTCAGGTCCCTTCTCAGCAGGAGAAAACAGGGAGAAGTTCATGCTGCCTTAAGGCCAAAAAAGGTTTTCCAATAAGAAAACAAACCAGCCACTTAAAGAAAAAATTTACTGTAGAAAACAAAACAAAGGGAAATGTGAACTTGGACTGCTGAGGGAAGGCAGGAAATCAAGAGGCATTTACTCTTTCTCTGCTGGTGGGAGAGCAGGAGTGGAGCATGGAGCTGGTCAGCAGAGGCAGGCTGTGAGTGACAGCAGGAGGGGAAAAGGGCAGCAGCTGCTGAGGAGGGTGAGGGCTGCTTGAACAGCTCAGATCTGAGAAGAGATGAGAGAGGACTGCAAACAATGCCTTCACAGAGCAGGAGAAGACCTGGATGGGATGTCAGGCAGAAAACTCAAGAAACTTTCTTGTGGAATGAGTCAGAAATGAGAAGAGCCCTCTCAGCTGAGAGCCTCTAACCCTGTCTCACCTCCAGCCTTCTCCAAGATCTGATTGTCAGGATCAGAGCAGAGCTCTGAGCAGCCACCAGGGCTGTTTACTTCCAAGCCTGGTGTGGTTTTGTCTGAAGCTGCCTTATCCAAGGATTCTGTTAACTCTAGCTCAAAGAGGAGACAGGCATGTGACATTCCTGCCTCCTATGAGACTAACTCAAAGCATGCAAAGTTTACAAGTCTGTTTATAAAGTTTGGCCCAGGCCAGTGGGACTGGATTGGCTGTTTCCTACATACAGCAGTTCACTTCTGTATCAGTGTTAGGAGGATAGGGATGATTTGTCCTTTATTGTTCTTTATTTTCCATGTTTTACATATCAACATGCATAGCAGCAATTATTTTGTGTTTTCCAACTCTACTGGGTAAAGTACGTGGGGATTTTGTGATACAGACAGACAAATAGAAAGTGCTGTTCAAACCACTGCACTTTCCAGGTTGTGACTCAGTCTTTGGGATTGCTTTGTCTTAAAGACTGATAGAGCTGTAACCAATTTTTTTTTTCTTTTTAGCTGGGCTGTTGCTGAGCCTGGACACGTATAATGCAGACCAGAGTTCTGCTTCAGTTTTAGAAGATTAAGATAAGATTGAGTGGATTTTCTTTGATCTACCAAGACCTCCACTGCTGATCTACTAAGAGAGGGCAAGAATGCAAGCTCATAGAAGGGCTTACTTGTGGCCAGGACACACTGCTTCTTCCATACTGGATATTGACTCCAACACTCATTTACTGGGCACCAGAAATAAGTTTTTGCCCATGCAATTTCCAGCTGCAGGATGGGTTTAGTTCTAAATTACTGATCTGTGATGATTTCAGTCATGGCAATGATTAATTTTGCTGATGAGTTGATGGCTTTGTAAACATGTAGGGCAGCTCTACAATTGCAGAAGTCAATTGTTTATGAGGTATTTGCTGCTTTTCTTTTTCCAATTTCATGCTGTTTACCTTGAGAATGAAGAATGAATGCTGTATAAAAGTGGCATGTCCTATGAGCCAGTATAACTTTGCTCAGTGTTAGCAGGGCTGAGCTGTTCCAGCAGTAAGGGTGCACATTCCAAAGCAATTAGAACACTTTCATAAGTAAATACTGCTCAGCAGCTGATAAAATGCCTTTCAAATGTCTTCGTAAAAAATAGACTCAGGTGACCAGTAAAGACCTACTTTCTTTAATCTTTGCAGTCAAATGTGAAATTACTTATTTTGATTCCTGACAGCTTTTTCACTTTAAAAAATTGCTGTGAATTGAGAGTAGCTTATTTGTCTTGTTGAAACAGCCTGCAACTGAGTCACAGGGAAAAGAAATGGTGACAATCATCGATTCCCCACCCTTTGTGCTTCGTCAGGGTCTCTGCCCTCTCTGAGTGTAACCACATGTTGAAATCATTTGATCATTGGCTTACTGTGAGTATAAAAACTTCTAGGGAGGAGGAAGAACAAGTGGGAGGGTAGAAACAACAACAAAAAAAAGGGTTTCCTCTGCCTATAAACTGGTGTACAAAATTACAATTCATCTGGGAAGCTCTACAAACTGAGGCATGCCTGTTTTCTGCTCAGAACAAGCATGGCTTCAAGCTGCAGCACTGATTCCCAAACTCCTTGGACCAGCTGTAACCCATGTTGTCCCTTGCCATTTGAATTCCCAACCTCAGAATACAGGAGTGGTCTCCAGGCCCCTTTGCAGGCCACCAGCTCTCTGCATTCCCAGCTGTGAGATCCCCTGTCCTGGGGCACTCTTGGGGTAGGTGCACAGGATGTTGGCTGTCATGTGCTCCAAGACCAAAGCTAAGGATCTCTTTCCAGAAGCATTCTTTCAGAAACGAAACAAAACAGTCTTTTAGATATGGGTTTGCTTTTCTCTTTTGTTGTCCCTGTTTTCCTGATTTTCTTTCTTTACTATCTTTTAGCCAAGTTAACTTTTGGCTAGTGTTACTTTCTGGGGATTGTTTCCTTTCATTGAATCATAAAATAGTGTGAGTTGGAAGGGACCTTTAAAGGCCATCAAGTCAAAAACCTCTGGAATAAGCAGGGACATTCTCAACCAGACCAGGTTGCGCAGAGACCTGTCTAACCTAACCTTAAGTGTTTCCAAGAATGAGGCATCCTTTCTGGAAAACCTAATCCTGTGTTTTATCACACTCATTATAAAAAACTTGCTCTTTTTAGCTAATCTAAATCAGCCTTCATCTGGTTTAAAACCATCACCCCTCGTCCTATCACAACAGGCCCTGCTGAAAAGTTTGTCCTTATCTTTCTTATAATCAGAGAATCATCAAGGAAGGCTGGAAGAGACCTCCAAGGTTATCAAGTCCAGCCATTAACCCAGCACTGCAAAAACCCCTTTAATACTGAAGGGCTGCTCTAAGGCTTCCCCAGAGCCTTCTTCTCCCAGGAAAAGCAACCATGACTCTTTTTGCTTATCCTCACAGGAGAGGAGCTCCAACCCTTAGATCATCCTCATGGCTCCCCTGGATCCACTCCAGCAGGCCCTTGTTTTTGTGCTGAAGTCCACGTGGCTGCTTTGTGAAGGATGGCTGGAACCCTCTGAGGGATAGGTTTTTTCAAACACTTCTGTGTCTGGAGAGGGTGGCTTGGTGAGCTGCACAAGGAGACAGGCAGGGGGGAAGGCAGGACACTCACTGGGAATTCCAACTGCAAGGATGATGGAGGGCAGAAGTGAAGGGTGAGCAGGGCTGAGTGCTGAGCCCAAGGAGCTGCAGAGTGGAGCCTCAGGCAAAGGTAGCTCAAGTTCAGCCTGGACAGTGCCTGAGCCAAACCCTAAATCTGTGTGCTTTGACTGGGTAACTTAAGACTGCACTTGGACACTGTGGTCCAGGCCCTGGCCAAGCATATGGAGCATTAGCCTGTGTGAGTTTGAGGGAGAAATAATCAGCTTTGGCAGTCCAAGTCCCAAGCCTGTCATATAAGCACACCCTGAACTTTAAACCTATCTGTAGCCCTATTTCCAGTACAGCATTTGAAAATGTGTGCACACTCCAATCCTTCACCCTGATGAAGAAAACAGAATTTATACAGAAATTTTTAAGCATAAAGTTGCCTTTTCTTCTGTATTGTACTGGAGTACACAGAGAGTAATCATACACAAAAATCTATTTCATCTCGTTTACTCCAGTTAGCAGAAGTAGAAGTAGCATTGGTTGGGGAGTTTTGTGTGTGTGTTTGTGTGTCAGTCTGGTTCTGTTTTGATGTGGTTTTCCTGGATGGCTGTATGTGATGTGGCAGCATGAGAACTGTCAGTCAAAGAACTGGCTTGGCAGATTTCTGTGGATATCCAGGAGGTTGCTGATGGCATGTATCTGGCAGGGTTCCAGATGTGATCAACTGTCAGAAGCTATTCCTCCTGACTCTTGCCCAGGCACTTTCTTCCCCTTGCTACCCCTTCAAGCTTTCTTCCAGAGCAGCACCTCATACTTACACTTGGTGAAGCCCATTTCTGCTGGGAACTTTGGCCAGCTCTGCAGAGTACTTGCAGCCTGATGTGATATCCAGGTAAGTCAAATCCACTTTTTATCTTCCCACCTTCCAAGTCTAAATATAAATCTGTGTTTCCTTGTCATCTTTCTTTTATAATCCCAAGCTAAACTGAATAGGGAATCTTGTTGATTATTCTATGCAATGGTATTTATGGCACAATTATCTTCCTCAGCTAGACTCAGCTTTTTAAAAATAAAACACAACAAACCAAATATTTCTAGAATGAGGTGACTAAAGCTTTCCAACACTTCTGGGACCTTCAGTTCACAAGGAGTGTCCTGATCCTGGTTTGCTGTGAGTCAAAACCTAAACAAATTCATTAGGTCAACATTACTTCCACTGCTGAGCTCCACTACATTCGAGACAGGTACAAATTTTACCTGGATTATCTACCTGGAAGAGCTTTAAAGGACCTTCCTCAGTTTGGAAACCATCTGGAAAATGTAAGAGGAAACTTCTATAATTTTAAATTTACTTTCAGACTGGATTCAGAGCCTTCATAGTATTTTCTGGCTTTGGTTTGGAAAGGGAGCTGCTTTGGCCATCAGCCAGCTGGCACAGGGTGGCTTTCAGCCCTCCCTATGGAGCCCTGCTCTCTGCAGGTCAGCAGCTGAGCCACAGAGTCTGGCCACAGGCAGGAGATTGGGTCCTGGCCAACTTGGCATGCTACAGCCCTGCTGGGTAAGGATGCCAAGAGCTGAACCTCTGGGAATCAGGGAGAGGGCCTGTAAGGATCCTGCCTCTGCCTCCCTTGGGAGGGTGCTGCTGCTTCATACAGCATCAGCGTGGCAGGAAGGAGGTGTCTCCATCATTCAGGAATGGATGGGAGGATTTTTATGTCTCTGTTTCCTAATCCCACACTAAGTGGAACAGGGTTGAAATCTGCAGTAAAATTAGCTTTGAGTCCTAAAGCTCTAAGTGATATTCAGACTGTTAAAATGTTTTTTTAAGTCTTGTCATGGCTCTTAAAATCCATGTGTTCTTACCTACTTCAAAGCTGAAGGGTTTGAGCATGACCAGCAGAAGTCCTGTACGTGGTCCCATGTGATGAGCAATGTGATTCACCTGCAGAGGAGGAACCTCCAAAGTCCTTTTATGCCATAGAAACATATAATCATAGAATGGCTTAGGCTGGAAGGGACCTCAAAGATAATTTAGCTTCAACACCTGTGCTATGAGCAGGGATGCCACCCACTAGACCTTGCTGCTGAGGACCCCATCCACGGTGGACTTGAACACTTCAGTGGATGGGACAATTTCTGTAGGCAGCCTGTTCCAGTGCCTCACCACTCTCACAGGAAACAATTTCTTCTTAATGTCTAATCTAAACCTTCTCTCTTTCAATTTAAACCAATGTCCCTTGTCCTGTCCCTATCTGCCCATGTAAAAACTCCCTCCTTTTTCTAAGCCTCCATAAGGTACTGGAAGGCTGCAGTGAGGTGACCCTTGAGGCCTTCTTTTCTCCAGGCAAAACAGCCCCAGCTCTCTCAACCTTTGTAGGAGAGGTGCTCCATCCCTCTGATCATCTTCACAACCCTCTGGCTTTTCTCCAACAGGCCAATGCCTTTCCTGTGCTGGGGACCCCAGAGCTGGGTGCTCCCACTCCAGGTGGGGTCTCAAAAGGGGAGAATCCTCTCCCTTGACCTGCTGGACAGGATGTGTTTGGCTTTCTGGGCTGTGAGAGCACATTACTGGGTCATGTCCAGTTTTTTGTCCTTGAAAGCCCCCAAGCCCTTCTCCAGGGTCTGCTCTCAATGATTGCTTCTTCCACTCTGTGCTTTTGTCTGGGATTGCCCAATGCTCCATCATTTGAAACCTGGATGGTCCTGCTGGATCAATGTTGCTGTGTTGTTCTTTGCTATGGGCCACAGTCTTGGCCTCAGGTAGAAAAGTGTGTGGTGAGATCTGCAGCTTTGGAAGCCTCAATGTGTCCACCTGGGCTAAAGTGTTCTTGTGCCTTGATGCGAAAGGTAAATCTTTCTCACTTTTAAACCTGTTAGTTTTCCACTTTGGTATGTTTATGTTTGAATTCTTTTCTGGGAAAGAGAATGTTAAAAGCTGCTCTTTCACCTTTAATTTGGTAAAGTAGGCTGAGTGCTGCTAATATGACAATGCTTAGAGGGATTAGTTAGCACATTAACAGCTTCAGTTGCTAATCTCCTGTAGAACACTGAGGTTTGGAAGGGAATAACTGCTTCTCCCTAGTGACTTTCCATTGCTTGTTCTGCATGGACACAGGTATTTCCTCAGTCTCTGCAGAAGGCTAGCAAGCAGTGTGCTGAGGTAACAAATGGTGTGATGCTTCCACAAAAATTGGTAGTTGGCTGAGACGCTGAGTTAGCGTTAAAATCATCCTATGGAAGACCCCTGGTCATGATCAAAAATATAAAATTCTTCAGGGCATGACAATGACTTCACTTCTCAGGGAAGCCAAGAGCAACTTCTCATTCACACAAGGCCCAGGATCCCTAATCACTTCTCATTACTAAGCTAGAATAAATGGCAAAAATCAATTTCTTCTGAGTTTCTGCTTTCACCTCCAGCTTGCTGAAAAATCTGTGCTTCCCACACCCCCTTGAATTTGGTCCATGGTGTTACTTTGCACTTGCTCTATGTAAAGCTACACATAACTTCTGCACACACATTTTTTCAGCTGAGATGGTAGGAAACTGCTGGGTTTTCCCCATGTCCCAGATGCTTTCAGTTTCAATGCACAATGATAATGGGGATCTTGAATGTCTGGGTTCTTGTGGAACAGCTACCTGCTCTCAGATGGGGCAGGTCACAAATCAGAGTGCTGGAGGGCAGGACACATTTATGGTGGAAGATGGACAGAGGAAAATGAAGTCAGAGTTCCTCCCCAAAGAAACCTTTGCAAAGGTGTTTGCATGTAGACACAGAACATTCATCCTATCTCTTCTGCCTTAAATGTGCATTATTTTTTCCCATTAGGTTAACAGACATCTCTGGCTGCTCCTTCAGAAGGAAGGTAGTGAAGTTCAGTGGGAAGCCAAAATTAAAATCCCCTTGAGATGTGCAGTGTGTTATGCAACCTATTGGATTCCCTCTCATTGATTTCAGAAGAGTTTTTGCCTGTAAGCCAGAGAATGTCCAGTCAGTATCTCCTAGTGAATTCCACCATTTTTATTCTGGGTGAAGCTTCAACACTGTTTTCTTCAGTGTTGGTTCCTGTTGCTGCTCTCAACCATGGTCTCCTACTACTTCATCTCCTTAAAGCTCAGTTATGTACTAAAATACTTCATTGGAAATTAAGTATTCAGGAAAAAAGGATAAAATAAAGGCCTTGCAGCACCTTCTGGTGTTTAACAAAAGCTTAACAAATGCAAAGATGGCTCCTGAAAGCTGTGGGCAATTTCAGGACAGGTTTGCATTTTTCAAATTCTTGCGTTACCTTATTTGGCCATGCAAAATGGGATCCAGCGGTCCCCACGGATTTGGCTGCACAGAGATCAGGCTTTGTTAAGCAGAAAGTATGTGTTTTTTCCTTGGGAGACACATGGCTAAATATGGGCTGTGTTAATAACAAATGAGTCTGTTTGCTGGCAGAGTTACAGATTCCCAATGTCTTCCAAGTTAAAAAGGGAAGCACGCAGCAGTCCTTTAGCATCAAGCTTCGACTGTGGCTGTATTGAAGGGTAGGGGAGTGGAGGGATGTGCCAGCCTCCACACTCATGGACCTGGGAAAGTGGTTTGGGAACAAGACAGCCACAGTTGTCTAAAGCAACTTGAAATCAAACAGGTTAGAGAATCAGAGTTGAGTGATTTTTGTGAGCTGAGACTATATGTCATCTTTTCTTCTTTTTTGCAAAATTTTACTTTTTATAATAGTCTTTCTTGTGAACAAAAATTCATCATCAAAAACACAAGTAGATAAAACAAGCTAGCCAAATAATATGCATAGTTTTAGGGAATAAATATTGACTTAGTATCTGATATTGGTCAAGTGATATGTTTGAGGTGTGCCCTACAAAATGTAGCTCTTGGGACAGGAGTGGTATCAAAAACCTCTGCTGACTGCAGGTTCTATTTACCTATTCACAAGGGTTCACCTCAGTGCTTTGTTAGGCATGAAACCTCTTGATGCTTGGGCTGAGGTGAACAGTGTAAGGTGGACAGCAATGGAGAAGTATTGATGTCTTAAAGTATGTGTTGCATAAAGCAGTAACTACTCTAACCACTTTTTAAAATCTGACAAAAGTTTGAAGAGCTCTTGCAGGAACAGGGGGAGTCACAGGCAGTCAGGGAGTTATCAGGACCAGGGCAGATGTTAGCACAAAGGTGTAAGTAGTTAAACAGTTCTACTGCTCAGATCCTCTTGCTAGTTGAGCAGTTTTAGATCTTTAGAAATGATTACAAGCCAAAATCCTTATAGATGATTCTCTGCTGACAAAAACAACCCAACTTAAAAAAAAAGGCCAAAAAAACAGTGAAAGTTTAACTTTTCTATTAAGTGCAACTTGAGGCAAGTCATGGAGGGAAGGCAGAGAGGGTAGGTCCCACTGAGACTTTGATTAGGAACACATTACATTTCAAACTCAGTCACTTCACAAGCTGAGGGGATAGAAACATGAATTATCTAAAATTCTCTTTGAAGATGAACATTTAGGAACAGGACAGCCATCTCTTGATATCTGTTCTTGGTAAAGTAATTCTAAACCTGCTACAACCTCCTCATGTGTTTATATATTACCTCCTGGATTGTTTTCACTACAGCTGGTTGAAATTTTCTTGTGGGAAGAGCCTTGCAGAAAAGGATTTTACTGAAAAATCAAAAATTCACAGGGAAAAGGAAAATTCTCCCTGGGACATTGCTTTGAACTGTTACTGCTATCTCCATTCAAAATGTTTTCTGTGAAAAGACAAGGATTTTAAAGTTAAGGAGTCTTGCTTTCAGACTTCCTCTGAACATTTGTACTTTGTGGTAGGATGGAGGGGAATATTGGTTCCCTTAAGTGTTACGTGGTTTAAAGACTTGGCAGACCTTTGAACACGTGAATTATTACAAAACTTCTTTTATTTTTGATGTGAATGACATTCTCAGTTGTCTTGCAAATGGTTTTGAAAGCCAGAGAGCAAAGAACTCCGAAAAATCCGAGTGTATTTGCATGTCCAAGGGCAACATAACTACTGACCACTGATTTGTTTGTTTACTTGTTTGGTTTTGGTGCTCAGGTTTGTACCTGAATATTTGTGAATAGTGAATGACTTGTTGGAGTTGAAGGTGGTTCAGGTTTATCTCAGGTTGTGTTTGAGGCATCTCAGGCTCCACATCAGGATTGGGAGTATTGCCCTGGAGATTTTGCTGCAACTTGTCCTCACAGCTGGCACTGTTTTGGTTTTTTTTCACATCACTGTTGCATGATGGTGAGCTGATATTTGGAGATGACTGTCTGCTGAGGACTGATTTCACCTGACTGTGTGACTTATAATTTGGAAATGTGTGAGCAGTTCAGGAGTCTGCCCTGGACTGAGGTCCTGAGGTAGCTGGAGGATGAGTGAGTGAAGGACTGAGCTGAAGAAAAAGTCCCCTTAAAGTGGATGGCCTGTACCCAAGGCTAATAAATTTGACAATTTCTTCTGCATCCTTTCTATGAACAAGGTATAAGATATATATTCTCATGCCGTTGGAGGCTGTCTGCATGAAGAAATGAAGTATTTGTGCAAAAGTGGGGATGCAGCAGGCTTGTGGCTTTTCACAAGAGCCAGGCTATTCCTCTAGCTCAGACAAGATGTGTTACAGGAATGAACCCTCTCCTGCAGCCCCTGTGGGCTTTTTAGTAGGATTCAGGCAGGCAGTTATCAGATTTCTGTAATACTGATGTTATCGTGCTGCCTCTGTTTTGATTCCGAGCACCGCCCACGTTCTCAGAGATGGTTTGTGAGGCTTTCACCACCAGCTGCCTGTGCCCACATCCTGGGGTGCCTTGGGACAAGGCTGGGATTCGTGCCTGAGATGCCTGGTGCATACCAACAAACCCACTCCCACTGCCTGTCTCTTTGGAGGAGGCGCTGGCAGACCAAAGGGCTCTCCTGGCCTCTGATAAGTTCATTACTGGTGGCTCAAATGTTTATGGGGTGGAATGTGCCTCCCATTCAGCATCTGACCTGTGCTGGGAAGCTGCCTTTGACATGTTGCTTCGTGGGTGAATGGTTTACAATGTCTGTGCAAAGTTGAAAGTTGTTTGAATAATGTTTGAAGCCTCTTTGCTGTCTGATGTAAAACATGAATCAGCCCAGTACACTGGAGCTGGGGATGTAAGCTCATCTGGCACAAGGGCTTCTCTGAAGCAGTTGTGTAGCCCCTTCAAACCCAGTACTTTTTGTGGTAATTGTGTTGTTGCTAACGACAAGGTAGTCATTGTTTATATCCTCATCTACCCTTCCGGCTTCCTCTGGGAAGAGCAGGCACAGCTCCAATCTCCCCGAGGCAACTGGAGGCTGGGGCTGATGGTGGTTGGCAGCACCAGCCAAAGCGTGATGATGCTTGCAAGGGGAATGTCTGAGCTGGGACCCAGTTTCCCTCCAGAGCATCCTAATCCAGAGCACGACACAGAGAAGCAGCCCCTCGCGGAAGGGGAGGCTTCCAGTAGCCTTAGGGAATGAGATCCTGTGCAATGCACAAAACCCCCTTATTCTGCAGTAAAGTAGAATATGAACGCCATCAGAACAGTTCATTTGAAATAACTCCGTGCATAATTGACTTGAACACTTAAATCAGGGAATGGTTTTGATTTTAGTTTTCCTAAAAAAAAAAAAAATGTTTTTAAGGATATGAGAAGAAAGAAGGGAAGCATGCTTTTCCTTTGGAAACAATAATGAGAGATTTGGATTATCAAATAGCAGCTGTGTTGATGCAGACACAATAGCTGTCTGTCAAGAGCATGCAGACAGCTTACAGATAAAATTGCTGTGATTCCAGCAAACACTGGTATCCACTGTGGGACAAATGGATGATGCCATGGATGAGGCACTTCCTTAGTAGGTTTCTCCAGCCTTACAGCTTAACATGCTGGAAAAAATTTTGATGAAAAGATTTTCTGTAGAATAGAGAATGCAGTTTTATCAAAACTAAATCACTTTCTATGACACTGTGGATCCTGGAAAAAATTATTTGGAAAAAAAAAAGGAGTGATTAGTTTCCTTTGTTTGGTGAAAGTGAAATGTCTATACCTAATCAGCTGTGTTTTGGGGAAGTTGTGTGTTTCATTTGGCTTGTTGAAGAGTATACTCAACCCAACCTTCACTGGGTATCTGAAGGTGGATTTAAAAGTGAAGAAAGAATGTTTGCCACAAGGTTTCGCTTGACTGAAATCAGAAATGTGAATCTAAAAGATTTTTACTCATCTTAGAATTGGGAATTTTTCAGCCTTTTTTGCTCATTAAGAGTGCATTACTCTTGAACACCACAATGATTTTCAAGAACAAAACCTGAGTCTCGACTGGTTTATTCACAGTAAAGCATTTCATTCAAGCAGTTATCTAACTGCTAAACAGCCTTCAGGACACTAGTTTTAATTATTTCATTTGGGCTGCTAGCCTCTTCACTTGAAATAACACCTCTTCTCCAGTCACAGTGTTGTGCCAGGAGCTTTTTGTACCACACAGAGCAGGCAGAGAAGACACAACCAGCCCAGCATCACATCTGAGCTTGACTTGCTTTAGATTCTTGAAAGAAAAAGCCCAAATGGTTCTGCCCTGGCAAGCTGTACAAGATCAAACCCCCCACCTGTGTTGGTGTGACTAGGACTCCCTTTTAGTAGCATCCTGCAACACAAGGGAACTTAAAAATCATCACATTTGTGATGTGTATACTTGATATGCTCATTGTCCTCAGAAACATAGGAAAGACAACATGGATGCAGGTCTTCTGGTGTGCTACACTGGTCCTGGAGGATGCCACAGTCAGATGGAAAAGCCATGAGGAGGAAAGATTCAAAGTATGTTTGTGATGGAGAAATGAAGTGTGAGACAAAGCAGGAGGGAAAAGAAGTCCCTGCCCAGCATACATTGCTTTAGATGGAGTCAGTAGAGACTCCCTGGCAGCAGGAGCACTGGCTTCCAGCAGATTGGAAAATTATTATGGACTGAGCAAAGCACAGGGCCTGGGAAAGGGCATATTCTTCAGTAGGTTTTGGGACAGTTATTTCCCTCTGTCTATTCCTGTCTTGCATAAATACTTTAAACTGGCACCAGTCTGTAGCCAGTTGCATATTTTTCATGTACCACATTTTGAAAATGTGACTCAGAACTGCCTTGATCTGAAATGTAAGTTTAATTTTAAAACTGGGAGGAATGGCTTATAAGCCTTTGTGTAAAAGGAAATGTTGTAGCACACTTATTTTTAAACACGTTATGGCATTGCAAAGTAGTGAGAATCAAGTGCTAATTCTCATGTTGTACCTAGAAATAGGAAAGTCTGTATTGATGAGTCAAATAACACTGAAATTTAGAAGGTTAAACTAGGAGCAAAAAGGTGGTTAATGCAGATTAACAATTAACATGATTTCTAAGGATGCAGAGCTGTTTCATCAGACCTGGGACTGTATCTGCATGTCTTTTCCTGTCTGAAAACTCTTTTTATCTACTGTCCAACTTCAGGTGTGATAGTGCAAGGAAGGTATTCAAAGATTAATTTTTGTCAGTGAAATGCAGTGAAAGGGTGGAGAAGATACTGCTGTTCCCCAGAGAGAACTTGGAGGTGATTACAGTCTTGGACAGACACCAGAAGAGACATTGTGGCAGGGAAAGCCACCTTGGGAGGTTGCAGAGGTTCCACAGGTTCCACCTTTGTACTGGGCTAGGCTCTACTCTTTTAGCATTTTTGTGGAGATAGTTTCAGTAGGATAGTCACAGAGTGATGTGCTCAGCAAAGCCCTGTTTGCTGGAGAATGGACATGCCGGAGTGTAGCAGGGGTGATGGGCACTGACACTTCCATGTAAGCCCAAAGTTCTACAAACCCAAAGCACCATAAACACAGAGCTGAGACTGCTCAGCTGTCTGAGCAATGAGCAGCATGGTGTGGGGGGAAGAATTGCACCTCTAGCAATGAATGTGAAGTCAAAGATGTGCCAATTCCCACCCTGGGGATTGTTGTTTTAGAGTATGGAGTGGTTATTAAATTGAAGAGATTAAAGGCTACCTCTGTGTTTAAAAATTGTGTTAATATGTGAAAACTGAAAAAGATGGTGCAAAAGAGTGTGTGGCTTTTATAAAGCTACATTTCACTGATGAAAAATGTAACATTTTTGCAGATTTTTCCAAGTACTACTTTCCCATTGCTAGATGGTGGAGTTGTTCACTGCTAAGGAGAGGTGCAGTTTAAATGTCCTGCATAAGTTGATTCTGAATTCTTCTTGCCATGGGGATTGACCATGGCTGCTTTCAGGTGACATGTGTGACAGCAGTGTGGAGTGCTGGGTGATGAGCCTGGTCTTGATACTGAGTCTTACAGCTGGTCTAAGTCTCATCTTTGTGCTTGCAGGGAAGAAACCTGCTCCAAAGTGTCCTACAGACATCCTGTGAGGGCAGGATGTGGCAGTGCTGGGACAATGCTGAACTTCAGGTATTCCACACTGTGGTGGCCAATACTGAAATGGAATAAAGCCTGTTCTTTAGCAAACAGAGCACGCCTATTCCTGGTGATGGCCAAAAGAGGAAGATTTTGCAATGGCAGGAAATCCTGCTGAAGCAATGGTACAGTGTAAATGGCAGTTTTGCTGCTGCCACTTCTCACTGTGGAAAAGCTGTGCTCTCTTTAGATTCTCAGACAGACCAAGTTACTGCTTTACTGTCTATTTCCCACACTGTGGAAGTGATGTGCTGACCATATTATTTTATGGAGTAATATGTAATGGTGTTAAACATGGCTTTAGCAGAATCATAAGATTTATGAAACACTGAACTTTACAAGTGAAAGGAAAAATCTCAGGGAATTGCAGTAGGCAGATTTTAAATCTCTTTGAAAGTGTAAGGTTCTAGAAGTTTTTGTTATGACCAAGTGTCTCTCGATTTCCAGCTTTAAAAGCCTTTTGCAGTCAAAGATAATTGCTTTCTCATGCAAATCAATGAGGACCATGCTTTCTTTGGTTCTCAAAGTGAAAGAGCCAATGACTAGTGTTCATGAGAAATGATGCTATTAGACTCAACAAGGAATAGTTTCTGTAATGCCATGCTTGTCTGTGGAAGAGAATAGTACAACTGTGTACAGTAAAATAAAAAATTGCTGCAAAAGGGTTTAACTTAACAGTGCTGGAAATCTGGAGATTTTGTGTTTCTGTGAGACTCAAGTGATGGAATGTTCTGTGTGTGTCAAATAATACTTTTAGGCCCAGACCTCTTATAACTCGGGTTTTATTGTGCTATTATATTTCCCTTGGAAGTGAATGGGAAATAAAACCAAGCATGTGCAGACCACATTGATCAGCTGATGCTTTTCAACTTGAGCTGTGCTGTATTTTGGATACTGTTCCTTTCTTCTTATGTTCTTTTTGGATCCTAACTTTGTTGAAACTGGTCAGACCTTAAGCCTTTGCACTTGTGAATGCAATTCTGACATTCTGACTTTTGCAGGGTGCAGCAAGCAAAAATGTTTTTGTTGCACCCAGCCCAAACACCAGACACAGCCTGGCTGTGCACTTGGGAAGGGGAGCAGTGACTGCCTGCAAGGTGGGCTTGCTCCTTGTGAGCACTGCAGGCATATTCTTGCTCTGCAGTTACTGTGGGCTGGGCTGCCAGCCAAAATTCCTTGAACTGGAAGGAAAAAACGCGTTTTGTATGATGCACTACAAGCAGTAAGTGAAACCTCTGTGGTCCTCTTGAAGAATGACAATTATGGTGAGGGTGGTGAGGCATGAACATGGGTTCCCCAGGATGTTGTGGCTGCCTCATCATTGAAACTGTTCAAGGCCAACTTGGAGGGGGGTTTAAGCAACCTTGTCTAGTGAAAGGTGTCCCTGCTCACGGCAGAGGAGTTGGAACTAGATGATTTTTAAAAATTGCTTTCAATTCAAGCCTTTCCATAATCCTGCAAAGAGCATCTTGGGACCTGTCTTTCAAGGGAATGGTAGAAATAGATGAGCAATGGTTAACCCCATCTGCTGCAGAGAGCAGTGGGAAGAGATGTTAGAAGATCAGCTTTTGGAAGAGAGGGCAAAAGGGAGGGAACGTGGGACATTTGTCACTTCCTCTTCTGCTTGGTAAATTCATGCTTGCTGAAATTGTTTCAATCTTTTGATTTCTTTTTTATTCTTTTCAAAGTGTTATGTCAGAACTCTGCAGGAAAAAGGGCTTTGATTGTCCCTTTTCAACACCAGAGTAGTTTACATCAGTCTGTAAAAGATGATACAGCCAAATGTGGGCGTGTCCTTTGTTAATCAAACATTCTCACTAAATGTTGGCATTGTCTCGCTTGTTAAGTCTAGGGAGCTATGATCTAATCAAACAGCAGATCAGAAGTGCTCTTCAAGTATTAGCATCAGTAATACAAATTGTCAGTTATTCCAGAAGGTTAAACTGACAGAGGTGATAATACATGCAAAGGGATCCTACTCCCTCTAAAACCAACTGGAGAGGCTTGAGAGAAATAAGAAGAGAGACTGGGGCCCTACACAGTGAAGTGAAAGACATGGATTGAGGAATTTAAGTAAGGCTGAAAGAAACCAAATTAGATGTTTGCAAAGCAAAAGCAATGCTCTGCTCTCTGGTCCATGGTGACCAAAATGGGCATTAAGATGGCCTTGCTGAAAGTAACAGAGGCTGGAACAGGCAAGTTGCAGATTCTCTGTTCAAACCATGCAGTGACATCTGTCAGGGGTGGTGTGTACTCAGCTAATTCTGCCTGGGAACTGTGTGCTGTGAATTCCAAGTCCTGCTTGGTCCTGTGCTTCTGGTCATGCTGGGAGGTGGAGGGGAGGGAGGAACCCTTAAGCTATGGTGGTTTAACTTTTTGGCCAGTGTTTGCTTCTGCCTTTCTTCAACCTCATGCTTCTAATTCCTGAACTCAGACTCTGCTCTGCCTGCTTGTTGACATAAACTGTGCAGCCAGTCCTTTCAGGCAGGGACTGTGTTTACCTGCCTGTTTGTCTGGCATCAGTGGGGCTCCAGTGCTGATTGGAGCTCCAAGCATCAACAATAACCATTGTCAGAGCAGATTATTCAGAGCAGAGCAATCTGAAGTCATTTGGTTATGAAAAGCTCCCCAGAGCATGACTGCTCACTGTGACCCAGAAATGTTGGCACGAAAATCGATTACATGGTGGGGTTTATGTGGCCAACTTGTGGCTCTTCCTTGTGCAGACAGCTCATGGTGTCATGGAGATGGCACCTATTGTGTGAAATGCATGTGCAGCCTTCCTAAAGGGAGCAAGCTCCAACCATGGGAAAGATGGCTGAAAGGGCCCATTTGTTTGGAAAGGGGTGATGAAAAGAGAGTCTTTGGAGCTTCCAGAGTGAGATGGTATGAACAATAGCTGCTGGGGAGGGAGTGAAGTGTAGGGGCCAAAGATGCAGGGTATGAAGCCAAGTGACTCCTGTTGGATGTGGTCTCTGAAGGAATGACAGCTCTGCTGCTTGAGAGCTGATTGCACAGAGCACTGAAGAATCCAGAGCTGTTTGACATGGGCCAAAAGCCCTCTTCTTTTCCATTTCGCTGCCCTGCTGCTTTCTACTTCTGATGGACACTCCTGCCATATTCTGCTTGCTTTTTGGTTGGTGGGGAGAAACTGGGAAGAATTACTCCTGTCACCTGCCCTGTTTCAGAGAGCTTTGCTGCTGGAGGTACATCTCGTGAAGGGGGATTTAGGCCCTGGAAACTGCTGTTATATTCCCCACCAAAACTGTGGAAACTGCTAAGCTGTTTTACCCTGTGGGTTTCTCAGAGCTGTAAAGAACAGTCCCCTGGGCAGGCAGACTGTAGGTGCACTATGGAGAGAAAAAAAAAAAAGAGAAAAAAAAAATCTTTATAAAATTTGGATTTCCCTAAAACAGCTTTAAAATGCAAAATCTGTGCCAACTGAAACCCCCCAAAATCAAAACATCTCAAAATGGCTAAAGGTCTTTATGGAGACTATGTTAAATCTTAATCTGAAATGATAAATCTGCCTCAAGGACTGAATCCATCTGGAGATGATCAAAGCCATTCTTCCAGTGCATTCTGACTAGCAGAGCAAGGGAATTTCCTAGCAAGTCATTATTGGTATGTGAAAGTGCAATGTGTTAAATACCTAAAAGGTATGCTCAGCTCAGAGCGATGAAACTTGTCTTAATTTCTGCTCTGGACAAGTTTCAGGAGCACAGAGACACACAGCTGGACAAATGAAGCAGCAAGAAGATAGGCATGTCCAGCATCCACATCTCCCTCTGGGGTAAATACCCAATTCTTGAGTCTAGAGCAAGCAAACCACTCACAGAGCTATGAACTTGTGTGATAGTTTCACATGTAGTGAGGCACAGTTTCTTTCCTGATCCATATGGTGATCAGTTTAAACCATGAAGTGTGAAATGTGATTATCCTTGTCCAGAGTTTGAAGGGGGCTGCAAGGAAAGGTTCACTGCTCCAGATTGCTTGAAGGAGGAGAGAACAGGCACAGAGACTGAGCCGCTTCTACATGTCTCTGAGGCAGGGCAGAAATATTCTTCTTCCATTTATTCCTTGAGATTCAAGTATGGTGAAATAGATAACATTCCCTCAGGAGGGCTTTAACACAGATCTGCCATGCAGATGCAATGTAATGATTTGGAGCCCTTTCTCCTACCCTGTCCTGAAAGCTTTTCCAATAGAAAAGCTAGTGTGCTTTGCTGTTGATCTAACACTGGTACTTTTCACACTTCAAGGCTGAGAAATTCACTTTAGGGCTGCAAAAGCTTTCTTTTGAATCTGTGCTGCCATTGGAGCTGACACCTTTGTAGAGAAACACCGCTAAACTGTACGTAAATCCAGAATGTGTAAATGAGAGCAGCTGAAAACCAGTGTTGTTTTTATTGAAACACCTAGTGTAATTTTCTGTTGCTTCTTCACTTGCTTTGCTTTTGTAGACTGAATTTCCTTTTTTTTTTTTTTTAAAAACCAGTTACAGTAGCTTTATAGAATCAGAAGTCACTGCCCTGCTCTGGAAGCAGCTGTGTGAAATGTTTTGATTTTAAGTGCACAATCCTGTAATTGCATTTAGAGAGACAAATCCCACCATGGCTCTGCACTGTAATCGCCTGCTTGCAAGTACTTGACTGCAGTTGCTTGGACTTGGGCATGTTATAATATTCATGAGATTTTGATGGTCTGTATCAAAGGAAAAGAATTCATTCTGCTAGCCAAGTCTGGAAGCTAGACTTAAGGAAATCCACACAGCATAAAAATCTCAGCTTCAGTTTGGTGGGCTGCTAATGTGTGTTGGTTTACCTGAGAACAGAATGATGTTCTTCACCTGCCTATAAAATGCAGCACAGCAAACACATTAGAACAGTAAAGATTAGTAGTCTTTATGCTTGTTGTCTCTTAGAGGCTTTCTACTGGCATTTGAAAACAAGCTTATTTTCAATATTTCACTATTCACTCCATGCAAGCTATTGTGTAGACTGTTGGCAAGCTACCTGCAAAGAAATTCCAGTCTGGTTGCCTGTTGCCTTTTTCTGTCACATTATTGATGTATTAATATCTTTCCAAGCATAAGTCTGTGCACTGAGATTTTTTTCATTCAAGGCATTTTTTCCCCTAGTCTGCTGTGTCCTTGAGGAAATTCTGGAGGGATGCTGGAGAGCTTTTGTCATGCTGGGTGAGTCTCACTGCTGAGTGCAGGGAATTTCACTCCTGAGATGGAACCTCAGAGCTGCCTCCTTGACCCAGTTCTGTGACTTTGCCGCTCAATAAGAAAAGATGTTGGGAGAAACAGAGTGGGTTTGGGATGAGAGCCAGGAAAGGTGGGGAGATCTCTGTGTTTGGCTTGCTGGGGTTTTGGGATGTCTTTTAGTGAGCCTCCCTATTCAGCAACAACAGTGATTTCTCTTCATTCATGCCTTGTCCTAGGCTTGAATGGCCAGCATGTGGCCCAGGCTGTGGATCCCGTGCCAATTAGAATATAAAAGGTCTATTGTTTATTATAAAATAAGCAAGTACAGATAGGAATGATATAGCTCGAGCTATGAATCACATCTGACTCACATAAAGGTTACAACTCCAATTCTACATTCATTTGTATCAAGTGCTGTTCTGCTATTGGTGCTAATACATGCAAAAACAGGAGCTAGTACAAGAAAGCATTTAATGTGAGGTATTCATCTTATCTTGTTTCAGACTAGGTATTTCAGCTGTGTCATCACTTGTATCTAACAGTTGTCAAAACAGTTGTATATGGCAGAGGGGTTGTTTCTCAGCAGCAGACTTTGCAGCCTGCCTGACTTCAGATAATAAATCCCTTCATAGCATAAAATATTTTCCTATGGGGAAACCAGTTATTAACTTTTGCCTTCCTCAAAGTTTTAATAATATGCTGCGTACAGGAGATATCTGTGGTTTGGAAAGGATAGAGATGAGAGGAAATATAGCAATTTATTTTTACATATTAGGCAATATGTCTGGATGATGGGGGATGTGATAGAATTAATTATGTAGAGCTGCAGTGACAGCAGAAAAATGAAGTATACAAATATGGATGTATCTTTTGACTATTGCTAGTTCTAGCCACCACAAATAATAGAGACTATAAAACTGGCCCTGCTTGGTTTGTTCATTATTTCCAATTAGCTCTAATTTCTTCCAGATGTACATGGCATTAGTCATTTTTTTATGGTGTATATATAGTTTGCTTAATTTTTTTCAGATTATCTACTATTTGTACTCTGGGCTTTGGTTTAGTAATCCTGATTATGCTATTTCTATTTCCTCACTACATGACCAAAATGCACTGGCAGAAGAGCATTAAAGAAAGAAAATGCACTTAGACATTCTAAATTTCATCATCTTGTTAATGTTGATCACTGTTTTAGGAGCCATGAACAGCTTTACAAATATTTGGTAATCTCCAAACATTTTCAAGCATTTAATATTCTGGTCTGGGAAATGAACACAAATTAATATCCGGCTTTAATTTTTTAAAAAGCCATATTTTATTTTAAGCTTTCTTTTCCCATGCTGCTGTATTTGATGAAACTGCTGCTAGCCACAGGGGTTTGTGTTTGTCACAGGCTATCATTTTCCACAGGAAACCAGGGCCTTGGGGTTCCTTGGAGCTCCCTTGCTGCATTGCTGTGCTCTGTTCCTGGGGTCCCTGCCATACACATGGCTGTGCTCACCACTGCTGCCCTGGCCGCTTTTCTCCTTCCTTGCTGTGGCAGGAGCTGAGCTCTATTGGGTTTGCATGGCAAGGGTTTGGTAGCAGGGGGGCTACAGGGGGAGATTCTCTGAGAAGTGTCCAATGGAGCCACATGGCCCAGGATGGACCTGCCATGGATGGAGGCTGAGTGACATCAGTGACAGCAGTAATGCCTCTGTTACAGCATGTGTCAGAGGGGCAAAAAAATCATTGTGCAGAGGCAAACTGCAGCCAGAGAAAAGCAGAATGAGAACATGTGGGAGAAACATTTCTGCAGACACCAAGGGCAGTGCAGAAGGAGGGGCAGGAGGTGCTCCAGGCACTGGAGAAGAGGTTCCCCTGCAGATCATGGCAAGGCAGGTTGTGTCCCTGCAGCCCATGGAGGTCCATGGTGGAGGAGATTTTCACCTGCAGGCCATGCCAGAGTGGGTGGATGCCCAAAGCAGGCTGTCTCCCTGTGGCAACCTTTTGCTTGTATTTTCTCTCCCCTGCCCAGCTGAGGAGGGAAGTGATGAGGCAGCTTTAATGGGCACCTGGTGTCCATCCAGGGTTCAACCCACCACACCAGTTTAGTCCAAGAAATACATTTTTTGCACTGGCAGTCACTCTTATGGTCCTTGTGCCGACTGGCTGTGCACACAGCACAGAAAGCTCCTGACCTGTGCCTCCAGGCAGCTCTCATGACCACCATCAGCAAGTACCATCTTCCTACATAAATCCTTATCTCTTTCTGCCCTCCACCATCTCCTAATTGTTTGCTGATGCATCTTCATTTAGAAGCATGGTTCCTAAAATTAGTTTACACTGCTATTGAGGCTGGTAGCATCAGCAGCTCTGGACTCTGCTTTGTGGGTGAGCAGTAAGAGATGGTTGTTGGTTCAGGCAGGGCTTCTGTAAAATCTGATGTGCAGCTTGTCTAGAAAACCCTAATGAAAGCCATTGCTCATCCATAGGTGGATGCAGAAATGAGGAGATGTCATGGACCTACCTGGAGCCTCAGCTGTGAGCCCCTCATTTTTGGTACCAGAATTCCATTTTCTGCTTTTCTTGAATCCATGAAAGAAAGTTAAAAAACAACTGACATCTGTGTTTCACATCTCTTCACATGTGAGTAATGGATCTAATGACTACCAAAGTGAAGTGTTCCACTACTTGACTGGAACAGGCAATAGAGGGGCACAGGCTCAAAACTTTGCCAAGATTTTAACTGTCTAGCTCCTTGGGATGTTACTTTTATTTGTGTGCCTCCTAAATTTTAGGATAAATGATTTTAAATACAAGCTAAGCAGAATAAGGTAATTATGTGAGTCCCTTAGCATCCTATGGAAATAAAAACATTTTTGCTTCTAGATCTCATGAACTTCAGGAAGAATATACAGCTTTATAATATCAGGCAATAAAATTAAGCTTTACCCTAGAAAAAACCTCTTTGGATATGATGTATGATGTCTGATGTATGCACCAGACAATAAACCTCCTGCAGTGTCTCAGCTGTAGGCAAATGGCTCCATCTCTGAATGCTCCATGCAAGTGGTTTTCTATACTTGAGGGCCAAATTGTATGTTTAGGCAATTAATAGTAAAAACTTTGCTCTTCTCCAATGGAGTGCAACAATATTCAGCTGAATGTATTGCTCATTTGTTCCTTGTAGTTCATTTTTTCCTTCTTAAACAGTCAGCACTGGTTGAGTAATCATTTTTTCATATGAGAAAAACAGCTCTGATTGCAGAGTCACCCCTTCCTGCAGTCCCATAGTGAATACATCTCACATTCATTTCTCCTTTTGAACCCACCTGTAGAGGAGTCATCCATGCAAGATACTTGCAATTACCTGTTCTTGTTCAGAGAAGGCAATTAAGCATGTGATTCTTCATCTTGTAAAGTGATGCTTTGTCTTAATGGGCCATTATGCAAACAAATCTTGGTGATCCATTGGGCACCCAGGTTCACATGCTGCAGTCTCATGCTGATTCTGCTGCAGCCATAAATAGGGCAAAGGGATATATGGGCAGTAGCAGCTTTTCCATGAGGGAATACGATGTTGCTGAGGGAGAAGATACTAGCACTGAAGAAAAAAGAGATCTTCCATTCCTCACTGAGTCACTGATATCCAGAAGTAAATAATTCACTGTCTCAGTCTTTCCAGTGTCATGACTCTTGATAATATGGGTCTATATATAAGAAGAAGTAGAACTTGCCTTATGCTTTTGGCAAGCCATTTCTTCTCTTCAGAAAGCATTATGTGTATTTGATGACTTATTCGGCATAGATACTTGATTATTTTATCTTGATAGATAGTATTTACAGGTGTTTTTTTGAGACAATTTGGTTGATGAGTTTAAGCATTCCTTTCACTGGTGAAGGGAATAAATAATCTGGAAGAGGATGTTTAACTTGTTATCATTCTTCATTTATAAAGCAAAATCTAAAGAAGAGTGAGGATGGACCTTAGTGTGCCTGCATTTGATCTGGTCCTGTGAGGTATTGCCTGCTAAGGCATAGGTTTCTCTTGCAAGCAGAACCCCTGCCCAGTTCCTCCCAGCCTCCAGGGATGGCTGCTTCTGATCAACTAAAATATATGTTTTAGTCATGATTAAAGAGTCAGTCAGAAAACCAGTCTTCTCAATTTTATAAGAACTGGAGATACACCTGCATAAAGCCTGCAGACAATTTAGGGTTTGAATCTATAAGAACATTCCTTAGGCTATTTCTGTTGATAGATGATTTTTGTATAGGAGCTTCTTAACTTATAGAAGATTGGTTTTCAGTTTCAAATATAAAATTTTTTAGCCAGCCTTAAACACTGACACTTCTAACACATTTATCTTCTTAATATGAGTCTTCTCACTCCACCTCCTTTTCTCTGCACCACTAGAAGATATTCCAGCATGCCTGACTATATTATTTGGACTTGTGAATGATGTCAGTGAACATGGGCATCTCTGGTATATGGGGGAAATAGAAAGGGAGGTGTTTGAACACTTCTTTCTCAGGCAGCACATCTTATGTGCACACCCCTCAGTTTTCCTGGGCTCTCTGTAGTCCCTCTGTCACTTTTAGGGACATGAGCATGCAAGAGCTGGATGTGAGGACACAAAGACAGAACAGACATGAGGGGTGGTGGGAGAGGCTGAGGCATGTTGTAAACCCTTGTGCACTTGGGATGCTGTCAAGGTCGGTGACTACACTCCTGAAGGTGAATGTCAGCTGCCAAAAAATCCAGGGCTGGGATGCCTGCAGATGTTTTGTATCACCCCAGTAAGTGCCAAGGGCACTTGGTCCACTTAAATAGGTGGGGCAAGGCTGAGAGAGCCTTCCTCAGGCAGGCAGCTTGGAGCAGCAGCATTGCTGCAGAGAAGCACTTGGCCACTCCTCACATCTGAGCTGTCAGGGGCATCAGTGGGTGCTGGACACAGAGCAGGGCTTTGTTTGCCCACAGCAGCCAGCCCCATGGGGCTCACACTTAGGGTTCATTGCTGCCCCAAGCAACCTGTGCCAGGAGGGATCTGTAGGAGCAGACTCTTCACACTGTCACTTCCCCCAGGGAATTAAAATTCCCCTTCAACCAAAGTTATTCCATGGCGTGGGAGAGGGGTATCTGGCAGTTCACAAAGGCAACAAAAAGGGATTCTCCTGACACAGCTCCTGCATACTGTATTGTCTCTTCTTCAAAGATGTATTAGTGACACTGGTTGCTAATATATCCTGGATAAAAGATCAAAGATGAAAGGGGAGGTGCATGAGGAGGCTGGTCCTGTAATGTAACCTAGACAGTGAAATTACCTATCCTTCCCTTGGCCTAGAAAATAGGTGCTTACAATTTACTTCGGGTATTGTGACTAAAACTGCCATGGATCATGTGTAATCCACAATGAAGTCTGCTGCAGGCACAGGTGAAAATTGCACGGTGTAATTTTCTGAAGTGACAATTGGTGGTGTCTTCTTAAAATCCACTCTAGGATCTGGGTTTTCAGAGGGAAAGTTTTCGATGCTGTCTGAAAAACAAAACCATCTGAGTGGTTCTGTGTGTTGTATATGGCAAATCAGAGATCTAAACTCACAGGTACTTTGGAAAACTTATTCTTCCACATTTTATTTCCAGGATTAATTCTCTTGAGATCACCACTGACACAGACCTTGTCAGTCTTTCAATTTCATTCCTGTTGCTGTGGGTACCTAAGCATTGGGAGTGTTGTAAGACTTCAAATTCTTGTAGTGCAAAGAAAATCCCAGCCTTTTTTGTAAGATTTGTTTATTCTGGCTGAATTCAGAGAAATATCATAGCCTTTGGTTTAAAAGTTTGATTACATGTTGACTTTTGGCAGTTTTGTCACTGAATCAGTCACAGGGGGGAGAAGACCTCTGAGAATGAGTCCAACCTTTGGCTGAGGACCAACATGTGAACTAGATCATGGCACTAAATTTTTTTTCCCCCCAAATCTAGATTTTCTTGTATATCACAAATCAAAACCTAAGTGAAGTGTAGCAAGACTTCAAAAATACTAGTTTTTCCAGATGTGACACTTGAACACAAGATGTTCAAAGGAAAAGTCTTTGGTGTTCTACCAAAATGTCAATGACATTTGTGATGAATTAAATTTTGTTAGTTGCCAAAAACTAATGGGAAAAATAAAGCATTTGCATCTATAGAAAAATATTCTGACTCCTTTGCATTACATTGGACTATAAGGTCTAAATTCCCTACTCAGACTGATGCAGATCCACAAGAATTATTTCAAAATCAATACCTAGCTCAAATTTGCATGTTTACAGGCAAGTAAGAGGAATATTGTTCAGGTAATTTCTGCAACTTTGATAAATATTCCAGTTTTCTCAAATGAATCACCTCAAATTAAACTTTTTAAATGTTTACATAGGTCTTAAAACGTATACAAATAATTTTCATCATTTCACATTGAAAGTGCAGAACATTCTGTTTGTGGAAAATAAAGCCATGGTTTAATTGATACTGGTTACATCCTGTTAAAAATATTTTCTGGAATGTAATAATAAATGGAATTATATACTTAAGAAAAAGCTGCTTATTTGGAGTTACACAGTTGTATAATATACTGTGAATTAAATTATAACAGCCTGGTTGCAGGCATTGAGCATTAGGAGTAGTAACCAACAAGTAGGCAGACCCTAAAATGGTAATAGTGAGATTTCCTTTTGGATTAATCTCTGAAAGGACAACCTGCTAGTTACCAACAGAACACTGGATGTCTGTCCCCTTAGAATCCTTGCAGTGGATCCTAGAAAATGTGAGTTTTGCTTTAAATACCCATCTGAATGCTTTACCAAACTTCCCAGCAGGATACACCTTGAGTTCACCTGCTGAGATAAAAGCTGTCATTTGAAGTTCCCCTAAACCATGTCACTCTCCTTTGTGAGCAGCAGCGGCACAGCTGCCTGGGTGCCCTGTGACAGTGCCCTTGTCCAAATGGTTCCAGCTTAGAGATAACAGAAATCACAGAGGTTGGCTGCTGGAGATACTGATGGAGAGCTGCATCCTTCTGAAATGTGACAGTGACAGGTTCTGAATGAGCTCAGCAGCAAAAATGTCATTAATTTGCCTTCTGAAAAATTTCAGTGGTTTGATTTTATTTTTCCAACAGGATACATTTGGAGTCCACCAAGAAGAGCACACAAAGTTAACTTGCTGGCCCTTGTGCTCTTTTTTATTTGGCCTAAAAGGATTTAGCAAATTTGATCTGAATTTGTACTTTTGGTTTGAATAAATTTCTCATTATTGTGCTAATACCTATTTCTCTTGCTAATACTGAATTTTAAAATTTCATTTATGCATCAAATTTCAGAAGTGTCGAGCATGCTCTGGGATTAAATTATTAAATATAATGTATAAGTGACAGAACCAGCAGAATATATTTATATATATTTTTATATATATATTTGTATATAGTATTTACTGTATACTAAACAAGAAGAAAGACACTTCAGCTATTGCTAGAGAATAAAAACAGAAAGAACAAGAAAAAGGGACATACGACTAGGTTTTTAAATACTTAATGTAGTTAATATTATTAAAATTATTAATAATGTAATATCATTTAAGTACATTATTAAACACCCAAATATCCGTAGGAAAGGTTATGGTGGGAGAAGAAACCAAGTGATGACAAATCAGTGGCTGCTGTAGTCTGAAGACTTGGAATCTGTGGCTCCTGGCTCCCAAAACTCATCTTTGGAAGGAACAAGTAGGGCCCTTCAGTAAAGCTGTGCTGGTTTCACAGGGTCCTACTGGCTCGAAGCCTTCTGGAAATGTTTCCTGCTTTGGTGGGTCCCATTTGGGTGCCTGATACTCTTAATTAGGTTTCCAGACCTCTTTGGTGTTTTGCAGAAATTTGAGACTAAAAAACAAATATCTCATCTTTTGGGGTTTTTTCCACTTTATTTTTTTTTAAGATAAACCAAAAGCGTCTGCTTTTCAGATTTAGCTATGGAAGAAACTGGACTTCTCTGAGGGGCAAAACAGGATAGCATGAGAAGCGGCATGTTTTAGTATTTGTGTGTTTTGCACTAGATGAAGATGACAGATATCACCTGTTTTCATTTAGAAGCTTCTTCTAGTTAGTGCTGCCCTTCTTTCAGTGTGGGCTTTACCCTTATGCAGGAACTTACTGAGTAAAATTATTTACTTTAAAAGATATGGTTTGTATTAAGGCCACAGAGGACATTTTTTAATCTGAATCTTCAAAGAGTCTTTGACCTGAGCAACCTCTCTATTTCTTCTCCTTTATATTCAATCCAGTGTTCATTCTATTTTTTACTCACAGCCTCGTTCAGACACTGAAAGACATACTATTCTCGTTTATCTTGGGCTGTCATTTCTGTATCTCTGCAGGGTTTTTTTCCCCACCCAGCCAGGAAACAAAAGACAGGGTGTGCTTTTAAAGGCAGGAAAGTAGCTTTAAATATCCTGATCGAAGAGCTGTGAGATTGTTGTTTTTTTAGTTTTTTTTAAAGGTATTATTTTCTTGAAGATTTTCCAAATTTGTGCCGTTGTGAAACGTTTATTTTCGAGTCTCCTTCTGAGTCTAGAAGTGAAGCTTCTTCCAACAACATAAGCAGGACTTCCTTTTCTCCTCTCATCCCCCTGCCTTCCTGGGGCCTTTAAAAGAGCATTTTTCCTGTAGAATAAATAACTTCACCAAAATAGATATCTAAACCCACTGTAGAACTCAGTCTGTTTATAGCTGAAACCCAACTGTTATTTTGCAGCTGGTCTCTGTAGTTTATGTTGAAGCTCACAGAAAGTTGTCAGCCTCTCTGAGATCTTTGTTTTACACGTTAGTTCCTTTAAAATGAGAAATCAAACTTTGTCCTGACCTTTCTTAATGCAAAGTTCTACAAGCAATAGGTGCAGGAAGGCTGAATACTTTGTGAATACTTAAAATGTGTTCACTTTGCTAGTTGGAAGTTGTACCAGAGGCAGGAGCTGGTGTCAGGGCTGGATGCAGCAAGGAGAGGAAGATGATGAAGCAGAGGAAGGTGACCAATGTGACTGTGTGCTGAAATAATACAGAAAAAGCTCCACATAATTATCATTATTACTGCTCTGCTAAGCTATGCTGCTTTGCTTTTTTGCATTTTTGAGGTGAGACAGAGGCAAGATTTACAAATTAATCTGTGCCTTTTGTGGGTGAATTCAGGACAGGGCTAGCATCTTCATTTTGTAACAGGCTGTAGTTTGTAAGCTAGAGGTCATGGCCATAAAAGGTTCGTGATCTTGGAGGTGATGTTATGTGCCTAGAAGCATGAATAAGAAATGTACTCACGGAGCAAAATTTTTTGGAAGCAGCCCTCTCTTTTTGCCAGAGCTACTTTTAGGTTCCTGACCACAAGAAAGCAAAGTGTGGAGACAACTGGAAAATTATGTTGCTGTTCCAGTTCAGGTGGTGTTGTCAGAATATACAAGACCTAACAAGATTAGAGTAGTTTTGCCCTTTAATTTGAACAGATGCAAGTTGGAGTTACTAGTAGATCTACATCATCACTAGGGTTCTACCCTGAGTCATGGGATTATTTCATTCTGCTCTGCTCATTTTTGATGAACCACTTTGCTCCTTTTTTTTTGTTTTGTGAGGGTGGGTTAAACAAATGCTAATTCCTCAGCAAAATATTTCTCCCCTGTTGCAACTTGAATGGGATATTACAGAGTGCAAGATCAGAAACCACCACCCTTCATGCAATAGCTGTGCCAGAAATGGCTCACCAGGAAATCAGATTGCCAAGGGGTGGGAAATGTGAATAAGAAGGACAAGGGGAGGCTTTTCAAGGGGTAGTTATATTTTAAAGTTTCTTGTTCTGTGATATTAATCTAATTTTTTTTTGCACTGATTCAAGTTGGATGTCACATATTTCTTTAATCCCAGTTGTTAAAATTCCCAGCTCTTGCTCAAGCATGCTGTCATTTCTGCTTTTCATTAAGGTTGTTTGACTGTTTCATGCCATGGGAAAAGAGTTTTATTCACATCACAGCTTTCCTGGCTGTGAGGAGCAGATGGGACCATATCTACCTGACTGCCAGGGCAAGTCCAGGACCAGGTCATGACTCTGGATTTTTACAGGAACCCACATGTTCAGGTGCCTACAAGGAGTGCAGAGGCACAGCACCACCTCACCCCACTGAGGAGGAGGCCCAGGGGCATTTGCAAATTGTGAGCAACCTGTGCAGCTCCAGAGTGCAGCTGCTACAGCATCATAGGAAAGCACTGAACTGAGGCTTGGAAACGAGGGGAAGGGACAAAGTCAGTGGAGAAAGGAGCTGTGAGTTAGTCAAAGGGTGTTGAGAGGATTTTAGTAGAGCCTTTTAAGAGTTTATTGTAAATTCTTCTACCCTTTAATGAAGAGAAGCATTTTTCCTAGGATAGGGAACAAGATGTGTACAGTCAGAGTGGTCTTGACCATGATTGCTAATGCAAATAGAGAATGGATTTTTTTTCAAGGCTCTATATTTAATCCAGTGTTTAAAGTATGAAGAGAAATACCATTCTTGCCCAGTGCTGATCTTCCCTTTGCATTTTACCTACGTTTAAATCTATTTTGCTTTCTCTGCTGGAAATTCAATTCTCCCCAAAGTACACTATGTAGTTATAAGAGTAAGACTGCACTACTCTTGGAAAAATCTGCATACCTTTGTGCTTAGATTGCCCTGCTTTTGCGTCTGTGCTGAGCCTCTGACAACTGAAAATATTTAAAGAAGAAAAACTAAACCCTAATGCATGTGAAAGGCATCTGCACAAAAACACAAGCCTTCTTTCTTCTGTCTCAATTGAAATACATTTAAAGGCTTGTATAGGCTACAAAAGTAAACACGGCTACTCATTCCATCTTTGCTCTTGTGCACCAGTTTTGAAGGTGTTTGATAATGCTTTTGTGTCTTTATTCCTTACCTAATAAAGATCCCTAAGTAAAATTTCCGTGCCTAAGCTCAGCAGCTATGTGGTCACATCTCTCTGTATCGTTTTTCCGGTGAACTTTCCATTCCTTCTTCCTTTACTTGGAGTAAAATCAAGCATTCTGCTAATGGCCAGAAGCCTGCAGCAGGAGGGCAATACCACAGCTCATCTGGGCCTGTGGATGCAATAGATGAAATGCTATCAGTCCTCTGGAACAGCAGTGAGTATCTTTAAAGTCACTTTCCTACAATAAAAACTTAGTTTAATAGCAGGAAAAGCATTGGTCTCCTTCATGACTTCTCAAGACCTGTTTTTGCCATGTAAAGTCAATTGGCTGTAAGCTGTGGACCCAGCTTGGCTTCAAAGTGTGCCTGGCTCTCCATTCACAAACTAAATGCTCCTGAGAGCTGCCAAACTGGGGAGATTATTTTGTCTCATTTTCTGGCAAGCTGCGACTGCGTGTACCACTTCATTTATATGCTAATTGAGGCCAAGCCTCCAAATAGGCTCCATACAATATCAGTGTGACTTGGCTCTGACTGTAGGGTTATTCTGCCTTCAGCAGCCTCAGTGTGTGTGCTCTGAGCTGGGCAGGCTTTAATATGTCTTCATCAATGAAGTCCTGGCTGCTGACCCCAGCTTTTGGAGAGTGACGACTAAACTTGAGGAGTCATTCACACTGCGGATCACCACGTCCCTGGGAAGGTGAGCTCACTCCATTTCTTGACCAGGACTCTACACTTTTCAGGTCTGAGGAGATGTTGATGTTTCTTGGGTCAGCTGGAGTAATGAGGGGTTGCAGAGGGCACAGCTAATTATGGGGACAATGTGTTGATGATCCAACTAAGTTGAACAGCCGGTTTTGTTGCCTCCTCTTGAGCATGGCAAAAGCTCACTCACTCTCTCCCAGACTGCCCATTTTAGAAGCACAGTAAGCATCCATGCTCTGTCAGCCATTCCTTGAGTATTGTTACAGAAAGAGCAGATACAAATATCTGCATTCAAGGCTAATTTAAAAATATATACATTAAGGGCTCCATTTGACTGGTTTGGATGTTATGAATTCCAAAAGTACGGAATTATAGCATGGACTACTCAGTAAATGGACATATGGCTCATGCTGAATATTCTAGGACGTTTCACTGAGGATCTCTGAGCTTAGGTTGGGAAATGTACATACCTTTTCAGAGAGGAATATCAGTACCTCATGCTTTAAAGCAGAGACGGGACAAATACTTTGCCATTAACCCTGGAGATCAGGGGTTCACACTAAGTTCTGAAATTTCTATGTGATATCATTTCCACACTTTTTAAAACTTTCCTTTAGAAACCTATCAAGGTGTGATTTGAGAATATCATTAAAGGAGAACTAAGTGCTTGAAAGTTGGAAAATTCCCACCTGCCTGTCACCTCTCTGATTCCTCTGTTGGTCTACTCTGCAGCACGTGCCATTTTGGACAACAGCAGAATGAGAACACGGAGTTGCAACGTGTCTGAGTTTTAAAAACTGAGGGCTTGGGCTGCATTTCCAAGTCCTGGTCCAAGTGTCCAAAATGGGGCTAACTAGAGAGAGCAAACAGCCAAGGAAAGGCTGTTGACAAGAACAAAAATGTGCCAAAAATTCCTGTGCTCTCCCAAGCTGATTGCATGCTCACAATTTTGAAAGAAATAAGGGATTATTTGAAATCAAGATTCATGACTTGGGCTCAGGGCACTTGCATTATCACTTTATATATTGAGGGGTTTGCTGTTCTCTTTGGAGTTGTGTCAGTGTTCATCTCTCATCCAGGAAGCAGGAGAATCAGTTCAGCATGAGCTTCCTCCCCTCCCTGAGGCAGCTCAAACTTACACCCCCTGTGCAGGATAATTGGCTTTTCCAGGTAAAGAACTGACACAGAGAGGCTCTTCACTTCCCCTGTGGATGTGAAGTCATGATTTCGCCAGAAATGAAGACTCATCAAGCCACAGAGCAAAAACTAGAGGCAGCATGACTGCTCTGCCCAGTGATGAGGCAATTTCCTGGGACGGAGCAGTTATGGCATCAGGTACTTCCCAGAAGTATCGAAGTGTTGTTGCAATCTGCTTGTCATTCATCAGGCAAAGCTTCCATGGGATTTCCAAAGCCTGCCCCAAGCACTTGCTTTTCTTTGTTCCTATGAACAGCTTGTGCCTGTTCACAACAGTGTGATGCCTCTGGGTTATGACCTGTTGGTTGACAAAAATAGGTGCCAGGTGAGGCTCCTGCCAGGGCATGACTGCCAGGCTGAAGAATTCCAAGGAGGTGGCTCACTTATTTCCATGACACTGTGCTCCTTTGTGGTGCAGGTCTTGGCAAGCGGCATCGAAGCGAGTCTCTGTTTAAAGTGGAAAAGCTCCAAAGCTGATAAATTTCCTCTGTCTAATGGGTCAGAGAAAGGACATCCCTGCTCCAGGCCAGGCTGGTGTCATTAGGTAAACGAGGCTTGTTCCTCAGCCTTGGAAGCGGTCCAACACAGAGCTGAGCATTCGGAAGCTGTGCTGAAGGGGAGGATTGCAAGGGGCAGGGTGAGGGTGGAGGATCTGCAGAGCTTGCTGCTGCACTCAGAGCGCTGTCCTGTGCTTTGGGGAGCTCTGCAACGGGCAGCAGTCTTTGTTCCATCAGGTGTCAGCTTTTGCCCAGGAAGCAAAGGCAGCAAAGATGCCTGGACAAGTTAGGGAAAGCCAAGCTGGCAAAATTTGGCCTCTAGGAGACTCATATCTGAAGAACTATCCAAAAGTCTGAAAATACCCCATGAACAGTGGAATCTTAAAGGTTTCTCTGCCCAAATCCCATTGCTACCAGTGCTGCAGTTCTGTTACTGCTGGAGTACAATGCTTGCTCCTCAGCAGCATTGGAAGTTTGACATTTGTTTATTCAATGCTGGAGCAAAAAGAGAACTGTTTGAAAAGGTTTTTTTTTTAACATATATATTTTTCTTGTTAACTCAGTTGCACTGATGTTTGCTTTTGGATGCTAATGGGATGTTTTAATTCATGAATGTTTGTTTTGTGGTATCAGGCAATGAGCTGATACAGAATCCTACTTAAAAGTTCTGCCTAAACTGGACCAGAGGTTTTCACTCCAGACCCCCTCACATGAGCAAAGCAGGAACATGAATGTGGGTGTCCCAATGTCAAGAGCTTTCCAGAGAATGAAGCCAGCTTCTACTCATTGCCATAAATGCCAGTTTTCACTGAAAGGTAAAAATTTCTTTATTCTGGCTATGCTCTATCTTACCACAGTAAGGCTAGCTGACAATTCAGGTTAATGTTGAAATGTGTGGAGTTGTGTTTCACAAAGTTATGAACCCACACTTAAGGCTAAATCCAGATCTTTCAGGAAAGAGAACAGCCTGTTGGCATATTTAACTGGAAAATAGATTTAGCTGGGGATAGAAAAATGATTTATAGAGCAAGAGGTAGAGTGGAACAGGCCATTTTCCTGTAGCACTCAGAGTCTAGTTTTGTCAAAAAAGAAGGGAGCCACTTCACTTAAATACAGGGTTTTGTGACTGTAGGAATGTAGAGGAAGGTGGTCTGCAGCTCTAGAAGTTATTTGGGAAGAGATTTGTGTGTCTGAGCAAACTTGCTGTCCGTGGTTAGTGTCCTGCTGAGCAGTTCAGAGGGACATAAACACAGTGGCTTGCCTGGGTACTAAAAATGCACATCTTGTGATGCTGGCAGTTGCTGAAGGTAGTGGGTGTAACAACCACCCTTCATTTAAATCAACTGCAGAGTGCAATTAGGCTTTAGGGAACAAATAGCTCAAACAATAGGAGCCACCACCCCAAAAATTAGGGTATGTACAAAGCTGTTGAAGAATGTGTTGTGTAGGTGGAGGGTTTGACAACAGGCTGAACTAACATGCAGGTTGCTGATTACTGCTCATGTGGAGGAGAAACCAGACAGACATCAGGCCAGCATGCAGAGAAGGCATAAAGAAAGTCACAGCCAAATAAATACTTTCTCTCTGATTGAGTAAAGGCTGAGTTTTCCAAAGTCAGGCAACTGCAGCTTCAAGCAAGCAAGGTGTTATCTGCTCTGAAGTTCTCACTGATATGTGAGAACTCGTGTAAGGAGCTGCTCTGAAATCAGAAGGCTTTGTATCAGAAAAATGCAGTACCAGATTCCAACATTGGTCCAACTGCAAGAGATAAATTATGCAAAAGCATTGACCAGTTAGAATGTGGCAATGCTCTGATGGATCTCCTCGTTATTGCAGTGGCAAAGAAGCAGGTATCTTGGCTTTCAGCTATAGCTAAGCAAATGAACCTTTTATTTGGAATGTAACTTCAGATTCCAGTGTGGAAAATTAGCATCAATTAGAAGGGAAAGGCCAGGTCAGAACAAAACACAAACCAGACCCACCTGGCCTAAATCAATTCTACTGGAGCTTTCCACATAGCAATATTTACTTGATACAGAGTTGAATTTGGCAAAGTTAGAGTTGCACTTTGAGGTTTGCTTTTTTTCTTCATTGTACACTCGGCATGATCACAGTTCAGTTTTATTCTTTGATGACTCCAGTGTCCAGCACTGCCTCTCCTTTGAATGAACTTTGCTTGGTTATTCACCTACCTCACTGCCTAGAAGGTTTTTTGCACAGTGTTTGTTTGGTTGACTAGATTTAGGATGTGAATGGGTTGGCTGCTGTGACAGAAAGGTTGTCCCTTATGTCTTTACTTGAAAAGAAAAAGGCTTTTGACTGTCTATTTATATGCCTGACCTTAAGAGATTTCTAGCATTATGAGTTTGTGAGACAGAGTTCAAGACTCTCAGAACTGTGCCTTTCACAGGTAGTTCCTCTGGTCTGAAAGTGTCTGCAGGCTCCACACAATTTCCCCTGCAACCAAGTCTGACTTTTATTAAGGCACTGTCTGCATCAGCCTTTCATTAGTCCCATGACTGATCACTAAGTATAGATTTAAACTCTTCTTACACTTACATTGGAGAAAATGAAAAGCAAGTGGGTTCAAGGTAAGACTGAAGCAAGGCTGTAGATAATTCTGCTGCATTCCTCTGAACCCCAGCTGGCTCTCTGGTGATGCACTGGCAGGAGCACTGCCTTTTCTGAGCTTTCCAGAATGTATTACCCACAGTTCAACATCTACACAGTCTCTCATGTGTATTAAAGAAGTTTTTAGTCAATTTTCAAAGTGAGAGTACAATAAAGGCAATTATTTATTTCTCTTAAAACAGTGAGCAGTGTGAGGTATCACACACTGTACATGGAATAAGCCACCATGGTCATCCAATCAATGCCTCACAAACAAGGGTTACACCCAGGAGATCTACAAATCACCCATTCTGCATACACCACAAGCCACAAAACCTTTCCCAGCGCCCTGTAACAGCCTGAAGTTGTACAGCACAACCATTCAAAGACACAGGCTGTTGTTTGCCACAGTCGTGCCATTGCAATCACAGCAATCCAGCAGCTCTTATCACATACCACAAGAGGATAGCAAAGAAATCTAAGGCATTTTCAACATCCTAACCACCAAACACCCTGAAGACCTCTAAATGAAAATGCACTAAGCAATATATCCTACCCCATTCCTTAGCCCTACTTTTGCACTCTGTTGCTATTACACAAACTCAGTGTAGGACCCATACCCTATGAACATGTATATACATAAACAGGGAGCTTCCAAAAACTACTTTTCTGTCTTCACAGCACAATTGTGGTGTGTCTTCTTGCCTCTCCAGAGCCAGGGAAGAGAGGTGGCACCTCTCTTCCCAAGCACTTCCAAAGCCTGTCAGCAAGTCACCCAAGGCTCAGCAGCCTTGGATATGATCCAGCCCAGAGGCTGAAGGGTTTTTGGTCTCTCTGATCGCTGGAAAAAACCAAAAGCTCTGATCTGTGTTTGAGGGGAAGAAAGTTTTGGGTTTCAACCATCTGAGCAGACACATCTTCTGGGACTTTTGCTGCTCAAATGCAGAGATTTTTTTCCTTTTCTTGTCCTGCTGGTGACTTTCATTTCCATGAATAATTAGGTGTGAATTGCCAGGAATATTTCTTCTCTTATTCAAAACCACCTTCTGTAATTTCAGAAACAGCTGTGTGTGTGTTTAATATCACCATATCTGGATGCTTTTACCAGAGTCACTGTGCCCTGCTCTCTGTAGATGTGCAGAAGAAATACAGAGTATTCTCACTTGCTTTTCTTCCCCTCTCAGAGCAAAACATCAAATTCAGTAACCAAAATATATGTGTTAAGCAGGACTCTATGGAAAGTAGATATGTTTTCAAAATAATGTTTCATTTGTATTTTGAGATTTAGTCCAGTTTAGGTCTTCACTTACGCAAAAGAGTTGCATCCACCTTTATTTAAAAAATGAAAATAGCAGCTCTGCTATAATTGATTCTATAATGCTAGTTCCAAATGAAATGGTTCAGGAAAAACATTATCTGAGAGCAGTACTCTTCTGGTAGCAGGTAGATGGGAGCTTTGCTTCACATAGAGGATAGGCTTGAACTATTGGCATCCAAACAGATCAGCAATGTGACATTTGTTTCTCACAGGAAAATTCTTTCCCTAGGGTACAGGCAGGAAATCCAAAATGAGAGGAGGTAAATACCAAAGGACCACTGAGGAAAGGGGAGGAGAAAGAACAAAAAGCACAGTGTTCACTTGTTGTGTCCACTAAAGAAAGGCTCAGGAAAGAAAACTGCATGAGAAATAAGTGCTTATTTTTATATTAAATGAAATGTTGTGATTCCAGGATGAACCACTTCCATGCTGCAAAGCTGTAGCTCAGATCACTGTGCAGCCCAGTCTTTATTTACTGTGCTCTTTGTTTCCTTAAAAATAATTGAATTCCTTTGGGGGAAAAAAAAATAAATCAAAATTCACCTTAGCCAACTAAAGCATGAGACAAACCCTTAAGTTTGTTCACAGCATTTGTTTTTCTGAGTGCTACCCACTGTGAACCAGCAACTTTTGAGAAGCTCTTGACCCTTTCATGTCAGAAATTTTGGTGCAAACTCAGCGACCCGGTAGTGGGTGAGGATTAGAGCAGCACACCTGTATTTACCTCGGGGACCTTTTGCTGGCTGTGCTGTGTCTGGGCTCACACAGCCTCTCAAGCTGCTTCCCTCTGAGTGCAGGATGCTCTGTTCCAGATGTGGTGAGAGCTGGGAGCCTTGCTCCTTAATCCCAGCGATGGGAGCTTTGTTTGGAGCGATGCTGTCGCATCAGCCTCCCCCAGAGCCCAGCACACAAACATCAGCCTCCCCCAGAGCCCAGCCCTGAACCCAGGGAACAGAGCAAGGACAATTCACCTTGGGAGGAAGGGCAGTGCAAGGCTCTCTCTTCTGTGTGGTGCTGCTGGGATGCTCCGTGACAGGGAGCCTGTGAAACAGGGGGCTCTGAAAAGGACATTCTTCACACTGCAATTGCTGACTTGAGGTTTTTGTCAGCTGGATCTTTGGGCTTCTTGCCAGCCCAGAGAAAGCTAACAAAGGCCATTTCTGCTGTTGCATACGATCAGGGAAGAAGGAAAGGAGGAAGAAAATAAATGAGGGGCTGTAGTACTTTTCAAAGAGAAGCATTTTTTGCAGAGAAGTAAAAATGGAGAGTTAGGACAGCTTTGAAACTGAAGCTACAATCCTACTGTGGTAAACACTTAGAAAAGAAAAGATTAAGACTCAGATGGAATTGTTTGAACTGGATTTGTTAATCAACGGCATACTTATTTTAAAGTGTTATTTTCACTTACTCAACATTTTTTCACTCAGTTTCCTATGTTCTTTGGAGGGCTCATACTGTCTTAGTGTTTATCAGGATTGCATGATTTCTGTGCCTTCCAATAAAGAAATAGGATACTCATATATCCCTGTTTTTTCAAACTTCCATTTCAGTTTCTTAGCCATTTAAAAGCTGTCCAGCTGAGATCAAGGATTTCATGGTGCTCATAGCCCCTGGTCATGGCATATTTAACAGAAGTTGAGCTCTCAGATAACGTTTCCCAAACAAATTCCAGTACAGCTACATTTTGACATTTTCTTCCTGAGCTTTGACCAGATACAAGGGGCACCATTTAATTGCCAAATTCTATCCAACTTCTACAAAAAATAGAGGTGAAAACAACATTTTAATAGGGAAGTATAACTAACTGTTCATGTCCTTTCTCTGTATAAACTGTTATCAAGACTTTGAAGTTCTGCCAGCTTGTTTCCATTACAAGGAAAACCTGATACCAGCTGGAATTTTTGGAGTACAAAGAGAGAGCAATGGCAATAGTCCTGTTGACTTAAAAACTATGCATAATGTCCTGGGGTTTAGGAACACAGAATAAAGAAACTGGAAACAATTTTCTTTTTAGAGGTCTCTGCCTTTTCAACACTCTGAGCAGCTTCAACTGCTGAAAACTTCTTTCTAATGTGATATCCACAGGAACTTTTCTCATTCTCTCATTTTCCAGGCTTTCATTCCTGGTCTCTCCTGCCCATCAGTACTTCAGACTATCAAACGTTCCAGCCCTGTGCTTATCTGCCCCTCGAGAAGCCTCACTGCTCACACAGCATAACTTCTACTTCATGTTTTGGGTGTTAGCTTCTGGGATTTCTCAGGCATCGCTGCTCCTGAGAGTCCTTTGGTTTGCTGAATGCAGGCCTGGGACCGATGAAAAGGGTGATCAACACTTTCAGCATAACAGCTGGCTGCAGCTAGGGACATAAAAACCAGCTGCCATGTTCTGTTGATTGCATGCATCAGCGGGCAGGTAAAGCTCTATAATCAATATAATCTGTGGTAAGGGTCCTTCCTTGTGTACACACACATGAGCTATAGCCCTGCTTCATCTGCAGAACAGCATTCAGTTCCAGCATGTGTGCTGTATTAAGCTTTCTTTGCATCAATGTAAAAAAAAAAAAAATCTTCTGCAATATGTCGTGATTTGAGCCATATGGTGTGTAAGAAACAGGTGGAGCAAAGGCTGAGCAACAAGCATTGAGGGAATAAAACAGCCATTATTTTAAAGAGTCAAGATAAAGGATTACATTTGTGGCCATCACCCTCCAAGCAATTATTAACAGAATAGTCAGGCCTCAGAGATGTGCTGCTAACACTTCTGAGCTGTGTGTTTTCTGTGGCCAGGAGTTGCTACAGCTTGGTTTTCTCTGACTTACATTTTGAGTGCTCACAATCCACTGGTTTTGTTATGATTTTTTCACCTCCATCAAGGAGATTAATTTAAATATCCCCATTGTGTGATTCTCAAACCCACTAATGCCCTTTTCAAAGTGGTCGCTGGAGCACTTCCCAAGTAAATATTTGTTGAAGTGCTTATTAGCAAGACAATTTCCTTGATATTTTCTCTTTCTATGAACATTCTTGTTAGAAATGTTAACAGAAATAAAAGACAATTTGCAAAATTTGTTGATATTTCTAGAGCAGTGGAAAAGGATGGTTTAACCAGAGTAGTTACAAATGCAAGCCTCATTTTTATTTTGCCTTTTGCTTGACGTCTGTTTTCTTTTTATATGCAGTTGTATGTTCCTATGGCAAGTAAAAGCCAAAGCAGTCATCCAGCTGTTAAAATTAGTGTTAGATCTGAATTTTCTATGGACTTCCCACTGCATGGCAGGAAATCAGCTTTCATTGCTGCTTCCCCCTCCTCCCCATCCAGCCTCCTATTAGATTAATACCAGAAGCATGAAGTAACGTTTAACAGAAAGTTGTTGCTTCTAGCTCTGGGAAAACTTGGCAGCCTCTCCAGAAATGAAGGGGGAGGGGGAACCTGAAGCCTAAAGAGGAGACTGGAGACATAAAGAAACATTTTCCTCCTGTTAAAATTCTGAAGTTTAAAAAAATACACTAATGACAAACTGTTTCTAAATCTAATGAGGATCTGCTGTCATTCCTCCTCTCTCTTTATGCATTAATCACCTGGCTCCTATAGGAGCCTCACTGTGTCCTCATTTCATATTGCTTAGTAATTCATGTCCTGTTAGCAAAGTGTATCACTGAAATAGTGCATTTCTCTTTTTGTTCTGAATGGGTTTCTAGTTTACAGGATGGTCTGAGGAGCTTGAAACTGAGATGCCTCCTCTTGAGTGCTTTAGGATTTCAGTAGCACAAAGGAGGAGGAAAAAAAAAGGAACATGTAAACAAGGCATTAGGACAAAGAAGCCAGACTACCCCCAGCTTCCTATCTCAGATTTTACAGTGGTCTTTAAACTACAGCACAAAATCGGAATTTATTAGAACAATGTGTCAAAGATTGTCATATGTTAATTTCCTGTGATACTGTGGGATCAACAAGCATATTTTATTGTTTCCTGTGGGCCTAATCCTACATCAGTCAGTGGGAATTTCATGGGAAATGTGTGGTGTCTTGGCCACAGGTATGCAACTCAGAGCAAAGAGCAAATATGGGGCTCTGTGGAAAAGGGTGCCCAAGCTCCAGGGGCAGGGACAGGTGCTCTGTGAGGAGCAGTGTAGATAATAATTGTAGACAATGTGTGCATAAGACAGCTGACTTTACACGGCTCAGCTCCTGTAAAACAGCAGCACCCATCCATTAAAAACCTGTGGGAAAATGCTGGACCATCTTCCCCTTTTCCTTGCATATTCTGCTGGGAATGAACATATTGTATTCTATGACATTCTCCACTATCCTGTTATGCTTCCAGGATTTTGTTGAAGGGGGTGCAAATGCAGTGGGAAAGCTAGGTGGTGGGTTTCACTTTTGCTAGGTTGTTGTTTGACTTCTATTTCAGTTTAGGTTAATTTTACCTTTGGTATCAGTGCATCTTCAGGATGTCTGTCTTTGGGTTTAGTATATTTTGTCTAAGCATTTAAGGCAATCTTAAGTAAGGGCTGCATAGGGAGAAAATTGTTATAATTTACGTTTTTCAGATGCTTTTAAAAGCAGAAATCTGAGGCTAAAATATATCTCTGCATCTTATTCTGCCCCTATTACTGTGAGAAAGTAGTAGCAATATTGTGTCATCTCTTGTGCTGCAAATGGGACATCATTCCACATTTGGGGGCCATCTGCTGAAAAGAAAACCTCTACAACCCTTCTGAATGCACATATAAAAAAACTTGTCAGCAAAAACAACTTCATAAATAAGTTGTGAGAATATATTTTATCTAAACTTCATCAGGCAAAGCTTTTTCCTTTACAAAAGCCCAAATTACTCTGAATGGCAACCATTTTTCTTTTTGGTATAAATACATTGTTTAACCTCTTTTGACTCCAGACTAATTGATTTAATTTCACTTGAAGGGAAAGAATACTTTTTTGCAGGAGGAAGAAAACAAATGAGAATTTATTTCAACATAGAGATATCCATCTTTACACATCTTAATTTCAACACGGAGATCCATCTTTACCCTGTGAAATTACAGTAGTAACTTTGGTTCTGTCCCATACCATGCCCCCACTGAAATTTCTTGTGTGACCTTGGGCAAATAGCTTAAATTGCTTTAGATTTCTTCTCACTTCACACTCACAAAGGAAGTACTGTCTTACTGATATGACCCACAGTATTGTTATATATGCATCCAGATTTGATAAATAGAGACCAAAGGAGAATAGAAAACTTCCCTGGCTTGGCATCAGAAGGAAATCATAGGGTCCCAAATGTCAGTGCATGTAAGGACTTACGAATCAGCTTATTGCTTGCTGGTAAAAGATAAGACTACAAGGGGCAACTCTGGAATGAAAGTACCCATGTATCCAACCACTGAGTACAAAACAAGTAGCTGTCCTAATCTGTGGCTATAATTGTAAACCAGTGTAGCTACAGAATTTGCACCATCTCTTGTGCCAACTGCTTTCCTATTGCTTTGGCATCCAGGAGGAGCACTGCCCAAGGTTTTGCTAGTGCTTGTAGTTTTCAACATGTTTTCTCACAGATCATATATCACAAATGTACTTGTGTACAGGAATAAAACACTTTACTGCCACTGCAGAGAGCTTAGCAGAGTAGCAGAGCTGGCTGATGAAGCCCTAAGCCACCCCCACTGACCAGTGCACACGCTGATTCTAGGAAAGGGAAGCAATTAATCAGCTGTGAAGACAGAGAACCATACACAAGCTAATAGGGGAGTGCTCTTGTGATTTGAAGCAATGTCCATCCTGTGGTAGCAAAAAATTCTTTTGATTACTAAAATACCCTATTTAATGAAGAAATAGCACGCTCTTCTATTGCATTAAATAGTCCAGTTGCTCAATGAAAATGGTTACCTCTCCAACAAATCTTGTCTTGTTTATATCTTTAGGCCATTATGGATACAACAGTGCTGCTACTTAAATGAATCATTTTGAGTTGTGCAATTATAGACAGAGGGATTTTTTTAACTACTTATTATTAACAGAAAATTAATTTTTAAATTAAAATTAGTCTCCCTTTAATGGGAGTTCTGCAACACAGTTATACTGTGGGTTGGGCAGTCGGCATAAAGGAAGAGGAAACCTCCCAAATGCGCTGTAAATCTAGACAAAAACTCACAGAAGTGCAATAAAACCCATCTACCAGACCTGTCCCTTAAGCTCTGAACCCAGCTGCAAAAGCAGCCACTGCCTGACTACTCAGAAAAATGCAAAATATAATCGCTTTTTTTGCCTTGCAATTAGAACCTAGTTAATTGTGTACAACTGTGCAAAGGAAGAGAGTAAGGAAATTCCTTTCTTGACCCTTCCAGCAATTGACTTGTGCCCTGAAGCATGAGATTTGATTACTCATGTAACTTATTTTCCCCAGGCAGTTTCTTCTTGATAGCTCTTGTGTGACAGTCCAAGAAAGTTTCAGGACGAGTCACGAGAACACTGCACTGGTTGAACCCCAGCTTCTTTTATCACTGATACACATTCCTACTTTGTGCTGCGTTAAGAGATTCTTAGATTTTTAACTAGGATGACCAGTGTGGCTACAGGGTGTGGTTTTTTTTATCAGATGAAGGCAGTTCCTTTTGATTCTGCAGAAATTCCCAACGAGCCTTAAAAAATCAAGATTCTTTCATAACCTAGAATCCAGCCTGCTACGCTGCCTCAAAATGTCTTTGAGGAAGTTACAGCAGAGGAATCATTACTTGCTTTGAAGTTTCACCCAAAGTTCTGGTTTTCAAGCTATAAACAAGTAGTTCAAAATGCTCTGGTTACACGCTGGAGAGAACTGAATCCTTACAACTTCATTTGTTGTGACAGGTTTGTTCAAAAAGGTGCAACTTAATAATCCCTTGGTGTGTTGGTGATGCTGGTTCAAGAAGCAGAGGTTCAGTCTCAAGCAAACTGCTCAGACCTATTTGTTTCTCTTCTCATCAATCATCTAATGCAAGTTCCTTTTGGACCTTTTTCAGAAGAGGTAGAGGTGTTGGGAAGGAAGAGGTTTCACCTGGGTCATTTTCTTGATCTGGTTTTCATAAATAATTGCGTCATCCCACCACAGAATGTAACAAATCATAGACTGTGAATCCAAATGAGTAGTTAAGGCACGAAATGGAAGACACCAGACCAGTTTTGCCACCAAAGAAAAGGCTGGGTGTTAACAGCACCCAGTCGTCAATGGGAAGCTTTATCTCAGCCGATTTTGTCAGGCTGAGAATAGCCTCTCCTGCAGGTAACATAAAGCCTGAACCAACTCCCAGCTGTGGGTCTGGCTCATTTGACAGAAATGCAGCCATGTCCACACCTGATGTGGATAAAATCTGTGAAGGTAAGGGACCAGGTAACGCAGGAGTTCTGACTGTGGGTGCCTGCTCAGAGACTACTTCAGTTCTGAAGCAGCTGAAGTGATCCCTCCTATGTTATAGAAACGCGGTATGTATAGAAGTATGGTAACAAAATGGCATTTTGTTGCCATTTTCAATGCTCCTGATTAAAGCATGCTTTTTTGTAAACATTCCAACATTTGATTTCTACTTATATGAATTTCCATGGAAACCAAAGTTTCATCAGGCATGCTTGCATGCTGAAGGGTGGAGAATTTTAAAAGCCTCTGTGATATGCAGTACAGTTGATGTTGAAGTGCAATTGCCATGAAAACTGTTAATGCTAGCTAGATGGATTGTTAAACTCCTCTATGACTTGTAGCTCTCACACAAGTTTCCATATACTTTTTCCTGACATTTTTTAAAATAGTAGCATTACTTCTTTTGCTCCAACAAAAGTCTTCAGCTCTTTAGTTTATGGAGGTTCATTTGTTTTCTAATTTTTAAGAATTTCCTACTCATAAAATGTAAGACAGGGGGGTTTTGTTGTTGTTTAATATTGCCAGACTCTTGCCTGTTAAACATTACAACTTACCAAGTCATTTTAGAGCCTCAGCTATGGCTGGTTTTGAGTACTTATTACTATTTTAGAAATAACTCCTATTCTGTATTTTTATTTCTCTTGCTGAAAAGAAACAGATGACACTGATTTGGACAAAGTTTTCCCAGCATTCAGATATCAAGGGAAACGTATGGTCTGCCTTACCCAGCTTTGCTGCCTCCTCACCTACTGGGTAGGAACTAAGTGAAGGAACAATTCAGCCAAGATATCACAAGTCCTTCAGAGCAACAGTTTGACCACAAGAGCAAAGTTGCAGCTTTCTGTACTCCTAGGCTTCATGTTCCCTAGGGAGATTTTTGCAGACTATTACTTACAGTTTTTCCCACTTAAAAGGCAAAGGAAGATCATGTGAGATGAAAGGAAGGCTGGCTGCTTTTGGTTCTGCCTGTGGCAGGATTAAAAGTAATTTCCAGTTCTACCAACTGTGAGCATGTCCTTAACTCTGCATTTACTACAGGCATATGCCTTTATTTTTTAAGTGTGTGTACTTCTTGCTTGCTCAGTGAACAAAACAGAAGGGCCAGGTTCAATGTAGTGGGAAATGAAACACTGTTTGTGGAGGCATCACAAAAACCATCTAGGTTCTGGTCTTTTAGAGTAATTAGTCTCAAGGCTTGCCTTTTTATAGTAAACTAGAGTAGACCCTAGAGTAGACCCCAGAACAGTCAAGGGCGCTTTTAAAAAAATGTTCTCTAGTATTGTGGGTGTCACTATACAGATTCCAGGTATTAATGAGTTATTGCCAAGTTTATATTGCAGTAAAATTGTGGTTGTAGCCAAGTAAAATATCCCCTGGAATATGTAAGGCAGGAAGTGTGTCGGAGCAAGCTCCGTTTGCACACGGGAACAGCCAGCAGTGGCGATTTACCTGGCGAGCTCCGGCTGAGCTTTGCCCCATGCCCAGGACCCCTGCCCAGCAGGTAAGGGCTGCTATTCCCCAATTCCCCCGCGGGGAAACAAGTGGGGAAAGGCAGAGCGGCGAGGCCACCCAGCACGAAGCGAGGTCTCTGTGCGGGATGCTCTGGCTGCCTGCCCCGAGTCCTGCGGGCTGGCTCGCATCTCCCGGGGCTTCCTCGCCCAGCCTGGCACTGCACAGGCGCTCGGGAAGCGGAGCTTGGCTATGCTGGGCTGCCAGCACCCAGTGACCCCGGGAGTGGGTCCCCGAGGCTTTGTCCCCTTTTTTCCCCCTTGTAACAGCTCCAACCCCGCTGTCCCTGTCACCGAGCCGGGAGCTCTGGAGGGTCCGGGCTGGCCCCTCCAGCCGCTCGCCAAACACGGGGCGGGCGAGACGCGCCGCTCTGCAAACACGCTTTGCCGGGCTGGTGCAGGTTTGTAGGATTGCTTTGGTGTGAAAAAGCCTCCGGCAAGGGCCGGCCGGGCTCACCAGCCCGTTCCGTGCTCTGGGAACAGCAACGTGCTGGTGGTGGCGGCTGCATCCTTCAGGGATGCATGGGGACTGCTGAGAGCCCCGTGGGTGTACACACACCAGGGTATCTATGTGCTACACACGTACTTTCATGGGTGTGTTTTTCTCAGGTGAGAGAAAATCTTGAACTTCAGGACCCCTCGGGCAGGGTGTGACCCCGCGCTGGGAGAGTGGCAGGAGCAACCCAGCCAGGGCACAGAGGCAACCCGGCTCCGCTCCGGGATGGGGAGAGCGGAGGGCAGCCCCTCTGAAACGCGGGGTTCCGCGGGGATGAGGAGCAGGAGGAAGATGAGGTGCAGGTAAAGCGCACCCCAGCCCCAGGCACGGAAAACGGGGCCCGCGCCCTGCCAGCGCCGCCCTGTTTGCTCAGCTAATCTCGCGGGCAGGAAATTGCCTGGCGACTCATATTTATGGATCCCGAAGAGCTCCACGGCGGCCCCTCCGGGGATATCCCCGCGCCCGTTTCTCCGTTCTCACCCCTTTCCCCTTGCTCCGTCCCTCCCCCCCCATCCCGGCTGCCCTTTGCCCGCCCCGCTCCCGCGACCCCGGCCGGAGGGGAGCGAACCATTCGGCCCGCGGGGGTGCCCGGCGCCGGCGGGGGGCGGGCGCTGCGGCGGGGGGCGGCTCCCGGGGGCGGCGGCGCTCCTGCAGCCGGGCGGGCGGCGGGCACCGGGATGCGCGGGGAGCGGCGGCGGAGGCGGCGGTGAGTGCGGGGCAAGCGCCGTCCCGCGGGGTGCGGGGAGCCCTCCCGGGCCGCCAGGATGGGAAGAGGCGGCGGGGCCCCGCGGGGATGGGAAGAGGGTCCCTCTGGGGCACGCAGAGCCTCTGCTGCTCGCAGCCCTCCCTGGTTTTTGGGATACTTTTAAGGGAGTTTGTGGCACCACCACCCCCGCGCACTCCCCCGCTCCGGTCCCTTCGCACGTCTGACGGGTGGGGGCGGTGGGTCCCCCCTTGCCGCCCGGCTGGGCAGGGACCCCGCAGCTGAAAGAGACGGGGCTCCCTTATCCCTGTCTTATCCCTTCCCTGCTGGAGAAGCCAGTCGCTTCTCCCTCTTTGTCCGGGTGTTCCCCCCGGTTGTGCCGCGTCCCCGCTGGCGAACAAAGCCTCTGCCCGGGGGCGCCGGGGACATCGGTGCGCGCTCCGAGCCGGCAAGGGAGGAGCGGCGGGGCTCGGCTGTGCTCGGTTTGGTTTTCCGCCGTCAGTAATCTACCTGGCGGAGGGCAAGACGCGGGACAAGGCTCTTTGTCCGCGATCCTTTGTTCGGCTGGTAGCTCCTGGAGGCTCCTGCGGCTGTGCGAGGGCTGCGGTGCCCGGCGGGGACGGGATCCCGGCGGGGATGGATCCCGGCGCTGAGCCGCCCATGGATGGATGCCGCCCCGGCATCGCCGGAGTTTAGCAACAGGATCCCGGCGGATCGGCTTGCGGACGGAGATCGGGGTCTGGGCTCCATCTCCCCTGGCACATTCAGAGCTCCTGAGTCCCTCTCGCGTAGCCCTGTCAGGTGCCCGCAGCCCCGGTGCTGAGTTCAGCTTGGAGCTCCGAGCTTTTCTCGGGAAGATGCCTGCTCCCCAAAGGGAGGGACGGGCTGGAAACTGCGGTCCCCGCTCCATCTCCTGCCCCAAAGCTGCCTGAGGAATGTACCCCTGTGCAGAAGTGTAAATAGACTGTCTGCGCTTGCATAAAGACTCGAGAGATGGGCTTTCTGCTCCTGCCGCCGAGGGCTTGCTTGATCTCACACACATGGCTTTTGTCACCAGTTCCTTTCTCCCCAAATGCTCGTGTTGTCACCCTGTCATCTTGTCTCTGTGCCCGAATCCTCTGTCTGCATCTTCAGGGCATCTGGGTGAACATGTTGCCAGTCAGAACATGGTGAATATTTCATTTTTGTGCCACACCTTCCCTCTCTTTCGGAGGAAGAGGGACACAAGAGCTGCCTTTTTTGCAGATTTTCACGTTTAGTGAACTTTTTAGGTTTTGTGTTCTCTATATTCTTGGGGATAATGTCCTGAAAAATAATTTACTGACATGGGAAAGGATCAGAGATGGGAGGAAGGAAGGTATGATAAGGATGGAACTGCAAAGGATGGGCTCACTTTCCCACAGCAGAAGGAAGCAGTGTAGGAAAGAAAGGAGATTAAGTGATCAGAAGATGGGAGAGTGCCTACCTTTGCTGCCATGGGCAAGGAGCAGTCTGAACTAAGAGGGTTGCAGAAAAAGCCATACCTTTATGGCTGTCAAGTAGTAACATCCTACCATTTCTGTATAGTTCATTTTACACAGTTCCTTTTCTACTCCAGCAATTTGTTCTGCTTCCATTTTGACAAATGTTAAATCGACTCATTAGTCTGTCCCTTTTTACTGAGGAAATGGAAATCTTTGCCATAAGCCATGGCAGGAAGAGTGGTCATTTTTTTCCATATCAGTTACTGTCTGTGCTTATCAGATATAATTATCAACCATATCCTTGGAAGTAGCCAAAGGCATCAGTTGACTATTGCTGAGAAGGAACAAAGCCCATCATGAAAAATTTAAAGTATTTTGGGTTTAGATAGGAAGTGGAGATTGGGTGAGCTAAAGGTTGCAGATCCATCTTGAGGCTGGAGTTGGATCAGAAGTACTGAAGCTGTTTTAATGGGAAGATCTTTTTTTGTCTTTTCCACTTGAAGATCCAGAGAAAAGCAGAAATAATCAAAGTAGGTGTGGGCAAGTGCTGGTAATTGTTAATGAAGAGATTAATTCTGTGTTCACTGCACATGTAGTGTATTATTTCCATTTTAATTTGTTAAAATGAATGGTTAATTCTGGTGTGTAGTAACTGCCGGCAAGGCAAACAGTGTTTCCCACTGAATTAATCAAGCAGCTATAAAACGATGTTCTGGGCGTTTTGAGCAGGTGCTGTTCATTCAGGATTTGTTTTAGACTGGTGGAGCACATCCAAGATGCCACAGAAATCCAAGGAGAGTTTTCCTCTGTAGAAGGAAAGTCCTCCAGAGACTAGAGTGTAGAGTGAACTGCGTAAACATGACCAAGTTTGGGTTTTCTTCTCACTCAGGTCTGGTGCAGGTGGAGTCAGTTTTTAAGTGAACCACTTCATTTAACTTCCTTTATTGTAGTAAATGGTGTAACTGCAGGTGGTGCACCTGTGTCCCTCACCTGAGGGAGTTCAGTGCTGGGAGCTGCTGATAGCTGCTGCCCCATGTTGGCATAGGCCGTGCCATGGCTTGGGTAGCCCAGCAGCCAGGTGGGTGCCACTCGGGCTGTCACTGCCAGGGTGGTGTTTGCCAAGCAGCTGTGATGGGAAGCATTCAGTCTGGGTGCATGCTTGCTGCCCTGAGAGTGCTGGGGAAGGAGGAGTGTTAAAGAGCCAGAGGGGACAGTTGGAAATATGGGGCAAACATCCCGGGAAGGAGACAAATTGAGGAGAAATGGATGAGTGAAACAGGAGGGACAGAAGCTGTCAGAATAAGTGGGCACTGGAGAGAACTGATTAACAGAAGGAAGTGACAGGCACAAAGTGGCAGTGAAAGAAATCAGCACAGAGGAAAGCAGATCATGGGCAAAGGTTGCCTATGTGGGAAAATGCAATAGATAGAAGAAAAATAGTAAGGACTTCCAAAGGAAAAAGAAGAAAAAGGGTGGATGAAGCTGTTTTGGTTAATTTTTCTATCTGCTTAGATTTTCTGGGCCTTACCTACCTGTTCTTATTGAATTTGTCAGGGATGCCCTAGAGGCAAGCTTGTCACATCAAGTAGGATGGGAACAGAGAAACTTCTCTTTAAGGTCTTTATGCTCTTGTACAGACAGAATTTCTGTTCCTGTATTATATTAATTTGGATACATAATTGTTTTGCACTCCATCCCCTTCCTGAAATTTTAGATGAAGAAAATCTATATTTATTTGGCTTCAGGAATGAGAATTATGTTGATCTAGAGTATTTAAGTGTATTTATTTGTACCAGCTATATTGTTTGGTTTGGGCTTTCTTAGTCTGCACAGTAAGCAGTCACAGCCCACCAGCAGAGCTTTGTATTTGCCATCTCTGTGTGAAACTTTAAAGTTTCAGTTTGCAAATCTTTTGAGCATACTCAACTTTTCAACAAGAAAGGAGTTAATGAAATAGCATCAGAATGATACCAGGGAGCTTGTCACTGCTGTCATGAGATGATACAGTCATTGGGTCAGATACCTGACTCTGCAGCTTAACTACCAGAAAGGCACCAAAATAGACAAGATGAGTATGGCTGGAGTGTGGCTTGTCCTCTGTCAACCCTGCTTTTCTGCATGATGAAAGGAGTTCCTTGTTTCAACAGAAATCTTTTCTAGTATGATTCTACCTGTCCTTTTCTGCTGTTGTTCGAGCAGAAAAGAATTAACTCTCCTTCTTCCTTCAGTTTATCTCAGTGAACTACTCCAGCTGAAACAGTGATTACTGTGACTGTAAGGTAAGGAGGAGGCAGTGATGTCTGCTAAAGAAGTGCTGACTGAGTAGGTGGTCTACTATCTTGTCTTACCAAATGCACAGGAATTAGTTTAGATTCATTGAAATCAGCACTTGAACAGCTTTCATTTCAGCTAAGAGTAGCTGCTGTGGCACAAAAGTTATAAAGCTTCAACATTTTCCTCAGCATTTCTATTTGTGTCTCACATGTCAGTGGCTTGACCCTCAGTTTGTAGTCACCCAGCTGCAGTATTTACATGGTAATGAATGTTTTCATTTTTGATGCGCATTTAAAATTGTCAGCTGTTGTGACCTGATTAAAATGATTATGTCCATCTATTGGAAAGAGCAATTGATGTGACAATGCCTGCAACATCAATCCTTATCAAATAGGAGAGAATTGTATTTTAACAGTAAGACAGAGTAATTAAAAATGTCATATTTTTATGGTTTACGAGGGGGATAATGTTACTTAGGGTTTTTTCTGTTGCACTGTTTTATTTCCCCTCCTTCCCCAGTATCCAACATGATAATTTCCCAGAGGAAGAGGTAAGCCATAAGAGCCACTTCCTCTGCCACTCCCTTTTCCACATCGGAAGCCTGCAGGATTGCAAGGGAGTGACTTAGTCAAATATGATTCACAGATATTTGACTTTTAATTTATTGAGTGTTGCTGAAGGTGCCAAGCTGTGAGTTTTAAGAACTAAAACATTCTTTGCCTGTAACCAGACCTTATGCTCACTTGCATGCAAGGACCTATGTGTTGCAGGATTTATATCTTGAAAAGACAGGGACTGAGCAGATTTCAGGGCTATGCTGGCAAGAAATTAGGTGTAGTTTGGGGTCTAGTGTATTATGGTGTGGGGGAGCAGGAAATGAAGAAGGATGTTTAAGGCAACCTTTAGATCACAGCCTTGCTGAGTTGTCCAGTTTTTAGCAGAGATGAATTTTCTGTCTGTTAAGGATGTGTCCATTCATGGGTACAGAATCTCCACCAAATTATGCAGGTGCCTTTCTGTGAATATATTGTTTTAGTAAGACTGGGCTTGGGGAAAGGTGAGTTTCCATGTGAGTGTTCTGGAGGTAAACACTGGATTCCAGCAAGTTTCACATTGCCATCAGATTGAGCCTATCAAGGCTTTTGTTTGTAAATAAGCAGAGCAAGTCGGGTTTGATTTAATCAGGAGTAAGTACATTGTCCTCAGATTATGCAGGAAAAAGGTAAACCAGCTTGGTGATGGAACAGTCTGTTTATGCACGTAGGCGTGCTATACTGTGGGAAAATGAAATCTCCAGACACTGCAGCCATCAGCACTCATTCACCAAATTTTGTTCAGAGTGTGAAAATTCAAGAGGCTTTCTTGTTTCCAAGACAGTGTGTGTTTTATTGAAATGGTTGAAACAGACCCTAATCATTTGAAGATCTTGCTGCAGAACAAATGAAACTCTAATGATGTGCAGACAGTGCCAGTGATGGGCTTTTGTCCTCACCCCCCATCAGTTGGGGTTTCATCTGTTTTTCCAAGACTGATGATACACTGCTGTAGGAGTTTCTGAAAAGAAATGTCAGAGATAGTAGAGGTGCCAGGAGCTGTAGGGAGCCGCTGTTAATGTTCAGTGAGAAACTGAAAATGAAAAAACAATGAAGAGCAGAAAAGCCTTAAAAGATAGATGGCCAAGTTTGAGGGTTTTGTTTAAAACTGTTTATTTTCAGTCAGAGAAGCGCCTTGGCGATGCCTGAGGCACTGCAACCCTCTTGATTGGTAACATAAGGGCAAAGTGGGTGCCAGAGCAGGCTCTGCTGAAGGGGGCTGGGTATCAGCCCAGGCTGAAGTGAAGAGGTGAGAAGCTTATGTGCTGGGAAAACTTTGCCCTAAATCTATGGCTGAAATGCTGGGAATGCTGTGCACACAGGTAATGTACTTGTGGCTTGGTTGAGCTTTTTGCTCCTACACCAAAGTGACCTGGTTTTGGCTGGGGTACAGTTCATTTCTTCCTGGTAGCTGTTGGAGCATTGTGTTTTGGATTTAGTATGAGAATAATGTTGATAACACACTGATGTTTTCAGCTGTTGCTATGTAGTGTTTCCGTCGATCAAGGACTGTTCACCTTCTTATGCCAGACCAGTGAGGAGGCTGGGGGGGCATGGGAAGTTTGGGGGGGTCACAGCTGACCCAAGGGATATCCCACATCCTATGGCATCATAGTCAGCATACAAAACTGGGAGAAGAAGGAAAAAGAGCATTTAGAGTGATGGAACCCTGCTTTCCTAGGGGTTTAACTCCTTATTTTGCTTTGCTTTGTACATGACTTTTGCTTTATCTGTCAAACTGTCCTTAATTTAATACACGTTTTCCCTCTTTTATGATTCCCTCCCCCATCCTGGGTGGGAGTTAGCAAGCAGCTGGGGGGCTGAGTTGCCAGCTGGGGTTAAACCACTGCACAAGGGAAAGGAGTTCTTACTGCAAAGCCACCCAGTGTTATAATATCTTAAAACTGGAATCCTTTGTTTGACTCTCTGCTTGAGTTGTGAATCACTGTTTCTTCTGGTCGTTAGTGAAACAAAACTTAATTTGGCCTGGGCACTGTAGAGATGAAACATTGGTAATGCTGTATACATTCACTTCAGATGACTTTATAAATCCCAGATGAAATAATTTTGCTTCGTTCCAGACAAGGCAGAGCGTGGCATGTGCTCTGTAACACGAGTCAGCCTTTCTGGAGGCCCTGCATAACCTCATCTGAAAGAATATGATTTCAAGAAAGCGGATAGACTGTGGATTTTGAGCTGTTTGTTACATTAGCTCATTAATTCATTGATTGTTTCTTGGCTCTGCTCATAGTGGAGAGTTTTTTTAAAAGTTCTTTTCCCCTTCAAATCCAATTATTACTAAGTGATGACGTCTCTGATCTCTCATCCTCTAGGAAGGGAAGTGTGTAATGAATTCTCAAACCTGAAATGAAACCATATAAATATTTAACCTTAAAAAAGGTTATTAGCTAACCTAGGTATTCACCAAATTGAATAAAAGATTGAATTTTAATTGCATAGAAACCCTTTCAGCTGTGCTCTCCTTAATGTTTGTCACATTGATTAAGTGGTAGCTCTCACCTCACGAGCTGGGAAGGATGGGGTTTTTGGTCATCTTAACCATAAATCAATAATATTAGAGACATGGGAAATGCAGTGACTTTTCCTGTCTTTTTAACCAACCCTTTGTTCTGTCTTCTAATTCCAAATTGTCCATGTTTTGTTTTTCTGTTCAGTGATACGGTGACATCTTTGTTGCAGAAAACTGAAATGTTGAGTGTCACTAGTTTTCTGTGTCAAGTTGAACATGGCTTGAAAAGATGAAATTTTGGGTTTTTTCTGGGGACCTCTGGGCACAAAGTGCAGTATTTTTAGTAGAGATGACACAAGCAATATGCCAAGATGTCAGCATAGTGGCAGTATTAACTGGATTTATGGCCTGACCCTTCAGTGTTGGTTGGCAGACAAGGGGCAGAGCTGCTGTCACGTCTTTCTGGGGTCAGCTCTGTAGCTCAGCTGTGCCAGGGCTCCAGCCCCACTCCAGCAAAGCTGGTGCCTGGGATCTGTGCAGGCTTCGAGTTTGGACAGTCTGAGGCATGCTGGAAGGAACTAGGGAAGGGCTCTGTCCATAGGTTGGAAGACAAATGAGGTAAAAAGGATGGTAAATGTTTTGTGTCAATAGAATGACCTTTTGAGGATCAAAAATTGCCCAGGTTCTTTCCCATCAGCTGCTCTGCAGAATTTCAGTCCTGTTCTCTGGATCCTTGGAGACAGTTTTGGGGAACAGTGGATTATGTGATCTTGGAGGAAGCTGCATCTTGCTTAAGGAGCAGAATGGGCACAGTGGGGTCAAAACTTCCCTTAGGACATGTAAGAGCAGAGAAGTGACCTCTACAGAGGAAGAAAAATCATTGCAAAGTGTGGCCAGCACAGGGGCATTCCTGGGGGAGCAGAGTGGCCTCCGGGACTGGCCCTGCTTGGAGGAGCAGGAGAGGCAGAAGGCAGAGGTCAGAGAAAGGAGCCTCTCTCTGCAGGGATCAGCAGCCAGCTCCCTTCTCCCAGGGCTGTCCTCCCAGGAGAATTACATGAAAAAGCATGGCACAGAGTCTGTGCTCCACAGACCTGCAACCTTGGGGCTGGGATGGCTGCAGTTAATTAAATAGGTGACTTGTCTCTAGACAGCCACAGACATCTGTCTCCATTCTTCACTTGTTTTTCTGACATGTTTCTATTTGCTTGTCCAGGGCTAAGCCCAGAGGACCTACAGATGGTCACCATTAATTTTGTCACTTAATGCAATTTAAATTTTTTTTCTCAGCCTTTTAAAAACAGATGTGTATGAAAAATAAATAAGTCTTTTAATAGTGCAACTCACTAGAGGTCTTCTATTTGGATTTAGATTTAATTTTAGTTTTTAGTGGCTGGGATTCAATTTTGGCATTTCTTTTAAACCATGTCTCTCTTGTAGCCATATCAATTTTTAATTTGATCTTAAATAAACTTTCAAGATTCTCTTTGCATTCCTAGTCTGGCTTCTTTGGACACTCAGGAATCATTGCATGCCAAAACATTTCCTTTGTTTTGGATCACATACCTGGTTTTGCATAGGTTTATTCATGATTTCAGGATGCTGGTGTTGCGTGGGCTGAACTTGGGCTATGGGCTTTCCAAATAAAGTCTTCAGCAGCAAAGTGCAGCCTTGTTAGTGATTCCTTAAGGAAGCCACAGGATTACAGACAAAACTCGGGAGCTGTGACTAGTAACTGCCTGTACAGAGTCAGGATCGTAGATAATGGCTTGTTATCAAAAGTAATGATATGTATTTTTAAACAGATAAACCAGCTGCAGACAGGTTTGGTGTCTTTTTTTTTTTTTTTCCCCACAGTCACCATATTAAACATGGAGTGTATCTTTCAGTATATTTCTCTTTGAGTTGCGTCTGGAAATTTTACCGTAAGAAAAAACAGTTGTACTCTATATTATGCACTTGAAAAATATTCCCAGGATACTCTTCTTAACAGTTTTTTTACTTTATTTTCAGGTCAAAATTTATCTGGTTCACTCAAATTAGTGTCGTTTTAACCATCCTGTAGAAGAAAAATATGATGCCAAACAGAAGTAACCTCTCCTCCTTCCAGAATGTTGGATCAGGTAATCAAATAAAATGAAGTTTGTTTGTAATGCGCTGAGATCTTTCAGAATTTTTAATTGACTTTGGCCCTTTAATTCTCCTGACACATGGATAAGATCAGTGCTCTATTCTTATTCCATGTCTAACTCCATTTACCAGGCAGAACAAGGCCACAGCTGGATATGCTGCAGACAGACAGCCCTCCCCCATCACTTTAATGCCTGTCTGGAATAGATATCAGTGACCCCCAGCTAAACAACTGGGGAAAGGAAGAAAAGGAATGAGGGAAGGAAAATAAAATAAAAAGAAAAATTAAAAAAAAGGAAGAATTTCCTTCTGTAGCTCCAGGCAGCAAATACTTTGCTGAACAGAGGACCCTTGTGCTCAGCATGAAAGCTGGGTCTGACCTGGATGCAGGATGGGTTCAGGGCACATCACGAGCTGGGGCTCCCATCCTCAGTCCCTATAGCTGCATGCAGTTTCTGCTTTCTACTCAAACATTACCCTAAAACTAAACAAAACAAACAAGATCTGGTTGGTGGGAAGCAGCTATGGTTTATTTAAACCTGTGCTGTTGTCCAGTTGGGATTTAACTGTATGATTGTGGCTGGAAGCAAAAACACAGAAGAACTGGCACATGGGATAGTAGAGAAAAGCTGAACTGGAGTGGCTACGTGAAGGTATCGTGACCTTTTCTTACTGTACTTGCTTGGATTTCAAGTATACAATGAACCCTTCACTGCTGTGGTGAACAGGCATGAAAGTTTCCATGAGCTAACTTGTTTTTTGGCAAAAGCACCCAGTCTTTGAAGGATTAAATGTGCCCTACTGCTGTTGCAAGGGAGTAATGAACAATTATTAATGTCCCATTAATATGTCTGCCAAGCTATTTATAGAGGAGCCAGTGAAATTTATGCAAAAATATTTGATCTTAGCTGTGTTAGTTAAGGTTAGGACAGTACAATTTTCATATGAAATTAGATTTCAGTTTTAAGAGAGATTTGGAAGAGGGGAGGAGAAAGAGAGACTGAGATGGAAATTAGGGTCAGTTCCACAATGAAAGGTTAAGTGTAAAAGGCATATGCATTGTGCTTTACATCTGGGAAATAACTTCTACATCTTATTCTCCTTCCTTAAAACATCCACTGATATGATGAATGCTTGATTTACCCAGATGATGTTTTCTTGTCCTGACAAGAGTTCTTTTGAATCTGGGTCACATTTATCCTTTTGTTCATTTGAACTTCATTGCTGTTATCAAAATTTATGAAAATAGCTAAAAAATGTCAAGTAAAATATCACAATATAATTAGCTGCAGTTTCACTGCTCCAAGTGGTGATGGTGTGGTGGTGAACTCTGAACTCACTGGTTCAAAGGCAGCTTAGATAGTTGTATCATCATGATAAGTGTGTTAAAATTATAATATAAATCCCATAATTACATATATTTTAATTTATAAAAAATACCAAATTCTGTGTAGTGATGGACTTGAAATTTAGTTTTGAAGGTGCAAATTAATGCTTCTGGCCACTATCAGAGCTTGTAATTAACAACTACTTAACCCAGTCCAGAAGGTCAAGAAGGTGGTGTATTTTACTTTGATTTTTGTGTTTGTGTCCCCTAATGCTGGCTCCTTTTATCTTCTGCCTATCAATTCCATTAGTAATGATGGTTACCTTGGTTCTCAAGCTGATGGCTTTTTTTCCTTAATAGCCAAGGAGAGCCTGTTATTGCATGCCTGGGTTGCAGCAGAGGATTGCTGATGCCCTGGGCAGTGGTGAATTCCATGGTCTTGCGCCTTATCATCAAGGGAGGTTCCAAAATGTGAAGAACACATTGCTACCTTCCACAAGGTCTGAACCTAGTGATTCTCAATGAAAGCAGGTCATATGAGCTCTGGTGGCGGACAGGAATCCCAAATTCTGTCTCTTGGTTCATATAATTGCCTGGAGCAGTACTTGGACTAAAGCATTGCCTCTGAGGATGTTAAGGGCACTTTACACATTAGATTTTCCCACCGAGTGACAAGCTGAAATTCAATTTCTCATGAGGATGCTGAAGTCACAGGTGAAATGGGACTGAGCCAAGAGTAAATCCCAGATTTGACCCTTGTTTTCAGAAACAGCACTGCTGGCACTGCGGTGACACTTAGGAGTGCTTTATTAGCTCAGAGCGTAGGCTGGCACATCCCAGGAGCTACTGTGAATGTTAGTGGTGTCATTTCTACATCAGCTGAGGTCTAAGTGTGAGCCTGCTGGGGGTCCTGTTGATGTTCTGCAGTAACTGGCACTGTCAGAAGCTGAATTCCTTTCTTTGCTTTTGGCAAAGTGGAGCTCAGAACTGTTTGCTAGAGCTTGACACATTGTTCAACAGTGACATCCACCACAGCAAAGGCTTTTTTGGTCTGTGCTCTCTTCCTGAGTATAAATTAGATTTCTGAAAAAGCATTAGGATCTGTAACCTTCCCCCCAGCTGTATTTTTTGATAGTCATGTGGTGTTGTTTTGAATGAAGTCATGCAACCTGACATTCTGCTTCCTTAAGGTTATCTTTTAACCAAAGTTCTCTTTGCAGATGTAGTTACAGCCTTGCATTTAGAGCAGTGAGCTGAAACACCTTGAAAAACGTGCCTTGGTTTTGTATTTTACCACTCAGCTTTGCAGGACTATCCACAAAGTAAAGCAGAAAGGTGACAAACTCCTACTGAGCTTTAAATTGAGCTCCCTAGTGTGTCAGGGCTCAGGTGCACTAGCTGCAGATTAAAGGAAGAGGTGGTCCAGAGCAGCATCCTGTGTCTTTGGCCCTGGGAGACCTGAGTTGGGTTCTTTACTCTGCTGTCTGCAGAGTAAAACGTCAGGGCAATAATTCTTCCTTACTTCATGGATATCTCAAAAGGCTCTGGATTATAAAGGCTGAGCCACAGGCTCCTGCAATGGATAGGATAGCAAGGAAAGAATCTAGACTCTTTCCAATTGTGTTGCTGATTTTGGTGTGGTTTTGTGCCTCTACCCCTTCTTTTTCAGTCTCCCATCTTTTGCAGAAACAGATGGGAAAATTGCACATCTCCTCCTTTGCTCAGTGATCTGAGACACATTTGCTACAAGAACAGTAATTATTGCAAAAAGTGTTTATTTTGCAGGCATGCACATGCAAAAGGCTACTTACTTGCTAATTTATTTTTTCTTGTTTTGTCTTCTTTACAGATTCCAGTAAGATTATGGCAGACTATAGCCACTCACAAAAACAGATGGAATTACAAAATGCTAGTTTGGGAAAGGGTTCTGTGGCGAATTCCCTTGAAAATGGACTCCAGGATATTATGGAAAACCTCAACACGAAGAAATATTCATCAACTCTTAAATTTAAAACAAATGGGGACTATGCTGGCTCTTATTTAACCCTTTCACAACCTATGCCAATTAAACCCAATCCTTCCACCAGTGTTAAAAATACACACTCTATTAACAAAATTCAAGGAGGCAAGCAGTTCCCCTGTGAAAGCCCATATCTTCCAGATAAAAGTATCTCTGTAAAGCATTTGGGTTCCATATCAGGCTTGTCTCCATCCCTCAGTGGGTATAGTTCAGGAAGGACAGATTTTGACATTCATGCCAGCAGAGAGAATGAAAAATCCCTTGGACCCATGGATAAGTTTCACTACTCAAAGTACAGTCAGAGAAATAAATCTTATGACAACATCTACTTCCCAGGAATGCTGGAGTCAAAGAAGATCTCAGGCTCTCTTCTGACTATGTGGAATGGAAGCTCGGGGAATGAGCTGGTGCTTTCACCTGGCAGCAGTTCTGGGGCAGCCAGCATGCCTTCTAGCCCAAAGCAAGGCAGGAGAATGAATGCTGAAAACAGTCTGGCCCTTCACATAAAGCCAGTGAAGTACAAGGATGGGATGATGGAAACTCTGGGTTCCCGGCCTAGGAAGTACTCTGGGGGATCTCTAAGTCATATGGGAATGTACAGTCGTTCCCTTCCCAGACTTTATAAATCTACAGAAAACCAGCTGGTGCCATTAAGTTTGCCCCCCAGAAGCTCTCTGGGTAATAGTAAAAGGAAAAAACTTGGAGAAAAAGATCTACCTCAGAATGCTTTCGATGCTGATAATTACCTGAATTTTTCTTCTTGCAGCTCAGGGGTTTCACCACTTGCCAACTCTGTCTCTGGGAGTAATCCCTACGTCAGTTCAACTCTTAGTGTTCCTCCAAGCCCTCGTGTTGCTAAAAAAATGCTTTTAGCACCTTCTTCCCCCTATCTCCCTGATGATTTTGATAGACTTGGACTCTCAGGAACAAGTCCCAGTAGTTCTTTGTCCCCAGTGGATTTTGACAGGTCGTTCTCTGTCCGAAGAAACCTTTCCACCAGTTCCGTGGAACTCGATGACCCAGATCTGGAAAGTTACAGACAGACGCCAAATTCTCTGCAGCCGTCCATGCGAGAGCGGAAGAACAGCATCAGCTCCATTTCAGGAAGGGAGGACCTCATGGACTACCACAGGAGGCAGAGGGAAGAGCGACTGCGGGAGCAGGAGATGGAACGACTGGTAATTTGTCCTCTTCCTCTTCATGTGATATTTGTAAATACCTGGGATGTTCAGCATTTGCAAAACACCTGTCCCAGGTCTAGCCATCAGGAAGGTACAGCAAAGAATAAGCTGCTCTGTTTTGAAATTCAAATGCAGCCTGCTCCAGATACCTTGTTTATTACCACAATCCATTCAGCCACCCTGAAACTATGTTGGAACCCGTGTAAATTTTATGCAGTTAGCCTGCGGGCTGTGTTAAAATGTCTGCATACATAAAACCCACAAATTACACTGCAGGGATCCTGCAGGACGTTTTGGTTTAGATGATGGCACTGTTTTGTGATAAGTGGGCAAAGAAAAAGAGATTCTGTTTTAAACTGCTCAGCCTTGTGTGCTGCAGAGTCAGGTATACATTGGTGTGGGCTGAAGTTTTTTCTGCTTAGTTTTCATTTTTTCCTTCTTGCCTGTTCATTAAAATACAGGGACAGTTTCCTTCTTTGTCTCAGTCAGTGTAAAGCAGTGCATACTGCCTCAGCTTGGGATTATCTAGGTAGTAAAATGTAATTTATGTATTACTGAAACAACTTGTGGGTAAGAAAAAAGGTCTTCAGAACCCACAGGGATGTTTGAAACAGTTCTGTATTGCAAATGTCTCTGGAAGAACACATAGCAGTTTTTCCAAAGGGTTTTCAAAGTAGCTTTGGGACTCTCTGACCCTTTTATCATGTATTCATATTTTATCATCCACATAGAAACAGAGGTCATTAGATGGGCCAGTTGGTATTCCTGAGTCTTAAATTTGAGACGTTAACTTTACATTTGTGTACCTTAATTCACATCTCATGAATTTGACTAAAATGGCAATAGGATACAGTTTGCATACAGACAGCAAGCCTGCAGGAAAATTCACTTTCTGGGCAGGCTGGAGGTGAAGAGCCATGGGGAGGATGGATGTAGGGGTACTGGGAATGTGGGAGAAGGGGATGCCTGACAATGACCACTAGCAATGACCTGGTGCCTGTGCAGGGCCACAGTTCCCATCCTGAACTGAACGAGTGAGCAGGTTGAGGATAAAGAGATGTAACCCAGTGAGATGTCTCCCCCTTCCCCATCTCACCTGTGTCCTTGTGCAAGTTGGTGAGGAGCCTGTTACACAGACAGGAGGCTGCCTTTCCCCCCATTCCACTGATCACTGTAGTTTATAACATGCACGTTGCTGTTTGCAAGATGTGAAAAAGCCTTTTCCTGCTCAAAGAAGGACCAGCTGTGAGTGAAATGGCTTGGGTGGCTTAGGACAGAGCTTTTGGCAAACATCAGAAGAAATGTTGTTTCTCCCTCTTCTTCCTGCCTTTGCCCTGCCATTCCTCTGCTCCTTTCAGTAATCTTTTGCCTGGTCCTGGTGTGTTGTGTGTGCAGTGGTGATTGCTGCTTTGCTGCTTATCAGAAGGTTTTGCAGGCAGTCATGCTGTAAAACCTGAGATAATCAGTCATAAAAGCAACGTATTTGTATTTCAAAGAGAACAGCCTTTCTTTTTTATTATTTGTAGTGAGGGATGAAAGATATTGGGTTGTTTCAGTATTCAATGATGCTGATAATCATTCTGGTTTTATACTTGGACGAAATGGCTCAATATTTCCTTTTGCTCAACAATACTTCCTTAAAGTCCCAGTTCTTCAACAAGAGAATTTGCTTACTGTTTTTCCAAAGCTTTTGGAAAAGAAGATGATGTTTTGTGGTTGCATATAATTTGAATGTGAAGGATTTTCCTTCTGCTTGAGTTCATCTTATACTCAAGACACTGCTCCATACCTGCTCCATTCTCCATTTGCTAGAGCTGTCTGGTAGAAGAGTGAAAACACTTCCAATGGTTTGAGACTCTGAAAAATTTGCTATAAGCAGGTTTCTAGATCTGAGAAGTAGAAAGATATATATTACGAAGTCCACACATCAGTTCTTTGCATATTAGGACCTGTCCTGTTCTGGTGTTATTTTATTTTGTCCTTCTGTGTGGATCCCTTCCAAAGGATAGTAAAGCATCTGTTCAAACAGGGTCTTGATATATCCAGCCAGAGCTTCCAAAGAACAATTTTGTTTTCCCTGGTGCGCTGACATGGGGAAAGGATCCATGTCTGCTCAGGTCTCTCTTTTTATGGGGTTAGGGAAGGTGTGAATGAAAAACCTCAACTGAAGAAGCACTCATGGATATCAAAACCGTGTGCTCTGAGCTTTCAGTATTGTGTAAAAGCACAGGCTCAGTAGCTGGCAGGTAAATGGCAGGGGAAACGTAGTTTCTCTGTGCACAAGTGTCAGGATTTTCCATACTGGGTTTTTGTAGAATGGTAGGGAGAATGACAGTGTAGGAATACTCAAATAAGTCCATCAGAAAACTAACACCCTTTTTTAGAGGACTAGACTACTCTGTGGCCCAGATAAGAAGTGGAAAGTATCTTTCTTTGCACCAGCACTGCCCCTGTAGCTATTCTGCTGGCACAGAGTGGCTTGAAAATGTTCTATTGGATAGCTGATACTTCCGGATTTTTTTTGGTAGTAAAATCCATGCACTCATTGCCATCTGACCTAGTATCTGTCCTTGAACTCTTCTGTTTACTTTCACTTGTTTACTTTTTCTTTTCCATATAAATTATTCAATGAGTTTTACTTGTGTTTAGTTTGCTTTTGAGTGTCAGAGGCTTCTCTGGAAGTTTGTGTTTAGAGCTGCTGCTGCAGCCTGCATATGAAAATAAATGATCTGCTGTCATTGCCCAATGAAATAACCAGAGATTTTAAAGGAAAAAAAAAGTAGAAATATTAAAAATATGCCAGTTGGGTTTTTCTTTAATTATTTAAAAGTCCAAGTGTTAATTTGTTCCACCAAATACATATGTACTTGTGTAGGATTTGGAGTTTTTCCACATCTATTTCTTTAGAACTGCTGTCTGTGCTGGGTTCACATAAATTAGCTGAAGACTGGTGCCACTTCTGCTTTGCCAGCCTGTTCCTTTGTGGCTTGAAGAGCAGGGGGAGCTGGCATTCTCCCTCCTGCCATGCCTTTGGGATGGGGGCTGGTGCTGGGGGCTGCTGGGCTGTGGGAGCAGGTGGGGCAGCCCAGGGCTGCTCCTGGCACAGGAGCTGGGTCACGACCTGCTCCTGCTTCCTCTGCAGCCCAGCTGACCGGACATCACATCCTGGCTAGGGATGTTCATCCCAGCTGGACACAAGTACAAGTTGGAGCAGCTATTGCTGACACCAGCCCAGAAGCCTTACAAACAAGGGAGAAAGTTACTGCTGGGATCTAATAATGTTCAATGTGGTTCAGTTAGCTATTTTTTAAAAATTATTATTTAAAGAGGAAATCTCACTCTCTTATTTTCCTATCTGAGATGAAAGCCCAGTTGTGGCAGCTGCTGGAACTAAAAGGGGCTCTTTTTCTTCAGGGGTGGTTGGGAGTGGAACTGCACAGGCAACACAGTTGGGTAGATATTATGGGCCATCTGTTTTCTTTGATAGCTGCTTGTTTAAATAGCACTAAAGTTTTCAGTGCTGGTTTTTAGGCAGTACAGTGTATTTCCTCTAGATGGTGGTAGGTACCTAAAAATTGGATGTGCAGTAGGTTTGTGATGCCTCCCATTGCCCAGCTGTCCGTAGGGATCTGTAAATGTACATAAACATGGTTAATGAAGTTTTACTAGATCCAGGATTTGTACTGGGAGAGTTTTCAATTTATCAGTGCCTGAATGAGCAGTAATAAAATTCAAGGGGCTTATTCCATAGTCTACTTTGTCACAGTCAGAAGAGCACTGAATTTCATTAGTTTATTCAGAAGTAGGGAATAATACAGAATATCCCTGTGCCTGGTTTGCATTGATGCCTTGCAATTTAATAAGATGTGCTAATGTGAAGGTGTCCTGGTTTAGGGCAAATATGGGAGGAAAAGGGAAAATGAAATGAAACCATTTTTGAGTTTTTAAGATGGTACTGCTTTAAACTCATGGTTAATAGAGCTTATGTAAATCTTCATATGGTTTGTGTAAAACCTCATATACATGTTTTATAAATCTATATTGGCACTCTATCTTTCTACAGACCCTTTAAGCATAAAATGCTCAAGCTGTATGTAAAACTGTAAGTGATTAGCTCTTGAAGGAGCCAAGTAGACAAAGGCTAGCTTCTATGTAATTTTTCCCACCGCTAGTATTTGACACTCTATAGTGTTACAGAAGAGCTACTTAATATCATTTAATTTTGTAATTGAACAAGTGCTGTATAATAGGATAAAACCCCCTGCAGAATATAACTAATACTGATGACTCCATAACTTTCCAGGAACATTCAGTTTCAATTGTGTTGTAAAACATTTCTGTGGGGTCTTTAATGACCCAAAATCTGGATTAGACACGCTTATTTTTCGCAGCTATATATATTATACAAATTAACACTGTGGTCCAGCAAGAAATAAATTACAGGAGACCTGTTCTCATTTACAGAATTTAAGTACTGCTCTGGAACTCTGTCTTCAGGCTCCTGCCCTCAGTGTGGTTGGAAAAGAAGCATCTTCATAGGTACTATAGGGAATAAAGGGCTGGACAATGATGTTATTTTGGCAGCCAGTGGCATTCCCTCAGGAGCAGGACACATGCCTCAGGCACAGGAGCTGATTTTTGGAAAGTCATCTGCTCAGCTCCTCCCTGCAGGCTGTCTCTGCTCTGTGCCACTGCTCTTCCCTGCCCTTACCAGTCTTTTTCTCCTGTGCATGCTCTGGGAGGGAAAGGACAAAGCACACCTGCCCCTCTGCTGTGACCTGTGCCTCTGCGCTGCTTCTCTGTGCAGGTGTCTCTGCTGCCAGATCTGCCTCTGGGACAGGGACATGGAACACAGGTGCTGCTTCTGAAAGCTGTGCTGCTGCTGGTAACTTTGGAGATGAAGCACTGGCTATAGAAAAACAAGGCAATGAGGAAACAATCTAGTCTGGAGTGAGAAACTGGTGCAAACTGGAGGGAAGGGAAAGAACACTTGGAGAACTGTTCTCAGTCCCAGTTCAAGTTTCTTGTTGAAATAAGCTCCTTAGAAAGGTAGGAGTGAAAGAGAAAGCTTTCTCCAGCCCCTTGTCCATGAGGTAGTGAATGTACTTGTAGGAAGGAAAGTTTGGGGGTTTTCTGCAGCTCTCTTCCCCAGTATCTCTGCCTCTTTCCCCACCATCCTTTTTGACTAGCTGCTTGCTGAGAAGGTAATCTTTGTCACAAGGGATAGGCTGCATATGTGTTTTTAATGAAATTTGAAGTTATCCAGTTCTTAATGGAACTTATCTGAAAAGCTTCCTGTTTACCACAACTGATTAACCAAGGTTTGCCTTGATATCCAGATACAGCAGCACTTCTACACATTTGTAAAATTTATAAATGTGATATGTAGCAGATGAACAAATCTAGGAATCACCGCATAGTTGCTGTTAGAAAAAGTGGGATATTGATCTCTGCTATTTTGGAAATTTTTTACAGGGTACCAGGGATGTCTCTTAATCAATAGCAGAAGAGGGTTATTACCTCCTTATCCCACCCTTATCCTTACATTTGGAGCCAGCCATAGGTGATGTGCAGCTTTCTCAAAGCCAGGAATAGTGAAGCTGCTCAGGCAGAAACTGCACAAGACCTGTTACCTCTTTTTGTAGTGGGAAAGAGAATTACAGAAAATACAGAGATGTTTAAATCTGTTAGAAAGGACAATTTATAGGGAAACACACTGACCAGCTCACAAGGCTTGATTCAACATCCCCTTCTCCACCAGAGCCATTTCCTGTTTGTGACATACCTTTTTTTTCCCCTCTGCTGTGTTCAGTGTCACAAATAACTTGTGTTGTATCTCTTGCAAAATTATTGACTGGATTTTCCACATGCTACTCGTTCCATGTTCTTCATTGCAAGGGTGCTTTCCTAGCTTGCTTCTTCACTGAGAAATTCATTCTGGAAACAGTTAGATGCAGGTGTGCTGGAGCTGGAATGAGCTGGCTGAGATGAAATGATGAGAATAGAGTGTATAAAATAACCACTGAGCTTCCTGTCCATAAGCCTCTCAGCACATGTCAAAATAGAAGTGAGAAATATCAGTATTTCTGTAACGTGTCGGAAAGCTCATCGGGAATTTTTTGAAGACTGGTTTTCCTGCAATTTTTAAGCTTTTTTTCTGAGCAACTGAGACTTGATGGGGGTAAAAATGAATCCCTTTTTTTTCGTGACTGCTCAGCAGAGGGCTGGTTTGCAGCCAGAGCCCCTCACCTGAGCACTTAGACTGGAATGAGCAGTGGCTGTGCTTTGAAATTTGGTTTCCTATTATTGCCCAAGGGATGGAAGCTTGGCTGGGGTAACCCAATACAGCCTGTTGTTGCAGGAGGGGTGGGACCTCGTGTCCTGATGTCCATGTTTCCTGTCTGTAACCATTAGGGCAGGCCTGATGCTGTCACAACAGGGAGAGCTGCATCATTACCAGCTGTCCCAGCCAGCCCTTGCACAGGGCTCTAGGAATTGGGTTGCCTGGCCAAAACTCTTAGTAAGAGGGAGGATAGCGGCGTTGGAAGGGTAAGGGAAGAGGCTTAGGGTCTGGCAGGGGTTGCCTGGAGGGAACAAGGCTTTGGAGAGTTATAATTATGTCGATTTTTTGGGGTTGAAGGATGGCTGAGATTCTGCTGGACGTACTTAGTGGAAAATAGAAGTTTGCGGTCGCTGCCCCTGGCTCCGTTGTTTCAGCGACTCATCTCGTACCAGGAGGATTCCGAGGAAAGCTGCAGTGGGAACCTGGGAATAGACCTCCCAAAGGCAAAATTGCTCTCACAGCACTCTCTTGTTTGGGTGGTGCTTGGGAAGGGGTGGGTTCAGATTCTCCAGCTCAGAGGTTTTAATTGCAGGTGATGTGCACGTGTGGTGCATACAGCCAGGTGATCTCTCAGTAGCCATATAAAACTCTGGGTGCGTGTAACCAGTGTTAAATTTTCATTCCGTGCTTCATTTTCATTCCTTGCTGAAAGCTGAGGCAGTGCATTGCCTGCCCTGTTTTGCTTGATCTTTTGTTGTCACTTGCTGTTGGGCATAGGAAGTGTTGGGGCTGGCAGAAGTAGCTGCTGTGCAAATCCTCTTTGCCAGGTAAATGCAGTGCCAGGTAGAGCTGGGAAAGCAAATATGTCTCTAGTGGTTCCTGGGAGGGAGGCTGAGGCCATTGGGTTTTTTTTTGTTTTCTTTAAATACTTCTGTAGAAGGATTTCCTAGAAATCAGAAATTAGATCATTAGTGCAGATATTAATGCCAAGCATGAAACTCTCACAGTGGTCTTTTTTCCAGCAAAATTTTCAATAGACTTATGGTAAGCAATTTTTAATTTTTTTTCTTTTTCTTTAACAAAAGTAACATGAAATTACATAAATGCTTTACCTCTTAAAAATTAAAAACTATTTAAAAATACATCTGAAATAGAAGTTACCAGAAGCTATGCATACAGTAAATTAAAGCAAATATAGCTTGCTAACGGTTGATAAAAGGTATCGTAGAGATCTAGAAATCCTTCAGAAATTAAATGTTTATCACAACTTCAGGCATATCAAGTCAAAATGGCACAGCTACTCTGAATCTCAAGTTTAAAATATTGTTATGTATCCATAGGGAATTTGAGTAAACTGGTAAATAAAGATTTCCTCCACTTCTATGCATTTGACAGATGTTATATTTTAGATGTGATACCTCTTTTTTCTGTTAATGCTCCTAAAACTGTGCTTTTCAAAATGTGGACTAATTCTCTCAATATGAAGGAGTCACAGTTAACAAAATGGAAAATCCAAAAAAGTCAGGAATGGGTGAGTTCATGGAAAATCTGTGCAGTATTTTGCAGCTTGATGGGAATATAGCGTAAGTGTGAAGTGGAACAATTAGTGATTTACGTAGTGAGATCACTGGATGTGTCTACATTTAAATGGGGTGTAGACACAAAAACCTCAATAAAAATTTTAAAAGTACATTAATTCTACAGAAATGAATAGCTAGTTAAATAAGATGTCCTAACATTTCTTTCTAATGTAGAAAATTTTAATATTCTTAAAATCTTCTTTCACATTAATTTTGATTCTTCATCTTGCACTGTAATTTATTTATTTATTAGTTTATTATCTAGTGATAGATGGATTTCACATGGACTTTAATCCTTTACTCTAAAACAAAAAAACCAAAGCCAAAGCAACAAAGAAACAAAACCCCAAACAAAACAAAAAAGCCCAGTAAACTTCTTTGTAACTTCACCTTACTTTAGCTCACATGTGACACTCAGTGTTATCTTTTCCTGAACTAGGAACGACAGCGGCTCGAGACAATCCTCAACCTGTGTGCAGAATACTCCAAATCCGACGGCGACCCTGCTGCAGCTACTACAGTTGCTGACGTTCAAAAAATTAACAAAGAACTCGAAAAGCTCCAGCTCTCTGATGAGGATTCCGTGTTTGAAGACTCCCAAATGAATCTGGAGACGAGGTTCAGAGGCCACTTGAAATCCTCGGCGAGCGACTCGGATTTCTCGGAGCTGAGCAGCCACAGCCGTGGCACTGCCGCTTACCTGCCCTCGCGGGGGCTGAGGGCTGATGAGCCCTTCAGTGAAAGCACCAAGCCTGCTTCTTTTGCTGCTCCCAGCTTCCTGAAGGACCCCACCGAGTCATCCTACCTGAGCATCACACCAAAGGTAATGCTCTGTAGGAGGAGACTCTAATCCAGGCTTGAAATCCTCCTCTAGGAGTTGGCCGTCCTGGCAGGGGCCACCATTAGGCTGGCTTAGGTATGAGAATTAATCTCAGAACTCAGTTTTATAAGCTATCAAATATAGAAAATATAGCCAGCAAAATGTAGCAGCCAGCAAAATGTAGCAGCCAGCAAATGATTATTCCATATTTTGTGGAAGCTAATGGTACTAGAAGTTGTTTGGTTTTTTTAGTACTGTTCAGGAAAAGTTTAAAGATCTTCCAAGGGAGAAGGATTTGCTTGAACAATTATAGCTACTTAAATAAAGAAGGTTTCCAGAACCCTGCTTAGCATCCTGCTGAGATGTGGGAGGGAAGGGATGCTCTGCTGTTTTCTCCCAACCTGAGGCTCTTGTCAGAGGAGTATGTTTTCTCACACTCACATGGGAGGTGAGGAGGAGTTGCCTGACCCGAATTTCCTATCCTGTCTCCTTTCCTGGGGTTGGACTTGATGTACTTACCAGATCAGCTGCTGTCTCTTGGGGATGATGCAGTGGCAGCAAGCCTCCTGCTCAACTGCTGCCTTTAATAACCTGCACCTCCTTTCCTGTGTGCTTCTCACTGCTGTTCCATTACTGAAAGGAAGTTGTCCTTTAATAAAGGAGCTAACGGCATCCCTAACCATTTCCTTGCTAGTGCAGCAGCAGCCTCCTCCAGGCTATGCCAGAGCAGCAGTGTAGCAAATCCCAGTGGCAGGCAGTGTGTTACATAACTGGATTCAAGAGCTGGAATCAGGAGCAAAATGAGACCATTTCTGTTTAACAAGGTCACACCTTCAAAATACTTTGTCTCTTCCATTTAGTGTTATTTATGCATTGTATGATCTTCAGCATGGTTGTGTGGCTCAGGTGAATTGTATTTAACAACCCTGCTACACTCACAACTTGGGAGTCACTAGTGTGTGTGTGTAGAAGGAGAGAGGTGTGATAGAAACACATTTTCACCTCCAAAAAGTGATCTCTCTGGAAATCTGTCTGCAGAGTCTTCTGGTGTGAAATTGTATTGAACAGAAACGTGCTGTTTATTATGGCTTGACTTGGTCTTTCCATGTTGAAAAGATGGTAACACATTTCACTTACAAGCTGCTGTGGTCTTGCATTTCTTTCTCATTTGTTGCTTTCTTCATGCAAGTCAGGGATCCTATTTTAAATGTTGATTAGGAAGCTGAAATCAAAGATGTTATGTCAGCATTATCCAAACAGGAGACTGGACAAAAAGAGGCTTTGCTGCAGGGATTACTATTGCTAAATCAAGGAATACCATTCATTCATTCATTGTAAAGGGAGTTTGCTAAGCCCTGAGAAAAGCAGCAGCAAGCAACTGCGTCAATGAAGTGCAGCTTGTTTTAAAATACTGAGCTCAGATTTGCTCAGGATGAAATGCCTGCTCTCAGAGTAGCCATTCAGTACCTGGCTGAGCCTCTCTTGAGCAGGGCTGTGTGGCCCAGAGGTGCCTGCAAAGCCCTGCACTCAGCTCACCTCTAATCCTGGTTGGGCATACTGAGCCAGCACCTTCCCAGAGGAAGTGGATTGCAAACCCCTGGGGTCAGGTGAATGTGAAGAAAGCATGTCAAACTCAGTACTGTTTGAGCTACTGTTGGATGGTGTAAGGTCACAGGTATTTTCTTCATAATCTTGTTTAATTCGAGGTATCTAGTAAGGAAATGGCAGTGAAAAAGGAGCATTAAGGCATTCCTCCGTGCTGCCTGGGGAGATGGAACCAACTTTTGTTCTTATTTTACAGAATCCATCTTAATGGCTGGTTACAAAAATGTCCTATCCTACCTCCTGGCCTGTATTAAATGAACAGCTGAAATTTACATTAAAAGCGTCTTCATCTGTCTGTGTTATTTTTATGAGGGAAAAATTGGATTTTTACAACCCAAATAGCACAGCATGTAAAGGATTCTCAATGGTTAAGTTTTAGTAATTCCTTTAGAATGGATAGTATTTACTGTTAAGTATAGTATTTACTTCCAATGCCTGGAAGTAAAGTATCATGTTTGTTTCTCTTGTACACCTCCTAAATATAGAAATAGCAATACAGTAGATAGGAAATATGTGATGGGTTCAAAACCAACAGTGCCATCCTTGTCTAAAATGAAAACCATATGAAAGGGGGGAGGAAAGACAGTGTTTACCTCTTTTTCTAATGAACCTCTTGTGATGTGCAACTGCAGATACCTGAGTGCACCAGTGAAGAGCAGAGAAGGCAGGAGCTTGGTCGACTGGAGGAGGAACGCATAGTAATACTGAATAACTTGGAAGAACTTGAGCAGAAGATCAAAGATTTAAATGACCAGATGGATGAATCCTCAAGAGAGGTATGAAAATGTGGTTTTGGTCTTCAATGTCTTGCCTGTTAAATGTTTCTGCATAGCACAAGTCTGGTGGGTTGAGGAGGGCACTTGTGGATGTGTGTAGCCTTCATATTCTGTGCTTTATCACATCACAAACCTGGCAGTCTCCTGGTATGAAGGGTATTTTTCTCCAGCTGAGGGGATGCTTATGATGCTTGGATTAGCCTTTCCCAGCTGTAACCATTACACTCTGCAGTGGAATTGGAACAATCTTGCTTGTTTAATGGTCACTCAGTTGATCCAAATACCTTGTGTCACTCAGGAGTTTTATGGTGGCATCTCCTGTGACTGTTTAAAGAGAAAGGAAGTGAGACAACTTCCTTTCAAACCTCCTTGGCTTTACAGTGGCAAGGGTATGTTGGCACCCTCTTGACTTCTGGAATCTCACAGTTGCAAACTGAGCTGGCCAGGCATTTGGGCTGTGCCTGCTCCAATTATCAGCAACAGGAAAGAAACAGCTGTTCCAGAAGGGTTTCCTACAGAGCCTGGGCACAGAGACAGTATCATAGCAGGAGGAAGCACAGAGAAGAGTTAGAAAACAAAAACTTTTGGAAAAAAGAATCTTCAAGCTAAAGTTGGTTTGGACTTTATTTTGCAGTGTTTTATGGTGCAGTTTTACTTTTTGTGACCTCTTTTTAACTTTTGTGTCAGAAAAGCCTACGGGGTTATTTTTTTCCCCTCCCCTTTTTAAAAAAAAAATATTTCGCTCTTGTGAACCAACTCATTCCCCTCCCCCCAGAAAATAATGTGTATCAAGATTTCTTCTGAGTCTGGACTGCCTCTGAAAGATGTTTTGTGTTCCTAGTTGGATATGGAATGTGCCCTTTTGGATGGGGAACAGAAATCTGAAACAACAGAGCTGCTAAAGGAGAAGGAAATATTGGATCATCTAAACAGAAAAATAGCTGAACTGGAGAGAAATGTTATTGGTGAAAAGACAAAGGTAATTCAGTTATAGTAGCCTGCTGTGTGCTCTGTTCCCCTTGATTTTCAAAATATATTTATGTGGTTAATATTAATGGAGCTTATTTGATTAAATACTGCCTGTAAGTAAATCTGCTTGATAAATATGGAAGAAAAAAAAATTGTTTTGCCATAATTTCCTTTAACAGTATTGTTTTCCAAGGTATGATTCACAAGCAAAATATAGTAAGCTAAAGTAAAAAGACCTGACCTACTGTGAAGATAATTTTATTAATTAAATGACTATACAGGGTTTGTTACTTGGATTTTCTGTTGTTGAAAAGAAGAGTGTTAAGTGAACAGTTCCAGTACCCTTCATTATATAATTCGGGGGGAAAAAAAAATCAAAATTCTTTTCTCAGTAAAGGAACAAAATGAAAAAGGGTGCAGTTTTTATCTAATATCATATAGAATATATAAGACATCCATCTAGTATGTAATTGTAAAGTAATTATATTGGGTTTTTTTGGGTTTTTTTTGCTGAGTGGCTATTTAAGCACTGTAGAATATTGCCTCTGTAATTAAGTCTCAGAAATTAATTAGTTTGATATAAAGTCACATACTTACTTGCTCTCAACTACACAAGAATTAGATAGGCATGTATTTCCAAAATAAGATAGCAGTTTAAGAGGATTTAAAGTGCAGAAATGGAAAGGGCCTGCAAGTTGCATCCCTCAAACCAGGGAGTGCTGGTTCCCTCCAGGCATGCAGTGCCCTTCTCCACAGGGGATGTGCCATGGCCAATAATACCTCAAGGTCAGGAAGTTTTTCCAGGGATTTCAGCCAGTGTTGTTTCCTTTTTAAATTTCATCCTCTACCTCATAATTTAGACCTGTCACTTGTGGAAATGCTCTAGCTAGTCTCTTCTCTTTCCTTAAGCTTTCCAGAAATACCTGAAGTCTTCTGCATTTTTTGCTTAGAAAAGCTGCATGTTTTCACAGTTCCCATTTAATTCACACCTTACAGTTTGCATTGTTTTATTCTGAGCTTTCTGTCTTCGATTTCTGCCTGCCCTGTCAGGAACCTGGCTGCTGTTTTGTGGCTGTCCTTATCAAGCCTGTGTCTGAAAAGGAGAATGGGGCTCCCACATCTCCACTCTGTGGGGAGACAGTGCACATCCAGCTTGTGTTTGAACCTCCCTGGACTTCCCTGTCCACACTTCTCCTTAGGCTTGTGTATCCCTCACTGATCCTTCAGCTCTCAGTGTTGCCTGTGGTCACATTTTAAGTTGCCTATGGGACATGTATCATATTTGCTTTTTAGCAGAGACGTGAGTTTAAAGTGGGTATCAGCAGATAGGGTGTGCAACCAGATCCCTTTCAAAAGGATGCTGCTGGAAGTTTTGGTTGGTAAGTGGTAATAAATAACATGTTCAGAAATTCAAGAGATCTTTTGTCTTCTGTATTGGCTTTCCAGTAGCCTGAAAGTTCAGTTAAACTAATGGAAATTATTGTAAAATCTGGAGGAAATTTCAATTTCCTTGCAGCCACCTGTTAGTGTGTAGGTAGCAGTGAGAAAATTCAAATGACAGGTCTCGTTTAAATTTTCAGTTGAAATGAAACATGGAAAGCAGCCTATAAAAAGCACTTTTTGTTTAAAAGGCAAGTTCACTCAAAACATTTTTTTCTGTATGAGGCATGGCACTCGTCAGATCAGCTGCAAAATTTTAGTTGTATTTTCTTTTGTGTTCCTCTTTGTTTTAAACAAACAAACCCAGCTGTGAGTGTGTGCTCTAAATGTCAAACCATGACTCAGTTTAATATTGAAATTATCTTTTTAGTTTTTTGGGGCTCTTTTTTTGGTTTGGTTTTTTTTTTTAATATTTCTGAAAGCATTTCATTAAGCAAAAGTTTAAAATAGAAATGGGAGACAGGCTTCTACAAGGGGAGTAAAACCTAAAGTGACAGCTGAAGTGTTCTGGGGAAAGCAGAGTCAGCCAGCAAAACAGATGGCACTGATCCTGTCAACAAATAAAAGTTCTGGCTGGCTTGAAACAGTAGCATTTTTAAAGTTTGGTTATTGTGTCTATGTTAATGCAGATCTGATGCTAGGTAGTCAACATCTTGGCTCTGTAGTAATAGAGGATCAACCCCCACCCACAAGAAGGGGGCTTGGGTCGAAGTGATAGCTGATCCCTTTTGCTGAAATAATTTGAAACTTAGGAAAGGATTAAAGGCTTGGGTGTTGACCAGGAGTTTCCACTCTGCTGATGGTACTTTTTTTGTGTTGTGTCTTCCTAAGTGTCCCAGTGTCCATAGGTTGGTCACAGTTTCTATTATTTGCCTGAATGTTTCTCCCCTACTGACTCCTGAGGTCTTGGTTTTGGTGGGGCTTCAAGGCAAGAAGCTGTTGGGGTCCCATATCTCAAAGAGCAGTCACATTTCTGCCAGGCTAAGGGAGTGATGCCTGAATACACCACAAGGTGTTCCTTGTCTGGAGGAGAGAGGAGGAGTTCATTCCACTTGTGAGACGATGGTGGGGCATTAGTGCTGTGTATGACAGCACTTGTCTGTGGAGCAACTTGAGCATCTCATGGAATTTGCCACTGATCTTGGCACCTGTTTGACAGGAAACTCCTGCCTGCTTGAGTCTCATCCTTACTTTTGCACCTGTTTGAAGAAACCTGTGAAATTCTTAAAAATCTACTTTCTGGGCCATGTACTTGAAATGGGCTGCAGGTAGAAGCTCCTGTACTACCTTCTACCTGCCTATTTGGGGTTTTTTAAGTTCCTATTTTTTTCAAATGCACTGTGCACATTTCATTTAGGTGACAACACAAAGTTTTGCCAACTTTTTCAGAGTATTAAAGCCACAATTTTTAGTCCTTGCAAGGCAAAAGAATTGGTTGGAAAGTCGGAAGACAGGAGTGGATTCAGGTTTGGGCTGTGCTCTTTGCTGTGGTGCAATGCCTCTGTGTCCCAGCCCCTTGTTGTAAACCAGGGATGTATTTTGTGAGGGAGTTTGTACATTCTGTGTTAAGCTGCACGCTGGTCTCATCCGAGTCCCATGCTCAACACTCTCAGATCATGAGGCAGGACTAAGTGAAGCACTGGGGAAGTTGGTGCAGTGCACACCCTCAGGTGAGTTGAAAGCATTCCCTTGCCATTGTAAGGAGTGAAGCAACTTGTGTTGGTTTACTTGGGTTTTGAAAATCAGATCTGTGGGTAATTGCCATTTCAAAAAGATGAGAGAACCTTTTAGCACCTCACAGGACTTCCTTTCCCCCTTCCCTTTCCCCCCTCCCTTTCCCCCTTCCCTTTCCCCCCTCCCTTTCCCCCCTCCCTTTCCCCCCTCCCTTTCCCCCTTCGCTTTCCCCCTTCGCTTTCCCCCTTCGCTTTCCCCCTTCGCTTTCCCCCTTCGCTTTCCCCCTTCGCTTTCCCCCTTCGCTTTCCCCCTTCGCTTTCCCCCTTCACTTTCCCCCTTCGCTTTCCCCCTTCGCTTTCCCCCTTCCCTTTCCCCCTTCCTTCGCCCTCTCTGCAGAAAAAGATGACAACCTACATGTGTGACTATCAGCTATTTAAGCTATTAATCACAAGTTCCATTTATGCAGAGAGAGCCCTGATAATTCCTTACTAACACAATTTGACAGATACAGCTTGAAGCTCTCTGGGAAAGAGCTTAGTTACAGATCTTGAAAAAATTACTGAGCACAGCCTGGTGTAGAGAGAGCTGAGCTGGGCAGTAGCCACAATGAGCAAGCAGGTGAAGCTTTTTCCTGCTCCCTGTAGTTACCATGGCAGTCCTGTCCCTGGTGTTTCCAGTGGAAAGCACCTCAGGTCCAGGGTGCTGTTCACATTTATGACTTCCTTCCAATGAGCTCATGAGACTTAGATCAGAATTGACATTTGTCTATAAGGAAATTGGAGAAAATTGTGTTTGCCCTATTGGATGTCATCCAGCTCTGCAGTGTACTTTGTTTTTGCACAGTGCCTCCGTGATCTGTGCCATTTTAAAACGTGCATATGTGGAGAAGGATGGTTAATGATTCCCCAAACCCCATGTCTCCAAGTAAAGCATGAGGCTAAAAGTAACAGATAGCCAGGGAAAGAAAAAATAGATCAGTAAGAATGAATAAACAAGAATAGCTGAAAATTAGTAGTGGATTCAACAGATGTGCTGTGGGAGGTAACCACAACTAAAAGGGAGTTTTGGGAGACTGTTTCAAAACAAATATTTATGCAAAAGTTGAGACTCTTAAAAAAGAGAGGGAGATTATTCCTTTTTTTCTAGAGGACCTTTGCCTTTTGCCATGGAGAAATATGTACTCTGGAACTCCTTTATCAGCCCAGGCTTCCTGTCCCTCTTCAAGAGCAGAAAACGGGAACAGCTGGCAGGGGATAACTCATCATTTTTGGAATAGATTTAATTTTGTCCACATGCTTTTGTGGAAATATTTTTTCAGTCATTAACAGAAAATCCCAAACATGCCAAAACATTTGAAGCTCAGCTTTGTTGCTGAATTAGTACCACAAAGACTTGCAATAATAGAGTCAAGGAAAAAGCAGCTGTCTGGTGAGCCACCACCAATGAAAGTTAAATATACCGGTTGCCTCTCTCCTCAATCCTTTCTCTTCTGGATGCAAAATTCCTGCTGCTGGATTTTATCCTGATGAATCTGAAAATTTATGTCTTGTGGCATAGCCTCTTAAATATTTACTGGTCAGATTCCAGTTCAGCAAGATGTAAGCAAGTATTTTAAAAGGATGAGCTTCCATGGCCATAACATTTTGTCTACCTCCTTAAGACACAACACACAAGTTTAAATGTTAGAGGAATACTTGTATCTGCTGATATATCCACATAAGTATATCCTGTAGAGAGAACACTGACCACAAAGATGATTACAAAGACTCAAGGAGAAAAAACAGAATTCATGAGCTTTCTTTTAAAACATTCATGAGAGAAATATCAGAATGGGTTGTACCCCTAATGGAGTCCTCTTACTGTCATCTAGATGTTGAAGACTATAAGAATTGGAATTTTCTGACTTGAATGTTTTTTCTTGTGGTCTGGATGATTGTTTCCTCATTTACACTCATGAAGGAGAGCAGTACTTTAGAATCATGGGCTTTCTTTTGCTCCTCCCACATCTGTTCACTAGGACAACACATTGCAGTGGTCAGAGAATGAGCTTAGAAATTCAAAAAAAAATTAACTTGTCCTAGTAGCAGGTTAATGTGTGCACCTATTGGGATTTTTTTACTTGAAGCAGAAGGATCGCTTACTCTGATTTAAGATGCTTTTTAACAGTAGATTAATGCATGCATCTGAAATAAAACCATTGAGATCTCTTGTATAGATGCCATCACTGAATACAAACTGTTATATAATAAATTAGTTAACATTCTTACAGAAAAAAGAAGGCTTGTTGTTATGAACAACCTTTTTCTGTCTCACTGTGCTCCTTTTCAAATGCCTGGCATACTTTTTATTTTCTCATCTTAGTAGCTTTTGTCATGAAATTGACAGGGATTTAGTGACAAATAATTAAATTGTGGCAAGTCTAATGCATCTGTTCTTAAAGAGATCAAGGATTGCAAGAAAGAATAGTCAGAAAATACAGAAAAGGAGCATGTACAGTTTGCACGGGAGACTGTTTTATTCCAGTGGGGTTTTCTGGTCAGTTTTATGCAGTTACATTTCTCAGAAACCTGTGAGACTTTGTGAGACCAGCTAATTCCATACTGAGAGGGACTGAGCGTGCACATCTGAAGTTTAGTTTGGGGTATGAGTTGTTGCTACCTTAAAACAGGATGATTTATAGGTGAGATGGGCTGAAGAAGATCCTGGAGTACTTCAGAGTGGATCATGGAAAGTATTAGAAGTGAATCATTGAGCTTGTTGGATTTTTTTCTTTCATTTACCTTGTAGGCTTATTTACAATTTCTCTAATTTGGGTTTTGTAGGGTGAGTTTTTTGTCCAGTTTTTAGCTGGGTTTTCAAGAATTTTTCTCTATTTCATCCAATTTAATTTCTTCAGCATTCCTATGAGTTTATGCAGGAAAGTTGGTTCAGAGGACACATGTCCATGCAACCACATCTTGCTCTACAATTTTAGTCAGCCAACCTGCCTGCAATAGCAAACTGGGGGGAAAGACAAATGGAAAAGTAGCAGTTCTCTGCAGAAAGAGTTTGGAAAATCACTAAGACTTGAAGTAGCAGTATTGATCAGGCACAGGGCATATTTAACCACTGGAGACAACACTGAAGCAATTTTTTCTCCTCCTTCCTGTTGTTCCCATTCCTGTAGGGGCTATGATTGCCTTTGATACTATCCTTTTCTCTCCTGTCTGACATGATCATCTATGAGATGTGTTGTGTAGAATAGCCTTTGGTTTTTTGATCTTTCTTTGCCCTGAAATAAATTCTACCAGATCTAAAGATTGATTTCTTATTCTGACCCATGTTGCTCACTTATGGTCGGTGTTCATACCATGTGTTCTCTGCTGACATCCCGACTCTGCCTTTGGGGACAGTGTCACATGTCAGTTCTTTCTCCTGCTACCCATCACAATTCCCAGAAATACTCCAGAACTGACCCAAGCATTGCCCCAGCATCATCAAACCCCAAGTCAGCCCTGCTTTGTGTTTGGGCTGACCCCAAATTGATAACATGCAGGTAGAGGCAGACCATGGACCAAGCTGGGCAGGAGGCAAAGAGCAGATGTTGCACTTGTTTTCTCTGGAAATAGGGTGTTAAGAATTCAGCCAGACTGCAGCTGATGTGCCTCTGGCATCCACGCTGGGGCTGTCTGCAGAGAAGTATTAACCAAGTCCCAGCTCCTGTGGTTAAATGGGGATGAGCAGCAGGAGCTTGGGTTCTGTTCCCAGCCATGCCGCCAGCTGCTCTGGAGCAAACAGATGTGGAGTCAGCCACAGACCTTGCCTGGCTACATCTTGGCTTGCTAGGTCAGAATATTTGCCTTTCTAGAAGAACTTGCCTTGATTCACTCATAGAAAGCACAGTATGGAAAATTTCTCATTCACATCTCTTTTCTCATTCTCATTCAAATTGCATTTTGTGAATTAAGTGGACTTCACCAGTGCACAGCCTGAGACATCAGTGAACTCCACAGCTGCAAAACATGTAATGCCTCTCATTGCTGAAAGTGGTATTTCCTGTTAAGACTGCACATTTTGAAGGGAGCCAGTTTGGTGGGATGTTAGCACTTCCTATGCTATAAATAGACCAGATGAGTATCGCTTTCAATCTCAAAGGAATACATTTCTAATTTCTTGAGGCATGTAACAGTATCTCCGGCAGGATTCTCAGGGAGTTTCATCCTTGCTGATGCCGTCTCCTCACACTTGAGGTTTGACCTGCTTGATGAATGAGCATGCTTGTGGCAGTGCACAGACATTTAGAGAGCTGTTTATAGCTTCAGAGGCACAGCAGCTCAGGTCAGAGAAGTCCCTGCTGCTTTGGAGGGCTAGGTGGGCAGAAAAGGCAAGTGCGAAACAAGGTGGCAGACTGTGGGCTGAATGTTAAATGGCCAGCAGAGTTTGTGAAGAGGGGAATGCCAGTTTATTCACAGCTTTCCTTCCATGCTGGAAGTAAGGATGTTTCAGCAAATGGGGCTTCTTGGGGACAGGGGTCTAGAGGTGACCTCATAGGAGCTTCATGCTTCTGCCTCACTGTGCAGCTCCCTCGTGCTGCATCCTCTTATTCCTGACCCCTGCTGTTAATAAGGCAGGGGCTACTACAGGAATGCTCATTTTCACTAGCTTAATAAAACGTGTTTGTGTTCAGCATATTGTTCATCTGATTGCACGAGCTGAGAAGATGCACATGTAAATGAACATAATGGAGCTGGGACTCTGGTTGACACTGGACTTGAATAAAAAGTCTTCCTGTTGTTTCTAGATACTGGGAAAACTGAATCCCAGCCCCTGATCTCACTCAGATTTAGAGATAAAATCATAAAGAAAGCAGGCAGCTAACACAGGTTTATTGCCGTGCCTCTGCCATGCATAAGGGTTTGAGCAAAGAGGAAGTTTTCCCACAGTTTGAAATGGAGTAGTCAGCATACTGCTAATATTTGAATATTAAGGAGAGCTAGAGACCATCTGGAAGGAGGTGCATTACCACAGAACAGCAAATAGGAAAAGAAAGCTATACAGGTGTGATGCTAGAGCCTGGCTTCAGGGACTTACTTGATTATTTATGCCTGGCATATCAGGCATAAATTGGGTTTTTTCCAGTTATTAATTGCTTAATTGTAGAAAATGCATCTACCATGTCAGTCAGTGTAGATGTAAGTGAAAGACATTGAAAAGATGTTCTGTGCTCTGATTTATTGTTTCCCAAACCTTGGTCCACAGAAAAATAACAGTCTAGAGGCAAGCTTTAAGTGATGTGCAGCCAGTCTTTGGAGCAGTGTTGCACAGAAAATCGTGCAGTGTTTGATTACAAAGATTAAAAGGCCAAAGGCTTGGGAGGGTGAGAAGCAGCGTGCTGGGTGCTGCTGCTTGAGTGGAACAAAAGGAAAGCTGAACTAGTTGGAGGGGACCAGGGAAACTGTCCCCTGTGATCCCCACAAACAGGTTACAGTTCCTATATCCTGAAGCAAATTTGCTGGATCACTTGGTGGTTTTGCTGCAACAGGATTGCCTGGCCAAGAGTTATTTCTTTATAAGCTCTATCTCATTCTGGCTTTTCACTGCTTGCTAAATGTACTTATCTGTACAGAGCCACAGAGGCATGAAACTCATTCTCCTGGGAAGCTCCATTTCTCCCTCACTGCCAAACTGCAGTCATTTTCCATCCACTTTGCTTTCTAAAAGCCACTCTTTCTCTCTCAGCTTCATTAGTTACCTCACTAACATGGCTACAGTTCCCTTATTTAATTTTTTTTTTTACATTAGGTGAGACAAGTGTTTGGGTGGGGGGCTTTAACAGCATCATCCAGGCACAGGTCCAAAGCACAGTGATGAGGGAGAGAATTAATCACCCCACTAAAATGATGAATGTTTTGTTTTGATCCTTTTGCATCCCACCACTGCATTTACACTAACAAGGTTTCTGTCTCTGACCTGCCAGCTCCTACTGTTCAGGAAGGTTTTGCCACACACTGTCATAATCACTAACAACTGCTTGGGTTTGAAGGTAATTGTCTTTATTTTCTGGTTCATGCTTCAGGAAAAATTAAAACTTGATGCTGAGAGGGAAAAACTAGAGAGGCTTCAGGAGCTTTACTCCGAGCAGAAGACGCAGCTTGATAATTGCCCTGAGTCCATGAGGGAACAGTTACAGCAGCAGCTGAAGAGGGTCAGTAGCAAGTTTCAAGATTGCACTAATTTTTTTTTCTTTTGTTTTGTTGACTTTTAATTTTCTTTTATTTGTTTATTTATTTTTGTAGTTAAGTGTAACATTTTCTCTTTCAAGTATCCAGTGTCTGGACATATTTGCAACTTAGAATTGTAATAGTCATGAGGGTTACGGATTTGTTTTTTTTTTTTTTTTATGGAATGCTTGTAATAGATTATGTGCATGACACCAAATGAGTAATGGGCAAATGTGTGGATTAGAAATCATTTGGTGTTGAATGTTTCTAAAGCTTTGGGTCACTTGCCTGTAATGAGCTCTTAGACCTGTTGGGTGATGTAGACGCTGTTGTGGTGGATGGTGGAACATCATTCTTTACTGTGTGAGCAAAGACAGGAATTGACCATCTGGGTGAAGCCATGGATAACTTCCTTTTTTCAGTCTATAACTTAGCTGTTAGCCTGAACTGTACTTGGAAAAATTCATTTTGAAGATTTTACCATTTACTAAGATAGCTTAATTTTGTTCTATATTCTCAACAGTGTCACACTGGTATAATTCAACTTTTCCTAAAGTCTAACTGCAGCTTGATTTTAGTTTGTATTATTTGTAAGCAGAAAAACTACAATATTATCAATGAAAGAAGCCTTACTTTCTGTGGAAAAATCTTAGTATTCATTAGCCTTAAGTGGGTTATACAGCACATATAATTAGCTTTAGCGGGTGGGAAAAATAATTCTAAAAGCATCAGTATGGGAAGCTCAAGAGGCCATCTAAAAGTTAAATATTTTTTTCTGTCTTGGGTGTTTATATGAAGAATAAAGGCTGTAAAAGCAGTAAGAAAAACAAAGGCTTTTCTGCTTTATAAGAAATATTCTTTAGATGTTTTATTTGCAAAATTATTTTTTGTTTTTTCAAAGAGCAAAAAATAAAAAAGCCCAGCTTTGGAAACCGCAATGTTAAATTCTCATTTGCTACAGAAAGTGTGTGCTGGTTTTTAGACACTTAGATTTTTGTATGTTATCTTAAAAAAAAGGGGAGTGTTATGTAATGTCTCATACATATTAAAAGGAAAAGGAAGCTTTCCCTCTGCAGTCACATGCTTGAATGTATTAATTCATGAAATGCTGCAGTCTTGTTGCTGTGGGATGGCAGTAGATCTCTTTTCATTATTGACCACCAAAAGACTTCTAAAAATGTGTTTGGTTAAATTTTCTTTTTTTTATTGTTTTTTTGTTCATTGCAAGTTGTCTTAATAATGATTTTGGATTTGAAAGTGGAACAAAACTTGAAATGTGAGGGTGTAGTTAAGTGTCCAATTAGTTTTACTCCATATTATTCCAGGCCAGTTGTAATGGGAGTTTGCTGTGGCTGCTGTGGTCAATGCAGTAGAGGTTGTCACTGAATTAGTGCCCAGCAGCTCTCAAACTCATCTCAAGTGTGAGAGCAATCATGAAATGATTGTAAGTATTGTACCCAAAATAGAGAAAATATCTTCCCCAAAAATAACTGGGCTCCCAACAAAAGAAAGACATGGATCTGCTGGAGTGAGTTCAGAGGAGGCCACAAAGATGAGCAGAGAGCTGGAGCACTGCTCTTGTGAGCAGTGGCTGGGAGAGCTGCCTTCAGCTGGAAAAGAGAAGGCTCCAGGGAGCCCTTGCAGCACCTTCCAGTACCTAGAGGGGTCTTCTGGGAAGCTGGAGAGCTGCCTTTTAAAAGAGATGGGGTAATGGCTTTGAACTGAAATAAAGGAGGTTCATATTAGATGTTGGGAAGAAATTTTTTTACTCAGAGGTCAGTATGGCACTGGAACAGGTGGCCCAGAAAACTTGTAGACTCCTCATCCCTGGAAGTGTTAAAAGCCAGGCTGGATGGGACTTTGAGCAGCTTGGTCCAGTGTAAGGTTCCCTGCCCTGGCAGGGGTTTGCAATGAGATGATCTTTAAGGTCCCTTCCAACCAAACCATCCTGTGAAATACCTGAGTCAGCAACACATTCTGTTGTGCTACTTTACTGACAACAAGGAGGGCATGAAGGAGACAAATTCCCTTGTGGTTTTCTGGGGCTTCAGTGCCTTGGTAATTTGTGCCCAGGGGAGTGGGCAGCCAATTTCACTGTAGCAGCTGGCTGCAAGGTGGGTCTGGAACTTGGGTTGGGGTTGGCAGCTGGCAAATTCTTGCTTCCCTGTGTCTGAAATGCACATACACTCTCCCTGTTGGGCAGGAGGTGTGTTTTAAATGCCCCCAGTTGGCTTTTTCATTATCAGTTGCCTTTTATGAAGTCTGTTCTACTGCCTCAGTAGCAATTATTGCTGTGTACAATAGGCTGAATTTACTGACTTTCATGGCCCCATGGGTTTTTTGGGGATGCTGAAGATATCTGACCAGTTCTGTACTGCAGGTAACTGCTTTCCTATGAATTTAACCCACACCTTTGCTTTTGATCTCTTCACTATCTCCTACAAGTGAAGACCACATCTTTGGAGAGAAAGGGAAAGATGCTTGTATTCCATGTAGTGACTTGGATTCTTCAGTTTCTGCATCCTGTCTTTCTCTGGTACACTGGAACCTGGTTTCAAATTCATTTTATAGAGACCTACCTTAATAGGTGTGTTAGGTAGGCAGGTTAGTAGCCACTAACCTTGGCCTTAGGTTGAAATAAGAAAAGGAACAAGTTTGCATTCCTTCCAGGATGTAGGTTTTCTTGTGTAGCAAGTCATGTCCTTATTTTAGACAGCCTTACCATTTACTAATGCTGCAATTATTAAACACACCCTTTTCTTCAGGATTCTGAAACTTGCAAGCAGGAATTCATATTATGAATAAACAGATGTTGCAAGAGGAAGATTAGTATTCATTTCTTGTGCTGAAAAACACCATGAGTTTTATCTTAGCATCCCTAAGCAGAAGGCAGGTGTGTTTTTCTTGGTTCATTTCTGCAGCATTCAACTTCTTCTTTTTCTGACAAAACATGATATCAGTCCAGGGGAATGCATAAAAGTGGGTTGATACTTTTTCTGAAGTACTGTACCTGCTGGCTAGGGTGGATGACTAGAGTCCTGAACTGCACAGAGAGCAATTTTCAGCAGTTAATTCCATGTGCATTCTCCAGGGGTACTGGTGTGATACTTTGTCCTTTTTGGTTGGAAAGGAAATGCCCTCTGAGTTTGGCATGTGACAGCCTCACCAGGTGGGTTCAGGCTTTGCTGGTGTCCCAGCCAGGCTACAGCACAGCCCAGCCAGCTTGGGAGGCTCTGCTTGCTCTGAGTGCTGCAGAACAACTCCTGCACTGTGCAGGTGCTTCTTGGCAAGGGGGACAGCAGGAGTGATGGAGAAAGGAACATTACAATCATAATTAGCCCTATTTGCTCTCTTATTATGCAAATAGTTCATTAAAAGTATTGCGATCCTGGTGAGACGTAGGAAATACACAAATATAATTTTAGGTTTGTTTGTTTGTAAGAACCTCTACTGTGGTGTCAGTGAAAGCATGATTATGTTTTTTTAATATTATCTTTTTCTTTTTTTCCTTAAGGATGCTGATATTCTGGACATAGAAAGCAAACACTTTGAAGATTTAGAATTTCAGCAGCTTGAACATGAAAGCAGGTTAGATGAAGAGAAGGAAAATCTGACACAACAGCTCCTGCATGAAGTAGCTGAATATCAGCGCAGCATTGTCAGCAGAAAGGTGAGAGTGCCAACACTCAATTAATTTGTTCTCTGTTGCTGAGCATAAAGGCAAGGAAATGGAATCTACAGTCTGCTCATCTGCAAGAAATAATGCAAAATGTTCCTCTTTGAAAGAGTTTTTGAAGCAGAGCAAAGACAATGGCCCAATGACATCCCACACAGTTCAAATAATGCACTTATCCAAGAAGAAAGGAATTAATAACATTTCATGCCCTGTGTGCATATTTCATGTGAAAATCAAACCCTCTAATTTGCTCCAGAAAAGTACCAAAGATTTTTTTTTTCCTCTTTAAGAAAGGAGATTTGTACTCTCTGAACAAAACTACAGTTATTTTAGGCTTCTAATTGATTTTGCTGTTTTGTTAAAGTAATAGTCAAATACCAAATTAAGAAAATACAGTTATTTTAAAAATTAGTTATAAAGGTCCCATCTCAATCAATTAAATGCCACTTTTTTTCAGAAATCAAAGGTTGTATCTCTAAACCAGTTCTGTTCATTATATGGATGCTTGTCACTACATTATCAAAGAATATATATAATTATTCTTTTGTCTCTTGAATAAGTTTTCTCTTTACTGTCTAATTCTTATTTAATTATCTCTTTCAGAGCATTGAGCTGTCATGCAAAAACTTATTTTCCTGCTGCTTAGTCACACATATGAATAAGTGAACTTTCATGAATAGGATCTTTGCTGCAGGTTGTCTTGAGATTTGAAAATAAATCATGTAAATTTTGATTTTCTTATATTAGGAAAAGATTTCTGCTCTCAAAAAACAAGCCAATCATATTGTCCAACAAGCACAAAGAGAACAAGATCATTTTGTAAAAGAGAAAAACAACTTAATAATGATGCTGCAAAGGGTAAGTTTTTTTTGTCTTTCAAACATTTTTAGCATGCAATAAAAGAGCATTTCATAGAATAAAAAAATGTAGAGCGCAAGAAGAGCATCAGTTGTGCACAGGATACCAAGTTGGTAATAATGTGACAGACATTCACCTTTAAAAAAAAGGAAATCTTTTGCTGTCAATCAGCAGATATTCTTAAGAGAAAACACTGCTGGTGTTTGATAACCAAGAGTGTTTTTAGAGGTGCTGTCTTTCCCACCCACATGCTGAAGCTGTGCTCCCTGTGTGCCTGCTGGGACTGCACAGAGTGCTCAGATCTTTGGCTTGTGATAGCCCCTGTGAGTCCATGAGATGAGTTACTTCATATCAGCTAACATCTGGTTAATGAGAAGCTGGCATGAACCCTTCACGTCTGTTTTATGTTCTGCTTTTAATCATGAGAGAAACCATGTTCAGCTCACTAAGCAGAATCATCATTTTCACAATGCTGAAGGAGCACTTACTTGGTTTGGCTGTGGTTGTTAAATAAAGTCTTTCATTTGTTTTTGTTCTCTACCTCCATTTTTTGTTCAGTTCTTTTCTAAAAGGATGAAGCTGAAGCTCTGCTGTGCAGTTTCGCCCTTCTATCCCAGTGTGTTTCTTCACATAGTTAAGGAAATGATTAACATTTTCACTACATGGCTGTTGGTATTTAATATAAAATGTCTGATTTTAACAGGAAAAAGAAAATCTCTGTAATCTGGAAAAGAAATATTCCACACTTTCTGGAGGAAAGGGATTTCCTGTCAGTCCCAATAGTCTGAAAGAGGTAAAGAGTTTCTCTGCTTTTGACGTTACCATAACTAACTTTGATACACAAGCACTTCAGTATGTAGCATTTAGTGAAGTAATCAAATCTTTACAAAGTAATTTCATACATTTTTTTTTTAACTTATTCATAGACGTCTAAATTCATCAGTGAGCAAAAATAGCTTCTCTTGACGTTCTTCTAAATGTAACTGGTCTTGCTTTAATCTCTTGCTGTGGAGAAATTATTGTTTTTATGTGTGTGGAGTGTGTGTCTGTCTAATTTTCTCAAAATAGACAATTAAACCTCATTGAAGTGAAGAAGAATGAGATCTGGGATTAGCTGTTCAAGTAAAAATACAGTTTTGGTCTTATTTTTGCACTTGTAGATTTTATCATTGCTTCCCCTCCCTTATTCTAAGGCTCTTTGCTAAAGCATGACAAATGTACATTTTGTTCTTTTTAAAAAGCATTGATTTGAAGACTTTGAGCTATTGTGGTTCTAAGATACGTATTGAGCTATTTATTTCACTTTTTTGAACTGTTAGAGAAAGCAGAAAATTTAGCATTTAAAATATACTGGTAGGCATCTATGGCTGCTTGGTTAACTTCTGCTTAAGAGTTCTGACTGGACTTGCTGGATCTGTTTGTATTGAAGCCCTGAACAAAGTCTGACACATCTAATGATGTAGGTGTCGCTCTGGGAACTTGGGGTCTTGAAGTCTAAAGCAACCTTTCAGCACCTGGGAACTGGGGTCTTGCTTACATGATCTCCCAGCTCCTAGTGTGCAGTTTCTCATGCCAATGGGATTGAGCACCCTCCCTTGCTTGCTTAGACTTTCAGTGTCCTAGGTTGTGTTCTGACCTGGACATCTGACCTCCCACCAGGACATCTGGCAAGTCTAAGCTTCATGTTTTCCTGTTGAGATGGATCTACCTATTCTCTCACTAGAGATTGGGTGCTGTCTGGTTGGTTTTTTTCACATACACTTCATGGCTTGTTTACATACCTCAAAATGCAGCTACAGTAAGTGAGGCTGCATTCTTTATAATGGATTATTCAGTGATGTCATTCTGATCACTGCAGTGAAGGCAGTCAGGACTTACTCCAATAACAGAAGGAACAGCAAGGGTACCTGTTTCATCCTCAGTGTTTCCATAGGCTCTGTCCTACAAAAGAAATACCTTTGTCACATGTCATGCTTGTCTTGGTCCAGTTTAATTCTTCTCGGACTGTTCTGGCACCTTTAAAAACCAGGCACAAAGACAGGCTTGCAGAGGCTGCTGGCACAGCAGCTCGTTTCACTGTGGGGCTGCTCATGCATCAGTCGAGTCTGTGGTCCAGTGTTTGCCAGCCCTCTTCACCAAAGCACACATTTGTAACCCTCTGCCATCCATTGTGAGCTGACTCACAGCCTGCACAGCAAGAGAGTAACTGCCTCACATAAAGAAGCAGGATGCTTATCCCGCTACTTAAATAAGCAAGGAAAATCAATGCTGTTTAAAAGTTCGGCATTAAAATAATTACTTTGGTGACTAATGTGACTTGAAACCATTTATTTAATTAAATGTAACAGGGATCTGAGCTAGTGTACAGCAGAGTCATTTGTTCCTTACTTACTTTTTTATCCCCCTTCTAAATCCTCACAGTCAAAACGGAATGTTCTTCACATAAAGGTGGAAGTGTTTATATCTTTAGTATTAATATTGCATTACAGAATTGCTGAGTTTTGGTTACTGATAAACTGCCACTACAACATGGTTAAGCAAGATTTATCTTTATTCATACTGGACTCTATTTTACTGTACTGTTGTCACATGTTTGGAGAGATAAACTTTAGTATCTTAATCAGTTTCCTCAATTAATGGATTATCAAATAATATGAGAGTTAAGATTTGCCTCCCATTTGTGGAGTGCTTTGTTCACTGTATGATACATAATTTTCCAGAATTGTCTTATCTGCTTGAAATAACTGATATCATACATTGAAAATTATGCTAATAGATAGTAATGTTGGTATTTCTTTTCAAGTTGTCTTCTATGATCATTGATAAATTTAGGCATTTCTAAAAAGAAGAAATACTATAGCAGTCTGTGGCTTCTCTTATGGAATTGGTGAAGTATACACACTGGTATGTCACTGTGTTGGTGCAGTAATAGACACTGCCCTTGCCACACACTGTCAGTGTGAAAGCAGCTTTACATCTTGATTTAAAAATAAACATGTTTCTAGCTCATCTTTATGACATCGCTTCAAAAGTGATTTACTCTTCCTTTTGCATAGCCTTGTTTTCTATGGATAAGACATTAGGACATTTGACTGTGTACAGCCTGGCATCCTATGCACAATGGATTAGAATCCATATTTTACTTTCTAAAAAACATTTGTGCACTTAATACCAAAATACACGCAATAACTACGTTTTGCCATCATATCTTCAATCTGCTTGCATAAATCTCAGCAGGCACACTAATGTTCCTGCCATCCCTATCCCTCAGTCATCATTTTCTGTATGACTGCTTAATTTAAAAAAAAAAAAAAGCAAATTGTCATGGCTGCAGGGCTAACACTAACAGCATCTTACCTGGTTCTTCTGGTAACATATAAAAGTTAGAAGTGTCTTCCAGACGATGCAAAAGGAAGATGTGTTAGTGTAATTTATGGGAATGGCTTGTCCTTATAGATGTTCTTCCCAGTTCTGTTAGTCATTCAATATACTCAAATTAGCCCAATAGACAAGAAACAAATCAGGTTATTTAATCAGAGCCAAAAAAATATTAAGATTTCAGAATAAGATTTATTCTTCCTTTTCACCCAGTCTGCTTTCCTGAGAAAGAACTACATAATTTCTAAAGGGTATTTGCATTTTAGTAAAATCTTTTGGACACTTAATTACATTTTGATTACACAAATGCTTTTGGAATTAAATTAAGAATAATTTTCAGAATGCAAGTATTTAACATTCAAAAATCTTGATGCTAATTTTATTTTATTTATGATGAAGTAGTTCAATGATAACAAATATTTGGCTGAATCACCCTAAACTAACTTTCATTGTACTGGATACATTAATACTCTTGCATGTCTTTTGGCTTTTGCTCCTTTTAACTTCTGAATTCCTCCTTTTAGGGCTATATCAGTGTAAGTGAAATTAGTGAGCTGTATGGCAATTCCACGAATATATCCCCTTCCACTCAGACCCCCTCAGATGTTGAAGCAGTTGCCACTGAGCCTTCCACGGCTGTGCTGACGAGCCAGCCACAAAATAAAGAGGTTTGTTTGAGAGACATTTCCCTTTGTTTGCATTGTTCTTTCATGGCTGCCTTTTTTATTTTCTTTATTTTTGATATTTTGGTAATTCAACATGTAACAAACTGACCCTAAAGCAAACTGCCCTCTGCCAGTTACCAAGTCAGATAACAGGTTAATAGTAAAGCTGAAGGACTGCTCCAGCTGTAAAGTGTCTTTGATGAGGTAAAAACCTGAATTTTTATGACCCAAGCAGCGCTAAGTGACAAATTTTGCCTGCCAAACACTGTAATGTAATGCACATTTGGGAAACCATCTGTGGACAAGCTTATGTCAACTGGACTAGTGGTGTTCAGGTGTTCATTTTGTAGCTTCTTATTCTTCCCCCCCTGCAACCTGGTAGAAGTATATCTTGAATTGTTCTGGGAGATGAATAGCTTCTACCTGTCTTAGCTGTTCCATGGAGTCTGTCCGGTCTGTTTTCTAGCTTACCTTCTTTTCTTCATTCTTTGTGAAATTTTGAATAAATCCCCTTTTAAAGGATCAGAATAACCTTATAATTGTAAAGCCACATGCTTTTGCATTGCAATAAGGCAGAAGCTGGTTTAGAATTTGGCATTTGTGTGCTACTTCTGGTAGCCCAGCATGCCTTGAGAGTTGCAATAGAGTACACCTCCTTTCCTGCTAAACGCTCCAACAAACACAGTGCTAAAACTGCAGCTTTTATGTGCCGTATCTTTTGAGAAATTCCAAAAAGAAAACTCTGTGTGTAATTTCTCTTTTTTCTATAAAGCTAAGATCACCTCTCTGTTCTGGATTTGTGTTTCCTCACTCTCTTTCTCCTCGCTCTATTGCTCAACTTCCATCAGTCCATTGGCCTGAGGTCATGGCTACTCATGTAGATGCTATTCCTTTATCTGATACACCTCCACCTCTGCCAGCTAAGAAACACCGCAGGCAACAACAGGTAACAGATTCAAAGCTGATAACTTGGGATTATTTCATTTTGTTTGCTTTTGTTATGGTGGCCACAAAGTTGATTTATGTGTCAGGACTTTAGAGTGATAGGCTGTAGAGTGTTGCACTTAAAGGCACTGCTCATTTAAAAATCAACATGATGTATTATAGAATGTTTCTAAACAAAAATTTACCTTATATTGCAGAGGCAAATATTAATATTCAGGAGTCATTGTAACTGTCAGAGGACTTGCAGCAATAATGCATGTGTGAAACCCTAAATTAATTTTTCATATACATTTGAACAATGCCTTTCAAGAGCTGTATTGGTTTTAAGCCACCAGTTCATTAGAATAATTTCTAAGGAAAAGTTTTCCTTTGTACTTGGGTTCCACCTGTACACTAGACTTGAATATTTAACACAAAAGAAAAGGTACAGGGACATAAAAATCCATAAAATGTACATATGAATTGAATGCATTTTTTTAAATCAGCATGAATTTAATGGGATGGAAAGCACTGTGAACCAGGAGTATGTTAGATTTTGCTCTTTCCAGACTATCAGTATTTTCCATATAGAGTATAACTGAGCAAGCACATCAATTCATTTTGTCAAAACTCTACCAAATTCCCCGTGAAGCATTTCAGAAGCCTGGAGGAGCGCAAGAAGCAGCACAGGGAGTGCTCGTACCTGAGCGACACCTTGCCCCGCAAGAAAACCACCCCGTCTGTGTCTCCCCACTTCAACAGCGCCACGCTGGGACGCAGCATCGCAAACAAAGTACGTGGCTGCTGCTGCTTACTGTATCATTATTATTATTATTATTATTATTATTATTATTATTGTTATTATTGTTATTATTATTCTATTATTTCCTCCAGCCTCTGCAGGAAATCCTCTGTTGGGTTAGAGGGAAGGCTGGGTAGCACCCTAAGCTTTATGTAACACCCCCAAATTCACGCATGACTTTTGAAATTACTTTGGGTTTATTAACAAATGGGAATGTATATGAAACCTTCTGTACTCCCAGCCATTCTTCTGACCTCTGGAAATGCAGTGCTGTAGTACATTAATCATAAATACATGATTTCTGTCTCAAGGATTGTATTTTGGGGTTGGTTTAAATTGATTCTAGAGGCATAACTTGTTTTCTTTCCTACTGGAGGCCTCTAAATGGTAAAGTTATATATAAGTGAAAATGCTCTTTATTTGTGACATGGTGAATCAATAAACAGCAGGAAGGTGGAGCTACTACTTTGAAAACATTTTGGCCTAATAGAGATTGTACACAATTGAAACATTGATGGCTGATTGATATGACATGACATTAATATCCATGACAAAGCACATTATTTTGCCATAAAATATGTCTTGAAATACAGTTTTAAGCACATATTTACAAAATTTCCTGCAGGGACATTTACCATTAGGACAGAGCAACAGCTGTGGCAGTGTACTTCCTCACTGCCTGGCAACCATGACCAAAGAGTCGGAGTCGAGAAGGATGCACAAAGGTAAGACCTTTTCATTGTTTCTTTTCTGTTTAAAATCAGTGTTCAGTTTTTCAGAAGTAAACCTGAAACTGTTGTTGCTATAATCAACAGGTCTGCAAAATAAAAGTTTATTTCTTTGTGACAAAAGCAAGCTCTAAATTAACTGATTTTTTAAAATATTGGCAAAATAAGAGGTTAATATTATCATGTAGGTGTATGTATAGTTTTTAAGTGCATGATCACCAAATATAATTCAGTAAACAAGAAAAGTATATTGAAAATACATGTTGTGTTAAGTAGGTAATTTCTGTGAGGGATTTTGAAGCAATATATTACATGTTCTTTCTTTTTTTCCCTTCCCTTTATTTTTAATGTTGGAATCTTAAGAATTGTTTTTCACAGGCACATGTTTTTGCCTGGATAAATACCCCAGAGAGAGATAACTTTGAGATGCTGTGACTGTGGTATTATAAGTAGTCTTAAATATTTGGGCTACAAAATAGGGAGAGAGCTGTTCTGATGGCTGTGTTTTTTAATAGGGACACAGCAATTCTGGATGCAGAAGCAAGCTGCAGCTCTGAAACATGATCTTGTAGGTTATGGGGGTTCTGTGTTGTTTGCTGACTTGAGTTGATACCTGTATTTTCTGCTTTAATGAGATGTATTATTCATCTGTGTCCCATCTTCAAAAGGAGGCACTCCTAGTCCATCTGTCAGTTTATTTTCTTTCCAGCATCTGCATCACCATTACTGATACCAGTGCAAGAGATGCTTGTGTAGAACTGCACTAACTGAGCCTGAGCTGAGCTAGATCCATCCCCTTGTTACAGGACTTGTCAGAGCTTGCAGCTCTTAAAGGTCAAGGCGATGACTCAGGGATGGAACAAGCAAGCTGAAAAAGGATCATGGCTTACTACAGCCCCTTTAGACAGCTGATCCACTTGTGATTTGTTGGTTTTGAGCTTTAGCTATGCAGCGGGCCTTACAAAGACCTGCAGTGTTGTGGCTTGTAACTTATTTTTACATATTTCAGGTGCAATACAAAAGGAGCTTCATGCTCAGCTTGGAAAGTGTCTTCGATATAATGTGTGTGCAAGGGTGGAATAGCTGGCAATTATGTTCAGACTCATCACTGTGATGTTATTTCAGTCTGAAAATCAATAGGGATGTTTTGGCTAAACTGTGACATGAGATCAAGTATTTAAAGTTGGAAGTATTTTCTGTAAAATGGCTGCAAAGAGTGTTAGTGTATGACCTAAAACACAATTTTAAAGTGTTGACAAACCTAACAGAGGCAAGGGTTTTAAAAATAGATCACTTTTAATGTTTAATTTTTTGGTCACTGTGCAATTAAGACAGTCTAAAAATAGGGTCAGATTTCTTGTCTTAAGAGTGAGAAAGAGAGAAGCCACACAAATCAAAATCTAATTATGGCCTGACAAAGAGAGGCAGGGGAGGAGAGAGATTTATTCATTGGGGCAGTTGGCATAGCACTTCTCATATGCTGTTGAGGAATCTTGTGCTCTACTGCTTGTCATACTAGTTGGCTGTTATTTTTTGAAAGATCCAGCAGTTTGAATGGAAATAGAAAATTATGAAGAGAGGGATTAATTTGTACTGAGAAAGAGGACAGTTCTAGATGTCCTTTACTGAAACAACAGCTTTTGCCAAAGCGAAACAGTGCTGCTGACAGGTGCTTTATTTGAACTGCCACAGGATTTTCAAAGTGTCATTAACAGGAAGGATATAGGAACACAAGGATCATTTGTGGCCTCTCTTAGTAGTTAACTCCCTTTCTGTTCAACCTCAAGCTCCCTGTATTTATTGCAATGGGAGGAACTTGAACAGTGTAACTGCTTTTCCACTGAAGTGCCACATTTCTAGGTAGGGAAAAGCTCCTTTGGGGAATCACACTACAAAAGTGTTTGCAGGGCTCTTTCTGCAGTGCAGTGCAGAACTCAGCAAGTACAGGAATATCCAAGTCAGGTAGCTGGAGTCAGACTCCAGAGTATTTCTATCCAGCTGTACAGAGAAACAGTCTTCAGGCACCTTTCTTTCAGCCTTATAAGTGAAGCCTTAATAGAAGTCCCTTCTGGTTTGAGCAGGGAAGGGACTGAGTTTAACTTAGTGAGATTTCTGGTTTCCCAGCACATTTCACACCCATACTCAGCACATGGAAGGAAAACAAACTTTCTTCAAAGTCAAAAATAAAGAAAGTGCATTCTGTGGAACAGTGAGATTTGGGTCGTGTTCTGAACATGATGTACTGCTTCAGAGTACCACACAGGACCACTGAAATGGAATATCATTGTCCATTAAAATTATGAAATCTTACTTGTCTTGCACTAATCAACAGGACTTGAGTCTGAGTAACGACTATTAATCAGACATCTTTAAATACATCTTTGAAAACCAAGCCAGATGTCATGTCAGTGGACATCCTTGGAGATGTTTTTTTAATTTCATCACTCAGTGATAAATGTTTATATTACAATAAATACAGTTTATTTATTGTAAAAGCACTCTTGAGGTAGATCAGGTTTGCCTTTTCACAATAAGTGAATATTTTTCAGAAGATTTACTGACAAATCGGTGGAACTCCATAAATGTATAGAGACTGGTTATACAAATCTTCCTGCTCCAAAAGTTAGTTGTTTACCTAGAAAAGGTTATGAATAGATAAAAAGTGTTTTCTATGTGTCATGTGTAGTGAGTCAGCACTTGCTTTCCTTGTGTTTCTTTCCCCACTTGACAGGTTTTCACACTCAGTTTTCTGTGGCCAAGGTGATCTATTGCAAACAACACAAGGGTCTTGGCTTCCTGATCCCTTGGGCATAGAGCTGCACCCAGTCAGTGCAGAGCCAGAGTCTCATGTGATAAATGCCACTTCATCCGCTCAGTCTGGAGCCCTGGCTATCAAGCAGTGACCCACACACTGCTATCCAAAGAGGATGATGTGCTCCAGATGTGGTGTTAGTGGCTTCCCATGCTCCTTAGGGCTGGACAGCATTGAGCAAAGTTCTAGACCAGATGTTCTGGTGTGTGCATGTAAATCTAAAAGCAACTGTATTCAAGGCTGGCTGGAGGCAGTAGCAGCTCAGCTGGTTTAAAGATATTGTCTGAGTGTTTTCATTAAACTAGTCATGGTCTGGAAGGAATTTTCTCTAATATGCTTTCTTCAGTTTTTCTTATTTCAATCCAAGAAGGTAACTGTAAAAGTCTGAGCTGAAAAAAAAAAGGCAAGTTAAAAGTGAAATCAGGAAATTGAAAACAGCCTCTTGGGTCTGAACATGGATTTCATGCATTTTCCTTTTCCAAGCAATATCTCTGAATAAATTTGAGCCTGGATGCAGTAATAAATATTTTCATGGATTTTTAAATACTAAATAGTCTTTATTCCAGGATTACCAAACCGTGTTCAGTCAGTCATATGAGTTCAAGGATTGTTATTGAAAGAAACAGTCACTGTCAGTAATCATGGGCTCAGTTAAGGGCAGCATAAATGTTTTAGAGGACACATATTTGTTATAAATCATTAGTGGAAAAAGGTATTTCTTAGCAGCCATTCATGAGGTAATTTTGAAAGACTGTATTTATAAATTCATCTGTGGCCATGCCTCTGTAACCAAACCACACACAAAGACAGGATGAAGAAACCAGTACTTGGCATGCTCTCGAGACTTTGCCCTGTGCAGGGGGATGCCTGGAGCTCCCAGGGAGCGCTGGGTGCTGAAGCTTGCACAAGGACGAGCAGCAGCAAGGAGAGGGGGCTGGCTAATGCAGTCCACTGACTGCAGGAGGGACTCAGAAGGGAAGAAGGAATGGTTAGCTGGGAATCGAGGTGTAAGACCAGACAGCCCTGGGAACAAAGCTGTTGGGACAGAGAATTTAGGTACCAGCAAGAGGATTATTTGTGTCCTTTCTAAGCTTTGTATGAAAAAAAAAAGTATACTGCAATGCAAGCAAGGGATATTTGTACAAACAATCTAGAAAGTTTTCAACACAGTCCAGCTTTTTTGTTTGTTTTTCACTCTTTTTCTTGTCGAACTCAGGAAAAACAAGAAAAGGTATGAAAATATCTCCTTCCCTGGCTGTATTTCTCATGTGATGTTTTTGCAAAAGTTGCATCAGCACTGTCAAGTAATTCCTAGACTCTTGAAAAACTTTAAAATAATTGTTAAATAATGACAGCATTTCAAAAATTCTTTTTCTCCTGCTGTCAAATAACCTGTCACAACAAAACTTCTGACTTAAGCTAATATCTGCAGAGCCATGGCTTTGCACAGGCCTAATTTTTTGCTTCTTTGCTCATAACCACACAAGTAGAGCAGAAAATTTAGAAATCTTTGCAGCTCTGTGGGTGACAATGACAAGGTAGACAGACTTGGGCTTCCTACTTTGGCATGTTTCCACACAACAAATGCATCTTGACATGTTAATGTCAGTCTTTTAAAAAGGATAAAAAAAAAAGAAAAAGAAGAAAGAATAGGAATAAAAGAAAAATATAAGAAAAATGTAATGGGATCATTTTCATAAAATACTAGAGGGTTTTTTACATACTTGACAGTGCCACTTTTAATAACAGCTTTCACCTTTAGTTCTACTCTCACCATAATTTTGTGGTGGTATTACCTGGATTTTGTGATTCTGCAGTAACTCCTTTGGGAAACTTTAATTACGTGGTTTTATGAATTTTTGCAATATTTTTCTGAACTGTATGGCTGTTAACATTGTTAAGTTTACAGGTTTGCTGCAGAGCAGTGGAACTCTGTAGTAAAACCAATGCAACAACAAATATTTTAGCTCTTGTATCAGGTTAGACTTAACTGATACAAATCTTGGCTTGTGGGAAATTTTAGTTAAGTGCTGGATCTTACAAGGAGTCTAATATTTTTAAGTGCATGTTGTGTGGATAGGCACCTGAGCAATTAAAAATTCCTTAAACAACAGATTGTGCCTGCCCAGTGTGAAGGTGTGGCAGTAATGGGGTTGGTTGTGAAGCCTCCTGGTGGGGTACGCAGCTGATCCTGAGCTTTGAGCTGCCTGCTGCTTACGGCATGGAGATAAAAGGAGAACTCTGAATTATGCTTTGTTTCTCTGAATGCATCTCATTTTGCAACCTAACAAATGTTGATTTCTTCCAGTGTTTAGTTGTATTTGCATGATTGCATAAATTTGACTGATTAATGTTTTCCTCAAAAATGGGTTCTTTATCTTAAGGGGTAGAGTGTTTGTAGCACTGCTATGCTGCTCTATGCCTTTTAGATGGGTTTCTTTTTCAGTAAAACATGAAATATGGAATTAAAATTTCTAAGTAGGCAAGGATTTGTAGAGGGCTCAACAGGAAAACATGCATTTGAATAAAGTTCTTTCAGTAATTTGTTTTTTCTCTCTTTCCCTAATGAATCATTGATAACCATTTCACAGGAGCAATTAGTCATTCCAAAGGTTCAAGTATGAAAGGTAATTGCTCATCTGCAATAACAGAAGCATTTGCCAAAATAAGGGGGGAAAAAAGCAAACCACACATGTGAATCAGTAACACCTGTGTTGTGTGATGCTATTATTTTTGACTGCTGAGGTGTATTTGTGTCCCTTTTGTCTCTTACTAATCAATGTGATTGAATTTTTGATTGAAATTTAGTGTTCTTTTAAATGGCAAGTGAGTCCTCTTAGTTCCTTAGAAGCCAGCTTTAACTGTCTTCATGAAAGCTTTGTATGGTACAGAGGGAAGTGAGGAAAATACTACCTTGGAAATGCTTGTAGGGCACAGTTTCTTTAATGGCATGCTTTAATTATTCAGCTGAAGACACACTTTTCAGATAACTGCACTTGTTGGCTCTCTGAACTGGTACTCTCCCAGCTCTGGCATGGCAAAAAACACCAGAAAAGAACCTTGTATGCACAGATAGGGAATGAGAATAAGGCAGAAAAATACTGCACTTTAAGCATGCTTTCTTAACATCAGTGTCTTAATGGTGTCTAGGAAAAATTTTTATCTGGACTTGCTGCATTTGTACATTTGTGCATTTGTGCATTTGTGCATTCTTCCCATGTCTACTTATATTAAATATGGGGAATGTCAGTGGCGGCCTTCCTGTAAGAATGTGAGGTTTTCATGTAGTCTGTCAGTCCTTCCTAATCTCCAGCTCTGCCAGCAGCTCAGAACTTGGGTCAGAAATGTGCAGAGAATATTACAAACCTAAATATCAGAGCTATGAGGAAGTCTCACTTCTTTCATTCATTGAACGGAAACATGAGCAGTGTGGTTGTATTTGAAATCATCGATGGAACAGCCTTAAAAGGGCACTGTAAAATACTTCAGCAGTTAAAATGACAGCTCCTCCTCAGCAGGCAAGCTCAACAACCTCTAAGCCTGCATCACTTTCAAAGAGCAACAGAGACATGAGATAAAAATAATTGTGAAGAGACATTTTCAAAGGACACATTGCCAAACAGAGTTCTCTGTGTTCAAGAAGGATGACTTTTCAGAAAAAAAAATGTTTTTGTGGAAAAATAACAGAAGAACCTTTGCATGAACCTTATTTTTCTTCAGAATCATTGGGCTATAAGGATCTGCTTCAGTCCTGTAGCGTGAATTGCAATTTCAAAACTCCAGCAAAGTACCTCTACACTAGTAACTATGATTCTATAATAAGCAGCCTGTATTATTTCAGCTGAAATTAAGAGTCCAATTGCAGTTACCAGAAAGCAAAGTTTACCAAATAGACAAAAAAAATATAAATCCATATTTACTGAAGTAAACCAGACAACTACTTAAGAATATTGCATATCAGGACTTTTTTCTTTTTTCTCTAATTTAGTCCATGTCATTTCTTCTAAATTCCTGAATTTAACTGCATTACTTTCCAAATTAGGCCTAATTTTCATTTTAAAATGTAAATTTTATTTTTTCAAATTACATTTTCTTAATTCACATACAAGAACATATATTGAAAAGTCAACTATACTAATGTGCATATATTTGAATCCATCATAGCTAAAACAGGTATTTAAAGCTTTTATTTCAGTGTGATTAACTTGTAAAATTAAATAATGTTGTAGCACCTTGGTCACAGTGCAGTAAAGACTGAGGTGATGTTCAAAATGCTTGTGCTGCTAACAAGTTATGCTCCTGTCGCATAATTTTGATGTGAAATCAGTGTTTCCTCTGTTCTTTATAGGGTATAACCATCAGCGTATCTGTGAAAACCAAAGGCAGAAGTCTCCAGAATTCTACAGCAGAACAGCATCGGAATCCAATGTGTATTTGAACAGTTTCCATTACCCAGATCGTAGCTACAAGGACCATGCCTTTGACACATTAAGCTTAGACAGTTCTGACAGTATGGAGACAAGCATATCAGCATGCTCACCAGATAACATTTCCAGGTAAGTCTTCTTTCCTTCTGCTCCTGCAGTGGTCATAAGGTCATCATGAACAAAAAGAATATGTTGACACTGGGATAGTGTGGATGCTGCTGATTGGTTAAGAAAATGTAAGATCATTAGACAGCCATCATATTTGTCTAGCTCCTCATAATCAGGTTTAACTACATCTCACCTGTTTATTGAAAGATGGAAAATAAAAATATGGAAGAGTTAAGTGATAATGCTGAAGTTTACAGAGCAATCAGTGCTTCCTCACGTGATCACTACAGGGAAGGAATTTCCTCCGATGGGAAATTTCTCAAGGACACGTGCCATTGATGACCTACACTTGTTCTACAAGTCCAGTGTGTTAACCAACTAGATGCTTAAGCTAAAACACTCAGGCTTCCTCCAAATGTCTTTTTGCCCTTTCCTCTCCCTTTTCTGGATCAGTAAAAATGAAAAGACGATGCTGAAAGGCTTGCTTTTCTCATCTTCAGAAACTGTCAGTTCAGACGCCATTTCTCAGATGAAAGGAATTTCCATGATCTGTGTTAAAAGTCCAGATGAGTCTCAAAATTGTGTGCAAACAATTTTCTGCTGATAGTCTGTTTTTTATTCCTGACATTATGGTAATGCTTTCATTCCTGCTCACAGTCCTGCCCCAGCAGTTTCACAAGCATAAATAGAGGCTGATCATTAAGTACAACTTTGTCACAGCACTATGAATACCTTGTGAACACAAGGGCAGCTTTGTTGGCTAGCACATAGTGTTTTACTTAGCATCTGTTTCCTGTGGCAGGGAAGCCCTCTGATTTCCCCTTTTAGTCATTGTCACTGCAGTGTTAAGAGTTTCAGAAAGTACCAGTGGCAGTCATTCTGCTGGCTGTTTTGCTTGGGCTTTTTTGCATTGCTTGGTGTTGGCTTTGGTTTTTTTAAAGGAGAAACATTAGGACTTGGGTTTTGAGGATTTCTGTTTTAAATGGATAATCAGCAAGTTTCTGGTAGCTAGAGACAGGCTGGGAACTAACTCAGCATTGAGCTAATGTGCCAGTGATATGAAACCTTTCTTTCTCTCACTTCCTGCTCTAACCCTTTGGAAGGAGGATGGTGTGTGTCTGAGCTTATCATCCTGTAAGTCCAGTCTCCAGCCCCAACAGCTGTTGAATTTCACTGGTACTGTTTGCTCTTCTGCCTCCCTCTGACTCTGACAGCCAATGCCAGGAGGAAAACAAAAGAAAGCAAATAGCTCAAATCAATACAAAAACCAGAAAAAGACCCTTTACAACTGATGTTTCTGTTCCTCACAAGGCAAATTTTGGTGAAAGAAAAAGAGTGTGAACTGATTTTGTTGATAAAATCTGGAAGATGGGCAGTTAATTTTTCTTGATAAAATTTCCCTTAAGCAAAATTAATTCAGACTGTTTTAGACGGTGTTTGAGAATATTTTCTAGCTATATTGGACATTAAAAAAACAATTTATGATGCTTTGTTCTGACCAATTTAAAATGCATAATATATTCTACCATGTTTAGGGTGAGAAAAACACTTTTTTTGTAGAGATGCATAAAATTTGTGGGTGCTCACAGTACAGAAGAAACAGAACTGCTGTAGTCATTCATCAGCTCGCCAAACATACCTCTTTTTTTGTTAGTGGCTACTGCACTGAATTGGATCTGAACACTGTCAATTTCATTCTTAAATTAGGTTGGACTGCAAAATATTTCTTTAAATACCAACTATTGATTTAAATAAGAAATAATGGGGGGTTTTTTGCAGTGCTAGCACTTCAAACGTTGCAAGAATAGAGGAGATGGAGAGACTTCTCAAACAAGCACATGCTGAAAAGACTCGGCTGCTTGAGACCAGGGTAAGTGTAATTTTGAGTAATTAAGAGTAAGCATGAAAGTTTAGATACAGTAATTTCACGAATACAAGCCGCACCAATTTGACCAAAATTTTGGTGGAAACCCGGAAGTGCGGCTAATATTCCGGGGCGGCTAATACATTAACAAAATTCTAAAAGCTGCCAACACGGAAGTGAGAGCCCGCGGCAGCCCCAAGCCAAGCTGGAGCCCGGCCGGCCCCGGCAGAGGTGGGAAAGCCTGGCAGAGGCGGGGCCAGCAGTGTCAGGGGCGGGCGGCAGAGCCTGAGCCAGCAGGGCGGGGGAGCCCGGGAGAACTGGGGCTAGCAGTGCAGGGGAGCATGGCAGAAGCAGGAAGGCCGGCGGGTGGGGCTGCCTGGCAGCGGGGGAAGCCCAGCAGAATCGGGGCCAGCAGCGTGGGGGAGCCCGGCGGTGCGGGGGCCTGCAGTGCCGGCCAGGGCGAGGAAACGCGGCGGCGGTGCAGACGGGAGGGGGCGGCCGGCGAGCCTGGTGGCGGCGGCGGCAGCCCTGCCGGCGGGGCGAGCGAAAGCGCCGCTCGCGAAAGCGCCGCCGCTCGCGAAAGCGCCGCCGCGAAAGCGCCGCTCGCGAAAGCGCCGCCGCGAGCCGCGAAAGCGCCGCTCGCGAAAGCGCCGCCGCGAGCCGCGAAAGCGCCGCTCGCGAAAGCGCCGCCGCGAGCCGCGAAAGTGCCGCCGCGGGGCGGGCGCGGCGCGGGGCGGGCGCGGCGCTCGCGAGGCGCGGCGCGGGGCGAGCGAAAGCGGCAGCGGGGCGGACGGCGAGCCCGGCGGCGGCAGCCCTGCCAGCCGGGCGAGCGAACGCGGCAGCGGGGCGGTGCTGACGGGAGAGGGGGGCCAGCGAGCCCGGCGGCGGCGGCAGCACCACCCGGCCAGCCCCGCCGAGCCGTGGCGCTGAGCTGGGCCACCCGGCCCCGTCGGCAACCATGAGCGGGCCGAGCCTGCCTGGCCCCGCCCCGAGCCAGTAAAGCCCGCTATGCCGCGATCCTGTTACTAATTGGCCAATTTGTGAAAGCTGCGCACGGATTCTCGCGACGAACGAAAGTGCGGCTAATATTCGGGGTGCGGCTTATCTGTTGACAAAGACAGCAACATTGTCGAGGCACCGGGGGTGCGGCTTATAATCCGTGCGGCTTGTATTCGTGAAACTACTGTAATATTCTCCTAATGCAACATAGAAACCTACCCAGCTTATACCTAATAGACACTTTAAAAATACCTCTTCCCCTTGGCTTCACCTCACACTACATGTGCCCATGTGCAATATCTGCTACCTCAAAGGACAAGTTGATGGCAAAATCCCCAGAAACTTGGGCAGCATTGGTTTGACATCTGCTGGGGGAGCTGCTTAAGAACTTTCATTTCTATTTCATGATCTATTTCTTACTCCAAATTTCAGTCCAATGTGCTAGATATGTATTTCTGCATACTTAAGGAACAGAAAAGTATTTAGCCCTAGCTTAGAAATGACATTGCCAACTACAGTTTTGCATATAATTGAAGTTCTATGTGTGCTGTGGTATTTAGGAACGGGAGATGGAAGCTAAGAAACGAGCTCTGGAAGAAGAAAAACGCCGCAGAGAGCAACTGGAGAAAAGACTGGAGGAAGAAACGAGCCAGAGGCAAAAATTAATTGAAAAAGAAGTCAAAATACGTGAAAAACAAAGAGCACAGGTCAGATATGGGGATGTGAAATGGTTTTGGAGAGCAAGATTTCCCCTTTGTATACAGAAAAGGACTAAGTGTATTTCTGCCATTGGTAAACAGAACTGCTTTCAGCTAAACAGATGGATTTAGTATTTCTGAGGTGCAGTTTTTTTGCTAAAAGTATTTTTGGGCTCTTGGAGCCAAGTATTCATTTAAAATTAGATAACAGCATAGGTATCTACTTAGCATTTTATATATAAGGTATCAATATTAATCCTATAAAGTTTGTTACTGAATATGGACAGGACAGAATTTTTTGGCCAGAACAATAGAAATTTTTGTGGTTTTTAATTTTATAAACCATTGGTGTGGAGTTGGTGGGGTTTTTGTTTTGATTTGCTTTTTCTTTTAATACATAAAATACCTTTAAATTATACCGTGAATTATTGCTTCCAAACATTTGACCAAAAAGAAAAAGACAAACAAAGAAGTTTTTTCAGCTTCATACCTACAGTAGGGAGTAAATATTATTTTTTCTAAAGTTAATGGGACTGTACAACATGATAAACATTACTTAATTTAAAAAGTGTTACCTCCTACATATTTTTGCTTCTTTGGGCTTAGAGGTACCTTGAGTTTTCTTCAGGCTTAGGGTCTTACCTATTTGTTTATTCCTCTAAAACCAATAATATCTACAAGGTACAGCAAACAGACTAGGCAGTCATTGCTAGTATGCCAGAGCAAGACAATGTCTCCACCTTAATAGAAGTATTTGAGTGCAGAAGATTCCATATCATATTGGAATATCTTTCTGTTTTCAATTGTGCTACCTTTGCTGATGTTTAGCCAGCTGTGTAGCAAACATATTAATTCATTTGGTTTTATCTAAAATGTAATCAGCAATACTAAATTTTACTTGCTTGCCTCCTTTTTTCCTAAGAAATTTTGTTGACAACTCAAGTATGGCGTAAACAACAATGCAATGCTGGTATCTTTAGCCCAAATTAGAGCAGGCATGTGTCACAATAGAATGTCCTGTCAGTTACTGCTAATTGTCAGACTTGGCAGAGAGAAGAAGACTGAATTGGCAGGAAGACAAAAATGTATCTGTCAAAAATGACTGATTTTTTTCCTTTTTGTTTTCTTTATACAGTGAGACCATTTCTTTTTCCCCAGCATGTTTTGACCCTTAGAAATGTAAATGAGAGGAAGGAGCTCCACCTTTGCAGTTGCCAGAGCTGGTGCCAGCTCGTATCATACGGGACTGCATAATTTTAGAAAGGTGCTAGGAGTTCTTGTGAACAACACAGCTCCTATTGCACCAAGAGGCTCTTAAGAATGCAGTGAGGGAAAGTCCCTTTGATTTGAGACGCACAGTGGGATTTAACAGGCTAACTTGAGGAATGGAGCAGGGGCAGATTAGTTTCTTCAGGTCACTGACTAACCTGGAGTCCAGGGGTAGAGATAGACAGGGAGACGCTCCTTTCACAGATCTCTGAGAGATCTAAAATCAGCTTCTCTTCCAACATAGCCTCCCTCTGCCTCAGCTGCAGCAGGAGCCTCCTCTGGGAGACCTGCCTTCTGTGTTTAAAGTGAGGAGGTTGTGACAGTGCATAGACTCTCCAGGCACAGAAAACAACAATATTCCCTCAGTTGGCAGAGGTTCCAAATCACTATCTCCTCCTGCTTGTCCCAGCTGACACTATGCAGGCTTGGTGCAGAGTCTTGAACTGCAATCAAGAAGGAGGCTGTCCCTTGCAGAGGGATGCACTGCAGCTCTCTGTACTGCACTGGGAACTAGTTATCACAGCTAATTTGTTCAGCAGAAAATAATTCTGTTTTGTTCACTGCAATCTCTGTGAAACTAACTGGCAATTACACTTCATTCCCATTATCAATATTTCCTGCAGTTGCATGTTCTTAATATTTATATATTATACTCTGCATGAAAATACCTGTAGCAGTAGAATTAAAATTAAAGAGTGACATGTGTGCAGTGAGTATTTGATCCAGAGAAATAAAGGGTTTGCTTAACATCCTGCCTGTTAAGTTCTTGGACTTCATCTATGGCAGCAACAAACCTTTACATTTAATTAATGTCTTAGAATTAAAAAAAAAAAGTTAGCCAGAATTAAAAATATTGTGTAGGACAACTTTTCTCTGCTGTGGCCTTCGTTTTATCAGCTTATCAGCTGTTGATTTCAAGAAAGTTCTATGCTCTATTTGGCTTTTACAAAGTTATCCAGCACTGTAATGTTAGAAGTTTAAAGAATTTTTCTTTTAAAGAAAATTAGAGCTGCAGTAAAAGCTCCTTATTTTTCTTATATTTATTTTTTAGACTCTGTGAGCAGTTTGCAGTTATGTCCTCTCAATAGCAGGCGCAGGACATGATAAGACTTCTCTTAATATGATTTTCTTCTCTTTCCTGCAGGCCCGTCCCTTGACGCGCTACTTGCCCGTTAGAAAGGAAGACTTTGACCTACGGAGTCACATTGAAACAGCCGGGCACAACATAGAGACCTGCTACCACATTTCTCTCACTGAGAAGACCTGCCGAGGCTTTCTGATTAAAATGGGAGGAAAAATTAAAACGTGGAAAAAACGGTGGTTTGTTTTTGACAGAAACAAGAGAACTTTTACTTATTATGCAGGTAGGTTGTGGGATTGCTACTAGGATACATCTGTTCTATTTCCTTATCAAACTCAGCTGAGTTATGAACAAGTAGGGAGTCCGGATAAAGCTTAGATTTCCACTTTGTCCATTCACTCATGAGGTCATGTGAGCCCTTCCCTGTAGCATTCAATCCTCATGCCAGGTAAGGCAGAATTGAGCGTACAAAAGAAAGGAGGAGATGCAGACGGGCAAGAGAAAAAATTGAAGGTGATCAACTTACAAGTACATAGAATAATGGTTCCACATATTTTATTTTTAAATATTATGTACTTCCTCCAGTGACTGAATGATTTCTTGTACCCTTCATACAATAATACAATTTGTTATACTTACAATGAAAATTGAAGTGAATGCTTCTGCAGTCATGTGCTTAATGTGAAGAAAAGGTTTTCAGGAAATTAAATATACAGGGGTAGACTTGCTGGGTTTGCCTTAATTTGAAAGTGTAAGGAATTTCAGATGAAGAATACGCAATACTCCTAAGGTGTTTGTGTACACAAGGTTGTGTGACACAATATCTGGAGCCATTATAAGCATTACATTACTTCATTACCTTAGGGTAAACTCAGAAATGGGGAATTTAAGAACATATTTATTTCTCCAAATGCTCTGCAAATATACACATGGTTTGACTTTGAAGTTTCAGTTCTGAGGAAGCTGCAAAAATAACATTGTGCTCTGAATATTTATTGTGCAGAGAGGCCAGAAAGAGGCATATGCAGGATGGTCATTGCTGAGGCACAGAAGAATACACAGAGTATGAAAACCACCCAGTTTCATTTACTTCACTGACATAACTGCTTTCCAGAGACTCATAAGGAGCTTAAAATTGAATTCATTACATTCATTCCATACCTTCTGAATATTTCTTACTAGTTTGCAGTAATACAATGAAGAATGTAGCAAACATTTTATTTCGCTCTTAACATCTGGTTTATTGGTTAGGAAGGCCTGTAACACACAGTACTGTGTTCCCATCTAGTACTGATTTTTTTTGGTCTTTTTTTAGTAGTTATGTTAACATTTAATGGTTTCAATTTTGAGTGCAGTACAGTTGCCATAATGTAATCTCAATTACCAAAGAAAACTTTTGCTAATGTCTCAAGGACTCCAGCCAACAAGCACAGTTTTATGTGGAGTCTGCACCAGCTGCACTAAAATGCTGCTGCTTGTATGAGGATCCATCTAGATCTTTAAATACGAAGTAGATTTCCAAAATAAATATTGGTGCTGTAAATTCAGAGTACAGTAATTTCACGAATACAAGCCGCACCAATTTGACCAAAATTTTGGTGGAAACCCGGAAGTGCGGCTAATATTCCGGGGCGGCTAATCTATTAACAAAATTCTAAAAGCTGCCAACACGGAAGTGAGAGCCCGCGGCAGCCCCAAGCCAAGCTGGAGCCCGGCCGGCCCCGGCAGAGGTGGGAAAGCCTGGCAGAGGCGGGGCCAGCAGTGTCGGGGGCGGGCGGCAGAGCCTGAGCCAGCAGGGCGGGGGAGCCCGGGAGAACTGGGGCTAGCAGTGCAGGGGAGCATGGCAGAAGCAGGAAGGCCGGCGGGTGGGGCTGCCTGGCAGCGGGGGAAGCCCAGCAGAATCGGGGCCAGCAGCGTGGGGGAGCCCGGCGGTGCGGGGGCCTGCAGTGCCGGCCAGGGCGAGGAAACGCGGCGGCGGTGCAGACGGGAGGGGGCGGCCGGCGAGCCTGGTGGCGGCGGCGGCAGCCCTGCCGCCTGGCGAGCGAAAGCGCCGCCGCTCGCGAAAGCGCCGCCGCGAGCCACGAGCCGCGAAAGCGCCGCCGCGAGCCGCGAGCCGCGAGAGCGCCGCCGCGAGCTGCGAGAGCGCCGCCGCGAGCCGCGAGCCGCGAGAGCGCCGCCGCGAGCCGCGAGCCGCGAAAGCGCCGCCGCGAGCCGCGAAAGCGCCGCCGCGAGCCGCGAGAGCGCCGCCGCGGGGCGGGCGCGGGGCGGGCGCGGCGCTCGCGAGGCGCGGCGCGGGGCGAGCAAAAGCGGCAGCGGGGCGAGCGAAAGCGGCAGCGGGGCGGACGGCGAGCCCGGCGGCGGCAGCCCTGCCAGCCGGGCGAGCGAACGCGGCAGCGGGGCGGTGCTGACGGGAGAGGGGGACCAGCGAGCCCGGCGGCGGCGGCAGCACCACCCGGCCAGCCCCGCCGAGCCGTGGCGCTGAGCTGGGCCACCCGGCCCCGTCGGCAACCATGAGCGGGCCGAGCCTGCCTGGCCCCGCCCCGAGCCAGTAAAGCCCGCTATGCCGCGATCCTCTTACTAATTGGCCAATTTGTGAAAGCTGAGCACGGATTCTCGCGACGAACGAAAGTGCGGCTAATATTCGGGGTGCGGCTTATCTATTGACAAAGACAGCAACATTGTCGAGGCACCGGGGGTGCGGCTTATAATCCGTGCGGCTTGTATTCGTGAAACTACTGTAATTGAACTCTGAGTATGCTTTAGTTCTGCCAGTGCACTGAACCAAGAACTTACCCTGAAGTCTGACAGCTTAGTGCAGCGACTGAAGCATCTGCACTTTCTGAATTGAAGCATTCAGGGAACTCTGCCAAGACGCTTTCGGTGGCAGCTTGTGGGTACCTGAAATAGTCTGGTAACCAAGCCCCAGGTGGGGCTTGGAAAGAGAATGGATCCCCTGCTTACTTGTAGTGCACAGACAGCAGACATCACACTTTGTATAGTTCTGTGTTTATCTCAGTGTAAGTGTGCTGTAATCTCATAATCCCATGCCTCAGTGCTTCAGTTCTGCTTCTCTGGGGACTGGCAGAAAGATTCCCAAAGCTGCATCGCGTGCTCTCTGGGATTTCATTTTGCCATCATATGAAGCTTTCAGAATTGCCTGCAGCTACACACAGGATGTAAGCTGAGTTCCCCAAGTGTTTAAATGACAGCAGAATCCCTCATGGGACTGATAAAGATGTTCTGCATGACTGTTCAGTATTGAGATGACACCATGACTTGGGGGCAGAAAACATTATATTCCCCTAATACAGAAGTGCTGGCAGTGAAAGGAAGTTTCATATTCAGTGTCCACATGCAGTTGGGATGCTTTTTAACAATTTCTCTCTCCACTGCAGGAAAACGGAGGGTGGATGCCACACTGCCCTGCTTTTTCTAGGGAAAAATTATAATGGTGACTCTTAAGTTCACATGTGAAGAAGCATTTTTTTAAAAAAGTACATGCACAAAGCTTTGCTGTCAGATTGTACTGAAAATTTGATTACTGTTACAGTTTTCCCTTGAAGGCAAACTGGAGGTCTTAGCCTGTCTGAAGTCTTGCTGATTTTTATGGAATTGGAAGAGTAGATGAATCTGAGAGACACCTGTCCTTCTGTGAGCTAATACCCTCCATAACATTTAGACACTTCAGTGAAGGGAGTGACTTGCAAATAGATGAGGAAATTACAAAAGCTTTTATCCTTGGAAACTAGGTGAAAAAGAAGACATATTAAAATAAAAAATACATCTCTTAACAAAACCAACAAACTAGTAAAAAAGGTTGAAGGTTTCCTGGGATTCCAGAAGAACTGAAAGTCAGTTATTTATCAGCTGAACATATGGAAATGCAAATTAAGCTTTTGCTTTTTACTGTTCATTTCAGTTCTGAAGTCATTCTCTCTTTTCCATTTTAGACAAACACGAAACTAAATTAAAAGGTGTAATATATTTTCAAGCTATTGAAGAAGTCTATTATGATCATCTAAAGAATGCATATAAGGTAAACTTTGTTATTGCTGTTTTAACCACATATCACATAGAGTACCCAAAGCATGGTAGCTGCTGTAAAATTAAAGGGAGAACTAACATTATTGGGGAAAAATAAAAGAAACAAATACTAAATGCTAAAAAGAACCCTGGGGTGGATGAAAAGGAAGAGGAAGCTAATCAGTGATCAGCAGTGTTTCGGGGTTTTTTAATACTGATGGAAGCAGAGATAAGTGTCTACCTGCAAAGTGGGATTTGCTTCAAGGAGTTCCTTAGCCCAGTGGCAAGACCACTGAAGTCAGTGGCTTGGACAAGTCAAGGGCTGGCTGCATGCCTCTGTGCCAGGGATGGAGTTAACTGTGCCAGCAGCTCATGGCACCCCCTGCCTCTCATCTGTAATTTTAATAAGCTGTGAACAATTTGTGAAAGCCACTGGACAGAGTGGGGGAGTTAGTTATTTCGGCATGAAACAACAGCTTGGAGCCCTGTAGTACCGTACAATAGTCTACTGGGGAGATGCTGTAAAAGGTGTTTATGGTGGCTGCAAACACTTTAAATGTATCTCTGGTGCAATATAAGATCCAGTGCACAGCATTTTATCTTTCCTTTTAATCCTATTCATAAATATCCCTGTAAGCATCTCCACTTCTGGTACTAATAACTGGTGCTGAATTCACTCTTTTGATATGTTCTTTGTGTTTTATTCTAGAGTCCCAACCCCTTGCTGACCTTCAGTGTTAAGACCCATGACCGCATCTACTACATGGTTGCTCCTTCTCCAGAAGCCATGAGGATATGGATGGATGTGATTGTTACAGGCGCGGAAGGCTACACCCACTTCATGTTATAATAAAAGGGGAGCAACAGGGCATCCTGCAATAACGTAACTAATGAAGTTAGCCATAGCTAGTGACAGCTGAAAAGCCAGTGAATAACACCCTGAAACGTCCTCCTTATAATATGCACCCAAAACCTCACCCAAAAACTCAGAGGGGGTTACAAATGCATTGAAAAGGGCGGGGGGGTGTTATCTGTTGTAGTTGATCTTTACAGGAATGAATGAGCTAAAGCTGTTGAGAGAATCATAGTGCTCCAAAATGGATAATCAGGCAATTTTAATTACAGCATCTTGATTGAATGATGTTCCTACAAATTCTCTTATACAAATTCTCTTTATGAGAATGTCTTCATAAATTTATACTGAACAGTTTACATGTGTGTGTGTTCTCATTGGTATGCAAAAATTCTGTAGTGAAACAAAAAGTGTAATGAGCATATATTTTAATATGCAGCATTTGACATTTATAGATGATTAGGTGACTTTTTAAAACTTTAAGTCAAGTATTTTATAAAAATACAAACAAAAAGGCAGCCCTAAGGTACACACAGTTCTTGCCTTAGTAGTTAAGCGTTACAACAGAGCCAAAGAGTTACATGATTCCCTTACATTTTCATATTGTTACTTGTACCTAACTTTCTGTAAGGGGACAGTGCCAAAACTCTTAATGACTTTTAATGTAATTAAATTGTTATATTCTGTGTTCAAACACTTCATGGCAACAACTGTATGTTTAAAGTTTGCATCTATGGAGCTCAACAAAAAAAAAAAGGATAGCTTTATAAAGATGCATTTTTTTCCACAAGGATGAGAAATGGAAACACATGTATTAACTTCCTCACAAAGAGAGATTTTTTTAATCTTCCCTGTTGAACAGAATAAGCTGATTCTGGACCCTACAGCAATTTTTTTTTAATGTTTTAAGGTCCCAGTGTGGTTCTAATCTTACTCTGTGCCAAGTTAACACTATGGAAATCTCTCAAGCATTGCCTGCCTTGAAGCCAGCACCAAAGTCTCTACCTATCTGAATTCTTTGGAGCCAAGCTTTCAGTTCCAGAGAGTTGTTTTGTTGTTTAACATATATCTGCACAGAATAATGCTGTCAAATATAATAAAAAGAAGTGAGTTCTAAGAGTTTACACTAAGCAGTGTATGAATAAAAACCCCTGAAAGTTTGAAGCAGTAGGGATTGAGATTCCTAAAACAGCAAAGATACTGAGGGTGCAGTGGTCTCCCATTTTAAAATCACCTCCAAGTCCTTGAGTAATATTGCAAAAATATAAACTATTTAATTAAAATTAACTTCAAGAAAGTGTCATGACTTTAAAGAGGTTCTGTTTCAGTAACTGAAACTTACACACTCTGTGGTTTGTGTACTAGAAGAAAGCACATTAGCGTCTTTTCTTCCTTTATGAAAAGTTAATGGCTTTTGACTGAACAAATAAACTGAAAACAGAATAGAAGTATGCTGGCAGAATATTTTTGTTATACTTTTTAAACCCTGTAACTGTAATGAACAGGTTCGTGGTATACACAAGCGATGTGGTTGTTCTAGCATGACAAATACCAGTTTCGACTTGAATCATAAAAGAAGAGACTGTTGTTGCAAGATAGCTGTTATCATCTGTGCAGATCACAACCTGCAATCTATAATTTAAAACACTATCAAGTAAATTGCTTTTGTTTATACAGTTATTATTTTTCCCTGATGTATCTTGATTTTACTCCTAAGTATAGTTATAAAGGTTTTCTAATAATTTTTATATCCTGCATGATGCAATGAAGGCATTTCAATAAACATTTTTAAAAATACACTTGTTTCAAATATTTTCTTGCTGCATTATCCTGAGACATGTGCTTGTCTTTTAAATAGTTGTATACAGTTGTGCAAACAATACCGTATTTCTCAATAACACTGAATTGAACTATTCCATGTATTTTCTTATAAAAGAGCTATGGAAAATAATCTTTTGGAGGGCAGTGAAATTAGGAGTGTAGTCTGTTTTCTGTATGTGCATAATATTTTCCTTTTTTTATGAAGCCGTTTGAAAAATTTATCACCACCTTTGGTTATCGGATATTGACAATTTTTTGGGGGGTAACTGCAAACCAGAAATTGCTTGAGTTTAAGGATTTCGAAGTTTTCCCAGTATTTGACTTAGGCATGACCTGAATGGGAGTATTAACTCACTGTGGAAATAAAACCAGCACGGTTTTATGACTGATTTGTTTTCACTAGGTTTGCCATCATCATCATGAAGTGGGGTGGGTTCTGTAGTGTCATATAGATCAAGACAACATAAGGAGAGCATGGTGGTCACTGATGATAAAAGCCCTTCAAGCTTACCTGCCTAGGAGTCAAATTCCTGCTCACCCTGAAGGCTCTCGAGCAATTGCAAACCACAGAGTCTGAGTCTTAAAAACCTCCTCTGCTGTGTCCCATGACCTACAGGTGCTGGCTTGGTGCTTGTGGGAAAACACCCTTACCTTGGCAGGCACTGGCCTTTCCTAGCATTCATTTTCATGTGCCAGGGGAGGTTGGACATCACGAAGAATTTCTTCACAGAAGGGGTTGTCAAGCATTGGAATGGGCTGCCCAGGGAGGTGATGGAGGGACATCTCTGGAGCCATTCAAGAAATTTCTGGACACGATGCATACCGGTCTAGTTGATGTGGTGGTATTTGGTCAAAGTTTGGACTCGATGATATTTGAGAACTTTTCCAATCTAAAGGATTTGGAGATTTTATTATTATTTTCTTTGTGGCTGTCATGGTGTTCTAGTTTGGAGGACAGGTGTCTGCTAAGAAAGGCAGGAGCTTCTCTTTGAAATGGAGAATGTAAACCCCCTCTCTCGAAATTATTATAATTTTGAAATCAAGGGGCTCTCAGGCAAAAATATGGGAATTAGGAATAACAGTTCTTTACTAGGGAAATTAAAATAGAAATACAGTACTACAAAGAAACAAAGTCAGAGTACAACCTGACACCCTGTCAGGCAGGGTGTTGGCAGCAGTCCCATTAAATGGTGGCTGCATCCTCCCGCAGTGACAGATGTGATTCAGTTGGAGCAGTGCTCCTGTACAAGGTGCAGTTTCCCTCTGGAGGTCCAGTGGTGATGTGGAGAAATCCGGTTTTTCTCTGGAGTCCAGTGGAGAAAGGGGCTCCCTTAGTGTCCCAAAACCTCTGTTTTTATCTTGGTAAGAAATGTTGGGCTCTTCCCCCTGGCTGGAGCAACTTCCAATGGGATGCAGTAATTTTATCAGTCACACAGTGGGACTCAATGGCCATGAGCAGAAAATGACTCCCTGAAGGAAGGATGGGTTGTGAAAAGATAAAGAACAATGCCCTGCCTGGTTTCAATGGATGGCCCATTAGCAGAATATCTGCCGTGGAGATAAGGATCACTGTCCCCACCCTCAACAGATGGTGATAGAACAGATACCTTTTATCACACTCTGTATTGTAACCCAAGACACATGGCCTGTACATAAGAGGTACAGTGCATAAATATGTACTTTTGGCTCCTGTACCCAAGGCTGAGGGAAGGTGAGGAGGTGTGAGCCCATTAATGAGGTCTCTTCTCTAGGCTGAACCGGCCCAGGCCTTTCCCTCGGCCTCTCCTCCCAAGGGAGGTGCTCCAATCCCCCTCATTGCCTGCCACAGAACCCGCTCCAGGAGCTCCGTGTCCCTCCTGTCCGGAGGAGCTCAGAACTGGACAAAGCACTCCAGAGTTCCGTGTCCTCACTAGGGCAGGATCACCTCCCTCGACGTGCAGGCAGTGCTCTTCCCCGTGCACACCTCTGGCCTTGGCTGCAAAGCACAGTGGAATCGGGGCAAACACGCACGCAGGGAAACAAAAACTCCATCTCTTGGCTTTTTTCCTTGACAAACCCGCGGTTTCCCAGGGCGGCTCGGCCCCGACCGCAGCCCCCTGCCCGCCCCGCCCCGGCCGCCGCTCCACAGGCGGGGCAGGCGGGCGGCGCGTGCGCTGGCGGCGGCCATGGCGGCCATGGCGGGAGCGCTGGTGCGGGCGGGCCGCGCCCCGGCCCTGCGGGGATCGCTGCCGCCGCTGAGGGCGGCCCGGGCGCTCCTGGGTAAGGGAAGGGCCGCGGGCAGCTCGGAGCAGAAGGGGTGCCAGTCGGAGGGGACAGGATGTGTGTCGGTGCCGGCCGTGACGGGCGGCTCTCGGCCACCTTTGCTCCCGTTCTCCATCGGGAGGGGCCGGGCGCGGCCCTCTGGTGCGGATGGGCTTCTTCAGCTCGGGTCCCTTCCGACGGGGCTCCTGACCGGCTTCTCCTCCCCGCCAGGCCCGCCGCGGGGCTCGGGGTCTGTGCACAGGGCAGCTGCTTTCCCACGTGTGTTTTGTTGGCGCTCAGCTCTTGCCCCGGTGCATTTTGAGGAGCTGGGATTCGTGCGCAGCTTGCTCGGCCAGGTGTGGAAAGTGCCTGCCCTGTTTAAGCTCCGCCAGGCACAGAAAAGCTTTGCTGGCATCCACTCCTGAGTGATATCGGTCCCTGCCCAAACACGCAGAGTCCCTTGATGTATCAGACGCCGTGCTTGTCTGACCTGTTGAGTTTATTCATTGCCTTTAATTGGACAGATGAATCTTATCTAAGATTGCTCAATGGGTAAAACTTATTTGCCACTAGGGCTGCACATTTTGTAGGTGCATAAAAGCTTGAATCCAGTGGGATTTTGTTGCTGTGGTTTTCTCCCTTTCTGTGTGTTTATAACAGTAACATTATCAGAGTATCTGTTTATTTTGAGCGTGTCTTTAGGTGCTTTGGGACCAGGCCAGGCAGCAGTTCCTGCTGGAATGGAAACCAAGTGTGGACAGAGTTGAATCCATTACCTGTCGCAGCAGCATTAATCTGCTGCTGCTGGCAGTGGGGAGGTCATGCAGGAACATACCCAGAGTTGTTCAGGGAGCTTCTTTGGCTTTGATGTGTAATGTAACACCGGTCTCAGTCACAGTTTCTGGTGTTCATAATATGCACAGCGACTCCTATATGGAGAGAATTCCATAGATACCATCAGGCAAGGGTCCCATGGTCTTCCTGTAGCTATCACCTTCTGTGTGTAACGTGCTTTTATAAACTAATACCTGCCTTGCACCCTTCAGAAATGCTTCCCTGCTTTTACCAAGATCTTTCCTAAAATCAGGAGGAGAAATTACTGGGCAGCTGCTGATGTTTTATCTAAAGAGGAATCTGAAAGGGTGACTGTATTGAGCTGTGCTTTTGGGTTGGCTGCGATGGTTGCTTTAGGGTTTGCATTATTCAGGTTGGGATTGTTGCTGGTGCTTCCATTAACTTGTTAAATGGAAGAATAGTTTGTGAAATGGCTTAGACAGTGGTTGTGTCTTGTAGCTGCAGTTAGAACCCTGCCCAGTGTCAAAGTAATTTGAGGACACCTCCAGAGTGCTGCAGCATGGAAGACAAGTGGCTTCAGAGATGGCTGTCAGGGCTTAAGGGGGAGAAAAATGCTCCCAATAATTTTTCTATTAAATTTAGTGCTTCTTGGTGTGTCTCCTCTTACTAGCACTTGAAGAAGTGACTGGCTTAGTGAGAGACACACACAGATTAAAAGTCACAGTGTGGATGCATCTGAATACCTTTACTGTGGAAGTCATTCAGCATTATAAACAACTCATGCCTCAGTAAGATAAAGAACTACCTCATTGTTTGAGGAGCAGTTTAATGGTTTTAATCTATACAAATGATACAATTTCTGTTGGACTGTAGGAAGGTGCTGAATGCTAGCTCTGCACCCTGTTGTATGTATCCACACTTACTCATGCACGTCCAAGTTTAACAACAAACCAAGCCCCCAAAACCCCTCAAATGTAATCTCTCTTATAGTGACGAAACAGAACTCAGGGCTGCAGGACAAAGTGGTGTGATATTGTCAGGGCCTGGATTTTGCACTATTTATCCACCCCTAGGAAGCCCTGATGGTTTTTTTGGATTGCACAGTTTCTGTGCCCCCTGTTGAAGAGCCAGTTATCTTTTAATCTAAGAATTAAGAGTGTCAAAGTCTTAGAAGACTTGACCAAGCTTTCAGTTGAACAAATTACCTTGCTGAGTTGGATAATACACTGGATTAAGTCTCCTTAACAGCTCTCTACTAATTACTTGTCCTCACCTGCAGCAGAGGTACAACTGACTGCTAAAGTTAGATTAAATCCTGTAGCAGCTGTTGAGATTCAGCAGAATTATTAATTAGTTAGCATTTCCTCTGTTAATCTTATTTCCTTGTTTGATGTTATTTATTTCATTTGATTCAAACAATGCTAATGTTGTTTTATGCCCATCATGATGAAAAAGTTAGTCACAAGATTCTTTCCCAGTTCTTGATTATCAACTTGCCCCTATATCTCCATAAATTGTGTGGATCCGGGGTTTTGATAAAGGTGCAGTTTTGTCCTTCAGTTTTAATTTTCATGAAAAATTTGTCACCTCATGTAAATTTCCATTGCACAGAGTACTTTAGTCTCAAAATTAGGCTTTTTGAAAATAAAAGGTTAAACTAAGCAGATACTGAATGGGAAGATATTTTTGTGAAATGAGTAAATGTATTCAAGATGGTGTGAAACATGAGACTGATGAAGTCTAGGGAGCCTTAGTGTTCATTTTCAGTCAAACCACTTTGCTAATTTCTGAGTGAACTCTCTATGTGGTTGGTATTTAATGATTTGAGAATGAATCACAATAAACTTTCTCATTCAGGTTCATCAGTACTTGTCAGTCATTAAACAATATAGGAGATGCTTTTTTCTTCTTTCTTGAGCCAAAATACCTTCTTTTCATGTAGTATGTCCATATTTGCCAAATCCTGGGTTTGTCAGAACTTGTGTTTCTGCCAAGGTTATAATGATGATTGTACTAAACAGCTTCTCTTATTAGTTTGCAGGCTCAAGTCATCCGTCAGCTTTCTTACTCGACCAGATCGACCAAATATTGCTTATCAGAAACTTAAAGGGAGGAATCCAGGGGTTATTTTCCTTCCAGGCTTCAATTCAAATATGAATGGTCAAAAAGCAACTGCCCTTGAAGATTTCTGCAAATCATTAGGTCATGCCTTCATCAGGTACATAGAGGAGTGTTGTTCTTGAGAAAATGGAACCAGTCTCACGGGTTGTAGGAAGGGGTTTGACACAAATAAGTAAACTTTGGCATTTGGATTGGGGTGCTCTCTGTGCTAAGGGAGCTTGTTTACAAGATAAGTCTTTCTTCCACTTCTAAGTGTAGGATTTCTCTCAGTAGAGAGACTGAGGTAAATCAGGAGAATGTATTCTGAAAGTAATTCAGAAAATTCTCCGATTTTCTGTAGTCCAACCAGTGCTACATGTTACAATCAGGCTGCAGGCTTAAAAAATAAAAATTAAGGAGTTGTTTTTTAAGTTACCACTGTGAGCACTATCCTTACCTGCCAAGTCTGATTAAGTTACCCTGTGTCTTCTGTGGGTTTAGAAGAACATGCCTCTGATTGGTGATGCTGTCCTTTGATAGTCAAGATTGAAACCTGTGTCATAAGGCCTCATTTGGGTTCAGTGTTTGAAAAAGTTTGTACATTTAAAAAGATCTTTACAATTGAAGTGTGTGAGGGTTTGTTTTTTGTCTGCAAGGAAAAAATTCTGTCTATTCTGGTAAATTGTGATGCTCTATAAAATGATAGAGAATGCTGTGCAACTTAGTTTTGTCTGTTGTATTAAAACCATTTCTGTGTGATTTTTGGTCCTAGTGATAAACAGGACCAAGTAAGAAAATACTGGTTTCTTGTCCCCTGCTGATTTGATTATACAGTAGTATTTAGTTAGTTAGTGTCTGTGTTGCTGTAGACAGTCCTGTGACTTTCATGCTGATGGTTATTTTTTCAGATTTGACTATACAGGATGTGGAAGTTCAGATGGTAAATTTGAAGAGTGTACAATTGGGAAGTGGAGAAAAGATGTTCTGTCTATACTGGATGAACTTACAGAAGGACCACAGGTTATATTTTATTTTTAAATATAGAGTGCTGTTTTTCCCTCAGGGTAGAACCTTGATGAAAAATATGCCATAATAGCTCTGGTCAACAGTAGCTTTTGCTGAACAACTGACACCTGCTCACTTCCAAGCTGAATCATTTGAGAGGTCGTATTCATAGGAGCTCTTTTGCAAGCAGGTAGGTCACAAAATCATGGAAGCATGAGAAGCTCCTGGAGGTTGTTTGTTGGAATCTCCTGCTCAGAGCAGGGCTGTCATCCCAAAGAGTCTGAGAAAGCCTCATGGTGGAGGTGCCACCTCCCAGGGGACAGGGAATTGTTCCAATGCAGTGTGGCCCTGTTAATGAAAAAGTGTGTCACTGTCCCATGCTGATGCATTAATTAAAGGATTTGCAGGAAGTTACAAGATACTCCGTATGATTAAATAGCTTTAAAAAACAGGCAGGAGAAGCAATATTTGATTTTTTCAGTTACTTTAGAATTTACTGTGAGAAACTTGGCATCTCCTACAAACCTAGAAATACCTAGTATTGTGTTTAAAACAATTTTGTATTATGAATTGCTTTTGTTTACTACTTTCACTGCACTGAGCCTTTACCATGTGCATTTTTCTTGAGAAGGAAACATAGAAGTATTCATATGATACTGAATTGTTTCAACTCTCATTTTGTTTACAGTGTTTCAGGCTCAGACAGCAATAACCAGCCATGCCAAACAGAATATTAAATACCAGATCTTGTGGTGCTTACTCAGGCAAAATTTCCACTGGAGGTGACAGCAGTTCTGCCTGGGTAAGGACAGCAGGATTATGCCCAAGATTTAAATAGTTAAACCAAGTGAAAACTGATACTATGTGCAAGAAGAAAAAAACCTATTAACCATTTCCTGTAAAACACTATATTTTCTTCTCTTTTTTCTGATTTTCTTTTCCAGATTCTGGTGGGTTCCAGCATGGGTGGATGGCTGATGCTTCACGCTGCGATAGCACGCCCAGATAAAGTAGCTGCTCTGGTTGGAGTAGCTGTAGCAGCAGATCACGTTGTAACAACTTTTAAGAGGCTTCCCATTGAGGTAAACATTGATGGTTGGCATTTGTGCAGTCTAAAAATCTTAGCAAGAATTTAAGAAATTATGTTATTTAAACTGTACTTTTCCTGCAAATTTTGGGGTAAGTTTTCTGTGCTTAGACTAAGCTTACAGTATGAGACTGGTGTGAGCATTAGTCAGATTGTACTTATGTTACTGTGGTTTAGAGGATGTGAAGCCAGATCCCTGCTGTTGGCAGTCCATTAGATTTCAGTGTTGAATATCTTATATTTGTGTTGGAATTGGATCCTTGTGCTTTGAAGGATGGAGAAGAAGCCACTAAAGTAGTTGAGGTGGCACTGGATGAGATGAGTATGCCACAGCTTGTATACATAGAAAGGAGATTCTTCAGATTAGTTTGTTTGTAAAGACTAAGATTTAGGTAGTGGGAACTGCCTTTCTGAGATTCTTCCTTGATGGTCATAATGTCTAGTCTTCAGGGAAGTAAATGAGGTGTTACGTGGCAATAAATAATGTGTGCTTTAGAATATTTTCCGAATTTCTTTGGGTTTTTTCTGAGGTACTTTGTAGTGTCAGTGTTACTATTTAGGATTCAGAATCTAAAAATACTTAATAATCTTGAAATACAGTATTTAGAGACACCTATTGTGGCAAAGACTGAAAAGACTGGTCACTGAAAAATGTCTTTTCCCTACGATTTCTCCTTGTTTGAGGATCAGTGAAGTGATTGAAGACAACGAGATTTCCCGTTCATGGTGGCTATACATCTTTCTCTTTTCTGGTAGATTCTGGCTAAGAAACTTCATCTCATTGGTGAATTTTAACTAGATTAATTTGCAGGAGAGGTTTGAAGAGCAGTTTTTGTGACATGCTAGGGGATTTGTCTTCTCAGTTGCTGTGAGGAGAACAGGAATACCCTTTCGCTAATAAAAAATGAATAAGGTGAAATTTTGATGCCTGGGGGAGTTTTACTGCTTTTAGAACAGAAATAAGTTGTGGTACTCATAGGCACTCCTAACATCTGTTTCATCTATTCTTTGCTCTCTTTTTTTGCAGGCACAAAAAGAAATAGAAGAAAAGGGTGAATGGAAGTATCGAACAAAGCACAATGAGGCAGGCTATTACTCCTTGACCTATGACTTTATCAGAGAAGCAGAAAATCACTGTGTGCTGAATAGTCCTATTCCTGTGACGTGTCCTGTACGCCTTATCCACGGCATGGAGGATGGGGATGTCCCCTGGCAGATCTCCATGCAAGTTGCTGACCGTGTTTTGAGCAAAGACGTGGATGTTATCCTCCGCAAAATCGGCCAGCATCGGATGAGTGACAAGGAGGATACAAAGCTCCTTGTGAATACTGTTGATGATCTCATTGACAAGCTGTCAACAGTAGTATAAGCTGAAGAGTAGCATTAGTGCATGAACTCTACACCTGACTCTTTTCCTTGAGCAACAGAAGCCTTGTTCTTAGAGGATGGTGGCAGGCCTGTGACTGTCACAGTAGGAACTGAGCTTTATCTGCTGTTTCCTTACCTCTGTTCCGTAAATACAGGTATTGTATTATTGCTGCATTTGCACACAGTCCTAAGTGTGAAGGAGTGCTGCTATTGTGTTCAGAACTTCTCCTTCACCACTTCAGCCTTTTTTTCCCACAAATTTCCTACAATTTTGTACTGACATGTTGATTACTTTTTGTTACTATTGGGCTGTACAGTAAAACTTTGTTTTCACATCTTTGACACCTATTACTGTCCTTCTGCTGTAACATCTTTGTATCTTATGTCTGAAACCATCTGTGCAAGGCAAAATACAACTTGTTTACTGAAGTTAGTTGTTAGAATAGTAAATACCATGAAACAGAATAAACAGATTTCAGATAAATGGTTATTTTGTTCTGAAATGCTGTTAAAAAGTGGAAGGCACACCCTGATGGTGTGCTTGGGGTACTACATAGGGAAGAATTTGACTTTTAAGAATGCAGGACCTCAAAGCTTTAAGAGCTCTTTATCTGTGCTTATCAGGAAGGTGTGTGTCTTCTCCAGGCTGCCTGTCTGTCATTGTTCATTTGTGAGCCTACTGTTAAGGGAGCAATAAATAATCTTGGTGTAAACTGAAATGGATCAATAAGGTGATGTTATAGTAACTTCTTCAAAGTGGGGAGTACAATGCCACAGAGCACTGCTGCCTCTTTCCCATGACTTGAGAGCTGTGGATTACTGGGAACAGCATCTTCTTCAACTGTGTGAGTCCAACCCTGAGCAGTTGTAAATGAAACTTGATAGTTGGATAATTCTTAGAATGTAAGTCCATAGAATTTAATAGGGAATGGATTTAATTGCAAATAGGACTGTTACCTGATTTTGTACAGAAATACAGTGTCATTCATACACTTGAGAGAGGGGAACTTAGGTGAGAAACTGGAATTAGTTCGGCTGGCCTTACTGTATAACATCAGTCAAAAGCATAAAATTGTTTCTGGGTTTATTATTTGAAGTAGTAAGTGGCATCATTATTGTTACCTTAAAAGAGTAAAGCTGCTGGGGGTAAGGTATTTCTAGAGATTTTTGTCGTTTTCAGTTCTAGCTATGTCAGTAGAAGTGTGCTGAACAGAGATTTGCTGAGGTAGTGGGTTTTAATTTGAAAAAAAACCACCACAAGCAAACAGCAACAACAAAACCTAAATTTTCAGATTAATTCCTTTGAAGTACAGTGTTATTTAGGCTTCAATACTGCAAAAAACAAGAAGCTGTGATGTAAAAAATTGTTATTTTGATGTAAGAGTGAAAAATGACGGCTCTTGTTTAGATGCAAATTTTCTACTTCAAGTGTACCACTTCCATAACTCAATTAGTTATAGAAACATAGAATGGTTTGGGTTGGAAGGGACCTTAAAGATCATCTAGTTCCAGCCACCATACCATGGCAGGGATATGTTCCACTAGACCAGAGCCTCAGAGTTACTCAGAGCCTCATCCAACCTGGCCTTGAACACTTCCAGAGATGGGACATCCACAACTCCTGCAGGCAACCTATTCCAGTGCCTCACAATAAAGAATTTTTCCCTGATATCTGATCTAAACCTACTCTCTCCTCCTTCTGTCACAGTATTCTCATATAAATAGTCTCTATCCTGCTCAGGATAATCTAGATTGGGATAATTGCTCGAAGAATTAGAACATTTCATGAAACCTTCTTCCCAAGTATTTCTGGCATAGACTGTTCTGTTTGTATCACTATGCAATTCACTTCAGCTTTAAAACCTCTGGGATATGTTTTTAACTTTTGAGAAAGTTAATGCAGATTGCATTCCTGGAGTTGGAGCTGTGTTCGTGTTTATGTGCTGTTAAGCAGTTTTTAATGTGTTTGTTTGACTTGCATCTTGATAAGACCTTAAAAACAGATTTTGCGAGTTTTAAAGATGCAGCCAAATCAAAATTGTTTCAAAATTTTGTGCCCTAAACCATGATAGGTTTTTTTAATCCAGTTTTGTCTCATCTTAGATTGGTTTAGCTCGTAATGGAAGAAAAGGCTGAAACAAGTGGACTGCAGTAATTCCCAAGTAATTAATTGCAATTAATGCCAAGAGTTGCCGGTTGCAATAGATGTATTTTTTCTTCACACATATTAAAGTTATTTCCGTGACTGAAAAGTTTTGAGCCTTTTTTTTTTTATTAAGGAGTTATACCTGTAAATTCAACACTTCAGACAAGGAAAAGGCTTTGTGTGCCTGCATAAACTGTAGCTGTGTATTTATTCCTCTTGAAAGAGTTGCAATGTATTCGTGCTTCACGTTAGCCTTTATTAAATACAGTAATTTCACGATTATAAGCCGCACTGAGTATAAGCCACACTTCTGGGTTTCGGCAAGTTTTTGGTTTTTTGTCCATACATAAGCTGCACCTGATTATAAGCCGCATGTTACAATACAGAGTGTGATAAAAGGTATCTGTTCTATCACCATCTGTTGAGGGTGGGGGCAGTGATCCTTATCTCAATGGCAGATATTCTGCTAATGGGCCATCCATTGAAACCAGGCAGGGCATTGTTCTTTATCTTTTCACACCCCATCCTTCCTCCAGGGAGTCATTGTCTGCTAATGACCATTGAGTCCCACTGTGTGACTGATAAAATTACTGCATCCCATTGGAAGTTGCTCCAGCCAGGGGGAAGAGCCCAACATTTCTTCCCAAAATAAAAACAGAATTTTTGGAACACTAAGGGAGCCCCTTTCTCCACTGGACTCCAGTGGAAAACCGGATTTCTCCACATCACCACTGGACCTCCAGAGGGAAACTGCACCTTGTACAGGAGCACTGCTCCAACTGAATCACATCTGTCACTGCAGGAGGATGCAGCCACCATTTAATGGGACTGCTACCAACACCCTGCCTGACAGGGTGTCAGGTTGTACTCTGACTTTGTCAGGGTTTGGAGTTTGTTTGTAGTACTGTATTTCTATTTTGATTTCCCTAGAAAAGAACTGTTATTCCTAATTTCCATATTTTTGCCTGAAAGCCCCTTGATTTCCAAATTATAATAATTTGGAGAGAGGGTGTTTACATTCTCCATTTCAAAGAGAAGTTCCTGCCTTTCTCAGCAGACACCTGTCCTCCAAACTAAAACAGCAACTTTTTGTTCTTTGTCCGTATATAAGCCGCACCTGATTATAAGCCACACTGTGGGTTCGGACCAAAATTTTAGTCAAAATGGTGTGGCTTATACAGTAATTTCACGAATACAAGCCGCACCAATTTGACCAAAATTTTGGTGGAAACCCGGAAGTGCGGCTAATATTCCGGGGCGGCTAATCTATTAACAAAATTCTAAAAGCTGCCAACACGGAAGTGAGAGCCCGCGGCAGCCCCAAGCCAAGCTGGAGCCCGGCCGGCCCCGGCTGAGGTGGGAAAGCCTGGCAGAGGCGGGGCCAGCAGTGTGGGGGGCGGGCGGCAGAGCCTGAGCCAGCAGGGCGGGGCAGGGAGGGCGGCAGAGCCCGGGCCAGCAGGGCGGGGGAGCTCGGGAGAACTGGGGCTAGCAGTGCAGGGGAGCATGGCAGAAGCAGGAAGGCAGGCGGGTGGGGCTGCCTGGCAGCGGGGGAAGCCCAGCAGAATTGGGGCCAGCAGCGTGGGGGAGCCCGGCGGTGCAGGGGCCTGCAGTGCCGGCCAGGGCGAGGAAACGCGGCGGCGGTGCAGATGGGAGGGGGCGGCCGGCGAGCCTGGCGGCGGCGGCAGCGGCTGGCCCGCCGGCAGGGCGACTACGTTAACGCAGCGGCGACGCGGGCGGCGTGCCTGCCAGCGGCGGCGGTGCCTGGGCCGCCGGCAGGGCGACTACGTTAACGCAGCGGCGACGCGGGCGGCGTGCCTGCCAGCGGCGGCGGTGCCTGGGCCGCCGGCAGGGCGACTACGTTAACGCAGCGGCGACGCGGGCGGCGTGCCTGCCAGCGGCGGCGGTGCCTGGGCCGCCGGCAGGGCGACTACGTTAACGCAGCGGCGACGCGGGCGGCGTGCCTGCCAGCGGCGGCAGTGCCTGGGCCGCCGGCAGGGCGACTACGTTAACGCAGCGGCGGGGCGGTGCTGACGGGAGAGGGGGGCCAGTGAGCCCGGCGGCGGCTGCAGCACCACCCGGCCGGCCCCGTCAGCAACCATGAGCGGGCCGAGCCTGCCTGGCCCCGCCCCGAGCCAGTAAAGCCCGCTATGCCGCGATCCTGTTACTAATTGGCCAGTTTGTGAAAGCTGCGCACGGATTCTCGCGACGAACGAAAGTGCGGCTAATATTCGGGGTGCGGCTTATCTATTGACAAAGACAGCAACATTGTCGAGGCACCGGGGGTGCGGCTTATAATCCGTGCGGCTTGTATTCGTGAAACTACTGTAATCGTGAAATTACTGTAATTGATATTTTACAGGTAAGATGTCTGTTGCAATCCCTTAGAGCAAGATAGATGAAAGCAAATGTGAAGTGGAGCAGTTGTGTAAAGGGTGTTCAGGAGGGTTTTTTTCCTTGTTTGCCTTTGGTGTTTGGTGGTGTTGCCCCCTCCATTATTCTGCTGTAATAACATGAGGTGGGAGAATTCATTGTAACAGGGTTAGCACAATTGTTGGGAATACAAAACTCCAGCATCGGCTGCTGAAACCACAGCACTACTGAAAACTTAATCCTTGGGAAGGGGGTTTTGCTGCCACTCGTTTTGTAGTTCTGTTTTCCTTCTCTGCTGGCTAAATGGAGATCAGTGGTAGCATTTATAGTACAGGTACACCCAAAGTTTGTTACATATGGCCTAAATGCAGAGGCAGAGATGATAATTTCTTCGTAAAGACAATATTCCAAATAGTGCTTTGAAATTCAAGGAATGTTACAGTGTCCTTCTCTCTGTGCTCACTTGAGTTTTTTGGTTTTTTTGGGTTTTTAAAAATTTTTTTTAATAAATGTGGTTTGCTCAAATATGAAGAGCTGACTCTGAGGTAGACCTTTTGCAGACAGACCTTTTTCCCTGACTTTGCTCTGGTAATTCCATTTATATTTATCTTTGCAAGCATAAGCATTTTCCCTGTGTTCATGCTGGAAATTACCAGAGTTTTGACTGTTGGCAATATGGCATGTTCAGATGCCCAAAAGAAAGGATAGTGATAACTGGGGGGGTTTACATTCTACCTCTGAGCAGCTGTTGACCTGCCAGGAAGTTTTGACAATCTGAAATAATGGGATATTCACATATTTCAGTGTCATTCTAGATTGGTACTGTTTTGTCCTCTGCATTAATGCCTGGGGCATTGCTTTTTTATTTGCCAGTAGATGCCTACATAGTAATTATTTTCAGTATTAGTCATGTTTAAAAGCTAATATATCAGTCCTCTGTAGCGATACTGTTTTAAAATAAGATATTACACACTTGGAAAGCTCTGCATGATGCAGACTTTGTAATGAATTGTGCTCTGGTTTGGGGTTTTTTTAACAGACTGCTGATTTGTTGACAAATGCAAAGTATATTTTGTGAATATATAACATACATTTCCTCAACAATAAGCTTGATTTGCCTGAAATAATCAGTTTCTAAAGCTTATTCAACTTGTTTCCTAATAAACAAGTGCTCTTATTCTGATACTGAGCTGTACTTACACAGTTTTAGATACATGTATTTTTATCTTGTTAAATATTCTCCTTGTTTTGTCTCTCTTCTTGCTTGGCTTTGTATTGCACACCATCTGGTTTGGGTTTTTTGGTTTTGGGGGGTTTTTAAACTTAATTGGTGTTAAATGTTTCATGTAGTTTCAGTTTAGCTAAGCTGTTTTCTCTTGCATCAATGCTAAATGCAAACAAGGCAGTGTTCACAAAAAAAGCCTGGCTGGATAGGCCTTAGAGGAACCACCTCCTGCTGTTTCATTTTTATGTTAATTTTGGTTACATGCTCCCTTGGACACGCTGTTATTCAATGGGGCTAAAAGATTGATGGTACCATACTTTTCATATCAAATTAAAACGTGCTTAGAGAGGAGCACTCAACTGGTGACTTGTCTGCAGCTGCTCCAGTATCTTCAGTGCTCCAGTCATGGTGCAGTACGGAGTTGCAACATTTTCTGAACCAGTGCTGTGGTCAGAGGTTTTATATTAGGTTTGTGCTTGTAATTTCTTTCTCCTCTGTGGCAGGAAAAAACCCAAACAAGTGGGAGGGAAAATCATGTCCTGGGGAATAATGAGATTTAAACTTGTTTTCTAAGCTACTCAGTTGTGCTGGTACAAAGAGACCTACCTTACCCTTTCACATTTTTTAGTTTTTTTAAGTGCTGAAAAGTTATGTTATACTAAAGACTTCTGGGGAAATAGAGGAGGATTCTGTGTTTGAACTGTCTTTGAGATGAGCAATCTCTCTGCTTTGTGTTGATGACCAAATTCATTAAGATGTGTATGAATGTAACACAGAAATGTGCACTCTCACCCTTCTAGGTTTGTTCTCAAGCCCATCAGGGACAGGAAAGGCAGAGGGAACTCAACCACTACATTAAATAGCAGCCAGCTTGCTGAACATGAGATTTTAATGCCTCTGTCCATGGCACTTTGTTCCTGGACAGATATTTTCTAAGGGAAGATTTTACTGTTGGGAAAGAGAAGCAGAGATGAAGGTCACAAATGTGCTGCTCATAGATTTACTGCTTGTTGGTCAATTTTTATAGCTCACATTTGCTTTGTGACTGTAGCACCTCATCTCTGTTCAATATATTTTGCCTAGAACAGAAAAATGCTCAGCCTTGGTCACGTAATGTGTGAATCTAAATTATGGGAGTTACTGCAGTTGTAGGCTTGACCTTGTATTTCTCTTTCAAGTCCTGCATATGTATGTTATGTGGTCCAGTGCTTCTTTTCCATTAAAGAGACATGGGCATCCTCCATATGATGCAGTAATTGCAACTCACAGGTAGACAGACACATTTTCAACCTGCTACAGTCTCTTAGTTTGTGTCTGGCAAGGAGCTTCAGGCAGCTCTGCATTTATATTTGGAAGGAAAAGCAAATGACAGCTCCTAGAACTTCCAGTCATTTGGTTCTGAAATTAAAATAGATATTTGACATGTTTCTAGGCTAGCACATCAAAGGTTGTGCTCTTTTTGAGCCTTCTGATCTGCACCATGCTGTCCACTTGCCTCCCACGTGGCAACATGAGAAGGTCACTGCTGCCTGCTGGGGTGGAAGCAGGTGTTCCTGTCAGTGGCAAAGGTCTGCTGGACAATAGCACTCAGGAGCTGGAGGAATTCAAGTGGGCTGCACAGACTGTAGCCTGGGAAAAGCATTCCTTGCCTAGGATCAGATCTTGTTCTTACATGAATCCTCAGGTTTGGGGTTTAATTGGTTATGGCTTGCTGGGAAAAAGTGTGCCAGAATGTGCTAGTCCTTGGGACAGTAGCTCTTGAAAAAGTTCCTCAGAGCAAAGCTAAATCCCTAACCATAAAACGCAACATTTATGTAGTTTGAGGATTTGATCTTTTAGAGGACTTTCATTTGTAAATTTTGCTGTCTGTTTTGATCTATGTTTCAGTGAAATAAAGATGTTACTTCCTTTCTGTGCTACTGTGAATGTGCATTGCAATGTATAATTTTCAAACCAAAGTAGTTCTCAGGAGGTACTGTTTTAGTTGGGGACAGATAAGCAATCAATACAAAACCTAGGTGTCTTTCAAAGGACTTTGTTAATCCAGCACTTTTTTGTCTTTGAGGACCTCTAGATTTTAGATTTCAAAGTAATGGGGAAGTTAGAATTTCCAAAATTAATGTTGTCCCCTGGTTCTGATAACTCTGCCACCTGTTTTTAAACAGTTAAAAAGAGGGCAGTATTCTAATATTACCTTTTTCCCCCAGTCTGACTAGTTCTCTTGTGTAGAACATCTACAGATATCTTAAAACAGAGCAAGACCAAGCACAAATCCAAGGCTCTGCAGAGCACTTTCCTGCCTTGAAGCTCCCAGAAAAAGACCAAGTACTTGAACTGAGCTTGTACTGGACCTGGGCATCCTCTCTGCAACTCTAGAAAACCTCACATCACACATAGACATTCATGCAGGGAGGATCTTTGAGCAGCTCTTTGGATGTTTCCTTTTGAAAGGACGTGCTGTAAACTTAAACTTTTGGGAAACTCACTCTTTTTGTTTTGGTTGTTTTTTGGTGGTGTGGTTTTTGTTTGTTTGTTTGGTTTGGTTTTTTTTTGGGGGGGGGTGTTTGTTTTTTTACTTAATAATGAAATGTCCATTATTGTACATTGTATAGTGGCCTCTTAGGGAAATGGAGCCGTCAGAGTTATTCTTGCTGGATAGCTTTGTGTGATGGGGATTCACCCCACCATACTTTGTAAGATCATGCTTGGGATAGCTGGAATACCAGGCTCTTTCTAAGGAATGAATTGCCAAACAGTGAATCTGACCAAGGTTAATGATTGCTCTGTGGTAGGATAGGTTTTACTTTTTCTTCTGTATTCTAGTTGGAAGACACTGAAAGCTGTTGAGTTACCCTGGATCTGCACATGGGTAGTGAGCTAGTTAATGTCAGCTTTGTTGTTGGTTTTGGCAACATTTGTTTATAGGCTTACAAAGATTTTTTAACATTTATGGGATAATATTGTGATTATCTGGGAGCATAAGGTGAGTCATGGTGCTTACAGGCATGAAATGCTACTTCAATTACTCAAGCTTCAGCCCTAGTCATAGATTTTTAGTCATAAATTCTAGTCTTGTGTTGCCAAGAAAAATAAGAGGACAAAATCCATTAGAAGCAGTAGGTAAAGGGTTCTAATGGTAGTACCTTGGTGCTGTAAACCTGCCCCTTTCTTCCACATCACATTTTGTACCATCAGGCTTTAATCTGCTTTGTCTGGCATAAGGAACTCGAGCTTCTTCAGTTTTGCTTTAACTTGTAGGCACATGTGCTTGCCATTTCTTAACTTCTGGTTTTGGTGAGATAAACAGGTAATCTTTCTGATGTGATTACTCTCAAAGCTCTGATTTTCAATCCTCCAGTTACTGTAATCACTATTTAAATTTACTCTTCCACTCCTTTTTATGAAGAATAATTGTCAGAACTGGATATGATCTTCCTTCCCACTGCTGTTGGTGCAACTCCCATATTTTATTCAGCCAAGCTCTTCAATCACACTGTCTTACCCAACATCTTCATTGTCCTCTGCTTTTTTTTTTATTTACATCTGTTTTGTCATAGGACAGAGTGCTGCATTCTTAAAAGTACTTTTTCAATGATGGCTGGACTTTGGCTGCAATAAGACACTGTCTGCTTTCAAGGAGGTTTCTTTATCTTTTTTCTTACTCACATGAACCAGGATCTTCTTAGGAGCCTGGGGGTTTTCTTGTGACTTCTAAAACATTGAATAGTTCAGGCCTGGGAACATATTCTTGTACAAACTGAATAAAATATCCACCATCATTAATGATTTTTCAGTTACAGTCATATTACAGGATCTGCTAGTTAGCCAGCTTTAATCTCTCTATTGTGTCATGTTGTTTCAGAATTGGTTTAGTTCCCCAATCAACGTGTCATGAAGTAGCCAACTCTAATATATTACAGATCATTTAGTAAATTGCATCAACATTATCACAAAAAAAAAATTCCATTGTTTTCCCCAGGATTGATGGCACAGAAAGCAGGCTCATGATTTGTTTAGTGGTACTTTGGAAAATGTTGGTGGGCAGCTGGCATTTTTCCAATCTTCTGCAGTTTCCCAGTGTTTCAAAGCCTTATTAAAAATTGATATTGATGGACAAGCTTTTCAGCTTACCCAGTATGGAAAAGTCCCTTGAGAACAGGTTGCATAGCCAACATCTGTGAAGGGGGAAACCTCTGCTCTGCAGCTTAGGAGAGTTAAATTAATTACTCATGCCTGTCCCCAAGTTAGGAAACAGAGTCAGAGGCTGATGCAAAGGTAGGTAGGTGACTTCAGTGAAATCTTGTTGCCAGTGAGCACTGAGCCCCTTGGTGAGACCAGAAACAGCCAGGTACCCTAGGTAGCTTCATTCTAAACAGAAGAATGCAAAAAGTGCAAAATAAAGCTTTTTGGTTGTGGGACTGGCCTAAGAGGTGAAGCCCAGCCCTGAAGAGCTGCTTGAAGGGAAAGGATGTCCAAATCATATTCTGCCTCTCCCTGCTGTAGCTGCAGCCTGTTCCTTCCCTGGGCTTGCAGCCTTGGTTCCTGCGCATCTGCTGTGCCTTCAGCCCATGCTCACTGAGATGGAAAGTGCTCAAGTGGTGGCCCTGTCACGTAGCATGCTCTGAGTTATGTAATCAAGTGCTTCACAGGGGTTTAAAACTACCAGTGCAGAGAGGAGAAAGCACTAAATGAAATGCCTGTGGAGGACAACAATGAATTAGGTCATCTATTAAATTTTTCATCTCTTGAGTCTGTTCAAGCCCAGCAGCATCAGAAGCAGTATAAGTCTGAGAATTCAGAATCTTAAAATGAGAAAGTAATGGGTGAAGAACCCATTATGCAACAGATATACAAGGAACTGTATGGCTTTTCCCCCTTTATTTTTACCTTTCCAAAAGCAGCAGAAGGACTTTTGTTAGTCAAACTGATTGTGGGTCCATCTCAGGTTTATCAACCTCCTTGCGTATCAAGCTGAATATTAATCATTTGCCAAAAGGAAACTATTTCTTACTAGGCTGGATAATGCAGCATGAATGAAAGATATTTGACCAAGTCTCGTGTAACTCAGAAAGAAGCAAAGTGGTTTTGTTTAATATCAGATTAAATCAGACCACAAGAAAAGTCTCGTCTTAACTCTTCTCTTGCCTTCCACATTGTATGAGTGGTATAATGAGAATTTAAACAACTGTACATGGGCATAGCTCCCTTCCTATCACTGGAGGTTAGCTGACTCCTAGCAGCAGAAAGTAAAATCTTTGTGCTTTATAGCAGGTTTGCTAGTTTTCAGTGATTTCCCCTTGGTTTCATGGTTTGGGTTGTTTTTCAGGATACCATTCTACTATTTGATAGCCTAATATATACTGATGAGAGGGTGATGATAATATTCTACCATCTGCCTTCTTTTTCTTCACTTTTCATCCTATTTTCCCCTTGTTCAAACTTTTAATCAGTATTTGAACAGGGAAGAGGAGAAATCATTTGTCACACTCTCAGCCTGTTATCAAGGTGCAGAACAGGGAGAAAAAAGGTTTGTTTGTGGGTTGTGATAAAAAATAAACTAATGTTAATCTATCACCTTCATTTAACAGAGTGCCTCTATTTGTGTTTCCCCCTATCTGTCACCGGGCTGCTTCGTGCAGTTTGGGTTGATGCAGACTAGGTGGAGTAAATCAGAGCCTGTGGGGTGAGCAGCGCAAGGCTGAGGAAAGATGCATGAGAACAGAGCACAGATGGGCGAGACAAACAGGATCCCTGGGCTGTGACTGAGGAGGCAGGTCTCTTTAATGGCTCTTAGCAACGCCCCTGCTCTGACCCTCCTCATATGTGAGGAAAATCAAATCAATACACAGTTCTTCAAACCACGATGCTGCAGCAGCAGCAGGGCATTGTGGCATCCTTCGTCTCCTAAATTCATCTTCGCTTTTCAGCGTGCTGATCTCTGGATAGCCATCCTTGCTTCTCTGCTGAGGAAGACACGGACTGCATCTTTAATCGGATTGCTTAAGCTCCCATGCACAACCTTCTTCTTATTAGCAAGTATTAGGTAGGCAATTTTAAAGTGCTTTTGGATTTGCAGGCAGCTGTAATGTTGATCTGACAACCCTATTGTGTTCTCTGTAAACATCGCAGAAGTCTCTCTTTAAAACCTACTGTGTTTTAAATCGTGCTTTTCTTCTGTTTCTGTGGTTGGGCAGGGGGGACTGCTGTTTTTCCCTTCCTTTTAAAAAATATGTTGTGTCTGATTTGTGCTTTTGGAAAATGATATTCCCTCATTGATCCCTCCCCTGTTCTGTGGAGCTATAACCCGGTGCCATACAGTTACTTTCAGTGTTGATGAACATCTGTTCAACTATTTAACATTTAGGGCAGGCTGCTCACTCTTTTATCCTTTAATTTTCCTGTGCATACTTCAGAGGTGTAGACTGGGACTCTGCCCACTAAGTTCTCCCTTGTTTCCAGAGATGGCTAACAGAGGACCAAGCTATGGCTTAAGCCGAGAAGTTCAGGAAAAGATTGAACAGAAATACGACCCGGAATTAGAGTCTAGGCTGGTGAACTGGATTATTGTACAGTGTGGAGAACAGATAGAGCACCCTCCTCCTGGAAGGCAACATTTTCAGACCTGGTTGATGGATGGAACGGTAAGTGTTTTGTCCAGTTGCACACTTCCATGTTTCTGTATGCACAGTCCCCCTGTGTTCTGTCTTCATTTAGATAAATTGGTTAGAGCTCATGGTCAGTGCAAAAATATATGTCTTAGCATCAGAGTTATTTCCTTTTGACCAAGAGTCTTAATTGCAGAAGATAAATTATTCTACTAGTCCACTGAGATCAGTACAATATTTATGATTCTTATGAGTCATGCATGTTTTATATATAAGCATGACTCATTCCTTCAGCATTTTTTTCTCCTGCAGTTAAATGAGATCTTTTTTAAACTGATAAGTATGCTTTTATCTTAAAGAAATAATGAGTGGTGACAAGGAAAGGCGAAGAGATATTGCAAATTTGAAGGATAGGATTGTGTCATAACTGTCTTCTTGGGAATAATTCTGTAGCTAAAACATTGAATTTCATTGGTTTATTGAACAACAGGCAGATGCTGCTGTTTGCAGTGGCTGTAAGACTATGCTAATCATTGAATCTCTGCCAAAGTGACTTTAACAACATTTCAATTGACATTGCTTATTTTTTGGCTTGGGCATGAGGCTTCTTCTCTGTCAGTTGTTATATAACATCTACCAGTGATTGCTTTGTTGTTTCTAGCAGATTAGGATTTGTATGGTTAGGCTTTTGCCTCAGTTAATGAAAGCTTTAATGCTTTTCTAATATACTTTGATTATTATCAATTGACTTTTTTTGTTTTTCACTGAAGAAATTATGTCCCTGACAGAAACTGGCCAGGTCAAAAGCATTATGCAGCATCATTTAATGTGCAGAAATTTCCATCTAGTTTGGTGGCTGCTTTCTAATTTTGTTTCTGTCTTTATCTCTCAGCTGTTATGCAAGTTAATAAACAGTTTGCATCCAAAGGGAAATGAGCCTATTGCAAAGATTTCTGAATCAAAAATGGCTTTCAAGCAGATGGAACAAATTTCTCAGTTCTTAAAAGCTGCTGAAATCTACGGAGTAAGAACAACAGATATTTTCCAGACAGTGGATTTATGGGAAGGTAAAAATAACAAACTGAAAGTCAGTTTACAGTCTTCATTTTACTTTGCTTTGATGTGCATTTTGTCTAGGCATATTCTCTAATGTAATTATCTTTTGTTTCTGTTTGCTTTACCTCATTACCATGTCCTTCCAGTGCTGCATTATTTCCTCTGAGGGATTTATATTACCCTGAGGGCATAACAGAACCTTTCCAAGCTCATGTGTTATCCAAAACCCCATCACTCTGATAGAAATTCACGACCTAATAAAACAACTGTTCTCTCTGCTAATTATTTAAAAGTAAATAGCTCCTAGTAAAAACATGGGAAACCCTGATTTTCTGATTACAAAATTTTATTGCAATCTTCAAATTATAAGCAAAGCTTAAATTGGAGCTAAGAAACGCATTCCCAGGAGTGTATATGCCTCTGTGAAGCTTATGAGGGTTCATTTATGACTAGTGAGAAACAAACTCACTGCTTAATGTCTTGTTAGCTGAGCTTCTCTAAGGAGACAGTCTTTTAGGAGAGGTCACTATGGCAACAGCAAAAAAACTCAGGGTGCTCCTGTGGTTTTACAGTGAGACAGGTGAAGTCTGTCTCCATCCCATGCTCAAAATGGAAACTGCGTATTCCAGCTGCTGAAGAGCTGAGTCATTTGTGCATTCATGGGGCTGGTTTTGCCCACTTCTGTGGTGGCACATCCCATCCTGGTGCTCCAACCAAACACGCTCTGGATCCCGCATCTCCCTGGCCAAGGTGGTGCAATGCTTTGGCTGAGTGCTCAGAGCAAAGACAGCTGCACAGTAGTGAAAGGCACATATGAAAGGGTCAAAGATCTTCCATGAGAATCTAACAGTGGAAAGAGGAAAACAATCCACTGGGAAAGCTGGCCAGCATAGTTTGTGTAGGAGTACACATCAAGAGAAAGTGGGGTGTGTTTTCACAGGCAGTCAGGATTCATGTGGAAGAGATCATTCCTCTGAAGGACAGCAGGAGAAACAAAGGACTAGGGAGCTCTTCATGAATAGGTTAGAGGGAAAAGACTTACAGACAGCTGGAGTTACTGGGAGCTGTAAATGTCTCAGAGTGCCAGATTTGCTCGACAAATCTGTACCTTTGGTACAAGGGCAGGATTTTTTATTCCAGTTCAGTCTTTAGTGCTGTATGCAATCTATCTTTACATGTCTTAAGTGAAGGGATTTTCACTTCCCTGAAGTAACACCTTCCCACCTCTCAGCCTAGCAGGCTGTTGAGAGAGAAGCTCCATCTATCTTGTAAGGAATGATAATCACTCATTTCAGATGTTGTTCTTTGCAGTCTTTTGCAACTCATGATGGCTTCCCACCATGCATATAAAAATAGGGTACATTGATCCTTACCAGGAAAAGGACTTGCTTTGAAGAAAAAATGCTCTTAATGCTAGTGACTGTCTCCTGATTTCTTTGCACTCATCACTTTTCTCAGATATAAGGTGAAAAGATAGTAACTACTAGAGGACAGCAAGTCAAAACATAACTTGCAACCTAGGAGGAAAACATACAAGGCTTTTCTTCACTGTTATTTTAAGACTTCCCAAAGCTAAACTGTGACTCCTCACTTTCCCACTCCCTTTTTTACCATCCTTCCTGCTGCTCATTTCAGTGCTGGGATGAAACAGTCTGTCTCCACAGCAGTGAGAGCTCTTTGTGTCTCACCATAACTCTGACCTCTGGCATCTGTGCTGCTTCGGGGCCGAATTGTCTGAACAGGGATGCATTAGCTGGGCAGAAAGGACAGTCTCTCGTTCATTGTTTCATAATTGCAGCACTCTTACACTTCACACCATAATCCCTTTAGAAAGAGAGTTGTCAGTGTATGTTTATAGAGAAAGAAAAGTGTGTGACTGAAAAACAGCTTTCCCCTTGCACTAATTGTTTTCCGTGAGCTTTTGCTTTGAAATTCTTAGCAATGATTAATGAAAATGTTTTAGGATATGATCTGCTGTTGGCTGTTTCAAACTCACTCAGTCCATCTGTTGCATTTTTCATCTCTGAGGCTTCTTGATCCAGGGGAAGTATCATCTCTCTTTTGGCCCCTTCTTACATAAATGTACTGTGCTGAGCAGCTTTCCCTGATCCACATACACGACTGCCTTTTACAGATCCCTCCTTGATATATTTCCAGGCAGGCAAAAGGCAGCTGCACCACTGGGTATTTGTTCAACATTTACAAAAAAAGCATTTCAGGAGTACTCTGCAGAGCAGTTCTCCATCTTTGTGTTTGAATCTTCCCTTTCTGGACCTAGAGAGGAGGTCCTTCTAGACAGGATTCCCCTGAAGAGAAAGGCTTAGCACAAGAAGTGAGCAAAGACCCCTTCCTCCTTGCTTTAAGAACAGAGCCAAGTTCCTCTCCAAGGCTGTGCTATTCAAAGCACACTGCAGAGGACACTGAGGTGCAGGAGTGTCAGCAGTGTGGGTCCCTGCAGAGAGGCTGAAGCTGTGGGCCAGGTGGGTGGCCCATATGTCAATAAACAAGTACTGAGTCCAATTTGCTGCAATACCAGAGTCACACCCAGCTTCAGGGAAGGTGTATGATCTCTTCTGTCAGGTGACTGCACTGGAAATTTAAATTTTTCCCTGTATTTTTTATTTTTAATTAATGCTGACCATCGAGCGCTTTGTGCCCTTCACTGGAAGAGGGCAAGTGACACAAGACCACTTGGGTCCAGGACTTCCCTCACCCCCAGCACTCCTGATATGCAGCAAGGAGTCTCTGCAGAGCAGAGCCATGGCTTTGTTTTGTCACGTGTCATTCAGCTCCCACTCTCTGAGTTTTCCCCCTGCAGCATCTCCCACTCGTCACTGACAGATAAAGCAGAGCAGAGCACAGAGCGTGGGGGGGCTGCCAGATGGCTCTGCACGGCTGATCATCATATTTCACTGCCTGTCTTTTGTTCCTTTTGCCTTTTTTTTTTCCTTTGCTTGCCGTCATTATTCAGCTGATTCACTTTTAAATCCTTCTCCTCATCTCCTTTCATCCCAGGCAGTCACTGCACTCCTGTTGTATGGGAGGCATCCCAAGGACGCTGTATGTGGCATCTGTTACAGCATATGGTGCATCTGCTGCTCTGGGAGCTCTGAGGTTCCTGCTCATGCTCCTGCCTGGGGATGTGAGCCTGGGGGATGTTGGCTCTGCAGCCCTCCCGAGCAAGGACCTTGTCTTTGCCTTAAGTGCAGTAAAATGTAAAATACAGGATGTAAAATACAGGATGTAAAACACATCTGTTCTGGAGGGTTGACAATTTATTTTCTGACCAAATGGTCCCCTGCAGATAGGATTTTTATAAACTTTAGTAGTCTGTATGACAGGCACAGGTGGAAGCTGATAAATGTTTTCAGCTTTAGTGTGCCATCCTCCCTTCAGCCTGGACTGCATCTGCCTGTAATCAGGGTGATGCTCTACATAAACACAGAGTGTGCACTGCTCCCTTCCCTCTACACTCAAACTCATCTACAGTGATGTTCATTAATGTTGGCCCACTGGAGGTATTTCTGAATTCTGTTATCATCCTGTCTCTGGTGTCTCCTTTTTTTTTTAATTGCTTGTTCTCACATGTGAAAAACCAGAATCAGATCTGTTAACTAGATATGTTCCTTCAGGAAAGAGGAAGAACTGGAATGAAAGAGGGGAAAGGAGTAATAGAAATGCTTATGGAAGGATTTTATAAGGGGAAGAAAAGGCAGATTTCCAATAACTTGCCACCTCACACAATTGGAAGTACCTGCTGTAACTTATTTTTGCTAGAAAGTATTCCAAAAGATAGCATGTCTGGATTGGATAATAAGTTATGCAACTTTTATTTGGCTGAAGATGAGACAAGCCCTGACTTTCTGAAGTGAGGAATGAAGTAAGATAGCACAGGGATAATGTGGGAAAATAGTGGATCAAATGGAAGAAATTAAAGGTATGAAACTGAATAATATCATAATAAGTAGGAAGGTTTAGGGAGGTGCTTTGATAGTTAATTTGGGAAGGGCTAATAGAATTTATCTGCACAGGGCTCCCAGAACTGCTATGAGCTCTGTTAGCACAGGGATCAAACTTACTCTGAATAAACTGAGACACAGCACTGTTATTTAACAAACTATTCTGCTTCAGCCACATTTTACTGAGTATATTACCACTATTTGTCTACCAAATAATATCTCCTTAGGAGAAAATTTTGCCAAAGGGATTCTATAGACTTAAAATGGTCTGAAGGAAGGCATTAAAATAATAAAGGCCTGGAAACCTAAAAATATCTGAAAAAATAAGTTTTGCTTTAAGTCTATCCCTTTGTTGACTTTTAATAAGCTCTTGCATGTCAGTACTTTCATTTCAGCCATTTATAGCATTTATAATTCTATTAATGCACATCTTCAGGGACCTGAGGGATTTAGTTAATACATTGGATAAAACTGTTTTTCAGTGTGCCAAACTATTTGTTGTGCAAGGATTTCCTGCATTAATTCCACTGTCTGGCTTTCTAGGGAAGGACATGGCAGCAGTGCAGAGAACCTTAATGGCTTTGGGCAGCTTGGCAGTCACCAAGGATGATGGCTGCTACAAAGGAGATCCCTCCTGGTTCCACAGGTAAAGTCCAGAGCTCAGCTGCCCAGAGCTGTCTTCCCTGGGAAGCTGGTAATATCATCTGCCTTTAGGCTTTAAGGAAATTTATTGGGAAAGGAGGGGAAGAATATTTCCCAATATTCCTTCTAATAGGGAGGTTTTTCTCTCTGGAGGCTAGAGAAGGGAAGCAGGAAAAGTGTACATTCATCATCAGGTTTGCTCTCTCACATCACACAGAAAGACTAACGAAGACAAGGCTGTTAAGGATGTCTGTGAACCCCCAAGTAGTGACCACTGAGCAAAGAGAAGGCATGAAGTCTCTTTACCTTCTTCATCAAACCAAAAATGATTTCATTTCCTAGGCATCTTTTTTCTTGGGGAGCACCACTTACCTGTGAAGAATTCTCTGTCTTGGCAAAGCTGTTTATTTATTCCAAAATTCCATTTGTTTTGGCTAGGAAGGCCAAAAAGCAGGAACAGGAAGAAAAGGAAATCCTCCCACAGTTACTCTCCTGCCCCACAGGCATATTATTGACATTAGTTTCTGCCATCCAAGAGTATCTCTTACGCAGAAATGTCAAAGGGAGGTTAGCAAAGAGTGCTGACTGCTTGAATTTTCTTTGCTTGAATTTTCTGATGTCTAGATGAGGCTCAGCAAAAATAAAGCAAACTTCACTTTGTCTTAAACCCTGAGCTGGTTAAACTGAATCTGAGATTTGAATTTTAGGTGAATAAATGCAAACTCCTATGTATTCTTTTTATGAAATCAGGTTACATTAACTTAATACACTGCACAAATAGATTTGTATTTATGGAATATAATTAGGTTTAAAATTGATTTCAAATCCAGTTACATTCTTTAATATAAACCAGACATGAAATCACTATGACCCAGACAGGCTTATTTGTTTTATGTAACTAAAACAAAGTCCCACATGGAAAAATTAATTTTCATCTGGACTCTTAATTGTGGGTGGGAGCAGTTTTTGTTGGCATGGATGAAGATGTGATCACCTCCCTTCTCTTCTAGCTGTCTGTCCAGCCTGTACTGCTTGCACAGCCAGCCCCTATCTATTGCAGTCCCTGTGAAATACCATGTTATAGCCTCTGACTTAAGGAAAGCTGGTGTTACAGCACGTTGCCAGTCAGGAGTTGTTCTCTGAGCTTCCCTATCCCTTTGGGCAGACCAAACCCCCTCACTGCCCCCCAGTGTTACTGATAATTCAGGGCTTTCAGGCTGATTCTTAATCGCCTTAAGTTAAATTGAGAGAGCAATGTCAAAGGGCATAAGAGTATCCATGCAGGGATCTACAGTGATTAGGATAAAGCCACACTTGAGCTAAGCCATTTAACTTTCCATTGGCAGTGTCTCACATCCCCAGTGCCATCAGACTGATGCCCCCTTCCTTGCATGCCCTAGCAAGGTTCATGGATCCATAGCTGTTTGTTATCCTGTGCCTTGGCAAACACAAGCACGGGTGTGAAGTTGGCACAAAAATTTGACAGATCTGGTGTGCTCAGTTTTAGGTAAGAGTGATATCAGACAGGTCAAACAGAACTTGACATAGTGTGAGACATGGTAGGTGAGTAGACCTGCCTTCACCTCTTTTCTTAGTCTCAGTTAAGGCCATTTCCACCTATAAACAAATCTTGTTATCTATAAGACCATCACATACTAAATGTGGGGCTTATGATGGTAAAAATCTATATGATCCAAGCTATACATATAATCAACTTTTATTAGCATATCCAGGCTATCCTTTAGTCTATCCCTTTATTTCATCTTTGCAGTTCTCATTTTTTCCCCTGTTTAATTACTTTTTGACTTTCTGTGGAAGTACTCATCAACATAGCAAAAAATTCTAGGAGGAAAGAGAAAAGAACAGTAGAATGCTTTCCTGTTTTTTTAATTAAAATAGAGGCAGACACAGTGAACCTGAGATTCAATTAGGTAATAGGAGTTGTTCTAAAAACATCCTCTCACTGAGATCCTGGCAGCAGTTTGCTGCCTGTGTAAGTATTCTGGAAAGGAAATTAAGCAGCAGTGAAAGGAGCCTGCTCTCTGAGGCACTGCAGTTCTGAGTGCTTCCTCCAAAACAGTGAGCTTTCTGGCAAGAGCTGTGGGATCTATAGTCTATCCTTCACCACCTGAGGACTCATTCTGAAAAAATGATTACAGTAATTTCACGATTATAAGCCGCACTGATTATAAGCCGCACTTCTGGGTTTCAGCAACTTTTTGGTTTTTGTCCATATATAAGCCGCACCTGATTATAAGCCGCACGTTACAATACAGAGTGTGATCAAAGGTATCTGTTCTATCACCATCTGTTGAGGGTGGGGACAGTGATCCTTATCTCAATGGCAGATAATCTGCTAATGGGCCATCCATTGAAACCAGGCAGGGCATTGTTCTTTATCTTTTCACACCCCATCCTTCCTCCAGCCAGTCATTTTCTGCTAATGGCCAATTGAGTCCCACTGTGTGACTGATAAAATTACTGCATCCCATTGAAAGTTGCTCCAGCCAGGGTGAAGAGCCCAACATTTCTTACCAAGGTAAAAAAAAGAGGTTTTGGGACACTAAGGGAGCCCCTTTCTCCACTGGACTCCAGAGGAAAACTGCACCTTCTGCAGGAGCACTGCTCCAACTGAGCCACATCTGTCACTGCAAGGGGACTGCAATCACCATTTAATGGGACTGCTACCAACACCCTGCCTGACGGTGTCAGGTTGTACTCTGACTTTGTCAGGGTTTGGAGTTTGTTTCTTTGTAGTACTGTATTTCTATTTTAATTTCCCTAGTAAAGAACTGTTATTCCTAATTCCCATATTTTTGCCTGAAAGCCCCTTGATTTCAAAATTATAATAATTTGGAGAGAGGTGGTTTGCATTCTCCATTTCAAAGAGAAACTCCTGCCTTTCTCAACAGACACCTGTCCTCCAAACTAAACCAGCAACTTTTCGTTCTTTGTCTATATATAAGCCGCACCTGATTATAAGCCGCACTTTGGGTTCGGACCAAAATTTTAGTCAAAATGGTGCGGCTTATAATCGTGAAATTACTGTAGTCAGTCCTGGATCTTTCTCCCCATTCTGCTTTGCTGGGCTATCACATGGACGTGTGTTCATCTCCTGCAATGCCCTGAACACCCTGAGCCTAGCAGAGAGTTTAAATGCTTTTTTGGACCTGAGCCAGGGTTCTCAGCACAGCGCAGGATCTGACCCTCACAGAGAGGATCATGTTGATGGTTTTCAATCGCAGCAGGTACCTAATCTAGTATTCTCATCTAGTGGAGGGGTGGGGAAGAAAAGGGGGATTGTAACTCGATGCCATATTGCAGGGTAACCTGTAACCTGATCTTGGGACAAAGAGATAGAGCAAGGAAATAGATTGTACCCACATGGGAGTGGGGTCTGCTAGATGGAAAGCCTCCCTCAGTCTGGGACTCTGCCGACTCATATGGCTCATTTGATGGCAACAGACTGATCTTTCTCCGTCGTAAATCACTTGTTTTCCCTTCCTAGTAGAAATGAAAGTTGAATCCAAGATGAACAGTTTCTTGTGAGGCAGCAGAGTGCAAACTTTATCCTTCTTCTTAGCTGCCACTTTGGCCTTCAGTGCTATTTTCAGGGAGAAAAAGGCTCCTTTTATGCTCCAACAAAGCTTCATTGATCCAAAGGGCTTTTGAGACCAGAGACACTGAACAAAAGTGGTCAGTATGTTTTGACAGCAGATAAAGGACTGTCATACAGTTGAGACACAGGTGCAAAGGGCAAATATATTACTTAGGAGGTGAGAGATTTGGAAATGGCAACAAAGCAAACGTTCTATCCTGCAGATAGCCAATGTCCCCTCTGCAAAAATGAGCAAGGCCCTTCTCTGACCCATTGCTGCTCTGGGTAAACTCAGCTTTTATTTACTCCATTGAGTTAAATTATACTAGTTTTTACTGTTGCTCTAGATGGGTATCAGCTTGTAGTACAGCACAGGTAAGTGTCTCATGGATCAGATCCCATGGACTACACCTGTTAAGAGCTTTAATTAACCCTATTTTGTGTTTTATATACAACACTGCATAAACAGTTTACCTGTCACAGCTTCTGGGGAAGTCCCTTGGGGTTCTGGAGTAAAAGGAACAGTGAAAGTCTGAAGTGTTGTAGGTTTGACTAGAGCATTACTTCTGTCTGCAGGAAAGCAATTAGCCCAGCCAGTATTGTCCAGCACATGGGATGCTGCAAATGGCTTAACTGCATTACAAGGGATATGAACCAATTTCAGATTGATTTTCATGATCACAACCCCTGTGTGATTTCATGATCATACACAGAATGATGGCATCTATGTGTGTTGCTTTTTTTGTGTATCTGGACAGGAAAGCACAGCAGAATCGACGAGGATTTTCAGAAGAGCAGCTTCGGCAGGGACAGAATGTAATAGGCCTTCAGATGGGCAGCAACAAAGGAGCATCACAGTCGGGTATGACAGGCTATGGAATGCCAAGGCAGATTATCTAAAGGCATCTCTGTCTGTGGAGAAAACACTCTTTCTGCAGCATGGTCTGTTAAGGAAAAAAAAAAAAAGAAAAAGAAAAAAAATGCTTATTAGTTCCCTTTCTGCCTGGTTTTTAATAGTTAGTGCTCTCTGAGGTTTGGGGTATTTTTGGTTTGGTTTGTTTTCTTTGCAGCTGCAAGAGTTCGCCTAGGAATTTGGGTTTTTGTGGTGGTGTGTGTCAGTTCACAGCACGTGCGCACTGCTGCCTCCTACTTTTCACTTCTGAACTATGCAAAGACTATTATTCTGTATTAATTTATTTGCCAAGTGTTATCTTCCATATTTGTCTCACACTGCACTTGTATTTCAACCAGTAACCTCGTTCTTCAATTCAGTGATGATATTGTTTGACTGAAGAATAAAGACAAATTAAAGACACCTCAAAGACTCGTTATTTAAAGGAGGTAAAAGCCAAAACCAATGACCACATGGTACAGTGAAGATGAGTTAAATATTTTCAGTGGTCAATCTCCCTTATCTCTAACCCAGAGCCCTCTCTCAGTGACTCTCTGCTATAGTGTTTACAGTCTGTGTTACATGTCCAGTTTAGTGTTTGTCTGAAGGCACACCCAAAGTATTTTCCTAAAAAGAAGATTTATTATCCACTGAGCCTGATTCATGTAGTCTCAGACAATTTAGCTCAGATTTTTCTTGACCTAATGTGCGGGGTCATCTGCAGCCCACAAACTTGTGCACCGAGCTAAAATCAGTTTTATACGGCAAGCAAAAGCTGTGTATGAAAACAAAGGAAAATAAGGATTAATTCACCATTTCCCATTGGCAGGTAGACATTTAGCCACTTCCTGGAAAGCATAGCCTCAGCATGCATGATGGTTTCTTGTCACCACAGTTATTCCCTTCCTCCTCTTCCCTGAGCTCTTGCTGCTGACCATGGCACAATATGTATGGGAAATCCTTTGGCCAGGTGGGATCAGCTGTCTGTCCCAGCTGTGTGAGAAAGAGAAAAGACCTTGGCACTGTGCAGGCAGCTTAGCAGTAGCCACTGCTGGTGAGTTATCAACTTCTTCAGTCCCCAGTCCAAAGCACAGCACCCAGCCAGACTCAGTCTACCCAGCAGCAGGTGAGTCTCCAAACTTAGGGAATTCTCCATGTGAATGAACAGTCTGTCACAGAAAGGTGAGAAGAAGCTTCACCTTGTGATAGCTGATAGTTACCAAGCAAAGAACAAAACAAGCTGTTTTCAAATTCAAATAATCTCTTATGCTCATCTGTGAAGGGCTGTAAATGTGGCTCGTGGTTCATTTGGAGACAGTTTGCTGGAGTGTGAATAGAAGAAGTGGCTGACACAGTCACTTGGACACCAAAGGCTGCCAGAGCATTCTCTGAGTACTTGACTTGCCAGTGAGCACAGCTGCCTTGGGGCTGTGCCCCACACACACTTGAGGGGTGCACACTATTTTCTCTGCAGGGTTTCCTTACTGTCTCTGGGCTTTCACTCACAAAGCCCATTCATTTCTTCCCCACAAGAAAGAGGGAAGGGAAACATGATAATGAATTCTGTGAGTTTTTTGGGTTTTTTTCTTTTTAATTCATGACAGTCTTCAAAGAAGGGCTGAAAACATAATATGTAGGCAGGCAACAAATGAAGATTAATCTGTTCTGACAGCTCTCTGAGTGCCTACATACATAGATGGGGTGATTTCTGTCTGGCTTTGAGCCCAGTGACACATGCTGACAGCTAGGTGTTTACTAAGTAGCCCTAGGGCCAGCCACACACAGGTTCATGTGGCTCCAAAAATTTCTACCTCTGAGTAAACTGAGAGGATAGTTCCTTCAGCTTATGGGAAGCTCTATCTCCCCACTTTGGCCAAGCACGACAGAGAAAGTGATGTGAAAGTCATGTTCTGTTGTTGGGGCTGGGTGGATCTGCAGTAGCTGCCACTGAGAAGCTCCTGTCCCCACCTGTACCTCCTCTTACAGCTGCCAAGGCATCTTGGCTCCTCCACTGTCCTACTGTCACACTGGGTTGTGTTTGCTACCTGTTCTGGGCTATTCTTCTGTTACTCAGGTGAATTGGCTCAGCAGAGGAGCAGATGACAACTGCAGGTAGGGGAGCTCCCATTGCTGAAATGGGAGGGCAGAAGCTCCAAGTACAGTACAGTACATAACTTCCCCCTAGGTATGCCATTGGTTGTGGCATGAAGACACTAGCAGGTTTTCTTACTAAAGACAAGTAAGCTGATTAAAGAAACCTGGGCTGATGGCAAGACAAATGCCTGCCACCAGAAATTTCACCTTGGTGCATGTGAACAGCAGCCACCTTCCTCTGATAGAAGCTACAAAGTCATACCCACAGCGGGGGGAAATGGCTGGATGTCAGGAGCTGGGAAAACTGCCTTGCAGGTAGGTAAGAGGTCTGAGAGGTCCCAGCCTGACCCTTTGCCTCACACCACCCTCACAGGGGACACAGCCTGCAGGATCCATCCCAAATTTGGTCACCTTGGCCTTCCCTCTCTGGCTGCAGACCATTTTCCATTCATACATCCTCTCTGAAAACACCATTTTTTAAGAGCTACATGACAATTAAATTCCCAGGGTATATTGCTTTCCCTATTTCTGATGCTAACAGCCTCATTGAAGTTATAGAAAACATTATGTGCTTGCATTAAAAAAAGGAGAAGAAAAAAAGAAGAGTTAAAAAAAAAAGAAATTTAATCAACGGTATTAGGGAAAAACAGCTAAGTGCTCTGGGAAAGAAAATCTATGTCATGTAGCTCCAGACACAGGACCTGGCTGATGTGGGAACAATGGCCAAAAATACTGATTCTCCAGGATCTTATTTTTGGCAATCCATCCTTAAGATCATAATATATTCTTTTATTACCTTAATCCATCAAACTAATCTAGCTGTTAATATCTGGCAGTCAATACTGCAAAGAATCCTTTATTCTGGGAGTTAGCTTTTTTCTTTCATACCCCCTTATGACAGATATAGAAATATTAGTGTTATTATTAAGCAAATGTTAATATGCTCTGGCCTACTAATACTCTTCTATTAAAATATCCTTACTACTAAGTTTAGACATCCTAAGCTAAGAAGTAAATTAATACAGTATCATGTTAGTTGCAGCCAAGTTAGCTGAAAACATCATCACTTCTCTTATATTAGCAATCAGCCATTGTAAATTTGCTCCTACTGCATCAGAAGCACCTATGCAGGTCTCCCAGAAGGTTAATTAATTTATGTGACAACCTCTTGCATTGTTACTTGTTAAAAGCCTTGATGTACATTAGAATAAAGACATACAGGAGCTTTGAACGCTGTGATAGAGTGTGTGTTTGGGAGGAGGGGTTTATGTGTTTCCTCTCCAGCTCTCTAATGCTTAGGGGAGGGTTTCCCCTGCAGATGATGAACAGCATCTCACTGATAGATTTGGACTCAGTTTGACAGCAAGGACAAACCAAGAAAGACACACACTGCCTATAATCCTGTTTGAAGCCTGGTTGTAACTTGATGAGCTATCCCAGGAATAGAATAGAATAGAATAGAATAGAATAGAATAGAATAGAATAGAATAGAATAGAATAGAATAGAATAGAATAGAATAGAATAGAATAGAATAGAATAGAATAGAATAGAATAGAATAGAATATTTTTGGGATTAAGTGCTTTAAACATCATAATATCATCCCCCTTCAACAGCTGTACAAGAGAAAGCCCCATCAGAGCAGGCTGGACCAGAAATACCTTAAACATCGTCACCCTTGAGCTTCAGTTTGCCATACTTGTAGACAAGTAAATTACATTTATCTGCCTTTATAGAGGTTGTGAGACCATGACCTCGTTATGGACAATTGTTAAATAACTTCTTTTTAAAATTAAGTTGGCATCTAATGGCTTTCTGAAAGGATGCTCAACAGCTATGTGAGGGAGGAAGAACTGCATACATGAGTATGGCATCCAAGTCTATATAAACACATGGAACAGAAAGTCAGTATTAAGTTCAGCCAGTCCAATGAAGCTGCAGTTATGCTAACATAACAAGATGTTTAAAATAAAAACTAACGAGAGTGAACAGCATGAAGAGACTCTCCAGTAAATCAGCCTGCAGCATCACTTTCTAAGATGCCTGTGCTATACAGCATCTCCCACACTCAGCAGGGATGAGAAGAGAAGGAAGGTGCTCCTTGCAGCAATGGGCAGCAGCAGCCCTGTCCCTCTCAGATGGCAGCTGTCTCTGTGGGCAGTTCACAGGCCACAATGCATTCAGACCAAGCTGTCTTGTAAGCACTCAGGACATAAAAGTTTCATTTCAGTGTCTGTAATTGATTGCATTTGGCTCTGGCTGCATTGCTGGGGTTGGCTACTTCCATTCCTCTAATGGGAAATACTAACAATAGCAATGGTTTGAACAGCTCAGATCTTAATAGCATCACCGTGGTTATGTCTTCTAACTAGAAATATGCTTTAAATATGTTGAGAAGGGAAATGAGCACCTTTAGAGGAAAGAAATCCAGTCACTTACTCTAAGCCTGTTCTGTGATTGCCATGTTAGGTCCTGAGCAAGGGTTAGCAAGGCTGCAGATAAGCCTGTGTACACAGACCTTCCTGCAGCTATTTTGTTTTCTGTAAACTTTCAGAGAAACACAAAAGCTGATAGTTTTAGTGCATGCATGAGCTACCAAAGGAAACAATCTGCAACATCCTAAATTTAAGGCTGTCACCAGACAGTAATAGACAATTTTGTCAGCATGAGTTTTGTGCGCAGCATGCTCTTTACAGGAAACAAACTATTTTCTTCTTCCATTTTGCAGAAAGGGCAGGCAAGAAGACAGCACAAGCTACCAGTAGGAAAACATTCAGAGGCAGCCACTACTGCCCACCCCAACAAATCAATGCATCTATTTTAACTTTGCTGAGGTTGTTCTGCCCACATGAATTTCCAGAATAAAACCACCGCAGTTCTACAACTAAGGCTGAGCAGTACAAAACCATGAGATAAAATGGCAGAGAGGGACAAAAAAAAATAATTAACTGTTACCACAGAGAAAATCACTGCCTTGGATGGAAGGAAATTCTTCTGCTTTCACCTGCATTGTTTGTACTACCACACAGCGTGTGTTGCTGTGACATTCAAGTGAAGTTATAATGCCATTCCTCAGATGTAGAAATAGATTTGTCTGTGGTGCTATTGGATTTATAGGGGAAATTATAGAGGTGACCTTTCTCCCTAATGAAATTTCTGTTAAAGGGCTCGCTTAGGTAGAAATGTTACTCTGTTATTGGGCAGCAGTAAATCTATGCTCCAGTGAGTCAGTGTTCTGCAGACCATGTGGCAGCTTCAATGTTTATGTCTAGGTTCAGAAGTGATGTCCAGAAACTCAGGAGAGAGTTCTGCTGTCGTGAGATGTGCAGTGCCCAGCTTGCTGGTGAGGGGAGGCAGTCCTGGAGGGAAGGAGCAGGCAGCCCCTGGCATGTGGCTTTTAGGGGCTGGAACCAGCACTGTCTGAGATGAGCTGGTGACTGCTGTTGCCTAGAATCAAAGATAAAAACTTTCCAAACTGTATGAAGAGCACCAATACAAAAAGCAGATCTTGAATGAAAGCTTTCAGATGCACAGGTATGGCCCTGCGCACATGTACAATTGATTTACCACAAATTTTATAAGGTTGATTAATTAGTATATCTAGCAGATACATCCAGTAAGAGACCAGTTTCCCCAGCAGCCCACCCTTGGGGTCTGCACCTTGGAGGTGTTCCAGGGACTTCTTTGCCCTTTTTCTTGTTGTGTCTTCTAAGTTCTAGTGCAAAACAGTGTCCTTGTTAGAATTCCTCTTCTTGAAAAGAAGACTAAACAGAATTTCAGGAATGTGTTAGAAAGGGTTAGCTTATTGTTCTAAAGTGTGAGAGAAAGGGCAGGGAAAGTACTAGAAGCTATATAACTAGGTATTAACAGTCTACAAAACTACAAGTATATGAAAAATACATGAAAAGTAAAAATCTTCAGGCATCACTGCTGGGTACTTCCAAACTGAATTTTAAGAAAGAGCATGCATTGTCATCTTGTCAGCAAAGATGTGAGGTGGATGAAAGCTTTTTTGTTTGCACAAGAATCAACTAAATGCTCTGTTTCTCTCATTTCTGGTCAAGACACGGAAAGACCAGCAAAAATGAACAGGATTTGTTTTTAGGAGCAGGTTTTGCATTAGTGTCGTTATGAGTCAACGCTTCATTCTAAGTTTCTTTGTATTATCTCCCACACATAATGTGAATGTAAGGGTAACTCTGCTGCTTCCAGCTCCTTCCAGCACTCAACCCAAGCATTGTTTTGACCAGCTTCTCAAATGTGCTGGAGGAATACTTGTACCCATGGATATGCCTCAGCACTCCCAGGGCTGCTGAGCACTGGATGTGGTTCTTGGCAAAAGGGGTCAAATCTCCTTCCTCATCTTCAGGAAAAGTCACATAAATTCAGGTCTGGATTTAAAGTACTGGGATACCATGGCAACATTAGTTTTCTGAGAGAACAGAAAAACCTTTTGATTCAAGGAGGAAAAATCAATAATACAGGTTTGGAAGGTTCAAGTGGGAGATCAAGGGATTGTGCATGCGCCAGGAATGCTCATCATCTCCTGGCATTCTTAAAAAGACCTTTTCCTCAGATCTGCCACAGCAGCTCTGATAGTGGTGTTAAATCAAAGCAGCATTTCCTAGATTCCTCTACCTCAGAAGTGTGTTTCAGAATATGGATAGTGGTCAGACTTAATTAAAGTTCTCAATATTAGGGTCTTTTCCATCCTAATTGATTGTATGATTCTGTGAAGATGAGCTACAGCTGGGTCCCCACACAAGTAGCAGCTGAAGAAGGTTTTGCTGCTGAAAAGCAAGAGCTTGAGCTGCAGCCAGGGGAATTTGGGAGCTGGAGAGGGTGAAGGAGCTGTAGTGAAAGGTTCAGGCCTTGCCTGAGGAGAGAGAGAAGGTGAGGTAAAGAACACCCAGACTCGTGAGTAAACTGAAGCAAACTTTGTGGTGGATTTTGCTCTAGGTGTCAGGAAAATTAAGCCCCAAACACCAGAGGTTTATGTGCAAAAATGAGACAGAGGAGTCCTTCTACTTTATTCAAATAAAGGGAGAGGCAATGGGGCATTCCCCTGGAGTCTCTCAAATTTTTGGAGGATGCAGCCTCCCTTTTTGTCCTAATTTCCCTCTTTCTTTCCCCATTGGCTGAGGTACTTGAGAGGCACAGATTTCCAGGAATGCCTGATACCTAAGATTCCTCTCTAATGCATAACCCTTCTTTTTAATTTTTAATTCTTATAGAATTCATGGTTTTTCCCCATTTCAATATCCATATCTGATTTCATTTATCAGCAAACCTAGAGTTTGTTTCTAAAGGCAAATATCTTTTTCCATTCATCAATCAATAGAATCCTTCCCATTGTTTCTTTTATCTCTCAGTGCTAGTTTTATCTCCCAGCAGACCCACAGCATGTTTGTAAAGGCAATTCCATCATTCCTCTCATTACTGTAATTAAAAAACATCTCTATTTAGGTCCCAAAAAGAGATCCACTGAACTCATGCTGTGTTTTGTAAGAAATTTACTTGGCTCTTGAGGTCTTGTTTAAAAGTGCAGATCTTCTTTTTGTGCTGTGATGTGTTTAATTATGTAAATCCTTCCCCCAGAAGCGTTGCCACAATGTGAGCTGGATTATGAGGTGCCAAATACAATGACTAAAAGAGAGATGATTTTTTTTTTTTGTGGTGGTGGGGGGGAGGGTTATGCATTAATAAGTCAAACTTTTCCATAACCTTTCAAAAAAAGAATATGAAGAGAAGTATTATGTGAAAGTGATCATTGTGATATATTTCTGTGTTTTCTGGATGTGAGACACCTGTAACCCATTGAATCAAAGTAGAAAAAGGAGAGTGATGCTTTTACAGTAATTGTCTATTTTTCTTTTTTTTTCTTTATTACTTTTGTCTTTTTCACTTTCCTTCTTTATCCTTGGTGTAGGATGAGAAACAAAAGCAAAATTACTGTTTACAGCCTCCGCAATCTGTAAAATGAATCCATGAATGATTAAACAGTTTTTGTGCTGCTTGCTTTTTAAGTGGGAGCTATGAAATAAAGCAAGCCATAGTACTGCCATGTCACTGAAGCATGAGTGTACCTCACTCTGGCAGAATATGTTCTCTATTTAAAATGCCTGTCTCCATGTAATATGATGAGTCCCTTAAGAACTACCTTCTGCAGTTGCTCTGTGAATTGCACTCCTACTGGAGTCAAATACATCCAGGCAAATTGGATTATTAGCTGGAGATAAATGGGCCCAGGGAGCACTTAACTGCAGGAGCAATGATGCTCTTGCCCTTTAGCTAAGTGTAAATGCTGGCTCTTACAAAAGCAGGAGGGATAAAGGAAGGAGGTTTTAGTTCTGAACATTGTCTTCTTCCTTTAAGAGGCTCTGTACTAGCTATAATGGGATGAATCATAAACCTTAACATATATCTAGAATGAATCTTTAGTTTTGAGCACAATGAATTTCAGAAAATATTATGTTCTTTATAGTGGTTTTGAAATAAAAGGGGCATTTTAGCTTTGTGTTTAGGATAGCCTCCTTAACATGATGGTTGGTTTAATTGTACCGTAGGTATAACATGATCAGGGCCTGCAGAGAACAGTTAGCTTGCTTTAAACTTCAAAACCTTACAGTGATATTTTTAGAGTATGACAAGATGCAGGATGGAAACAGCTGGATTTGTTTGTTTGCTGTGTCATGGTGGTGAGATGTGCTCTGTGGCCAGCAAAGCCTGCAGGGACCTGAACTGCAGTGGCCTAGATGGGGCTGAGGAATAGAACACCCTCCAAAGGGCAGAGCAAACAAGAGGGGGATTTGTTGTTGTTGGTTTTCTTACTAGTCCTGGGCACCTTGCTTAACTCTGAAAAGGGGAGCAGATGCAGTCTGATAGCAAATAAAACTAAATGCAAACATTTCCTACCTGCTGCTAGCCTGCCTGTTTCATACATGTGGTATGTCTTTTGAAAGAAAAATGTAAATCAGAAAGAAAAATTAATTGGGAGAGTAAATGGTTTTAAAGCTGTGAGCAGACTTGAAATAACCGATTAAATACAGGAAAAAATAACCCATAAAACACAGGAAAATATGGACAGACTAAAGTTCTTGGGAACAAAAGACTACAGTGGAGGGTAACCAGCTGTTCCTTTAGAAAAGGGACTATCTCCCTCTTTTGGGAGAAGAGGGAGATGAATGACCTCCACAAATGGAAACATAAACCAGTCATATTTAATGTCATCAATACTACCCCTTCTGTCACCAAAGGTCACCGGGGCCTTGAATTTTAGTTGTTCCTTTGGTCAATGTTTGTATAGGCTCAGTTAATACTTCTAATTTAAATCCATATATAGCAAGTGAAGGTGCAAGTCCTGCCATCTTGGCTGGGAATGAGGGAAGGCGGATCTTTGTCCACATTAGTGGGAAGTTGTTCATAGCGGAGACCGGTAATGTACATTGCTTAAAGAGAGCTGGCATTTGCTTGTTTACTTGGCTGCCTTAAAATAAGACTGAATGCACAGCAAAATGCACCTGCTGTCTCCAGATCCTCCCCTCTGTGCAGCAGAGCTGCTGTGCTGGGAAAAACTTCCTGTGTCCAGCAGGAGCTACTCAAGAAGCAAAGAAATAAAAGATAGTGCTCTGACTAAGGTGGTTTTATTCCAATATAGATGACTGTCTATCCATCAAAAGGCAACCAGGACCTCTGAAAGAACATGGTTTTAAATTTGGTTTTTAAGAATACAGTTTTGCTCCTTGGAACAAGGAAAACTAACTCCAAGAATAGTTCTGTAAATAACATTACTTATGAGCTGAGTGCTTGTAACTACACTTTTTCCTTTGGGATTGAGGATGTGGATATTGCCATGTGCTCATGTTTTACAGAATGGATCATGTTCCCTCCCTTAGGATTCATTACAAATGCGAAGCACTTCTCAGACTTACTACTGTGTTTGGGAGTTCTTTATAATCATCATGAGGTGGGCTGCACACTGAAAATGCAGGAGTTTAAGAAAACTCATTGAAAAAATACAATATCTATAACCAATTTGAAATCATGTACATACAGTTATGTGTCATGTCCTCACCTCCCCACGCCCACTCCCCGAGGAAAATTGGAGTTAAATATATTCTTTTAAATATTATGAGAAGGAAGTTTGAGAAATGATGAGGCTGAGGCAAGCTCTGAGATTTGATGTCTTGAATAGGATGCCAACCATGTGATGAGTTCAGTGTGTAATGAATACTCTGGAGAAGAAATACTGACAGCCCTGCATGTCACTTGCAAAACTAAGGGCTGAGACAACATGAGGGTGCACAAAATTCTGAGCTGTGTGAGGAGGGGTCCAGGCTGTCTTTATAGAAGTGTGGGCATTTTTGGTCTTGTTTATATTGTTTCACGACCATGGCAGTAAAAAAGGTGGCTCTGCCAGCATCTCAGATGATCCTAAATTAGCTCTCTGCTCCTTTTGACTCATCAAAACGCCACGAGGAATCCATCTGGCCCGTTAAAATAAATCCAGTACAAGTCTGGACAGGCAAAAGGCAAGTAGGTAGCCAACATGGAAGGGAATACAGGGAGCCCCCTGTGTCTGAAGGTCATGAGACACAGACATTCAGCATTACTGTGTTACATGGAGGAAGTGCAGTCTTTGCAGGTTCTGACATTACTGTACACAAAGGATTTAGTGTGAGGATCTTATCCCATGTTTTCCAGACAACAAAGGATACTGAAATTTCGCTGCCATAGGCAGGTGTGGCTTATGTGGCCAGCTGCCCTTACTGGCACTGTACTTGTATGTGTGTGATCAGCTTGCGTGCTGTGATATCCACCTGATCCTTAAACAAATCTCAGGTAGCTTGCCTGGTTTGGCAAATTACTGATAAGACTGATTTCCTCAATGGTCTTGATTAGCTTCATTTTACCTTTTACACGATGATTGGCTTTAACAATGGAAGAGTTGAAACTTCTTGAAAAAAATATGGGATAGGACCTGCTTATGGGAAAATACAGTGTTTAAATCCCAGGTAAAGCTTTTGTCCAAAAAAGCAGGCTCAAGTGGTGTTGCTGTGAGATGTTGGCTGATGGAGCTGGGTAAAATCATGGTGCTGAAGAAATGTTCACAAGCTCTTTGTGTCGAGGCTGTATGGAGACACAGCAGCTGGAAATGGTGTTTCTCTCTGCTGACCTTCCACATGGCAGACAGAAACAGAAAAACAAAAGCAAATCCCCTCAGCTGTAGTTCAAACTACAATATTTATTTTTTTTTAAAGTGATTACACTGTAAATGGAGCAGACAGGGCTGTAGCTCTCTCCTGTTTATAGTTCCTTAGTTCTTACAATTTCTTCACAGGGCAGTGAATGTGTAAGGACACCGCCATATGCAGAACATGCCATATCCAACCCTTGAGGTCTAACCAATATACAAACAGCAATCTCTGTAAGGCAGAACCTAGAAGCAAGCAGGGGGAAAATGCAGCTTGTGTGGATCACAGTAACAAGTTTTATATTTAGACTTTCATTTGTTTCCATCAGTCCAGATCCTCTTATCTTCTGTTATTTCCCTGCACTCAGCCCAAGGGCACGAGCAGATATTCAGCTGGTGATCAACCCCTAATGAAGATTAGCATCCCTGCAGCTGAGATAAAGAAATTGCCTGTCAGTACCCAAAGATGTCAAGGTCAGAGAAGACTGCAGTGACCTAGGTAGAACATCAAGAGCATCGTTGGAAAAAAATAATAGCATTTCAACAGGGCAGTTTGGTCAATAGGACCCAGTGCAAATCTTGGTCAATTATATTCATGGTTGAATCTTGACAGCAGTTCATCTTGAGAGACTTGTCTGTGCTTCCATGTGGTTTTTATTCTGAGCACCAGATTTTCCTTGTAAGTTAACTGGAAATAGCAAAGCTATGTTATTCAAACACTAAAAATACTTTTGTGTAAACTTTTTTTTTTTGTCAAATTAGGTGGATTAACTTCCTGGTGCGCCACCCTGCCAAGTAGGTTTTTCAGCTCTTGAATTAAGCTCTTTAGATCTTCTGGGTACTCTGCTTATCAAAATCTTTAGTGGATGAGGGATGACAGCAGCAGTGTCGGTCACTTCTAGGGTTGAAATATCAACCTCATAACCTGCCTCATAACTCTTGAAAAAAGAAACTGAAGCCCCAAACTCACCAGACTCAGTGAAATAGCTTAATAGTTGAAAGTGCAAATAATCTAACTGTTTAGTAGATTGTTTAGTAGATTAGTTTGAGTTACTTGTTTTTAAAAAAAAAATTAAAAATCTGTATTGCTCCTTAACAGTTTGAGGTTGTATGTGCTTGCTGTATTCTTCCTGCCTGGACCATAACATGGAAGGACTGATAAAGTAGAAATAAAAGCATCACAGGTGGCATCAATGCCCTCCTGAAATTTTTAGGTAAAAGTAATAAAGCCAGAAAAAACTCTAGGGATTGGGTTTTGTTTGGGTTTGTTGGGATTTTTTCCCCCCAGGCTTTTTTGGTCTATCCTTCTACTTAGAAAGTGATCAGAGTAATAGAAATGAGGGGGAACATCAAGCCTTGAAAGGGCATGGGTAGGTTTCTGAAAGAAAGAGAAGGGAAGACAAAGAGCTAAACTTCCAGTGCTGCTCCTCTCTCAGCGTATGAGAGATCTTCTCTGCCTAATTGCAAGGAAGATGCAACTGTGGAAAGGCAGAACAAGTAGATTATATTATATAATTATATATATTATATTATATTAGCACTTTGTAGGGGCATTTGTTTGTGGCAAACTGAGGCTAGGCTGGCATGGGGCTTTGTGTTTCCTGGGGAGATAAGCATGAGTAAGATATTTGTGGTCTGCTTGCACTAAACATTAGACTCACATCAGCTGGTATCTGTTGTGGCAACAGATATGACTGCTACAAAAGTGAGATTAATTAACCAATTAAGGACCAGGTCACCAACTGAAGTGTGATTTGCAGGGACAGGCACAGAGACTTTCACCAATAAAACTGCTTTGACTTGGCTTGTCAGACCCTGCTCAGGCCTGACCTATCCAAACACACATGACTGAGTATTCTGAAAGATGGGAGTTTGCACATCAGGAAATCACCTGAAAAGCTACAAATGTGGCTTTTGCTTGGCTGAAGAGCTGCCCTGACTTGGCCTCTGTAGAGGGTATTACCATTGGATTCAGTGTCACTTCAAATTGGTCAACCTCATTATTGTAGAAACTCAATTTTTATAGTATTTATTTTATTTAAAATGCAGCAGGTTTCATACCACTGTGATTGTCCTAATAAGTCATATTTAATCTAGCAGTATTATTCCTTGCATGCTGTGTCAATATTGCTTGCTCTGCTACACATAGCAGTTTCATATAAGCAAGAGAGAAACGGAGAGTAAAATTAGCTAGTGGCACCAATGAGCACTGCACAGTGCAAGACCATTAAGTGATGGAATAGCAGGGCTTGCTGTCCTTCAAATGGCACAGACTGATGAATGGATGTCGTGTCCAAAAGATGTGCTCACTTAGCGTTTTAAATTTAATTTAAATTGATGTGATGCAAATAACTGAGCTATTCTCAGTCCGTTGTTGAGATTAAATAGTTCTATTAGCACTGCTGTGCACGATGGTCAGCTGCTCCTTTCAGGTGATGTGCTCTGCCAATGGCAGTTGTGTTTTGTTTCTGGATCCTTGAAGACAGCTCAATTGCCTGTAATTTCCAAGGTGATTTTGTCTGTTGGAAAATGTCTTGTTATGTCAGAGACCTCTAGTGCATGGTAAAGCGTTGTCAGCAATCAGAAATTGAGTAAGAGATCAAGGAGAAGAAAAATAAATACAAGCACTGTGATTCCAAGTTAAATCTCTAGATGACAGAGATCTGGAGAGCAAGAAACATGGTACTCATTCAGTGGAGGAGGGGGAAAGAGGTTCAAAGTTGATACTGAAACATGTGTTACTAGACAGTTATTAATAATTTGTATTTAGTACAGTAATTTCACGACTATAAGGCACACCCTTTTGACTAAAATTTTCCCCTGAACCCGGAAGTGCGCCTTATAGTCCAGTGCGCCTTATCTGATGTGCAAAGTTCGGAAATTTGCAAACCCGGAAGTGAGAGCTGCGAGCCGCGGGGCGAGCCGGCAGGGCCGCGGCTGCAGGGTGGAGGCGGGGCCACGGGGCTGCAGCTGCCGGGTGGAGGCGGGGCCGAAGGGCCGGGACTGCCGGCTGCCTGCGGGGCCGGGGCTGTTGACTGGAGGCGGGGCCACGGGACCGGGGCTGCTGGGTACCTTCGGGACCGGGGCTTCCGGGTGCCTGCGGGGCCACGGGACCGGGGCTGCTGGGTGCCCGTGGGAGCGGGGCTTCCGGGTGCCTGCGGGGCCGCGGGACCGGGGCTTCCAGGTGCCGGCAGCACCGGGGCTGCTGGGTGCCTGCGGGACCGGGGCTGCTGGGTGCCCGCGGGGCCGCACACCGGGGCTTCCAGGTGCCTGCGGGACCAGGGCTTCCAGGTGCCTGCGGGGCCACGGGACCGGGGCTGCTGGGTGCCCGTGGGAGCGGGGCTTCCGGGTGCCTGCGGGGCCGCGGGACCGGAGCTGCTGGGTGCCCGTGGGAGCGGGGCTTCCAGGTGCCTGCGGGGCCGCGGCTGCTGGGTGCCCGTGGGAGCAGGGCTTCCAGGTGCCTGCGGGGCCGCGGAACCGGGGCTTCCAGGTGCCTGCGGGGCCGCACACCGGGGCTGCTGAGTGCCCGCGGGGCCATGGGACCATGGCTGCTGGGTGCCCGTGGGAGCGGGGCTTCCAGGTGCCCGTGGGGCCGCGGGACCGGGGCTGCTGGGTGCCTGCCCGACCGGGGCTGCTGGGTGCCCGCGGGGCCGCACACCGGGGCTTCCAGGTGCCTGCGGGACCAGGGCTTCCAGGTGCCTGCGGGGCCATGGGACCGGGGCTGCTGGGTGCCCGCGGGACTGCGAGGCCAGGGCTCCTGGCTGGAGGCGGGGTCGCAGCTGCTGGGTGCCCGTGGGGCCGCGGAACCGGGGCTGCTGGGTGCCCGTGGGAGCGGGGCTTCCAGGTGCCTGCGGGGCCGCGGGACCGGGGCTGCTGGGTGCCCGTGGGAGCGGGGCTTCCGGGTGCCTGCGGGGCCGCGGGACCGGGGCTTCCAGGTGCCTGGAGGACCGGGGCTGCTGGGTGCCCACGGGACCGGGGCTTCCAGGTGCCGGCAGCACCGGGGCTGCTGGGCGCCTGCGGGACCGGGGCTACTGGGTGCCCACGGGGCCGCGGCTTCCAGGTGCCTGGAGGACCGGGGCTGCTGGGTGCCTGCGGGGCCACGGGACCGGGGCTGCTGGGTGCCTGCAGGGCCGGGGCTGCTGGGTGCCTGCCCGACCGGGGCTGCTGGGTGCCCACGGGGCCGCACACCGGGGCTTCCAGGTGCCTGCGGGACCAGGGCTTCCAGGTGCCTGCGGGGCCATGGGACCGGGGCTGCTGGGTGCCCGCGGGGCCATGGGACCGGGGCTGCTGGGTGCCCGTGGGAGCGGGGCTTCCAGGTGCCTGTGGGGCCGCGGGACTGGGGCTGCTGGGTGCCCGCGGGGCCATGGGACTGGGGCTGCTGGGTGCCTGCCCGACCGGGGCTGCTGGGTGCCCGCGGGGCCGCACATCGGGGCTTCCAGGTGCCTGCGGGACCAGGGCTTCCAGGTGCCTGCGGGGCCATGGGACCGGGGCTGCTGGGTGCCCGCGGGACTGCGAGGCCGGGGCTCCTGGCTGGAGGCGGGGTCGCGGCTGCTGGATGCCCGTGGGGCCGCGGAACCGGGGCTGCTGGGTGCCCGTGGGAGCGGGGCTTCCGGGTGCCTGCGGGGCCACGGGATCGGGGCTGCGGGGTGCCTGCGGGGCCGCGGGACAGGGGCTGCTGGGTGCCTGCAGAACCGGGGCTTCCAGATGCCTGCAGGGCCACGGGGCCGAGGCTGCTGGGTGCCCGTAGGGCCGCGGGACCAGGGCTTCCAGGTGCCGGCAGCACCGGGGCTTCCAGGTGCCCGTGGGGCCACGGGACAGGGGCTGCTGGGTGGAGGCAAGGCCGGGGCTTCCTGGTGCCCGCGGGACTGGGGCTGCTGGGTGCCTGCGGGGCTGCGAGGCTGGGGCTCCTGGCTGGAGGCGGGGTCGGGGTCGCTGGGTGGAGGCGGGGCCACGGTGCTGCAGCAGCCGGATGGAGGCGGGGCCTCGTCCAGCAAACACACGGGGGGAGCTGAGGGCGGAGCCTCGCTGCAAAAAAAAAAGGTGCGCCCTATAGTCTGGTGCGCCTTATCTGATCTACAAAGTTGCGAACTTTGCCGACTCATGGGGGTGCGCCTTATAGTCCGGTGCGCCTTATGGTCGTGAAATTACTGTAATCAATTTTCACCCACTTCCATGCTTTGATAAAAGCATCATTTTATCTTGCTTGCAATTGCCACTTTCAAAAAATTGAAATAGCATCTATTGTGTGCTGGTTCTGTCTTCATTGGTGAAAGAAATGTATTCAAAATGTTAATTACTTGCCAGTGTGTATGCAGATCCTTGCAGACTACAAATTCCACCATAGTTATTATTACATGCTTATTGAAGGTGTAGGTATTTGACTTTCTCTGTGTTCAAAATTAAGCTGAATAACAAATTATTAGGAAGGGCGGCCAAAACCTTTCCTTCCTCTGTTGGAAGTAATCTCAACTGCAATTTGAAGAAATTATTTGAGGGACAAATATGGAATCAGACAGTGTGATTGTGTACCAATGAAAATTGATTGATTTAAGAATGTTTATGAATGCCTCCTGAAATGTTAAATTGCCATTTAAATTCTTGTTTAGTTTTCACAGAGCTGTTAAAACCTGTGCTTTATCTGAGTTTTGATTAAAGAAAAACAGATCCAAGCAGTATGCAAGAGAGTTCTTGTAGGTAATAAAACCAGGTTGTAGTAGAATTAACTTTGCTTTGTGCAGGGACTTTCCTCCATGATTTCATGCAGCTTGTTAGGCATTTCTGGTAAGCAATCCTGCAATACAAGCAAACTCTGTCACTTGTGATGTTTGGTTTGGCAAACATGTCATGCTGAGGTTAGTAGCTCTGTGGAGCTCCCTGCTGTGTCAGTGGGCTGATGCTGTCAGGCTGGTTCTGGGCTCCCATCACTTAAAGGAGCAAGAAGGCAGCTTTGGTCAGGAGGGAAACATTACACAGAGATGATTTTGTAGAGGATAGGTTTGGTAAGATAATTGCCTCTTTTCTCTCTGTACTCGGTGGTGAAAGTGTGATTCATCTTCTCTGTTTTGAATGTCACCGGCAGGTATAGACTCAGTCTAGAAAACAAACTCGGATTTACATGCCTCACTTCTAGACAGTTTAAGACAGGTGAGATGAACCCTATCTTCCCCCAGCACAGCACTAGGTCTGTGCAGCACAAGACAAGCTTTCTGTCCTAGAAGGTGAGCTGCTGAATCCCAGCTTCCTCCAGGACACATCCCTGTAATACAGACAGACATCTCTGCTGTGCCCTGGGGCTGTGGTGTGGATCCTCTGTAACCTTTCCCTTCATCAGGGACTCGGTGGGCTGGGGGTGTCTATCTCCAGTACCATTTCTGAGGTTGACCCAAGGAAGGCATTGAGATTGTTAATCACTTAAAAGGAAACACAGCTCTATACTTAGCATCCATTGAGGAAAGTACTGGTTTACATCCTCTATAAATATTTAATTAACAAAGACAATGGGACGGAACTGTAATAATACAAGTGACTTCCTGCATCTGATTACAGAAAGGATTCTCAGTTTGAAGCCTGATCTATTTTAACAATATGAAATAAGTTGCCTGGAACAGTTTATTCTTCAATTGCAATAAAATAACCAAATTTGAGTGTTCAACAGGTACATTACAAAGTTTTAGAAGAGAGTCCAAATGCTCATCTTGATTTGTTGTTGTTATCTGCAGTTTTCAACACTCCTACTTAGGGTGCTTACACTTCTTTTCCTTATTTTAGCATGTTTTTGCTCTCAATTTTACATTTTACTTGCTGCTTTTCTTGTTCATATACCTAATGTGATACTTTCACAGACTCATAGAATATGTTGATTGAAAAGGACCCATAAGAATCAGTGATGTATAGATTTTAACAGTTCAATGTTGTATTTTAATATTTCAGCTTTATAAAGACCATGGCAAGCCTATTTTATCCAGTCTGAATTTGAAGTCTAAAGTTACATGATAGCAGCCTTCTAACATTTGCAAAGGTGCAGTAGAGCAGATGAGGTTACAATTGGAAACTCATCAAAGTAAATTGATGCCTCTTTTGGTCCTGGACATTGCAATTACCTGTCTTCAGCCTCACAAGCAGAAGGGGTGCCTGAGAAAAGGTGCAAGGCTCTTTCTCAGAATGGACCATCATAAAATTAATTCTGCTGAAATGGATGAAAAAAATGATCCCCCAACAGCTAAACCTGAAGATGAAGTAAGTGTAAGTAGGTGACTTAAACATTCTTGATTTTCTGTACGTCGTGACATTATTATATGTCTTGTGATCTAATTCTCAAGTATTAAACTTAAGATGATGCTTAGATTTGGTATAATTTTCTGGTTTATAGCTCAGTCTGAAAATGACAACATGTGTTTATCTCTGGATTGCTAATATTATGTGTTTTCAGACAATTGAAATAATGGACATGTCAGTGTGACAACATAAATGCTTATTGGTGTAATGAAGTATGTTTTTCCAAAAAGAAGTTAACTTCTAGGCAAGAAAGGCAGCATTAAAGGAGGCAAAGTGTTTTGTTTTTCCCAGGGAAGATAGAGAAGGGGATTGTTGGATGAGTTCTTACTCATGACAAAGATGTAATTAAATAATTTAGTGTATGGTGATAGTCAAATTGCAATGTTAGCTGGAAACCAGTTGTAGAATACAAGAACTAAGCTGCAGTAGAGAGGAAAGCTGAATTGAGAATTATGGTCCTTATTGAGTGAAGAGAGCATCTTAACTTTGCTGTTGCTTTCCTTACTATAAAATGTTTATGGTAAATTAATAAAACTTATTGAAATATTGATAATATAGCACACAGCATTCAATATTCCTATGAATCCCATGTAACAAAGAGCTTTGATATGGAAAACTTGATCTGTGAATTGCTTTTTTAAAAAAAAAAAATAAGATGAGGATTACAGTAGATCCAATGAAGACATTAGTTGTTTCAAGTACCCACTTATACACCCAGTGATGTCAATGTTGAGTAGTTTTTAACCATACTTGACAGGATTTAATTTTTAATAATAAATCTGCCTGTTTAGGTGTAGAGTCACAAAAAGGAGTTACATGGGAACACTTTAATATAAAATATTATTGTGGGAATTTTGATGAAAATGACCAAAATTTCAGATGTCAGAACTCAGCATTCATTGAGCTGCCTCAGGCTGGCCTACTGAACACCTGAGTGTATGAAGGAACTTTGTGACAATCCAGAGCTTTAGACAAACAAACATTTGTTTTTATCCTCAGAGACTCAATAAGGTTTGTAAAATATGGGTAAATCAAGTGGAGAGCACACGAAACAAGTGCAGTTAATTACCTAGATAGAAGATAGTAATCTGAAATGTTCCAATTCTGTGTTTAAAGGTTTTGTTTGAGGACATTGTAGAGGGTCGTGCTTAGTCTTTTAACTTGTTATTACTTATTACCAAGTTTTCTTCTCCTCTTAGAACATTCTCCACTCTGAGATCAAAGATTGCTATCTGTTGTATTTAACTATGGGACCAGCAGGATATTTGTGGGGATGTTTCTTATGCTTCCTCTTAGGATACAGAGGTCTCTTCTTGATAGCGTTACCGATGCATAATATCAGAGAAATATATCAAAAAATGTGTTGGTGAAGACTTCTGCAGATTTTAATTTTTAAGAACAGAGCAGACATCAAAATAAGAACAGATTTCTTGGAACATTGATCCTCTGAGGTTTGAATAACTCCAGGTGTGGGGGTTCCCTGACCTCTCTGGGCATGGCTCAGGTGCATGACCCTTGTGGTGAAATACATTCTTCTCCTTCCCCAGTGCAGCTGGAATGTCCCGTGCTGCTATATGTGACTCTTGTGTCACTCTCTTCACTGTGCACATGTGAGAAAAGTGTGGCTCTGTCTTCTCCAAAGCCCACTTTAGATATTAAAATCTATAATTAGATTTACTCACACTGTCTTTGCCTTCTTGTCTCCTGCTCTCAGCTTTTTGCTGTATCCTCCAGCTCCTTACCTCTGGAATCACTCTGGATTATCCAAATTTCTCTTATCCTGATAGGCCCAAAACACAGATGGAGTTTCCTATTGTTGAGCAAAAGGAAAGAAGCCCTTATTGTAGGTTATTCCACAGCACCACTTCTGCAGATGGCTGGCAGTCGTGCTTGTCTCTTCCTGTGTGTCAAGCTGCATCAGCACAGAGCTTTTGTAGCCACTGCATTAAACTTGGCATCCCACACTGGCAATTCAGGAGTGAAATTCCCACCTGGTTACTTCCTGACTTTCATATTCTTCTTTCTCATCAAGTACAATAATTAGTAGGGATAAAAAAAATGTCTGTGTCCACACATTTTAGTCTAGAACAGGTCACACAGTCTGTAGGCTGTCTTCAAGCAATGCAATGCTGGTAAATAGGTGAGCATCTTGTTGCAACCTTTCTCCTCATCATCTACCTCCTGTAGCTCTGCAGGGGCTAAAAAGGGCCCATGAGCACAGGGACCAGCTGGATCTGCCCAAGTCAGGGGCTCTGCTCTCTTCAAGTGAGATTGTGAATTCCTCAGCGTATTTTGTGTGGGCACAGAAGGGATAGGTGATAGTACAGCACTTTGTCCCCTAGAGTGAGGCTGTCAACATCTTGAGCAAATCATAGACCAGTCATCACTGGTCATTGTCAGAGCTTTTTGATTTGCACTGCTTGGAAATGATGTACCACTCAGAGAGACCTCTGAGTGCCATAAATGCAGCTGTGAGGTGAGGGAGACCAGCTTTGAAGGTGCACCTAAAATGAATCAAATTGTTCCAAAAACAAGGGAAAAAACCTATTTGTTTTGGTCTTCATCTTAAAAATTATTAAACTCAGTTTAATTCTTATATATATGACCTCCTGAGCCAGGTCATTTTGTATAAGACTGTTCTGTGCTTCATAGAAGACTGTGCACTAAAATCTTTGCTGCTGATTGCTGACTGGTGTTTGTGAACACCTCCAGTCATGGACAACCCACAGCTTCCTAAAGCCACTCCTTGACAGCTTCCCTCTCACTGGCATCAACGTGTTTTTAGAGCATTTTTCCTGAATGCTCCTTGTCTATATAGCAATATTATCTAAGTTACAGAAATTTCACGATTATAAACCGCACCATTTTGACTAAAATTTTGGTCCCAACCCGAAGTGCGGCTTATAATCAGGTGCGGCTTATATACGGACAAAGAACGAAAAGTTGCTGTTTTAGTTTGGAGGACAGGTGTCTGCTGAGAAAGGCAGGAACTTCTCTTTGAAATGGAGAATGTAAACCCCCTCCCTCCAAATTATTATAATTTGGAAATCAAGGGGCTTTCAGGTAAAAATATGGAAATTAGGAATAACAGTTCTTTACTAGGGAAATTAAAACAGAAATACAGTACTACAAAGAAACAAACTCCAAACCCCGACAAAGTCAGAGTACAACCTGACACCCCGTCAGGCAGGGTGTTGGCAGCAGTCCCATTCCATGGTGGCTGCATCCTCCTGCAGTGACAGATGTGGCTCAGTTGGAGCAGTGCTCCTGTACAAGGTGCAGTTTCCCTCTGGAGGTCCAGTGGTGATGTGGAGAAATCCGGTTTTCCTCTGGAGTCCAGTGGAGAAAGGGGCTCCCTTAGTGTCCCAAAGTCTCTGTTTTTATCTTGGTAAGAAATGTTGGGCTCTTCCCCCTGGCTGGAGCAACTTCCAATGGGATGAAATAATTTTATCAGTGACACAGTGGGACTCAATGGGCCATTAGCAGACAATGACTCCCTGGAGGAAGGATGGGTTGTGAAAAGATAAAGAACAGTGTCCTGCCTGGTTTCAATGGATGGCCCATTAGCAGATTATCTCCCACGGGGATAAGGATCACTGTCCCCACCCTCAACAGATGGTGATAGAACAGATACCTTTTATCACTCTGTATTGTAACATGCGGCTTATAATCAGGTGCGGCTTATATATGGACAAAAAACCAAAAAGTTGCTGAAACCCAGAAGTGTGGCTTATACTCAGTGCGGCTTATAATCGTGAAATTACTGTACTATAATTTTTGTGTAAGGAAGAAATGCGTGGTGGGTTTTGGTTTGTTGGGGTTTTTTTTCGGGATTTTTGTTTTTTCTTGTAATTGAACTCTGGTGCAGCTGGTTGTAGCAGCTAAAACTGTATTCATATCCAGTGCACTTGGTCAGTAATACTCTGAGTGGTCCAGGAAATTGCCAGCTAAGTTCTGCAGAGATAAAACAATGAATTGACTTGAACCTCTAGCTGATCTCACAACAAACCATTTGACTGTGACAGGAGCTACCCTAAGAGAGAATTTTATGAAGTGCCAGAGACTTCTTCAAGCAGCTCTTGCTGTGCCTGCAGCAACTGCTAAACATTTTTTGTCTGCTTAAATGTGTTGATTATCTTCTGCAGAGGAAAATGCCTGAGGGGGGGATGGTGGTGTCTGGTACAAACGGGCATTCCAGAACCGACAAGCTGTAGATCTCTTATAGCAAAACTACTCCTACAAATATAGAAATGGTCATGTAGTCTTTTGTACCTAGATGAGATGGTCAGGATATATTTTGGATCCAACTTAGAAAATTTTGGGACTGTATTCAAAATAAACCATCAAGTGTTTGGATATCCAGGTGATGATTTTGTGCAGGTCGCATCTCAGCAAGACCTGTGCTGTGCTCTCCTGTTCACTGGAGGTAACTTCTCAGAGGGAGCTAGATACATAGGAAGAGCCTGTCCATAGCCACTGCTCCACAGCCTGAAGGAAGTGCAGACTTTTCTCTGAGGAACCAATTGGTTGAGACTTGTTGATCAGACAATTCCTGCTAGAAACGTTCCACGATTTTTGTTGTCTTTCACCTTATTTTAGGCAGCCAACAGTTCAGTCCAAATGGTATCTGCAGAAGACAAGTTGGCAAAGAGGATTCTGGCAAGGAAAAAGCATGACAAATTGAAGAAAAAAGATAAGTTGCTATGGAATTTTCAAAACAAAATAATTCTCTTTACCCTCATTCTATTCATTTTAGGAGTTGTAACCTGGACATTACTGTGGCTCTTCATTGGTGAGTTGCTGAAAGTTCATGCCAACTCCATATGTCATTATCACCCATAGTACTTTCAGGTGACTTTGGGATCTCAGTTGTCCTGAAGGCTATTTCTAAAGTAAACATGGAAATTTTAAGTTGGGGATCTGAAAAACTTTTGTCTTTGCTAAGACTTAACAAATTATTAGAAAAGCTGGCTTCAGGAAGTGTGACTATTTCGGCATTATGCAAAACATTTTAATGTGCAAGCTAATTTGCACAGACCTGACAGGTTTTTGTGAGCTTGATTCCTCAGAAATTTTGCCTTCCACTGTGTTTCTTAGCCTTCTGAAGTTCAGATAAGTCCTTTATTTTTCAGAATAGATTTAAGGAAGTAAAAGGGGAGTAAAATAAATATGTGTGTAATTAAGCATTAAAAGCTATGTTTTCCTCTTTAGGGCCCTGATGCTAATACTGCCTAAGATACCTCAGGGATGCTCCAGAATCTGGATGTTGATACTGCCTTCAGTAATGCTGGCCCATTTGTATGGTGGTATCTTATCTTGTGTGTAGGCAACAGGAGCTCAATTATGTAACCATTATTTGGTACACATACATCTAGAACAGTTTGACTATAAAAGTGTAGTATTCTTTGGGTAGTTGTTTCAAACTAGAAAGTAGATTAGGCCAAATAGATTAATTTGGTTTAGAATTAAATGAAAAACCTTCATTGCTATTTAAAAAAGGCTGTCTTCTTTTTTTCTTGCAGTTCAGGCAGAGGACAAAGATGCACTGTATTTTGTTGGACTGTTTCGTGTTGCCAACATAGAGTTTCTTCCAGAATATAGGCAGAAAGAGTCAAAGGAATTCCTCTCTATGGCACAGACTGTGCAGCACGTGGTAAGATGGGTGAACTGCTTGGTTAGCAAAAAAATCAGAGCTGTGAACAAGTGATGCTCAGATGCCACTGAGGCTGCTGTGGTGTTCTTCTACTCCTTCCCCCCCCCAAGAGGATTATGTGCAAGCAGTGGCTGTCTGGAGGTATGAAGGAACTGACTGCTTTCAGCTTGGTAATCACAAACTGAGTTTTGAACGGATCTACTTTTTACATTTGACTTAAAATTTTATATATTTTCACTCATTAATTATGATCTAAAACTAATATTCTAAAAAAGCCCTTAACCTCCATTGCTATATTTGAAACATCAAACAGATGAAATCTTTTGCATTTACACTGGGATTTTCTGCTTTAAAACATCTATAATTACCGTAGGGAACACAAACATATTTACATTTACATTTCCTTCTGATACCAGGTATTCTAAAGACCATTATTCTTCCCAAATACCTTGCATCAGTCAAGGCAGAACTAGAACTCTGGATCAATAGCTGTTCTACAGTGGGAAGAAAGGGGTGGGAATCTTGGTTAAAAGGGAATTTGACTTTAAAGACATTTGGTGTAGGGAGAAAAAAATACAGTAATTTCATGATTATAAGCCGCACTTCCATTCGCAGCGAGCTTTCACAAAGTTGCCAATTAGCAACAGAACCGCGGGATCGCAGAGTTTACTGGCAGGTGCTGACCTTGGAAACATTATTTCCAAACAAAAAAAAATACAGACAATAGCAGCGTACCCTGCAAGTTTTATTAACAAGCGGGAAAAGATACGAACAATAGTGTGGTCATTTCACAAGCATTTCCAATGGATCCACGTTGCCTTTAAACAGCCACTCAGCTGGGCAGCCACGTGGGCGGGCAGGGAACCAGGCAGGCGGGGAGCCGGGCAGCCGCGCAGGTGGGCAGGGAGCCGCACAGCCACACAAGACTGAAAACACCAAAAAAATACAGAGAAATATCACAGGCTCAGATCGGTGGCACTGCCCTGCCGCCAGGGCTGCATGGGCTACAGCTCGGCTCAGGGCTGCTGCAGGTTTGCAATTCCAGGTTGGAAAAATTCTGAACATAATTTGTATATTGACTGCTCTGGAGTACAAGCCGCACTTCTGGGTACGGACCAAAACTTTAGTCAAAATGGTGTGGCTTATAATCGTGAAATTACTGTTCATTATTGCTAAAAGCTGCAATACTGTCCACACAAGGATTCAAGCAACTGTATGAAGACTGCTAAACAAAAACAAAACAAGTTAGATACAACCAAGAATTTTTTCAATAATTACTAGTTGTCATCTTATATGTGAACTAACGTTCCTGTTTTCCAGCTCTTTCCAAGTCCTGCATATTAGTTGTTACAGTTCTTCCAGATAACCAGTGCAGGGCATCACCTTTCCCTGCTCTCCATGGAGCAGCTCTGAAGTCCTGTATTCCCTGTGTCTTGTTCTTCTCTCAGAGCATCCTGCCCTTGTCATACACAGGGGAGACAGGCAACAGTCAGAAGGTGTTGAACTGCCAGTGTCACCACCTCCTACTTGAGCATTACTTGGAATTTATTTTTTATCTGTAAGCTTTGCCTGCACTCATCAATGGATTTTGCATTGCTGAAACTGGCAACCTTAGCTGTTGACTAAAATTGTTATTAGAGAAGTGGGGGAGATTTTGTTTGTTGTTCTCCTCAAACCCTTTTCTTAATGGCTGCTGGTCCAGGTCACAGTAGGAAAATCTCTCAAGATAGGTTCTTTCCATTTCCTAGTAACAGTAATACATAAAATCCCTTGTACCTTAATCTGGAGAAAGCCTGAACTCTACCCACCTTATTAAGGCCCTTAAAATTATTGTTTAAACTTCCTGTTTCAAGCTATGAAAGGGAGAGATTACTATATACGTGATTTTTACAGCCTTTGAAACATTCTGTGCCATAGCCCTTTGTGCTTTAGTTTTAATCACAGGCAGCAGAGTGAGGTCTGAACAGCTGGAGGTACATGCCACCTTGTGGCTCTGAACAGGACGGGAAGAGGAAGGTTACTGTCACTCTAGTGTTATGACAACCCAGCAACAGGGAGAATCAGGAGTTTGCTTTCCTCAAAGGCAGTCCTTCAGCAGGGAGCAGGCAGAGATTTTGCTTCTCCACGTTTTACACTGAGTGTATTGGAAAGAAATATGTTAACACTAAGCTGTTGATGAAGAAAATAGACACAAATGAATCAAAGTGCAAGAAATTCCATAGAAACATTTTTTAAAAATTCCTTAGATGTGAGGGGAATCAAGAGCTTGGGTTCTCACTCAGAGAAGATGTGGAGTCTCCACTCTTGAAGGTTGCCGTGAGCAACGTGGCATAGTTGACCTTTGAGCAGTGGGATTGGACTAGATGCTCTCCAGAGACCCGTTCCTATTTCAGTCTTTCTCTGATTCTGTGGGAAAAGCTCTGGTATGTGCTGTTCACTGCACCCTAGTAAGAACACAAAAAAAAAAGGGTTGTGAGTGTGTGCACATTTCTTGAAACTTGGCCTTAAGTTTTAGCATCGGGATAGGGAAGCCCTCTGTGCTTGGAATTTCCTGGGTGAAGGATGTGCACCTTCTTAAAAATTCATTTATATGGAAAGAGCATTACTGTATATGTCAGCTGGCCAAGGCTTGACGTTTCCTGGGAATATTGAATTTGTTATGGGTGCACTGAAGAGCTGGTCTGGTTGTCTCCTGTTCCGCATAGCTTGGCTGATGTGTATCTGGAAGTGTGTGCAGGTTGCATAGTCATGGTGGGAAATAGGTTGCTCCTTAGAAAGCCTGTGCTAGGAATATAGCATCTCTAGGTGTGACTGATTTTCAGAATGCTAAATCATTATACTTTGTCTTTCAGATGAACTTGGTCTACACAACTTCTTCTTTCTCAAAATTTTATAAGCAGTCCACTGTCTCAGAAGTCAGGTAAAACTGCAGTTGATGTAATTGCTTTTCTGCTGGGCAGTATATAATGTAATAAGCCCACAAAACAAGCTTATTTTTAATAGTTATGATTCAGTCTTTGCTGTGTACTTGAACTGATAGGAAAATAGGTTTATAACCTATACCAATTCACTTAACAAAAGTAAGGGCAAACTAAAGTCATATAAACAGCTCCTTGTCTGCCAGAAATACAATGCAAGATGAACAGAAGTAATGTCAATAAAGAAGTTTGGTGATCCTTCGGCTCATGAAGAAGTTTACCCACTTAAACGTGCTGTTGGAGCACAACTCTGTTATTGGCTAAATTGCACCTATTTTGTGAGCAATGTTATGGAATAAAACTATTTTCTATTTAAGAAGCAGAGAATCTCTATGCAATAAAGTGTTCTTACTCTATTATTAAATGTTTTTAGCTGATGTTAGAAGTTTAGTTATTTCAATCCTCTTGAACCAAATACAGTTTTGATTCAGAAACGGTAGGTTTCTAGGCTGTATTTCATTTAAGGGTCTTTCTCTCCACTAAGGTGACACAGATTAATGTGATCATACATGGCCTCTAATGTGTTACCTAAATTGTCTAGGAATTATTTCCTATACTGTGCAGGGTAAGATACATATCAATGCAGAGCTCTGTGTTTCTGGAGATGATAATTCTACTGTTTCTGTTCTACTGTTTCTGTTTTGATCTTTAGGAAAGTCCAGCTCTAATTCATGTGTAGACAATGTGATTTCCATAGATATCAAAAGTTAGGAGCCCTCAGGAAATCAGCCTATTGAATATTCCCAACTGGATGTGAAGAGTTTGTTTTGGGGTTTGTCTTTTTTGTTTTGTTTGCTTTTTTGTTTTGTGGTTTGTTTTTTTTTTTTTAAGGGAAAATATACATCCAGTGGGTTAAAGTAATTATATGGAAATGAGCCATGGACTTCTGAATTTGTAAATTTGTACTTCAGAAGCTTGGGATAAGAGTCTAGTCTTCAGAGAACTTCTAACAGCATGATAATCTGAGCTCTTTATTTCAGTAACAACAACAATGGAGGCCTTCTTATTCATTTCTGGATCGTATTTGTGGTACCACAGGCGAAGGGGCAAGTGCTGTGTGAGGATTGCGTGGCTGCCATTTTAAAGGATTCCATTCAGACAAGTGTCATTAACCGGACTTCAGTGGGAAGTCTTCAGGGCCTTGCAGTTGACATGGATTCTATTGTCCTGAGTGGTTAGTACTAGAACATATCCATATCCTTGAGGAAATGCTCCATTAAGCAAAAGTTTTTATCTTGGAGTAGCAAATTTTGTAAATAAACTACAATCTTGATCCTACATCTCTAGCTTCTAATACTAAAATTTTAATAGAAAGAAAAAAGTGAGAAGGAAAATAAAAATTAGATCTGAGGTTAAATCAAGGTACAAATTGTCCTATTAAACAGTGATTGCAAAACTTCTTGTCCTGGGAGTGCTTATGTTCATAGTCAGGAGGTAAAATGGATACCTTTGTAGGCAGATTTGTGTTACTCTTTAATTTTAAAAGCATAAAGGATGAAGGTTTAAGGTGGATCACTTCATTGAAAATAAGATTCTTATTACTCCTTTATTAAAGATTCAAAAACAGATTATAAAGCTGCCCATTTGTTAAATAACTCCTGTGCCATTCCTGTCTGAGGAATCAATTCACAATGTGTGATTCAAGCATGTTTAATGTATTTAGCTACAAAACGTTTAATGATTTTCCATTCTAAGGACATCAGACAGAACAATTCTATCAAACAAAAAGCTGATAGAGACTTTGTGGCCAAGGATGAGAAAATTACCTCCTGGCTACCTCTTTCTCAATCCTTGAATTGACTTTGACTGCTTAATTGTCATGCAGCCTTTTCTTTCCTCACCTCCAAAGCTGCTTGCAGGATTTCCAAAAATGAACGGAGCTATGGCAACCCTCTTCACAGAGAGAAGTGTTTTGTCCAGTGTGTTCAGTGTTAGGGCTGAGGTGTGATTGAGTTAAACCCTGAATATTCTGGATTTCAGGCAAACGAGAAGACTCACACATCTCTTTTTCTATGCAGCAGGTCTTCGGTCAGATTATTGGTCAACAACGGGAACAGGTAATTCACCCTTTTGGCAGCTTCCTGCAGAGGAGAGGTGGATAACAAAGCTTTTAGCTCATTACTTGGCTTTAAAGATACGGTTCAGTGTTAATTTAAGAGGGCTAAATTCAGCCTTGGCATTTAAGTTCTGACTTACTAAAAGAATGACCAAGTGTCTTGCATGTAACAAATACAGAAACTATTTACAGTAATTTCACAAATACAAGCCTCACCATTTTAACTAAAATTTTGCTCCCAAACCGGAAATGCGGCTAACACTCAGGAGCAGCTAATATGTGAATAATTTTCTGACATTTACAACCTCAGAAGTGCCAGCCAGGGTGCCGAGCCGAGCACCTGCTAGTAAAAGCCGGCATTATCTGATTGTTACAAATTGTTACTCTGTTGCACTGCAGGTGGAGCCTGGCTCCCTGCAGGCAGCAGGGGGGGCGGGGAGAGAGGAGGGAGAGCTCTCTCCTTCCCTCCTCTGCCGCAGCCCGAGGGAGAGACAGGGGGGCGCCGCACTGCCATTGCCACGGCCCAGGGGGAAGGCAGGGGCCCCATGCCACCATCGCCGCGGCTCGGGGAGGAGGCGGGGGGCTCCGTCCCCGCCCGCTGCCACGGGAGCGGGGGGGGCTCCGTCCCTGCCTGCCACCACGGGGCAGCGCCGGACCAGGGCAAGCAAGCCCAGAGGTGGCGACCGGCCCCGAGCGGCCCCACCGAGTGGCAGCGCCAGGCTGGGCCACCTGGCCCCGTTGGCAGCCCCGAGCGGGCCGAGCCTGCACAGCCCGAGCCGAGCCAGTAAACCCCGCCCTGTTGCAGTTCTGTTACTATTTGGCAACTTTGTTGCACGCGGGTCCTCACTGCGAACAACAGAGCGGCTTATACTCGGGTGCGGCTTATTTATGGACAAAGAACGAAATATTTGCCAACACCCAGAGATCCGGCTTATACTCAGTGTGGCTTGTATTCGTGAAATTACTGTACCTTTAATCTGCCTGGTAAAATTTTAGATGTACCTGGTGACATAGTAGGAAAACAAACTAAATCAGATGTTTCTATTCATTGTGTTGATCGGCAACTGAACAGTAATGAATTTAATACGCTGAGCAAGAACAATGCTTTTGTCCATCTTTTATCCACCTTAACTCCCTTTTCTCCAAGGTTAATGGGGAGTTATTATTTTGAATGTATTCCCTAAAAGTACAGTAATTTCACAACTATAAGGTGCACTGGACTATAAGGCGCACTTTTTTTTTTTTTTTTGCAGTGAAGATCTGCGCGTAACGAATTAGTAATGAAATCATGCAATTGCGGATTTTACTGGCAGGTACTCAATTTGCAAATGGTTTTCATGGATCAGTGTAGCCTTTAAATGCAGCCCAGGCGCCCTCCCAGTGCCGCGGGCCCTGGCATTCCTGCCCGGTGCCGACTGGCGCGGCTCTCACAGCTAGTGCGGCACTCATGGCTCGACTTGCGGCTCACACTTCCTGGTTGGCAAATTTCTGAACCTTGTCCATATATAAGGCGCTCTGGATTATAAGGTGCACTTTCGGATTTCAATCAAAATTTTAGTCAAAAGGGTGCGCCTTATAGTTGTGAAATTACTGTAATTACTTTAGGCAGTCTAGTTTTGCCAGGGTTGTGGGAGACACTGTTCGTAGACCTGCTTGGTTTCATTGTTGTAAACCTCCCAGAAAGGTTCTTTTCCAGTGTGCAAAGCACTGACCAAGCCGGTAAAGAGTACATTAAATCTGCCTTCACTAGTACATGGAGTAGGTACCTAGAAAAAATGTGCTTCTAGGCTGAGCAATAGCACCTCTGGTGCAGACATCTGCTAAGACTCTGTTGGGCCAGCAGTTATCAGTCATGGGGATGTGTTGGCCTCCCTTGCTCCTTGGCACTGATTGACTCTTCATCTTGGGAAGTTGCACTGTCTCAGTTTTTCAAGGACTTTATAGCTTTCTGTGTTTGTATTTTTCTTTCCTGAGACATTTTGTTGCTCTTCTATCCGCGATTTTCACCTCTGTTACCTTGCAAAGGCTTTACCTTGAATTTTTTCTTCAGAATCCAACAACTACTTTTGCCATGCAGCCAAGTCAAGCTCTCCTAGTTCTGAGATCCACAGGCAAACTTCAGGTCACAGAGCATGGGCCAGGATTTGCAATGTTTAGATTGCTAACAGCCCATAATTTCTCAAAACTCGAGTTTTCTAGAGCATTCACTTGTTAAAAACCTCCTGACTTAAACTGCAAAGCATAACAATATTGGCTTCCATCACATCTCATTTACAGGAATTTAATTTCTACAAAGAATTTTCTGTATTGGTGTTTACTTGCATAGCGATTTCATTACCCAGTTCAGTGTTCCAGGGTGGAGAAATTAGCACAGTTGGAACTTGGTTCCAATTTATTCCAGAATACATCCCCTAAAACAAAAGAAATTAAGAAGAGCGCAACACAAATATTGTTGCTAAGGCTTTTTAGGACTTACATGGTATCTTTCACATGAAGAGAGAAAGATGACCTGCCATTTTCTAGACATCTTTCAGAGACCTTGTATAGGCAACCACAGGTGTCAGCTGGTGTCTGTGGGAAGAATGGAGCAGGTATGTAATGAAGTTTCTGGGGATAAAAAACATGGATGGCCACAGTAGTTGAGAGTCTTATACTGGTGCAATTTTATTTGTTGTCTGTTTAGAAGTATGAAATGTGAGAAGGTGAAAGTGAACACAGAAAGAATGAGCATTGACAGGCTGTATTTTGAGAGCAGTGGAATTAACTTTGGGTATGGAGATGCACCCAGTGGTTGGTTCAGGCACAGTCTGGAGTGCAGATTTACTGAAGAGTGGAAGAAGGACTTGCAGTAATATCTGGTTGTACTAGGTTTTCTTGGGTAAAGACTTTATCCAGCTTTGGTTTCAAGCCAGCATACTTGAACTGCTGTTAGTTCTAGAGTCAACTCTGAATTCTCAGCTGAGCTCCATAGCAGCAGCAAGCTCATCCCATTATTAATTCTTAGTAGAAATAATGGTAGTTACATAATTTTAGAGATTATGATCTAAGTTGTCTCTGCTAAGGGTAACTAAATAAGCATAAATAACTGTTATTAAAATAATGTTATTGGGAAGAGATAAGAACGAGGAAGAAGGAAGAGCAATGACTCAAACAAAGCTTTTAATAGTTATAAGTGTAATTAATTTAAATGGAATGTGACCCTTACAGATTGTTCATAAACATTCTTAGCATTACTTTCAAGGTTGTAATTTAGAAGTGGAAGTTGGACAAAGCCTACCACTTCCTGTCTTGATTAAGTACTGGCCAAAAGGTCAACATTTGAGTCAACAATTGTTAGTAAATTTTCACAGTGCTCTAATTAGTGTTCCCTGATGGTAACTATTTCAGAGACTTATGTTTGTAATGGGCAGAAACTAATGCAAATAGTAACTTTGGATCTTATTCTCCCTAATTTGCATTTTCCTTCCTTCTCATCTTTCAAAGAGCTATGTTAAGAGTTTTAGATATGACCAAACAAAAATTCCCTAAACTTTTTGCTGACAAGATACAATGTTGAGTTGAAATAAAGACCTCAATATATTTTATTTGGAAATTGCATTTGTTTCAGCTTAATTGGAAAATTGGATGCAAATAGGGTAATCTTCTTATCCTTGTCTAAATTATGACACAAGTTTTTACACTTTTCTTATAAATGTTGTGTAGGGTAGGTTGCATAATTTTTATTTCACAGTATTTCCATTTCTAATGGTGATTTGTAACACTGCAAAAATTTTCAAGACTGGGCAGGACAAAGTTCTGGTCTGAATTCATTTTGATCCTACTTTGAGCAGAATGATGAGCAAGAAAAGTCCTAGCATCCCTTCCAAACTGAAGGACTCGGTGAATCTGAATTTGTTGCTAGCACCTCTAGCTCACGACATGATAAAACATTGAGAACCCTGACATTTAATCCATAAAAAAGCTGGGGGGATACAAAAATGCAACTGCATTTTTGCTTTGATTTTGTTTTATGTCTTTTAAATATCCTAATGTCTATAGTGGTAAGAAGTTCCTTTATGCTTTGAAAGCAGATGAGTATCTTTCAGCAAAGAATTAAGTAATTTATCCTCTAGAGACTCCACAGAACTTTAACTGCAAATTGTACAAAATGCTTTAATTATATATTTTAAAATTGTTTTAGTGCAAATATCCTGCAATAACTGAATTACAGCACTATTGGCCATGCTCTGTACTTTCTATGAATAGACTGTTCTTTGACTACAGAGTTGTAACTAAGATGAAAACAGTGAGTGGCACAGACAGCCAGGAAGGGATGCTTCACAAGGTCAAGTGGGAATGGGTTTAAGCTGAAAAATGGTAGATCTGGGTTTAGGACAGGAAGAAATTCTTTACTGTACAGGTGGTTGCCCAGAAAAGCTGTAGATGCCCCTTGGAAGTGTCCAAGGCTGGATTGGATAGGGCTCTGGGCAACCTGGTTGAGTGGAAGGTATCCCAGTCATGGCAGAGAGTTTGGAACCAGATGATCTCTGAAAACCCAAACTACTCTACGATTCTATTATTGATTTGTTTTCCAAGTTAGATATGCTTCCATATTTTGCTTTAGTTTAACACAAATTTTAGGATTTCTTGTTTTAATGCCTCATGGATTTAGGAGTTTTGGAGTGATTGCATCCAGTGTTGAAAATGTGACATTTTCCCAGGAACAAATTGCATGTATGATCTCTATGCTGACCGACTACATGAGCACTTTCCTCTGGATACACGAGCTACCTCAGAGGGAACAATCTGCTATTTCAAGCTTATTGCATCCGTGGGCCACCTTATCCGCCTTTCAATAGTATCCCTTCAGATTGAAGCAGATAACTGCATCACTGACTCCCTCACCATTTATGACTCTCTGATGCCAATCAAAGATAAGGTACTCTACCGGTGAGTATAAATTTCTATTAAAAATTAATAGAAACAACTTCGGGTTTTTTTCTGAAGACCCGTCACCTTCGTCTTTTGATTAGTTTGGTTTTGTTAAAATTGCTCTGATCTTCGTGTGTTATTCACATAACACCTGACAAAATTTCTTGGATAAGTTATCTTGCTAATAAAAGGGAAAATTTTCTTCAATTTTTTTCTCTTTTTTTTAACTGGAGTGCATCATCAGCTGGCTACAGAACTATGAAAAGTAACCACGTTACTGGGCAAAAATTTCTGTTTCTTCTCAGGAAACAGACGCTGACTAAAAGAGAATGTCAAAATTTCCTCCCTTAAGGAAACTATTCTGTATCTAAAAGGATGTGCTTTTCAGATAAAGACTGAAGTTCTGAAACTGTCAGTCTCGTGATTTTCACGTACTGACACTCACTAGTTCAGTGCTTTTTTTATCTGCTCTATTTGTTTAGAGGGTTATAAAAATCTTGACTCTGTGATGATTTGAAGGATTTGAGCTATTAGTTTTTTCTTTTTCTGCTCTCTTTAATGATCCATTATGCTTTTTCTTTAAAATCCCTGATAATTAATTTCATAGAACTCTGTAAGTCAAGAGGAAACAACAGCACCTCCATGAGGTAAACAAAAACTCAGTGTTTTCAGCCCTGAAACCCTTTTCTCTGGCAGTTGAGTCTGTGTGTAAGCCTCAAAACCAGAGCATTGGCTTTTCAGTTCTTTTTGTGCGCTGTCCTGTACTAATCTGTCTCTCCAATTGACTTGGATGGTGTTCACTTAGATGTTAGTAGCTGTAGAGGACTGAAGATGTCTGCTAGGTAATGCATATGGAAAGTAATTTTTTTTTCTTTTAATGAGACTTGACTGGCTCAGGTTCTAAATTCTTGACTTGAAGAATAACTTTCTTGTCTTTTCCACTCCCCAACAAGAAGATAAAACTGTTGGTCTAATAAAATAAGATCTCACTTTCTTCCAGCTTTTCATTAATTTTGGCTTCATTAATTTTTACTGAGAGTGAAAGCTGAAAGTCATTATCTCATAGAGCAAAACCATTCCATATTCATTTTCATGTTTGGAGTTTTCTTCTTTTTGTAAGGATTTCCAATATAGAGTTTCTAACCAGCCCTGTAGCAGGTATTTTTGTACTCAAGAGCATAGAGATTTGACTGGACTTTGAAGTAGGTAAGATCTGAGCTAGCGGGAAATTTATGCATAGAGTGAGAGTAATGTGTTAAGCTTTTTGCTTTTTAAGCAATTGCTTATGTATTTGCTCTTCTTTCTTCCCCCTCAGAGCATGTGAACCAGCTGATTCATTGGTGTCACTTGTGTCCACAAATAATCTCATGCTGGTAATATTTAAGGCAGCACAAGTAAAGGAGCAAAAGGAATTCCATGGCTATTTTGAGGTTATTACCCAAGAAAGTAGGTTTGTTCTGTGTTTGGAAGTGTGTTTATTATATTGTTTCTTCTGAGTTCCTGAAGTGTCTTTCATGTTTCTGACTATGGAAAAATTATTCCTGTGCGTGAGTTTCTTTTTTTCACAGGTGCCTGTCTCCCCTTCATCACTTCTGCATTACTGTGTGCCATCCTATTGAGTACTTACTCAATAATTACTAAATTACTTCCTATTGAGTAGTCTGATCGGACTAGTTGTGAAGTATGAAGGAAAAAGGCTGAAAGCAGCCCTGAATTCGGTTGGCTAGGACTGCAATGTGCCAGTAGATGGGGCTGTTATTTCAGGTGTAGCAGTGGTCTCCCTTCTGCCTTGGGGCTGCGGGATCATGTTAAATGTCGAAGGATGTCAGCAATAAAAACTGTTTTCAGAAAACAAAGCTTCAGTTGATTTGCCTGCATTTGCTATCTGTCCCTGCCTCCTCAGGAGCACAAAAGAGTCAGTAACATTTGGGCATCAAGTCCATGACTTCATTGCTTTAATCTTTAAGAAATGGTGAGATCATAACCACAAATAGTACGAGGAGTGTCATGCTAGTGGCACAAGGAGAAAAATCTCACACAACTCATTGCAGGGAAATTCGAGCTGCTCAAGAAGATGCTGCATACTTTTCATGTTGATAGTAATTAAGCATTAATATACCATCATAAAAGCATATGACAAATTCTCCATAATAATTAACATCAAGTTCTGTTCTGTGTGAGTTGTGTGTTGGTTAGTTGGTTGGTTGGTTTTCTTTAAGTTCAAGTCTGGGTTTTCTTTGTTTGTTTCTTTGCGTGTGTGAGTTTGTCTTTAATGAAATCTGTAAGTCCATTGAGCAGTCATACAAGAAAATTTTGGTTTCCAGAAGGCTGATTAGTTTAGTATATTGTCCATTTAATTTCTAACTGGCTGCATTCTAAGACTAGAGGTCCCTGTGTGGTGCTGCAGTATGGATGCATTGATATTCTTGTTTGCAAAACTGTCTTCAGTGAAATAACACAGCTGAACTTTACAGTGTGTTCTTCTGGTCCTGCAGAGTCCAGCACTCATCCCTGGATCTTTACATCCTTTGTCTTCTGTGTGCATCATTGGAAAGGGTCTCCTTTCAAAACTTGAATCCAGCTAAATATAATTCCTCACCTTCCCAGCTTTGCAGTGACAGACTTTTGATAAATTTGGATGCTTTAGCCCACTGAATAGCTTTGCTGAAAGTGTATCAAGGTTAGCCAAATTTTGCCTTTTTTTTTTTTTTTCCCCTCCTAGGATGTGGAAAAGCAATAGTGACAAAAGAGGAAACTGGCTATGAAGGGAGAATCACAAGTCCATATTACCCAAGCTATTATCCTCCAAAATGCCTGTGTGCATGGAACTTCCAGGTAACACAATTCTTCCTCTCTTTAGGCACTGCTGTGTGTTTTGGGAACATAGAGCTAAAGTAAAGCAGAAGGGATTGAGTTGGCAGCAACCTGCATCCTCCCACGTGTACAAGTTTATAGAAATGGCATTGCTGAGGAGCTGGCTGTGCTCAGGTGTTTTGTATCGGTTTTTTCTCTTTCTGTGCACTTGTTTTTAAGGAAGAGAACATAGTTCCTAAGATGTCCTATTACAAAAGTGAAGAACTAAGATAAGTTTTGATATTTAGCCTGCAGAATTACTTCATGGCAGACAAAGTAAGACTTTACTGTTTTCTCTGTTTCCTCTTTTCCCACCCCCCAAAAATTTGGATTAAAAGTATGTACAAAAAAACTCCTCTAACCTAGTTATTACTGTCACTTCTCTGGTATCTCTCCATATGCTAATACATTTCATTTGTCTTCAAAATGGTCTGTCTTGTCAGCACAATCCTATAGACTGTGGGTTTTTTTTTTTATTTGGTATCCTTTTTCGGCATCTTTTCAGGTACTCTCCTGAAAGCAAATTACTGAAAGTTGACATTGTTTTAAAGTAATTCTGTTTTCTCTGTCATGACTGTTTCCTCATTAGTGCTGCTAAAATAAGGGCTCTGACTTAGGCTTTGCCTTCAATGTTTTCCTCTCTAAAGAATATACCAATGGATATGAAGAGGTCCACTGTTTACCCATCTTCCTGCTTCTGTTACTCATTACTTATTAAGCTATTGACTGCCCAGATTGAATCACAGCAATATAAACTAAATCCAGCTAGCATAACCTACAGCCTCTTCCCCTTCTAGAATGATAAGGCAATTTTGGGGGGCTAAATTTACAATCTTCAGTTCACCCTGGACTTCTGACAGAAAGGTTTATTGCTCAAAACCAGTTTCATTTTCAATACTGTGTTTTTGTGCAATATTGAAACTTCACTCATTTCCCAAATTATATTTTCTGTAAGAGAGAGAGAGGGAGAAAAATTTTCATTTCTGGATTTTTGGCCTGAATCAGCCCTTGTTTTTAAATGAACACTGCCTTGCCTTGCAAGAAAGACTCGGTTCCTTTTATGAAAGGAATTTCCCATGAAGTACGAACACTTGTGATTTTGCTGGGTTTAAAAATGTTTTGTAAAATACTAAAGAATGCATGACTGAGCAGGTGCTAGGAGCAGACTATAATATTGTGGTAGAAGTAACTCCTAGCATTAAAAAGGTAACAGAAGTATTCCAGGCAGTATCTTAAACTCTAAAAATCCTCTGGGGCTCTGTGTCCCTACACAAGTACATTTGGACGTGTTTGAGTGTTTTGGTCTTGATACAAAAGCTGCTTTCTACTGCCAGCAGCTCTCTGAAGATGAGAAGGCTATTGGCTACAGGGGGAGAAATCCTGCAGCTGTGGTGGGTCTGTGCCAACCCTTGCTTTGACTCAGGACTGAACAGCTTACCAGTGTGTAAAGTGCTGGCTGTTGAGCTGGTGAAGCCAGCGCAGCTCCCAGGGTGTGGCAATGCCAAGCTCCCTAATTCCTGAAATACATTTATAGACTTTTGTGTTCTGTGCCCACAAAAGGAAAAAGAAGACTGCTTACTCTGTCTTTCTTGCTCACAACAGACTCCACAGAAGAGCCTTGGTGTAGCTCTGAAGTTTCATAACTATACCATTAGTGAGAAGAATATTAAAGGCTGTGAGCGAGGGTGGTGGAAAATTAATGAACGCATGTAAGTACTCTGCATGGATTATTAATGTGATGGCTCCAGAATAAACCTTCCCATACTACTACAGCTCACTCAGCTTCCACAAGGACAGAAGTAATTCACTGGGGTGAATTCTTTCATTTCAATGGGGTGAATTCATTCTACCATTCTTTCATTTTAGCTGATGCTGTGACAATCCTTATAAAAATGTGTGTGTGTGTGTATATATATATATATATATATATATATATATATATTCTACTGAAAAGTACCAGAAAGATAAAGACAAGAGTCTTTGGTACTCTCTGGAGAGAGAGAAATGGAAAGAGTTGGGTGGAGATTGATGTCCTGTGAACCCTAAAATAATTCTGGGCTTTCTGGGGTCATTAAGCAAGGTCTGTTTAAAACCCTTTTAAGTGTAACTTAATTCCATGATTGCTCAAGAGGACCATGAATTTAATTAACTTCTTGGTGAAGGCCATTGCAATGAGATGATTTGAAATAGAACTGTAGCTGCTTCCTCATTCCAGTCACTGACTCCTGAAAGAGAAACTGCACAAAGTGGCATCAAAGGAACTACTGTATTTCTGAAGTGTTTTTTTTATTAAAATATTGCTGCTGTTTTTTTTAAGATACTACTGCTTTCCCAGCACATTGTCCAGCTATTTTTTCCTCAGTTTTGAAGTCATCTCTGGAATGCTGGATGATGAGGCAAGGCTAGATTTAAATAATCAGATTTTTTTTTTTCTTAAACTTCGTTCAAATGGAAACCTTGGTAAGATTGGTCTTGAAACTGAGTTTCTGAACTCACTACTGGAACTAAGTGAATTAGGACCTTAAAAGTACAACTGGAAGAATTACAGAGAGAAGAAAAAGCTTTATTTGTTCTTCAATGGCATGTTGTATTTATAGAGTGAAAATTCAATTTGAAGCTCCTATAGTTGGGCCTTGATGGGAATTGGTTGCTGGAGTAGATGAGTGCATAAAAACACTAGTCAAAGCACACCACACTTAGTGTGCTTGTGGGTTTTTTTGGTGATCTTTTTATGACAGAAATTGAAAGATTTGTGATATTTGGGATGGCTGAGATAAAAAACAAAGGCAAAATCTGGAGGAAAATTGATAACAGATTCATAACGAAGAATTCCCTGACAGAGAATCCTGAAAGGAATCAGAGCAGCTTTTTGGCAAACCTGCCAGTTATGCATTCCACAGAGTTAAATGTCCATGCTATGATTCTTAGAAGCGCACTTGGGGTTACTTTTGAAGTACTGCAAAGAACACATGCTCCTGCTTGCTTTTGCAAGCTGCTGGTTATAGTAGTAGACCAAGACAAACTTTCCTTTGAAAGAGTTTTTTATTGAAAGTGAGGCTTTTGAACTTCTGATTTGCTGTTCTATATTTATTTTTGAAGGGGAAAAATTATGACTTCAAGCATGAAACATGATGATGTTTTCTTTTTATTCCCAAATTTTAATTGTTAATTAAATAGGGAGGAAAGGGGCCAGACAGTGGACCCCCATTTTTCAGCTTCTTGCAGTTGCAGCCTATGGGAAGCTTTTTCTGTTGTCTTGGGTAAAAATGGTTCAGAACCTTTGGGATAGTGACATTAGTAAACACTGGGACCAAGCAGGTGGTGGAGAAAAGGTTCCTTCAGACTTCTAGGGAAAGCTTTATCCAAGCAGAGACACTGGACACAACCATGCAGTTCTTCCTTGTCTTTCTTCCAGTGGCTGTCACTGCCTTGTCAAAGTTACAGCTGATGAACTTCTTTACCTGAAATTCTCGGAGGCAGGAATACCAATGAGTCTTTTACGAGCAGAGCACTAGAGGTTTATATGAACACAGAGCTGCTTTATTTGTCTCAAAACTGTTAGTGCAATATCCCATTGTTTCTGCTACAGCATGCATGTATCCATTCATCCCCTGAAAAACTATCCCACTCGCTTGTCCAACATATGGGACAGGAACCCCTGAACCGGTTTGTCTCTGGAGCAATGGCACAGAGTTACAGATGGTGCTTTGCAACTTCCATTTGCCCTGGGCTGGGATATATGACCAGTAAAACACCAGCACAAGGCTCCTGGGGGCCTGTAGCTTTGTTTTGCAAATCCATGAGCATATGGCATTTCTCCCTGTGTAAAGGAGATGTACCTGTTTCAGATTTTCCACAGATGGGCAGCAATTTCCTCTGCTTATGGTGAGATAAGTTTGTTTTATTTGTCTGAGAAGGCATCAATGCAGACTTCAACTTTTTTGGGGTTTTTTGTTTGTTTTTTGTGTTGTTAGGGTTTGTTGGAAGGAAGATTGTCTAAGTCATTGACAGAAGAAGAAAAGTAGAAAATGTCTGTGAGCTAGTTGAAGGGAATTAGATGGGTAAATGGCATTTTGCTGTGCACTTTGAGAGACTGTTTTAGGTTGGGAGCATTGGGGACAAACACTAAAATTAGTGACAATTAGCCTTCCTGTTGTAGGAAGTCTTCACTCAACACTGATAGATTTGATGGGTGGGTATACTGGTTTGACAAAGCAAACCGGCAGGAGGAATAAACTCCACACAAATATTTCGGGAGAGATTTCAAGTCGGAGCTAGGATTTAAAAGGAAAATTACAACACAGGCAATGGTACAGAAACACTGGCTTAAACTGATAAAGCCAGAATATGGCCTGACACCCTGTTGGTCAGGGTGGCAGCAGTAGTCTGATTAAAGGGGGGCTCAGTCCTGCTGGAGTGATGGATGTGGTTCTGTTGATCCTGTGGAAAGGTCCAGTGGTGGCTGTCCAGGGCTCTTGTCCTCTGGGTATGAGTGGCGGTACTGTGGTGTCCCAAGCCCCAAATTATATACAGGGGGACTGTTCAGTACATCCCTGGGGCAGGGAATTTCACAATGGGATAATCCTGTAATTCTGTGAGTCATTCTGGGGAGTCCTTGATGGTCCATTAGCAGAGATGGCCCCTCAGTGGCAGCTGCTTCCCAGAGGGATCATCATGGTCATGGAGAAGATAAAGAAACACTGCTCCACCCGTTTTAGCAGCTCATGTAGATGGTAGAAAACTTCTGGTTACACCTTACACTGTAATCCAAGACAGTGGTTTTGTGGGGTTTTTTTGAGGTTTCTTTTTTTTCGGAGTTTTTGTTTGTTTGTTTGGTGGGGGGTTTTTGTTTGTTTTTGTTTTATTTTGTTGGTTGGTTTGGGGGTTTTGGGGGTTTTTTTTGTGGTTTTTGTTGTTGCTTGATGGGTTTTTTTGATGGTTTGTTTTTGTTGGGGTTTTTTGTTGTTGTTGTTGTTGCTTGGGTTTTTTGGTTTTGTTTTGTTAGTTTGTTTTCTTGTTGTTTTGTTGTTGTTGGGGTTTTTTTATTTGAGAAGTTTGTTTGCTTCCTTCTTTCTTTGATGCTTCATTTACAATTAATTTTGTTCTAGTAAAAAACCTAGGATTATTGCATCTGTTTTCAGGATGTCAAAGAGGAGTCTTGGTTTTTTTAATTGTTTTCTTCCTTTACTTTTCACACTGTTGGAACATGCTCTCCTAACAGGATGTTCAATTTTAATAGGGTGAAATAAGGCAAAAATAAAAAATCATGAATGGGTGTGTCCATTCCCTGTGGCAGACTTCACTGGGGTGCTCAGGACACTGAGGCAACATCTGTTCACATGAAAATCACTGAACAATTTTTTTCCATTCACTGACATGAAGAGCAGTCCTGGGACAATGCTTGATGTGGAAAAACACACAAGGGAAATATTTACCTCTGGCTAACAGTCCACTACTCCATTTATCAATACAACAATCCATTTTTTTCTTTAGTTCTTTCTGCTCATTTTGTTGTCAATGAGTGACCTTGTACTGCTGTCAAACCAAGTGTGTGTGCCAAGTCTGCTAAAAATCAATACAGCTCCCTGTGCTCTTAAATCTATTTAAGATTCCTACGTACTTTGATTTTGGCAGGAATACTAAAGCCAGATGTTTTTCTTATAAACATTGTGTTTCTTATAAATGTTGCAAGAGAGGAGAGGGTCTTTATTTCCACTTCTGGAACAACCTGTACTGTTGATGTTCTCTGGTTTACTGTATTTAAAATTGTCTCCATTTTTTAAAATAATGATCCAGCATTAATTGATTCCTTGTCAAAGAAGCTTTGGTTGTGGGGTTTTTTTGCTTTGGGGTTTGTTTGTTCTTTGCTTTTTTTTTTAAATATAGGTTTTTGTTGCCCACCCCCCAGATAGAGATTGGCATATTTGACGAAAGAAACATTAGAAATTAATAAACAATGGATGGATTAAATGTTTGCTGGCATCAGAAAGCATTTAGGTTTCTCTGAATCAAGTGACACCTAGGCAAAAGTCCAAGGAATCTCTTTGCCAAAATAGCAATTTAAAGTAGATCTGCACCCAAGGCATTATTTTTAGGACTATTTATTTGAAGGTATGACATTCAGAAGTAAATTTCCACAGTGTTAATGGTGGATGAATGCTGGGTGACTACTGAAAAATTTTTTTTTTGTTTGGCTCTTAATTAAAGTATGGCATCTGAATGCATTTCTTAATTTCAGTGGCGTTGGCATTTAAATTGTGTATGTAGGGCAGTCTTCACATGCAGGCTGCTCGAGATCTCACCTGAACACTTCTAGGTACTGTGGTTACTATGTGGATCACCAAACAGTCTTCCACGTCACGAGTTCTGCTGTCAGTGTGGAGCTGCAGTGCAGTTCCAAGGTCTCTGAGAAGCCCCTGCTGGTGGAGTATGGCAGCTATAACATCGGCCAGCGTAAGATGGATTTTATCTCTTTCAACTCTTCTTTGCATCTCAGATCTGGGAAGAGGCAATTTTTGGGTCCAGTAGGACTTAATTAAGTTTATGCAGGAAATCACCTGTTGGGTTTCACTTCGCTTTCTTCTCTAATCTCACTAAGTCAGATGACTACAAACAAAGAACCTTTTCTAGGTTGTGCATCTAAGGTTTGTGGGCAAGAGCAGCATGCTCTGGTTTCCTGCATGCACACTGTTCTCTTCTGCACAGTCCTCAAAGCTTCCTGCATGGCTATGACCGTGGTGCAGTCAGTTGAAGTCTGCTGTTCCTGTTTGTTTTCATCCCCAACACTTTGTTTGCAAGGTTTTTATTGCCATAAGGCTTCCAGGTAATGAAAAGAGTACCGAAATAACCACCTGCTTATTTCAGTGTTTCCATGCATTTATATACAGTGTGTGCAAATTGAAATCCGAGCTGAAAAAACAGCTCTAAAAATTGATAAACTCTGAGACCCTGAGTTTTTCCAGTCCTGAAACGGACAACTTGTTTACTGGTACTTTTTCACCTGTGTTAGTCTTAATATATTCTTTTTATAGTAGAGAAGCAGTGGTTTCTATACAGAGTTACTTGTCACATTAAAGGAACTCTATTCAGTGTGTATATGTAGAGCATGTATAAAGAGGGGAAATTTGATTATTTTAGCTTATAAGGCAGAGTTATGTAGTTTATACACCACCTCAATGCGGTTTACTTACCAAAGTTGCAAAGTGCTGCAAATGTTGATTATTGGAAGTGAGACTGTTCTTTAAAATAAAGGTGGCATTCTAAGCAGTCTTATGTTGCACCACGAAACACTGGCTGATTTGGTCCAGCCCTAGAGAGCCTGTGGAACGTATTCCAGGAACAGCTGAATTGGAACTTTAGAGAAATTTTTTTTCATCTTCTTTAAATCCCAGTTTTCAACATTTGAATTCAATTTAAGTGCTGGCAATGTATACAGACTCTTAAATTTAGATCAACTTTATCGTCCCTTGGAGCAGCTTAGTGGCTGTAAATTGAAACAAGCTGTCAGTATTTGTGAAAAGGAAATTTTGAAGTTTGGTTGCTTGTTTTTTGTATTTTGTTTGTGGCTTTTTTTTCCTTTTTAACCTCCAGCATGCCCACCTGGACATTTCAAGTGTTCTACTGGGTTATGCATCCAGCAGATGCAGCGCTGTGATGGCATAAACAACTGCTTCGATGAAAGCGATGAACTTTCTTGTGGTTTGTATTCACTTTTTAGAGATCTTGACTGGAAAACACAGCGAATGTATTTTCTAATCTTAGAACGCAACTGAAACAAGGTGAATTTTTTAAATGGGGATAACAAAAGAGGTTTTCAGCTTCTTTTGTATGTCCAGGTACAGACTATCCATCAGTCTCTTGAATGCTTAATTCCTAGAATTGGCAAGGGACAAAACCAAGAATGAAGGTGTGGCACTGGGAAGAAATGTAGATATGCAATATAGCTGTAGTAGGCTATATTTTAGTTTTTCCTCATGTGATAAAAGCTGGCAATTTATTAATAAAGATCTGTCTCATTTTGAGATGAGTTATTTTATTTTGTGGGGGATTGACAAAGGGGGTTCATAGAGTAGACGAGAGTGATACTAAACATCTCCACCTGGGGACTTCACTGAACTCCTTCATTTTCTCCATGCATAATGTGGCACTGATGCCCATCCTTGTGCCGTGCTGTGAAGGAATGAATGTTGTATCCAGACATAGTCAGAAGGGGATGTGTTAGCATTCACAGGCATGCTTCTGTACCTGATTTGGCTTATGTTTTTTAAGTTGTCCCTGAGTGGAACTGCAACTCCAGCTTCGCAATACAGGACAACTTGCTTGTCTGCAATGGAGTGAGTGACTGTGAGAACGGAAAAGATGAGCAGAACTGCACCCACAGTAAGGCTGCTCCCCTGAATGACTTCTCTTTCTTTTGTCTGTCTATTCCTGACTTGAATTCTGGATGCTGAATTCAAAAGGTTGAGGCACTGTCAAATCTCACTTGGGCTATATAATTACATTCAATTCTTCTGATACACTCAGGAACAAGTCGTTACTGATTTTAAACTATTCCTTTTTAATATGCTCATGAACATCTGCTTCTGCAAAATACTGGCAAAAGAATTAAGTACTTCAGGTGCATGATGGAGATCTAGAGATTTAAAGCTTGAATCTGAGATTTTATCTCTTTACAGCATGATCTGTGCAAATTAATTCCTGGATCTGTTTTACCATCTGTAAAATAACTATAAAAATTATGGTTTCTCTGTAGCAGTTTTCAGGGTTATAAGGTTAGTGGAAGCTATAAATTTAGCATTAGGCAAATGAAAGTTTTGAATCAGAACTTTCTTGAACTTTTTAGAGTAAATGGATGACATATGGCTGTGACATACGAAAGGGACTTATGAAAGGGAGCACAACTGAAAAGTGCTGCAAGTGACTTTTTAAAGAACTTTTTGACCCCTCTGACAAGACAGTCTGTGTAAATGATTACAGGATACTTCTGTGTGTTGACAAGAAAAACAGATTGGGTTTGAGTGGCCTCATTTATTGCAAGCCACAGGGAAACAGGAAAATGCTGAGCTTGGGGGTTGCAGTTTTTCTGGATACAATTAATACGACTGCTTTCATGGCAATCCTTCATTTCACATTTAATACTGAAATACAAATGAGAGTTCCTTTGCAGAGTACTGGACGTTTTCTCTTACTGTCCTTACACTCTACATCTAATTTTCACTACTGTATCTGTGTGTGTTAGTGCTGTGGGAAAGGATGGGAGGAAATCTTGTTTGAACTTGGCCAAGTAAATGCACACCCAAGTACAGATACAGTTCTATTTAAATATTCTATTTGAATAAGAAGTTTATTCTGTTTAGATGTTAAACCATCCCGGCCAAAGTGCCTTTTGTCATTTTGTACTTCCTATCTATTAATACATGTACATCTTACATATGTGCAGATATCCCTTCATATGTTAAGCTGATCCAATGGTTGTTTTGGGTTTTTTCCCTCATAACTATTTCAGGTATTCCCTGCATGAGCCACACATTCAAGTGCAGGAATAACATTTGCATTAGGAAACAATATGCAAGGTGTGATGGGACTGTGGACTGTGTTGATGGAAGTGATGAAAGCAGTTGCAGTAAGTTCCTCTCAAATATTCATCTTTCTGAACTTTGAACTTTTTACACAATAAAGACTTTATTTCTTCCTGTTTTGGAGTGGGTACAAGTCAGGCTGCAGGGACTGAATTTTTATTGCATTCTCTGATAGTTGGGTAATGATCAGCTATCAGTTTACCTCAGATCTGGTAGCACAATTTGCCAAGTTTCTGTGGGAGGGTGGGCTTACATTTATGGGAAGCCTTAGACTGTTGTACTGCTTATTGTACCTATGCTAAGGATTGGGGCAGCAGGGTTAATCACAGAGTGAACTTGGTTAGTTGGGGAGGCAGGAACTTTTGTTGTCTGCTGCAATGCCAGGCACTTCATTGAAGTTGGACTGTGTTTGGACTTCGGGAGTGATACACCTGCAATGAGGAAAAAGAAACCTGAACTTTTCACTTCTCTGACTCTTCCAGATGGTGAAGACCCCAGTACTTCATAGTATCAAGTTAGGTTCTAGTCTTAAATCTCCCTAAAGTGACCTCTGTACAACCTTTTCAGTTTGGTCTGCTGTAAAGCAAACAGATTGTTGTCACTGCAGTAGCAATAAAAGTGGGGTTGGGATTAGTTGTTTAAACCAAATGGTTTAAAGTGTATTACATAACATGGATGTTGGAACAAGTCCAAAGGAGATCCATGAAGATATCTGCGGGCTGGAGCACCTCTCCTATGGAGACAGGCTGAGAGAGCTGGGGCTGTTTAGCCTGGAGAAGAGGCAGCTTTAGGAAGAAGGCTCTTAGCACCTTCCCGTGCCTAAAGGGGCCTAAAGGACAACTAGAGAGAGTGTTTTCACAAGACCATGTAATGATAGAACAAGGAAGAACGGGTTTATAATAAAAAGGGTAGCTTTAGAACAGATATAAGGAAGAAATTCTCCACTGTGAGGGTGGCAAGGCCCTGGCAGAGGTTGCCCAGAGAAGCTGTCAATGCCTCATCCCTGGAATTGTTCGAGGCCAGGTTGGATAGAACTCTGAGCAATCTGGTCTAGCAGGAAGGTGGCCCTGGCCATGGTAGGAGGGTTGTGACTAGATGTTCTTTAAGATCCCTTTCCAAACCAAACCATTTTATGGTTTTGCCTGGCCCTCAGCTGTTTCTGGCGTGCTGCCTGTATGGAAAATCAGTCAGAACTTGCCTTGGATCCAGCAGGATGTCTTAAGAGACTGGCTATATATCTATTTTTATTTGGAAACATTAAATCTGCATTCGACTTTCTGGATGTGTTCAGGAAAGGGTCTAGAAATAGTGTGGGAGTGTGGTTCCAAAACTCCTGAGCAGAAACTTTGTGTAGGGATGGACAGGAGGCTCTACAGAAGGATTTTTCTTTCTTCGTTGCTTTTCAAATTAAGAGTTCAGTTTCCTCTGCTGATGAGACATGACTTCCTCACTTGTTAGTAATACACATTGTCAGACTGACATTTCCTTACAAAATACTGATTGTACTACCTTGTTTCTCAAATAAATGTCCAATTTCCACATAAATTTTTATTGTATAATTTCCACTGTTTTGGCAAGCAGTAAGCGTTCTGATGATGTTGAACTTCTTTGTTGATGATCTCCTTTCAGGTCAGGGTTGACAGTATCAGAAAGATATGAGGGTTTGCCTATTTGTATATATTCATTGTGATGTTTATTAAATCAACAGAACCTTTGACATTTCTGACACAAGAAATACTTAGGGACTAATTTCTGCAGCAGAGCTAAAAAAAGGACTTAGTAAAATTTCCAGACTAATGCCTTTTTATGGAGTCACCTTTTGTTTCATTAATAGAGTAGCCAAAGTGAGAAGTTTTGTGATTAAGGGAAATTAAATAGATTTAAGAATATTTCAAAGTGCAGTATTCTTTCATGCTGTGTGTGGGAATCCTCCTCAATAAAGAAAAAGGAAATCAATGGAAATGGAGAATCCCCATTACTGGAGATGGGGATTATAACCTGAAATATCTCTTGCAGGCTGTGGCAGTAGCAAGATCAGCAATCTCATCTCTCGGATTGTAGGAGGCTCAAACACTGAGGAAGGTGAATGGCCCTGGCAGGTCAGCCTGCATTTTGTGGGAGCTGCTTACTGTGGAGCCTCAGTGATATCGAAAGAATGGCTTGTGTCTGCAGCCCACTGCTTTCAAGGGAGCAAGTGAGCAGTCTTCTCTCTATATCTGTCCAAAATATGGCCAGAATCCACAAGTGCCTTTAGGTTCCAGAGTCTGAACTGCATGGAGATGCTGTGCTCCCCTTTCCCCAGCCCTGCTGTCAGAGGGTGTTTTGAGGTACTTTTTTAAGAAGCTACTTCTTGGTTTGCTCCCACCCAGGCTGGCAGACCCCAGAGCATGGCGTGCCCACCTGGGCATGCAAATGCAAGGCCGTGCCAAGTTTGTGTCGGGGGTAAGGCGGATCATAGTGCACGAGTACTACAACAGCAGGAACTACGACTACGACATCGCGCTGCTGCAGCTGAGCACGCCCTGGCCGGACACCATGAGCCACCTCATCCAGCCCATCTGCCTGCCTCCCTCTTCCCACAAAGCCCGCAGAGGGGACAAGTGCTGGATAACAGGTTGGGGCCAAAAGCAGGAAGCAGGTGAGTTTTATCCCCTCCATCAAGCTAATTTTGTTTCCAGGAGCCTTCTGTCTTAGTTTGAAAGATAGATGTCTGCTAAGAAAGGAGTCTCTCTTTGAAATTGAGAATGTAAACCCCCTCCCACCAAATTATTATTGTTTTGAAATTAAGGGGCTCTCAGGCAAAGATATGGGAATAAGAATAACAGTTCTTTACTAGGAAAATTAAAATAGAAATACAGTATTACAAAGAACAAACCCAAAACACTGACAAAGTCAGAGTACAACCTGACACCCCGTCAGGCAGGGTGTTGGTAGCAGTCCCATTAAATGGTGGCTGTAGTCCCCTTGCAGTGACAGATGTGATTCTGTTGAAACAGTGCTCCTGTAGAAGGTGCAGTTTTCCTCCAAAGGTCCAGTAATGATGTAAAAAGGTCAAATTTCCTCTGGAATCCAGTGGGAAAAAAGGCTGTTTTGGTGTTCCAAATCTAGGTAGGAAATGTTTGGCTTCTCCCCCTGGGTGAGGCGTCTTACAAGGTAATTTTATCAGTCATACAGTGAGACTCAGTGGCCCATTAACAGCTGATATCTTCCTGGAGGAAGGATGGGTTGTGGAAAAGATAAAGATGACTGCCCCAGCTGGTTTTAACAGATGACTCATTAGCAGAGGATATCTCCCACGGAGATAAAGATCACTGCCTGCTATTTTCTTTGTCAGCTTCTACAACAGAAATGCCAAATCAGTCTTTTAATTTCAAAGTATACTTTATTACTTACTAGCTTTATCAAATCCTAAAACAAAGTTTCATGATGTAAACAAGTGCTTGCGTATTTGAATATGCAGATGAGGGCTTTTTGGCTGAAACCAGATTTTGAAAGAATCACCTGGTGATGAGATTGGGCCTTCTGTATTGAAAGGAGGGGAAACCGTGGGTTAATTCTGTTACTATTACAGAATATATCTTACATAAGAGAGGTGTTTCACCAAATCTTTCAGACAGAAAAAGAAGCAAATTTGGAAATTGGCTCTTTATGCTGTCAGAATTTGCATTCTGAAACTCTGACTCATAACAATCTTGAATTCAGCTCCTTCAGATATGCCCTCACTGCAAATCTGTCATGTGATGATCTAAATACCTTTGTAAAATTCTTTTTTGTTTTTCAAATAAAAAGAGAGCAAATTAAGAAGTCTTGAGACATTTTGGGAAAAAAAACAAAAACTTTTTGGCCTATCCTAGTGATTATGACATTGTATTTGCTGTGTCTGAAGGACCCAGATCACATTACACAATTGCCTGATTGTTCAAAGAGGCTTTCCGCTCAGTTGCAGTTAGTTGTTTAGAATTTGGAATAACTCAATGGTCAAAAGTATCTGTGGATATTTTCTGAAGACTTCTTGTTTTGTATTTCAATAGATGAATAAAATGCTAAGCTAGAATCGCCCTGCTCCGAATTTGTTTTCCAGATGATGAAGGTTCAGCAGTTCTTCAAAAAGCAGAGGTAGAAATTATTGACCAAACATTATGTCATTCCACATACGGGATTATCACAGCTAGGATGTTTTGTGCTGGGCTGTCATCTGGGAAAAGAGATGGGTGTAAAGTATGTATCTCAGCAAACTTTGCAAAGAGCTTAACTTGTCTTTCCTTGTTGCATGATGAGGTATAAAGCATGTTTCAGTTTTGAAAACGAACCGTATAAGAATTGTATGTCAGCAAATCTCTTCTCTGGGTGATTTCAGAATTTTGTTGCTTTATGTGCATGAGTAGTATCACTAAGTTTCTGTTGCAGATCAAGAGCCAATCAATTTGTAAGTCCCAATAACGAGTTGAAATCAGGCAATTTTTGGCATAATAGATTCTCAGCTGAATAAAAAACTGAGAAACTAGCTTGTTTCTTCTCAGGATACCTCCCCTCCGACTTGGAACTACAGGACTGTATGATGAGATGCAGGCAATTAGGCATAAATTTGCAAATGTAAGGTATTTCTGATCTGGAAAAACTGAAAGATGATAAATATAAAGTGCCAAATTCTAGTGAATAGTAGTAAAACCACATAGATACACAATATATATCTATATGACATTTAATATTACAGATCTTATATGCCATATTATATTATATTGAACTTATATAAACTATATATATTTATTGCTAAAAGAGTAGTACATTTACTGCTAAAAAAATAAATAATAAAACCATTTTATGATGGAGATCTGTAATCTTGAAGATGTTCTAGCTTTCACTGATCTGCATAAAAATGAGTGAGCCTGCAGTGGCTGAGGGAGTATAATGCACCAGCAGTTTTTTAGACATTAATGAGACCATTGATATTAAATATAATTTTCAGTAACTGAGAATTTGTTTGTTTATGGCTGGTCAAGATATAGCCAAGGAAAGGAATAATTTTGCCTGCATTTTTGTAAAGGCAAATGATTTGTGTCTGTGTCTGGCAGTTGTTAGAGCTAATCCAATTGTGGTATTCCTGTTTTGTGAAAAGTGCTGGTGTTCTCCTTTTGTTTTGTCCTAGGAATGAAAGAAAAGACTTGCAAATTTTATTCACTAAATGTAAAATCTTATTTGTCATAGAAGAAAAAAAAAAAAGTCTGCTAAATTCTTTACCTTTTTAGAGGCAATTTAAGATATTCCTACTTTGAGGAGAGGGTAGCAGCTAAGCACCTTGGAAGAGATCCCTTCTAACCTGCATATTTTCCAACAACCTATAAAGTGAAGGCAAAATAGTTTTCTAACTCTAATAAAATTTTTGTCTAGAAAGAAGGCACTTCTCTTGAAAAATATCTGAATTTTACCAAATGCACCTTTTGCTTTTAGAAAAGCAAATGCAGCCAATGTTTTTGTATAGTTTAATTTTCCAATGGGTCTCTTTTTTCAGAGGTGCTGTGTTTACAGCAGAGCCTGGCAGGGAAGTATAAGCTTGGTCCAAGGAACTTTCCCCAAATGGTGGCAAATGGTTTATACCTGATGCTATAACAATGTATTTTTAAAATAACACCCTGTAGAGGATGAGTCTTAGTTACTTTGTGCTGTATTACAGCATTATGAGATCCTGTATTAAATATTGAAGTCTGGAACAGACTTCATTTTAACTGCTCTAATTGCAAAGACATTATGGGCCTCCAAACATTAAATGCTGACTAGTATCTACTAGAGGACAATCCTTAGGCTCTTTTTCCTTCCTAAAAAATTAATTTAAAAAAATTAAAAAAAAATAAAAACCCCAAACACAAAACAATTGAGGGATTCTCTCTGTTTCCATTTACCTCTAATTTGAAAGAAACCATACAATTATTAAATACTTTATTTATTGTGTTTATCTTATTTTTAAACATTTTTTTAAAAGCTTACTATTTTTGAGTTTTTGTGTGTAACCAATCAATGTACATACATACTAGGTAGTAGATTTGGGGATAAGCTGTAAGTGTGAGGTTAGAATAAAAGTGACTTCCAAATATAGTCCATGCAAAGTAATATCTTGATTAGTGTCTTTAAAAAGTAAGAATTTCTATCTCTCTCTTGTGAAAGAGCAAACTTTGGTAAAATTGTGCAATGCCATCTACTTGAAAAAAAATCTCTATCAATAGTTTGAACTATGTGAATATGAAAATATAATCACTGGAATTATGCAAAATATGTCCTGTGGATTTTCCCCCAGCTTTTATAACTCATATTGTAAACACATAACTCAATACATTATTTTTAGGGTGATTCTGGTGGACCACTGTCATGTCAAAGCATTGGAGATGGAAAATGGTTTTTGACTGGCATTGTGAGCTGGGGTTATGGATGTGGAAGACCAAATTTCCCAGGTGTCTACACAAGAGTGTCAAATTTTGCACCATGGATACACAAATATGTGCCTTCAGTCTTGTAACTTGAAAACTGTTTTCTTGGAATAAAACATGTCTTGGATATCTTCATTAAAATCATATTTGGAAGAACTGTTCAGTGGTGGAATTTCTTTGTATGTCTCTTGCTGATTCTGGAGCTCACATTTGGAGGTAATAAGTACCATTGTTTCAAACTTTGGTGGAAAAGGAGGAGGCTGTTCCTTGTGGTGGTTGTTCCATGCAGATGTCTGGAGACACAGGGGGTGGTGCAATAATAAACTTCATTTTCAAGGCAACAGCTAAGTGCAAGGGCACTCGTCTCTCAGGAAGCTGAAGATATAATTGAATGTGTAAACAGAGAGCTTCAGGCTTACTCATCATTTCTTCTGGAGTGTGTGCAGACAATGCAGAAGTAACTGTGAAGCAGCAATTAACTGTTTAACACTGCTCTGGCAAATACTACTTTCCCTTTCTCTTCCACCAAGAACAGCTGACAGGGAGAAAGAGAGAGGAGACACTATAAAAAGTTAATTCAATCCTTTCTAATCCAAAAGACCCTAATTTTTGAAGATCAGAAATTCTGCTGCTCTGAGTGGTGATTTCTTGCATGCTTATTCCTTCGCCTGCTTTAATTTTAATTAACTGCATGATTTGGACCTATTAAGTTTTTATTTCCTGCTTTCATTTCTTTATTTTCAAGTTCATCCACCAAATAATTTGAACTCTCGAGCTTCAGGCAACCTCATCAAGATAAGTATGGTGATGTGTTATTGCAAGGATCTTGTCCTTGCTGAAATAAACCTGGAGTTTCTAAAAGGTCCTGTTAGAATTTTTATACACAAGTGGGTTTGTTTCCTGTGGTTTTTTTCTGTGGTTTTTTTTCTTTCCCATGAAGGAAGGGGCAAAGAGTCAGTCAGCAGGTTCTGTGTGTGCAGCAGAGACAGGCTGTTGAAAAACAGAGGACTTGAACAAAACCATCTGTTGCAGCTGTAGTTTGAATTTCTGAGCTGTGATGATTGCTTTCCAATTAATCCCTTTTGCAATCTCTGCGTGAACTGTTGGGATTTGTTTTGTTCCTTTTGTATTTTTTTCTGAGGTTGAGATTTCTTCATCCCCTTTTGCTTTTCTAGATTCTGTTCTTTGTGCTCTCTCTCTCTTTCAACATGTATCAAATATGTTATTTTCCCACAGACACCGTTGATTTTCTTATTTTACATGCAGAATATGCTGAACTTGGTTTGCTGACCTTAAACTGCTTTTGCTTTCAAACAGGAAATGTGAACATAAATTGGTTTGCAATTTATTTATTGCTTTTATTCTGTGATACCGTCTCGAAGCTGGAAAATTAAGGTGATACATGGAACTGAGCTTTTCTCCTCTGTTATGGATATTTCTATGAATTCCCCAGGGTGCTTATTAGAAGTTGACTCATTTATATTGCCCTTGGACCTTTTATCTGTAAATTGGTTGCATGACCTTTGCATTGCATCATAAATGATTTCCCTATTCTTGTATTTCTGGAAGAAGTGATCCATTTTCAAATGATGGGATCCATATCCTACTTAGCCAGTCAGGAAAACAAAGAGTTACAGTGATGGCAACTTTTCCTGCCCACCTTCTTTGACTGCAGATCAGCTGGCTCCAGCTTCAAGCAGTTATGGCAAAGGTGAAATGAGAGAAGCCTGGTGTGTGTGGTGGGGAGGGAAGCTACTCTGAGTTGTGTTTAAGAACCAGGGTTCACTTAGGGGGTTGTTGCTGGGTTTGTCAAAAGGCATTTGTCACAGCATCATGCTGCAGGCTTTTCCCTCCGGCCGGATTTCTGTGTACAGCATTCCAGCTCCGGACACTGAACGGGCTGCAGGGCAGGTAAGAGCCACCAGATAAGCTTTGTGCTAGGAACACAGTAAAGAAATTCTTTCTGTCCACTCCTGTGTGCTTTGACCCCCGTTCTTCATAAATTGTCCTTGACTAAATTGGTGAAAATTGCTCCCCATCGCCTGCTTTCACAGCTTGAGGTGCTTGCAAGAAGGAAATAGCCCAGAGAGGTGTGGGTTTCATGTGTGACCTAACTGATAACATGAAAGATCTTCTCTCAATTTTAATCTCTTAAAGAGAGTAAACACACCAAAATGTGATGCAATAGCTCTTCATTTTTTCTACTAACTGGTGCCATCCATGGTCCTTCTCTAGGAAAAATCACGTGTTTGCCACTGCCCATCCTACCAAGAAGGTTTGTGCCAAAAGAATCGTTCCTTCAAATGGATGAAGCTGTGTTTCTGGAGGAGATGCCTTCTAGGAATATTGCCTACAGTTTCTTTAACCTTTACAGCAATTGTGCTAGTCCTGCACTACTCACTCTGTAAGTGTTACTCCCAGCATGATCTGGGCAGGATGAATATTTTGCACTGTGAAATAATGCACATAATGTGTGTACATAAACTACTGACTCTTCCTTCTTAATGTCTTTGCTAAAGCAACAAAATGCACAGTAATTAGCAAGTAGTAGTTGCACAAGAATACTTAAAGTGTGCATCTCTAATTATTTTTTGTCTCTGCTCACAAATACCATCATTATTGGTGTTATCTTCTGTAGGAACCTATCGGAATTAGTTGTCTATTTTCACTTTTTTAAAAAACAGAATGGGTAGCTAATTTCCTAAATGTCACTACACAGCCATTAAAATCATGCATCTTCAGGAGGAGAGCACTGCAAAAAAATGGAAGTTTACAATGAAATCGTCCCAGTAGAAATCTCAGCTTAAACCTTTATCTCATTCCTTTGGTTTCCTGCTGGGCATTACTCTGTCAGTGGGACTGACTCAGTGCTCTAGCTATTACTGCATGAGCTCTCTTAAGAGCTAATACCTGCAAATGCCAAGGACAAACCACATACTTCTGCAAGCCTCTTGTTCTGTATTGTAAATGTGCCAATTCTTTATAATTCTTTTTTCCTCAGCTCCAGCTTATTCCTTTATTTATATCAGTGGAAGTGTAGAAGTTCCTAACTTGACTTATACAAATGACCTCGATGATCCAACATCACAGAAGTTTCTCCTGCAAGCAAAAGCAATCCAAGATTACGTAAGTTCCCACATAAGTAGAGCAATATTTTGTAAATATTTATACAGAATCAGCTGGGAATGAGAAGGGGACTCCAGTTTGCCTATTTTTACTTTTCCTTAGAAATAGGAAGCTTAAAGCTAACAAGAGCCTTGGAAGTTTTCAGATTTAGAAATGCAGCTAGCTAGATGGGGCTGTAACCTTAGAGTAAAGTCAGTATTTTTTAGCTAGTAAGGTTTCAGGGTTATGGACAAATTACTTGTCTTGAAGGAAATAAGAGAGTGGGTTTTGCTTTATTTTACTTTATTAAAACTCTCTTCCTGATACATTTTTCTTTTGCTTTTTAATTTTACCTCTAATTCATTGCTTCACTTTTTTTATTTTCCTTATCACTCACAACAGTGCTTGCTTTCTTGCCCTTCTTATGAGTTTCTATTTGTGAGATCAGTACTGTTTCCTAGGGACATGTGGACAGCAGTTTTAAAGACAAAGGTGTTCTCTGTTTAACCTGCATTTCCCAAAAGAACTAATCTGGTGTCTCAAAGGTGCTTTGTGCACAGCCAATACAAGTTGATCATACTGGAAGTTTAAAGGCTGAAACAAAAATATAAATGTATTCATAAAGACTTTCTTCATTACTAATTGTCAAGAACTGTTGCAATGGTCTTGAAATGGGATGTGAAAAAGCAATTTTTTAGTTGAATTTAGTGCAAGCAATTTATGATCCTTATTTGATACATTTTATGAAAATTATGGACAGTGCTTGTAATGTGGGGGAGGGAGGTGAGGAAGAGGAAAGAATGAAAAAGACAAGCACTTGATAGTGTTAGAGATTATATTGGCACTAAAATATAATGTTACATTTTCTTTTATCATTTCATTGTCAGTTGGCAGAAACATATGAATCTTCCTTCTTGGGAAAGTACTACTTGAAGTCTGTGGTGGCTGCTTTCAGGTGGGTGCTGTTTCAGCTTATGGTAGAAATTTGAAATATTCAGCTGTGATTTTTCTCTCTTTTTTAATGTATTTTAAATTAGCTATTTAGATGAACATGCACATCGCCATAAGAGAATTAAAAACGCAGAAATGCATTTGAATATATGAGCTAAGATAGTAGTATGACTTCTGTCCTGCCCTGTAGAATTGGTGAGAGAAATGAAGTCTGATTAATTGTTCCTGAGGGCAGGGGTTGTTTTGTTGTCTATTAATCTACTTTCAATTTTTGAAACAACAATTTAGCATTTGAAGAATCTTATTTTGTTTTTTTCCATTCAAATGACAATCTGTTTTAACTTCTGAAAGCAAATCCTTAAATGTGTAATTTGGGGCAAAACACTGTTTGAGCTCTGGGTAGGAAATGTAAATCTATTGAGCAGCTGGTTATTATAATCCTGGTAGTTTCTGAAAACCCTGAAGGGTCAGTGCACAGGCAATTCCAAAGGATTATGGTGGAATCACTGAAGTGATAACTTGTATATGTATGCTCAAGAATTCTTTATTTCAACAAAGATTGTATGAAATGCTGTATCAAAGCAGGCATAAAACTGAGTTGTTGCATGGTGCTAGCTCCCATTAAAAAATATTAACTACAACCTGCCTGGAGTTGTTATATGATCTTAAAAGTGTTTAATTATACAGCAGGGATTGTAACATCCAACTTCATAAAAACCATTGAAGGATTTCAAGGTATGGTTTTCAGTCTCAGCGCGTTGCTGGTTAAGCCACACATGTCAAAAATGTTTCTACTGTATAGCAAAGACAATTGTTAAACAAGAGAGCCTTTTGTCACCATGGTTAGCAGAAACTGTTGGGCACAGATGTTCAGCTGGCTATGAAACTGTGCCAGCCAAAAATGCAGACCACTGGAAATCATTTCCAAAATAGTAATGAGATTATGTTCATGATGCTTTTTTTTTTCCTTTCACAGTGATGGAGAATCTGGGCTGCGAGCTTACTTCTGGAATACATTCTGGGCACCACAAGATATGGTTGCTTCTCTTAAAAAATTAACCCCAGTGGAACAAAAAGAAATCTGTAGTAAACAAGCAGCTCCCTTGTTCAGTTCCGGGGAAAAAGATTTTGATCTTGTTACAATGGAACTTTTTGGTAACAATGTACCTGTCATTTAATACCTATTCTGTCTATTTTTCTTTCTCCACTTTATGTCTTTGGCTTGTGTAGATGATAATTATCACATTTCAGTTTCAGATTTCACAGAATATGATGTGATGCAAAAATCAGGTAATTATGCTTCAATCCCAAGTGATACCACTTTTGGGGGGAGTAGAATCCTGTGATAGAAAAATGGCATTTTTCCAGTTATTCTTATATCTGTAGGGCTTATGAACTAAACTAGACTATGGAATCTCTGTGTCTTGTGTTTCAAATGAAAATACCTTACAGCTTTTATTCTGATGTTCTGACTAGAATGGTTGAAAATTAATAGTTCCCACTGAATTGCAGTGAGCTGTGGCTCCTATTTTTTGCCATCTCGAAAAAACAAAAAAGAAAACCAAGCAAAAACAAAACAAAAACATGCAACAAAACCTCTAAAAAATTGTACATAATTTGGCTTGTGATTAGACAATTTTGGTTAACGTTGTTAGTGATCAGTCAGATAATGTAGAGCTTTAATTCACTTTGCCTGATTTTTTCATATGAAGCGCATCTCGAGATTTGTCTTCATGTACTTAGCGCTCTCATTGCATGGAGAAGGAAGAAGAGAAAATGGCAAAGGAAGCAGTAGGTGTGAAGCAGCTGTTGTAGCAATTGCAGCTGAATCAGCTCCTGCTTGTGGAGTGTGCAACGAGCTGATGATGGTGAGGCTTTGAATTTCCTTGGCCGGAGGAGAAGGTGATGCAGTCTGATAGGGAAAAGGGAACACAGCTGTAAATGTAAGAGCAAAAAGGGAATAGAGTAGTCAAGAAATGTAGGTAGGTGATGCTTCTACTTTGTCTGACATCTTACTCAAGAACTTACCTTTCAATCTAACAGTTTTTCCATATTGATCTACGTTCTTTTTTGTAGCAGTATCCTTTGACCTGTATGCCAAGCCAGGTAACAACAGGACTCTAACTCTGATGAATCCCAAAAAGTCTTTTTATCAATGGAGACTTCGAGTTCCTTCTAATTACGTGGTGAGACTGGTAGTTATCACTTTGGCTGGTGTCACTCCAGAGAGCTGTGCATCACACCACTTGTCAGCATATGATTTCCTTCTCCCACTGCAGAACAAGATCATTACCAGGTAAGATACACAGAGTAGCAATGCTTTACTGAGCTGTACAGAAGCTCTCTGAAAATGTACCAAATTGATAAAATGTGAGGTTTGAAATACAACTTAATTTAAAGTTTGGGAAGGGTAATAAAAAGATCTAAAATGTTGGAAGGGAGTGATAAGGGTTTTCAAATCCAACTCCCTGATCCTCAGATGACTACTTAAAACCAAACCATCTGGCTAAGAACATTGTCCAAATGTTCCTTGAACTCTGACAGGCTTGGTGGCATGACCCCTACCCTGGGGAACCTGTTACATATTTCTGTGGGGTTTATTCTACATTACGACTAATTCTTAATAGGTTCCTTTCCATAAAACTCATAACACTCTAAAATAGTCTGTATCTTTTGGAGTTATATTCTATTACAGTAATTTCACGACTATAAGGCGCACCCTTTTGACTAAAATTTTCCCCTGAAACCGGAAGTGCGCCTTATAGTCCGGTGCGCCTTATCTGATGGACAAAGTGGCAAAATTTGCCGAACCGGAAGTGCGAGCCGCGAGGGGAGTGGCCCCGCAGCAGGGCTGGGCTGTGAGGGGGAGTGGCCCCGCGGGGCCGTGCAGGGCTGTGAGGGGGAGTGGCCCCGCGGGGCCGTGCAGGGCTGTGAGGAGGGAGCGACCCCGCGGGGCCGTGCAGGGCTGTGAGGGGGAGTGGCCCCGCGGGACCGTGGCAGGCTGTGAGGGGGAGAGGTGTCCCGTAGCAGCGTCAGGATGTGAGGGGAGAGGAGCTCCGCATGGGGGGGCCTGCCAGCATCAGGGTGGCCGCCGCGCAGGGTGGGAAAGCCGCTGGAATCAGGGCAGTGGCGGCACGGGGCAAGCCCGCCGGCATGGGGGCTCCCGGAGCAGCGGGGCCCCGGGGACGCCGCACGGAGCGGCGGCGGGCCTTTTCCGGCCCCGGGGATGCCGCACGGAGCGGCGGCGGGCCTTTTCCGGCCCCGGGGACGCCGCACGGAGCGGCGGCAGGCGTTCCCTGGCCCTGGGGACACCACACGGAGTGGCGGCGGGCCTTTTCCGGCCCCGGGGACGCCGCATGGAGCGGCGGCAGGCGTTCCCTGGCCCTGGGGACACCGCACGGAGCGGTGGAGGGCTTTCTCTGGCCCCGGGGACGCCGCATGGAGCGGCGGCAGGCGTTCCCCGGCCCCAGGGACGCCGCACGGAGTGGCGGATACAGGCGGGCCCGGGGCCTTGGCCAGCAACCGCGCGGGGGGAGCTGGGGGCGGAGCCTCGCTGGAAAAAAAAAAAAAGTGCGCCTTATAGTCCGGTGCGCCTTATCTGACCTGCAAAGTTGCAAAATTTGCCGACTCACGGAGGGTGCGCCTTATAGTCCGGTGCGCCTTATGGTCGTGAAATTACTGTACTTTCAAAAAAATGTATGTTTTAAGGCAGTCCAGTCACAGCTGAATTCCTGTTCATAATAGGGGGGTTGGAAGGCTTCATCCTCAGCGTCACTGTGTAGTCTATTAGCATAAGTGAGTTTAGATGATACCTAAATTTGAGTGGCTACACTCCTCCCACTTTTCAGAGTCAAATTGCATGTACAAACACAAGGAATCTGTCTCCCAGATTATTCTGTCAAACAAATATATAAGTTGTAGGTTCTGAGGATGGATGGTTTCAAGAGGGGAATTTTACTTAATTTTTTCCTTTTAGAAACTTTCAGGAAGAGGTTATCTGGGCAAGAAGATTCAGCTAGGAATCTGAAATGCACTTGTTTGGGAGGGCTTTAACTTAATTGAGTAGGTGGTCCTCTTCAGCTCTATTAATGTACTAATTGCTCTCTATGCAATAAAACATAACAGATTGCCATTGTTGGCTTGGAATGGACACATGGTTTTTGTAAGGAGTTACTTTCAAACTGTAGCTTAATGAGGAGAATCCTGTTCCTGATGTGGACCTGCATCTGTTCTGCTTCTTATTATGGATTATTGCTGCAACTGTTACTCCATTGTGCATTATCACCACTGGCTCAGCTTTTTAGGAACTACAAACGTAGAGTTGGCCACGAGCATGGAAACACCTGGAAGACAGCAAGACCAACACAGGTCTGATGTAACAGAGAACATTGATGCAGTAACCTGTAAGACAAAATTCAAGAATGTGCATTGATATCTGTCTATTAAAGAACCAAAACAATTTGGTGACTGAAATTATGTTAAAAGCCTGATGGTACCTCAACAAAACTGACTTTTCTGGTTGCTTTTATTGCCACCCTAGAAAATGTGTTGTTTTGCATGTGTCTATTAGTTTTCTGCTTGGGTCAAAAGCAACCTAGTGACATACTTAAGACACATGCAGTAGAACTAATAATAACAGGATATCCAATATCCATGACTATAGCAGCCATTATTCCTTGATGTTTAGGTCTAGGGTCACACATGGTGACTGAACTGATTCTCACCAGTTTCTGTAATCTGCAGTAATACATCTGCTCAGTGACAAATCCTAAAGTATGTTCAAGCTGAGATGGTGAGGTGAGCTGTGAGAGTAAGCTTCTCATGTGGACCACTCTTCCCACAGCTTGCCTTGCTGTTCTGAGCATACTGTGGCAGAAGGTACAGAGAGAAGATAAGCCAGGGGCTGCCAACTGGGTTGATGAAGATGCTGAAATATTTCCACATAGCAATGTGGAGAGGACTTAAATTGTTATTTTATAAATGTTTTGTCAGCTTTTATGATAAAAAGGATTTAATGTCTGCAGGAGGGGCAAAGAAGAAATTCATTCATTCATTCACTAGTGTCTCACTTCAAATGCATGAAAGGAATAGGCTGCTAAAGCAGAAAATAACTACTTTCAATTTAAGGTTAAAAAATTTGATTTTAATGCTGCCAATTTGGATCTCAGTGACATCAAAGAACTGGATGCAGAGCTGTGATGGAAATACACAGTAACAGAGGGACTCTGTTACTACAAGGGCTAATCTTAATTGCTTTCATTTGCTGTGTATAGAAAAAGAGAAACCTGTTAGAAGTTTTCAACACATAGATTCACAGACAACACAGAATCTTCTGAATTGGAAGTGACCCACAAGGATCATTGAGTTATAAATAAATGAAAAAAGTCCAAAATATGATGTGGATTGCAAAATGGAATAAGCCTAAGAGTGAATTTATAGATTCAAGAAATAGTATCTCACATTAACAAGTAAAAGAACAATAGGAAGTCACAGTTGCCAAGTATGGGGCTTCACATTTTGTGTGATAGCTTTTTTGTGACACAAAACCAGACTGAACTTGGATAGATTGGAAATGTTTTGGGTTTATCTGTTGCACAGATTCTGCTCAAAACCGCTGTACTGGCACCTGTTCATTCCTTTTCATTCCTAACCTCTGCTTCTCAGTGCCACTATCACTGAAGAACTAACATAATCTGGCCTTGCCTTTTGATGCTCCTATAGGTATGAAAACTCCAGGGTACTTGTTAAGCAAGAAAACTGTGATGCACATGCAGAGTGACTGAGCCTCAGTGCTGGGAAGCTCGAGCATCCCGTGCACTGTCAGCTGGGTGGGAGAACAAAAGGGAAGTGCCAGCCCAGGGAACGCTTCCGAAACACAGATGCTGAGATCAGTGTTACTTCTGCCCAGCCTCCCAGCAAACATACAGGAGTGTGGGAAATGTTTTGGGATTACTTTTTTTAATGTGTTTTTTTGGTAACCTTCCAGATGGTGTGGGCCTGGAGCCTGGACCAATTCTGTTGTGCGTTTAACTTCATCAAGTAATGTAATGCTGCTTACCTTCTCACTGGACCGAAGAGGAGAAAGTAACATTTTAAAAGCTCACTTTCAAGCTATTCCTAAAATCAGTACGTAGTTAATAGAAGCAAGCAACTGATGGAAGCACACTTATTACTGGTTTTGCCTCTAAAAAAGTTGATGTTGCCATGAATGTATCTGGGGGAGGGAATGTTGGCATATAAAGGGGGGAATTATCATTCTGAACCACTTTACAGAAGAGTGAGAATTGAACAAAGAAAAGAGAACATCCTTTGGTCTGGGAGATTTTGTCTTCCTGATAACTACTCAAGCCTTACTTGCCAGTCCCTGCATGGGTAGCACAGAGCAGTGGCAGAGGAGCAGCAGCTGGACAGCTACAGGCACTGTCTAGGCAAAGCTCAAGAGCCCCAGTGACAGAGCAGCTGCTTTAGCAGTTTTGGCAATGTCTCCACAGATTGTAGAATGTGAGTTTAAAGAAAATGGAAAACAAGAGCAAACACTTCTAATTTATCTTTGTTCTTTTCCTGAAAGCATTGTTCAGTGTAGTTAACTGAATAAGAAAAGGGAGTTCCAGACCTTAGAACTACAGTCCAAACCCATTGGGTACTTACTATGGATTTTACATGAGTGCTGTGTGGTGAAGTTTTTTGAGTAATGCTAAACTGTAGTGCTAATTTTAGATGAGATAAAGGTGCTTCACAGGGTGGAGTTTAGCCACAGTTATTTGGTAAGGTATCAGTGAAAGAGTTTTGACAATGAAGCAAATGTTTATTTTTTAATGTGTGGAGCAAGTCACAGAGGATAAACTCCTCCACAGCTGCCACATTTCAACTTGTCTCTCTGCATGCTGCTTACCCAAATACTTATCCCATGTACATTACTAATTAAAATGGCTTTATTGCTCTGAGGATGGGCATTTCAAATTATATTTAGCCCAAGTTTTGCCACAAGATTTCTTTAATTTCAAAATTATTTTCTATTATGTTTGTATTTGTGTTCACAATGTTACCTAAATGGAAACAAATGCACTAAGGACTGGATATCTAGGAGAGTCCTTGGTAGAAAATAAAACCTCAAAGTAATTGCTCAAATATGGCATGAATTTTCAAACTGAGAAATGATACACAAACTTCCTTGTTTTAATGAAATTAATCACTTTTCACTTCACTGGGCTGATTACTTTTTAATTTTGAAAATATCTACAGAAGAGTCAGGAGTAAATTAGAAGGGGGAGGTTTGTTGCATCCACTTCTAGTTACTTCTTTTGCTCACCAGAAAATAATCGTTTTTTATAAAAGAAAAACTTCAGTCAGAGGTTTTTTGCACTTACCCTTAGTTGTAATTTGATAAAAATAAGAGAAATTCAGTGTTATGTGGAGGTGGAAGTGATTTTCAGTAAATACAGAAAAAATGTGAGTTTAACACTGTCACAATAATTGTTATAGAGAAGGGTCCTAGCAAGTGAAGTAGATTCTGCACTTGGGCCCAGCTGGGAAAACTGTGTTTCTTGCTGATGTATTTCTCTCCTAGTATGTGGTGGTCATTATATTTCCTGGAATGGGACACTGACCTCCCCTTATTACCCAAGTTACTACCCACCAAACATTGACTGCACCTGGATCATCAAGGTAAGTGCTGGGAACTCTTCTGAGTACTGATGACTTTTCTTTATCTTACGTAGACACAAAATTGGGAGAAATGGCTTTTGATGTGGGTGAAATGGAGAAAACCTAGTGAGACCACTGAAGCTGACCTCTTCTCAGGCATGCATTTCCTTCCTGTCCTATGTACAGGGGCCAACTGTGGGAGGGAAATATTGCCAACTTCCAGAAGTTTGAGCATTATTTGTGACAGAAACAAATTAATGTGTAAGATGACAACTCCCAGCAGCCAGAGAAAATTAATAATAATCAGAGCTTTTCTTCAATGTCAAAAAGAAAAAGTTCATATAAATCATGCTTCACATGATGGATACCACAATGTATTTCCCTGAATTCTGCAGAGCCAGGACCTTCTCTAGCTCAGAAATTTACCTCTGAATTTCCAGCAAGTCCTTTGGCAAGACTTAAAATCTGCTCATGATTTCGACCAGCCACCTAATGTGTTGGTCTGTTGTTTCATTCAGCATTTAACCATGTTTTTAGTTTCCCCTTGTAAAGGAGACTTTTCTTGTATATGACTTGATAAGTCTCTACCTTTCACAGTATTATGAGCAGCTTGTAGCACAAAGCCCTCACCTCTGTGCAAGACAGGAGAACGTGGCATTACAAACCCAGCATGAACCTCAGATACAGTGCTTTATACTGGCTGCAGAAAGGCTGACACTCCTTCATCAGGCACAGCCTAGCCAAAGTCGGGTCTAAATAGACTTCTACAGATGTTTAAATTAGCAAAGTTTTTTGGTTCTTCAGAGCCACTAATTTCAAAAATAGAAGTGCAGTACTTTTAATCCCATGATAGGCAGAGCATCTTGGAAGCAAAGGCTGTTTTCATTTTGTGCATGCATGTCAGGGTTCTTATCTTTTGATTTTTAGGCACCATTGCCCGGCTACAAACTCTCAATAAAAATCCTTGTAATACAAATTCAAGAGAAGTCTCCAGGGTCCAGTAAATGTGACAAAGACTGGTTAGAAATTGAAGGAGTTAGGTGAGTAAATACCTTATTTTCTGGGATATTGCTTTGCACTTTGAAGTCCTGCACATTTAAGCATCCTGTTGGTTTTTTTCTTACAGGTATTTACTTTTTCTTTTGTTCCCCTTAGAGCAATAATGTAGAAAACTGTAGAGTTTTATGCAACTGCAGCTGAACTGTAAATTCCTGGCTGTGGTTTTGATGTGAGTGAAGAGTTTGTATAATCAGAAGTTTAATTTTCTTTGCCACTTGCTCTTCAGTGATTACAATTGTTACACAAACACTAAAAATAATGCTATTGAGAGAAATTTATCTCTTGGAAGAAGCATATTGAAAGAAGCAACAGCTGTTGGATTTGGCTGAATGATTTAATCATTTCCTGGAACTTTTGGATTTGCAAACCTAAATGGGCAATCTAAAATCAAGCATGCTTGAAACAGTTTGTGTTTATAAGGTAGACCCTGACATTGATCATCTTGCTATATTTTGTTTCAAAGTCCATTAATCCCAAAAAAGTTATGGAGTGGAAGAAATTTGTAAATAGGCTTTCTAAAACATTTCTTGGGCAGCTCTTAACACCAAAATACAGCTGATCCTCATTGCATTGTCTTAAAGCTTTTTGAACCCAATTCTGCTCAATAAAAGGAGACATAGCTGGATTGTAGTGGTCAGTTTGGTTAGAAATTAATAATTCTCGCTTTTGCCTTGCTAGATACTGTAAAGCTCTTTCAGAAAACAACAGAAACAGAGAATATGACCATTCTGTTGCAATCAAGTTCCATTCTGATGAGCTGGTCACCCACAGAGGGTTTTATATTGAATACAAAGCTTTCAGTCACACAGACCGTAAGTTATTAAGCACACACTTTAATTTTTAAGGAGAAACCTTTGAGAAACTCTGCTTGACAGATCAATTGTATCCAACTCAACCTGCCTATTTTCTGAACCTCATTGCAGGAGACAAATGTGTAAAATGTTGTGTCTTTAGTTGACCAGAGGTACCAATTTAAACATAAGATGCGTTTAGGAACTAGTACTTATTTTTTAACTTTTATCAACGTTTCTGTAAAGTGGAGAGTAAAAGTAAAATTTCTCAGTTTCTGTAGGTCTACTTATATGGCTCTTTGCTGACACCTTGAAATAGCCAAGCTGCAACATGAAAGTAGAATGGCAAAGGGCCTCTAAGCATGACTCTTCTGCCAACAAAAGTTAACCATGAATACCTAATGTTCTCTTTAAAATCACAGCTCAAGCTGCTGTAGATCAGTTTCCAGGTTTAGACAGACTATTTAAGTTTTACTGGCAGTCAAAGAGGACCCCTGGAAGATGTCGCAGAAATGTGTCTGGGTTTTTTATGGGCCTTTCCTAACTCCCCATTCTAGGTACCTCTGGATCAATGCTAGATTTTGGGGGGGCTTCCAGATGGTGGAACAGGAATTTTCAGGAGATAAACATATTTACTTGTGACACTTCTTAGAAAAGATGCAATTTGGGATTTTTTAAATGCCTGAGGTTTTTTACCCAATTAATGTGTAGGTAAAGCTCCTGTAATTTGAAGTGCTCAGTTCATTTTGAGAAGCCTTTTCAAATCCTCAGCTTGCTTGTCAGAATGTAGTTATGTTCACTGTTGGCATAGAAGCATTTAAGTATTAAGGTTTCTGGTAAAGATTTTTGTTTGCTGCCATTCACTCTAAACAAGTGGTGTGTTTTGTGGTCAGTCATTTTATATGACTCACAAATTTTCAGAGATTTCTTCTTCCACCAATGTGGGTCTCTTTCCACTAGAAAAAGTTACCAACTATTCTGTGGTTACTCTGGTTACTGCCTCAAAAATGGTAACGAGTCTAAGCCTAAGAGCAGCTTTTTTAACAGAGAAAATCCCCAGTTTTTATTGTGTGTATCTGTGTGCTCTGCTTCTAGCACTGAGCCAGCAAGCAGATGGCTCAAAGTTATTTAATCAATTCTTAGTCACAATCAGGAGACTCTGCATAAAGGCTCATCAGGAGGAGTGGAGTAGCTGTGGTGTGTCACCATCAAGTGGATGCAATAATTTGGGAAAGGCTGTCTGAGATATCAGCATGGATTGAGAGCACTGGCCTGTATCAGCCTTGCCTGTAGCAGCAGTAATAGGGGAAGGAAAAAAATAAATTCATGTTTTCCCACATCTTTAGTATCTGCAGTCACCCACCTGAGGTTATTTTTTTCCTGTTGTTGAGCGCCTACCAAAAGACAAGTACAGTAATTTCACGATTACAAGCCGCACTGATTATAAACTGCAATTCCGGGGTGTCGGAAATGTTTCGTTTTTCCTCCGTAAATAAGCTGCACCGGATTATAAACCGCACTTTCGTTCGCAGTGAGGATCCATGTGCAACTTTCACAAAGTTGCCAAATAGTAACAGAATCACGGGATCGCGGGGTTTACTGGCAGATGCCAACCTTGGAAACATTATTTCCAAGTGAAAAAAGATACAGACAATAGTTGCGGCAGCATACCTTGCAAGTTTTATTTACAAGCGGAAAAAGATACGAACAATAGTGTGGTCGTTTTACAAGCATTTCCAACGGATCCACATTGCCTTTAAACAGCTGGGCAGCCAGGCAGCCGCTTGGGCGGGCAGACAGCAGCGCAGCCACTCAGCTGCACAAGACTGAAAACACCGAAAAAAATACAGAGAAATATCACAGGCTCAGATCGGCAGTGCCGCCCCGTCGCCGGGGCCGCGTGGGCTCCAGCTTGGCTCGGGGCTGCTGCAGGCTCTCACTTCCGGGTTTGAAAATTTCTGAAAATTGTTCATACATAAGCTGCTCCGGAATTCAAGCCGCACTTCCGGGTATGGACCAAAACTTTAGTCAAAATGGTGCGGCTTATAATCGTGAAATTACTGTATTAAAAATCACAGGCACTGCTCTGAGCTGCCCTGGAAAGCAAATGCCAGCCTTCAGCTGGGTAACTTCAGGGAGAGATGATGAGAAAATGGATACACTCCTGCTCTGAGCTCCTGCTGGCTGGGTACTGTGTGCTTTCCTCCCACTGAGATCACATGCAAGGCAGTGACAAGGATCAAATTATTCCAGACTGGAACTGATTAGACAGCTGTGGGACAAATGGATTTGGTCCTTCAATCTGATGTAGCTCTTAATTTGCCTATGGTGCTAAATGGGAGAAAATTTCATTTGACTTCACTTGGGCAGAAAGAAGAGTGGTCTGAGATACTTAGTGTTTCAGAGACTTTTTTTTCTTGCACATCTGAAAGAGTGAAAGAGAACAAACATTTTTTAAATATTGGAAGGAAACAACTTGCCATCTATACTAGTAGTTAGTTTACATGAATGTGAAAGAAATTCTTGGTCAAGGGCTGTTTCATAATGAAACTGCAAGTTTTGGGAAGTGTTCGATAAAGCACTTATTCACATCAGACACTGAGTGTAGTAACACAGAGAATAATTTCTACAAAATTTTAATATCAGAAAATATGTATTTGTAATACTAAAGAGAATGCCTCATTTTCATTTTATTTTCTTTCTCCTTTGATGCTCCTGTATTAAATACATTCACTTAACAAATTAAAGAAATACTTCCTATTATGTATCTGTGGTGAATGACATTCAGCCCTTAGAGTAGACGCAATTCATGTGAATTTAATTTGCTAAGTCTATTTAGGTGACTCATTTAATTCAGATAGCTTGATAAAAATCTTTGACAGATTGCACCAAGTAAGATATTATTTCTTTTTTAGTATACTATTTATTTTACAAATTATACAAACTTTAATTTTAGTAGTAATTTTAATATTTATTCATGGTAGAGTCCTGCATTCCTACATTTAGACTGTATCAATATTTCTATCATTGATTTTTTTATTTTTCTAGCTTGTCCTTAGATACGCAGACAGAATGTGCATTCCTTCAAGAAATCAGTTTGAATGGTGGAAAGGCTGCCCAGATGGTAGTGATTAATTGGATTGGGGTAGAGCAATTATTTCTTGTTTGTTGTTTTCTGTAAAGGGTTTCTTCCACGAAGTTGAGAGATGGGCAGAAATTATCTCTAAAATACTGCTGGCAGTCTTTAAGATCACATGAAGCATGTGGGTGAAGATGTAAAAGTGTGGAAAAGAGGCTGTGTAATGTGCCTCTTTAAAGAGTGAGAGAACAGAAATATCAAGAGGGAATTTTACACCAATCTTTGTAAGTTAACCTTCCAAAGGGAAAAGAAAATGCACAAGAAGTAGCCAAAGTAAGCTATTTGTAAATAGTGAAAAGAATATTAAAACCAGCATGGAGATTTAAAATTTTGTTTTGGTTCTCTACTGTGAGAGGATAAATAGAGAAGTTGTACTTTGACACTGTCTTGTGTGGCAAGCTTATCAGTAAGTAAAGAAAATGTGGGGAGGGAAAAAAAAGGAAACTGTTTCCACAGAACGACTGGTCAAGACTCATTAAAAAAGAGGAAGTATATTTTTAATTTCATTCTGCCAGTTTTGTTATGGAATGTCACATAGTTTTTGTTCATTATCTAAATTTGGATTAGACTAGATGCTTATGAGATAGGACAAGTGTTTCCAATAGAAAGTTGGACATATTTAAGAGGGGTGTGTTTGTAAGTGGTCCTGAGAAGCTGCAGAATATACATTGAGAAAAAATAAAGACAAGAATACGATTCAGCAGTGCCCTGGCAACCAGGAGGGCCAATGGTGCCCTGGGGGAACATCAGACGCAGCATCACCAGCTGGGCAAGGGAGGGGATTGTCCTGCTCTGCTCTGAGCTGGGGCAACCTCACCTCGAGTGCTGGGGGAAGTTTTGAGCACCACAAGACAAAAAATACTACAGTAATTTCACGAATACAAGCAGCACCATTTTGACTAAAATTTTGCTCCCACACCGGAAATGCAGCTTATACTCAGGAGCGGCTAATATGTGAATAATTTTCTGACATTTACAACCCCGGAAGTGCCAACCAGGGTGCCGAGCAGAGCAGCTGCCAGTAAAACCCAGGATTTCATGATTGTTACAAATTGGTTACTGTGTTGCGCATCGGGTAGGGCCAGCTCAGCGCCGGCAGCACGGGGGGAGGGAGGGAGGCGGGGGGAGCTCCCTACTTCAGACGGGGGGCTCTGTGCTGACATCCCCACGGTTCGGGGAGGAGGCGAGGGCTCCGTACTGCCATCCCCGTGGCCGGTGGGGTAAGCGGGGGGCTCCAGCCCCCGCCTGCCACGGCAGGAGCAGGCAGGCTCTGCCCCCACCCACTGCCGCCGCGGCGGGAGCGGGCGATGCTCCATCCCTGCCTGCCACCGCGGGGCAGCGCCGGGCCAGGGCGAGTGAGCCCAGAGGCGCCGAGCGGCCCTGCCAAGCTGGGCCACCTGACCCCATCAGCAGTCCCGAGCGGGCCGAGCCTGCACAACCTTAGCTGAGCCAGTAAACCCCGCCAAGCAGCGGTTCTGTTACTATTTGGCAACTTTGTTGCACGCGGGTCCTCGCTGCAAACGACAGAGCGGCTTATACTCAGGTGCGGTTTATTTATGGACAAAGAACTAAATGTTTGCCAACGCTCAGAGATGCGGCTTATAGTCCGTGCGGCTTGTATTCCTGAAATTACTGTAATCTATTTAAGAGTGTCCCCGGGGGGTAACGAAGATGATGAAGGGCCTTGAGGGGAAGCCATATGAGGAGCGACTGAGGTCACTTGGTCTGTTCAGCCTGGAGAAGGGATGACTGAGGGGAGACTTCATTGCAGGTACAACTTCCTTGTGAGGGGAAGAGGAGGGGCAGGCACTGATCTCTGCTCTGTGGTGACAGTGACACTCCTGAGGGAATGGTCTCAAGTTGTGTCAGGGGAAGGTTGGGTTCGATATTAGGAAAAAGCTCTTCATGCAAAGGAGGGTGATTGATCACCGGAACGGGTTCCCAGGGAAGTGGTCACAGCCCCAAGGGTGCTGGAGCTCAGGAAGTGTTTGGACAATGCTCTCAGGCACAGGGTTTGACTCTTAGGAGTGGTGCTGTGCAGGGCCAGGAGTCAGACTCGACGATCCTTAACGCTTCCTTCCAACTCAGAAAGTTTTGTGATTCTGGGAAGATCTGAATGTAGATAATTAAACACACATGTGGATTGCCTAAGTTGCTTCTTTTGCTAAAAAATGGCTGGGGGGATGATTGCTGCTCAAAAGCTGAACTTGTGAGTCAGTCACAAAACATTCTGTGACAAACAAAATACTTTTGTTTTGTATTTGGTGTTTTGTTGGTTACCTTTGTTCTGGGGGTTTTTAAGTGTCACACAAGGTTGTAAGACAGAAATTTGAAAGTACCTTCCCAAGGCTTCAGCTAGAGTACTGCACCAAATTAGGCACTGCATGTCAAAGAGGAAAGGGAAAATTCAAAAGATGCCAGAAACAGTGACCAGATGGTAATCCAAGCTCAGAGAGTCCAGCACAAGTCTCCCTGTCACTGGATGCTATCAAAACCAAGGCAGGTAAGTGTCTGACAGAAACGGCACAGAAACATTCAGGTGACCTCTGGCAGGGAGTGTAGCACTTTGGTCTGTGGTTTATATTAGAAATTTACAAACCTTTTTTCTTCAGGTTGTATTTCAGAACAAACGAACTGTGGTGATGGGAAGTGTAAACCTCAGTCTAAGTCTTGTAAAGGTGATGACAGCTGTGGGCAGGACAGTGATGAAAACAACTGCTGTAAGTATGTATTTTTAACTATTTTACAAAAGATGCTGGAAGGCAGAAGCAGGAATATGCATCTTTTAATGGTTAAATGTGTTGCTTCTAGATTCATTTTTTTTTTCATGGCAAAAAGTAAAAGTTTCATAATAGTGAACATAAATCATGCAGAGTAAAACTAGGTTTTGGGAGAGTTTAGACAATTAATGAAGAAAAATCCTGGATAACAGGGATTTTAGTAAGAAAACAACATCTTGCTGGTGATCCTATTGGAAGAGTACTTTCCCCCCAAATGCTGCCAGATCAGTACCACATAATTTAAGGAAGAGAGACATAGTAGGCTGGGGACTTTTGCCACAGTGATGGTCTTTTTACTGTAGATCCACAATGTTTGTGGACATTGCTGGTATCACCAATGGCTCCCTAGTGACTTGCTGCATTTTGCTTATCTAATTTTCGTCTTGCTTTCAATCTTGGGGTAGCCAGGAGTAAATCTTTGAAAAAAAACCCACTGTTTAGAGGTCTCTGTAAAAAACTGGTAGTAGGAATAACAATATAAGCCAATTGCTCGGCTCTATCAGGATTCTTACATAGTATACTGTGGTAATCCTTAGTCAGAAGGACTATCAGAAATTTAGTCAGAAATTTGTTGGAGGGAGTTATAAAGCTCTTCCACAGTTTTCTCAATTTCACTTGAAAATGAAAAGATGCTGTGAAGATTTAGTATTCGTAATGCCAGTAATGCTGGTGAAGGCAAAAGAACAGATCAGAGAAGTCACACTTACTCAGGTTAGAGTTATGTAAAATGGGAGTGTGGAGAATTGGAGGGATTTTTGTTCCCTCAGGGACAGTGGAGACTGAAATTAGTGTGATCATCAACGAGAGTGGATCATTCCCCTGTTCCCTCTCCATGGAGGGACCAGTTTACACCAGTGTAGACTACTACTTCAAGCAGGCTAGAATGTGCAGCTTTGAACAACCTGCTGAAAGTGCAAGGTTTTGTTAACAATTTGGAAGCATCACTCCAAACATGTGACACTATCTTCTCTCTTTTATTTCAGCCTACAAAAATTGCTCCCCTTATGCATACAAGTGCCTCAATGGAAAATGCTTGCTGAAACCAAATCCTGAGTGTGATGGGAAAAGAGACTGTACAGATGGATCTGATGAAATGAACTGTGGTGTGGTAACATTTATTTTAAAACTTTTTGGTTACTTGGGAAACTAAGTCAGCAATTTGTGTTACTATTAAGCATTATTGGATTAAGAATTAGCTAAGTCAAATATGAATTTTAAAAAATTAATGACCTGGTTGGAAATTAACACCGTGCAAATGCCAATCTTGAATTTTGCACTGTTTCTTCCAAATCAACTCATCCATTCTGTCTATGATGAGTTATTTCAAGTAATACACTTCCAGGATAAGCTGGTAGGTCTTGCTGCTTTTTTGAGCTGAATGAAATGCAATCAAGCAGCCTTGCTTGTAGGAGGGAAAAGAGGCAAGAATTATTCAAATGAACTTTTAAATTGTGTTTCATCTCTTTTTGAGTTATTCAACTCTTTAGAAAGCTACACAGGGAGATAAACAATGATTGCTTTATATCTGACCTGCCCATTGAGTGGAAATGGGCAAGTACTCACCTTTTTACCAATTGCACAATAAGGTCCAAGAGTAAAAGTTTGTGTCAAGCATAGCAAAGTGAATTAACTGCTGGGCTTTGTACTAATTAATTAAATTATTTCTGTTAGCTTGTGGAAGACGCCAGCTTAAGAAAACCAGAATTGTTGGAGGCACAGATACAAGATCTGAGAAGTGGCCTTGGCAAGCAAGTTTGCAGCTGGGGGCACAGGGCCACGTGTGTGGGGCATCTGTGATTTCCAACAGGTGGCTGGTATCTGCTGCCCATTGCTTCCTGGATTCTGAGTCTGTGAGGTATGAAGAAATTATGCTGTTCTAGAGTATTTGTAGTTTAATAACCTTAAAAAGTTGCTTTCAATAATGTGCAGAAGCTATTCCCTGTCTAGATAAGTTGATCCAGGTTATAACTTGGTGACGTGACCTCACTACCTAAACACTTGGTGTCGTCTGCTGGCTTCAAAAGTCTTAAGTTGAAGTTATTCTTTTGCTTCCATTGCCAGTGAATCCTGCATGATAGATTCTGTTAGATTTAGGGTAAACAACTTTTTTTCTCTTTCTTTTGAAAAGCAGAGGTTTTCTGCATACATGTATGGCCTTTTATCCCAAGACATGTCCTATTTGATTAATGAGTGGAAACCTCATTGATGTTCAGTTTAGGTAGTGTAAACTGAAAATGCATACCTCCTACATGTGATAAGGAGGAGATGGAGATAGGAGATAGAACTTTCATGAGTTCCAAAGCATGATGTATAACAAGGAGGTGATCTTATTGCTCTAGGAAATTAATTATTTTCATAGCAACAAGTAATAACATTGCTTAATGTTTTAGCAGAGACTAGAGTGCATCTATTTTCTGAAGTCATATTCTACTCCATGCACTTTGGTTTTGATGAATGTCTAAATATGGAAAAGTAGTTAAAATGGAGTAAACTAACACTGCATTGCTTCCCTATGGGATGTTCTAAAACAATTTCTTTTCCAGATACTCTGTTCCAATGGCATGGAGAGCATATATGGGCTCACATACTATTAATGAAAAGAGCAATAGTGTAACTATGAGATCAATCATAAGGATTATTGTCCACCCACAGTATGACCAATCTATCTCAGACTATGACATTGCCCTGTTGGAAATGGAGAGACCTGTACTCTTCAGTGAGCTGGTACAGCCCATTTGTTTACCCAGCACCTCTAGAGTATTTCTTTATGGAACTGTCTGCTATGTAACTGGCTGGGGAGCCATAAAAGAAAATAGTATGTTCATTTCCTGGATATACTTTTTGCAAGTTTGGCTTAGTTTTAAACTCTAACAATGGAAATTTATACTTGTAAACAAAAAAAACCAAACCCATGTAGTTTACTTAGCATGTCTATAAAAAGCCAGAAAAGATCTTAGCTGCAGTCTGTGAGTTGTGAATGGTTGCTTGGGTGGCAGGTGAAAAGTGACAAAATGCATACTAAGGTGTCACAGATCATTGAAAAACAAATGATTATAGATTTACAAAAATGTGCCCACTTTCATCTTGATGACTCATTTTATCTGGTGAATAGAACCTTGCAGGTAAAGAGATCAGGAACTTGCAACTATTGCAGAGAAAGAATTTGTTTCTGATTGACAATATAGAGCCATAAGCAGCAATGATTGCAAAACAAAAAAGAAAAAGTGGAGGATCTTTAATTTTCTCTGTCTTAACCAAAAGCAGTTTAAAATAAGCCTCATGAAGAGTTCTGCCAGTGTGTAGTTTGGAGCAGCCAGCAGCAGTGGAGAGGCAGGAAAAAAGCACACTGAGTTAGAGAGGGGTGGCAGGGGAGCCTGTGGGATCCTTGCCCTGTCTCAGCATTAAACACCTTGAAACCCGGGCTTGGGCAGCATCTCAGCACATCAGAGGTGTCAGGATATGAGGTGCTCACAAGGGCACCTTATGTCAATACTGTAGCACAGAATTAAGCTCTTGGCATCACTTGTGAGTTACAAACTGTTCTTCGGGGTTTTTAAAGAATTATCTGGTTTTCCATGCTCAGCTTTATTCCTCAGTTTCTTCCCTAGAACTGAGTGGATGGAAAACAATATAGAAATTGCATTTTGCAGGACTTGGATGTTGTTCAGAGCACAATCATGGTATAAATAATAACAAAAAGCTTCAGGCATAATTTGAAATGGCATTCAAATTTAGTCACCCTTTTGCAGCCTTACCTTACAATTTGCATGGCACTTTTACTACTTCCTGGTAGAACAAGGTCATAAGGATAAAGTCTTAGGAAAATGGAAAGGTGATGCATTGGACTGTCTATGGCCATAGGGTAGTGTGGACAAAAAGCTAGTGCAGCAACTATTTGAAGGGAAGGGAATTACTCTGCTGTCATTGATTGCATAGATTTTGAGTTTATAACAATTCTCTTTTGTTTTGATAATTGGTATCTCCATAAGAAATTTGTGCCACCTTAACCTCTGCAATTCCATTTGTATTTTTTTCCAGGTCACCTTGCCAAAACTCTGCAAGAAGCTCGAGTGAGAATGATTAACCAAAGTGTTTGCAGCAAGCTCTATGATGATCTCATTACTTCCCGCATGCTGTGTGCTGGGAATCTTAATGGTGGTGTTGATGCATGCCAGGTAATCTGGAACTGGCAGGGAAACTGCAAAGGAATGTTTGCTTTCATTGGAAAACTCTTCAGTTGTAGGTTGTTTGTATGGTGGGGTTTTTTGTTTGTTTGGTTGGGTTTTTTTAAATTGAGATGTCTTGAGTGTGAGTTTGTGGTTAATTTAACACGGCAACTAAAAGCCCACCAAAATAAGGATGAAAATTCATCATAGATAATCTTTGACTCTCTTAAGAAATATCATTTTGCAAGGACAAAGGATAATGTGTCAAGATGAGTTCGTTTTCCTCTTCAGCAATTATAGTTCATACAAGAGAACGAAAATATAAAGATAAAAGGAATCATCTGTGATAAAAGGTCCACCTGTCAATTATGCTATTTGTATTAATTTCTTTTTACCTTTTTTACTATCTGGGTGTGGAATTGTTAAATACTGCAAAAATTACGATGAGTAATGTATTATTACAGTTGCAAAGAATTATGAAAGGAAAAGCTAAACTAGCTTTAGGAACTGCAGCTGCAATGATGCTTTTTAATTTCAAACATTCATTCATGAGTATAATTACAAGTTGTGACTACATCACAGTAGTGTAAGTTATAAAACCCAGATTGTTTACACATATACAACCAGAAACTGCTTTTTGGTCATACTTCACCTGTTCTGCCTTCTTCCTCCTAGTACACTAGTTGTGTGTAGTTGTGAACATGATTGTGTTCAAACTTCTGATGATGAATAACAACTTTACAAATACATTTTTTATAGCAATTACTATGCAAAGGGGATAGAAATTTGTAACTGAGTATTAGACTGAGGCAATTTGGTACAAATTTTGTGTAATATATAAATTTTATTATTTTAATGCAATAGGAGAACTTTTGCAAGATTGTAGCTCATGATGGGTCAAAATTCTTTAAAACAATAAAATATTTGTAGAATTATGTAAAGTTTATCTGCAAACTTTAACCTTGGAATTGTATTGTTAAAATATGTTAATTTTAGAGGGGCGATGTTCCTTCAAAAATGTGTTGCATAAGAAATGCCTGTGAATTTTCAGATGGGCATTTTTAACCAATTCAGCTGTATATCATACTGGCCAGTTTCCAGCATGTTGTGCTGTGTTTGAGTTCCAGCATGTTGGCCCTCTAGGTCTTTAAGCTCTTAGTCTGGATAGCACTTTCGGTTTTTTGTTGTTTTTGTGGGTTTTTGGTGGTGGTGGTTTTGGGGGTTTTTTGTTGTTGTTTTTGGGGTTTTTGTTGTTTTTCTTTCTGTCACTGGTGTATATATATTATGTAAATATAGTATGTGTTTCCTGTACAGTGCTAGAGAGGAATGACACTGGGAGTTCAGGAACACCCCCAGCACCCTAAACCCCCTTTACAATGCTTTCAGACTTGTGAGTCTCCTGTTTGGTTTCACCTCTTCCTAGACATGCAAGCAGTGCATATGTTGCACAAGATTCCAAATACCTTTCATCTTTAGAGGATCTGATACACGAGAAATAAAAAATTAACCCTTTCAGACTGTTTTCCTATCACTCTAGGATGTTTTTGACCTTGGTTCCTCTGCTTAGGATCCTTCCTCTCCCCAGTGGCACATAACCCCTTTGGTCTTTCAGAACTGAGTAATTGGCAGCCTCCTCTCTCAAGTCACTTTGACATCAGACTCTTGGATTATCAACATTTCTAGTATGGCAGCAGCCTGAGAGAGAGGAAGAGCTCTGGCTTCTTCTCTTATCTCTAGATAATTTTGTACCACCATAATAGATAATTTTGTTTGGTTGGATGATGAAGGTTTTCTGTTGATACTCTTTTCTCAGTACGTGGCTTTCTCCTGACCTCTTACATGTTTTGGCTCGAACTGGGGGTTCAGACAAACCCCAGGGTCAATTTGGAGGCTGCTGACTGCCTTGTGTGCATTAGGAATAGCTGTACAGTAGTTGCCCAGAGTTCAGTCCAGCTCACAGAAGACATACAAGGTTAAAGCAATGAAAGGCAAAATAGCATTGATGAGCCCAAGTGCATTTTGATCCTGTGAACTGAATTGAATGGGTATTTTTATTTTTCTACATTGCTGTGCAAACCTGCATGTTCCATTTAAGAAGCCAGTTCTTATTTGCACATTCCTTATCTTTGTTCTTTCTTCTGCCTCTACAAAGTAGTCTACTGTAGACTCAGTCCCGATTATAAATCGACTGATAATTGTGCCTGGTTTATTTGTTTTGGTTTGTTGGCTTTTTTTGCTTTGGGGTGTGTGGTATCTTTCTGTTCCTATTTAACACACAGTACATGAGATCTGCCTTCAACCTGTGAACAATTTGTGTTGAAATTGTAGTAGTATTCCCTATTTCCATCCCTGTCTTTTTCTCTCCCTGTCTGGGCTGTGGTGAGTTATTCCATGAATCCTGTAACGGGACATTATCAAGGAGTAATTTTATAAACTTTTTTTTTGCCATTAGTTTTATATTGATAAGTTAAAATAATTGAACAAATATGACAACTGTCTCTCTAAATTACATCTAGAAGTAAGTTTTAATTAATATTACGTTTTAATTTGAGAAAAAGAGGGGCAGGTATTTACTGTTTTTAAATAACCTATTTTTTGTGATAGTGCTCTGTGTGTGTGCACTAATGGCTGGACTTCCTTCATTTTAGGGAGATTCTGGAGGTCCCTTGGCCTGCACAGGGAAGGGCAATAGATGGTACCTTGCTGGCATTGTGAGCTGGGGTGAGGGCTGTGCTCGGCGCAATCGTCCTGGTGTGTACACCAAGGTGACAGCACTTCATAACTGGATCCGTCAGAACACAAACTGATGAGCCAAGGAGAAAATGCAGATCACCTCTGTGTGAAAGCTGCTTCCTACTGGAGCCAGCTTGATGATACCACATGAAAATGCCAGTGACTGTTCCTTTTTACATAATACACTTGAAAAATGAAGAAACTATCATTTGTGGTTCACCTAGCAATAACTGTTCAGCCTCAGAGGAACTCCAGATTCTTTATGGATTCATCTTCTTTATGCCTATTTGCAGAAACAGCACTGCCTTAAAATGAAATGGATCAGAACCTGTAACAAAATTCCATCCATACCTCATTCGTAACTCCTTTCTTGTCTCTTGTTATCTGTGTTTGTTCCTGTATATGCATATCTGGATAAAAATGGTCACATGCCTCACATATTCAACTCTTTAGGGCTGTTCAAGGATTCTAAATATAAATAATTATTTCATAGTTCTCAAAAATATGAATAGTGTATTGTGCACAAAGCTGAGATTAATTCTTTCTAGTTATGTGCAACTGCGTGACTGTTGTCGTAAAAATACCAGATATATAGTTCAAAAATGCTAGGATGCAAGAAATCTTCATTAAAGAACTGGAAGAGCATAATTTGGGTTCTTTGGAATGATGTCTAAATAAAAGGAAGGAATTAATGAGCTGTAATTCTTTAAACAGAAATTATAATGCTTTCTTAAATTCTCTTTAGAATTTGGATTACTGTAGGGTTTAGTATTTGCAATATGTTATAGGTGTACTCAGCATGTATAGGTTATTGCTCTGGCTCTGGCATGCATTGTGAATTTTTAGCATGTCCCTGGTAGGTCAGGATTGTTTCTCCTTTGTTCCACAGTAAGCAGAGTTTCAGGCTCAGGAAAACTTTTTTTGTGTATCTTTCTGGGCTGTGCCCACAAGGCCACACTAAATTGGAACGGACATAGAAGGTAAATGGATTTATGCGGCTGAATGCATCCTTGGGCTCAAAGAAAGTAAAAGAAGAAATTATAGCAGCATTCCTTTAACCCTGGTAGTAAATCTAGGTTTTATCATTTTAATCTCTTGATTAAGCTTATCTCTCTAAATCTAGCCAATTTAAGGTTTCCAAAGCTGTTTATGGGACTTCAGAATACCAGTACTCAGCTTAATAAAAGAATTGTCTAGATGGCCCTAAGACCATTTAGACGGTCTCAAAGCTGTGCTCAGTATTTGGAAGTGTTTAGCTTTCTTAATACATATATATATACATGAAATGAAGCTGGAAGTTTGAACACCTTTTATTGCTGACCACACAGCACACTTACCCTGCAGAAGAGAAGTATGCGATCTTTGCTTAATGTTGGACCCACCTTGGCAGGGTGTGGGGGAAATGCTGAAAAGAACCAGCACTGTAAATCTGCATGCAGTGAGATTCCACTTCTAACACTGCTACAGCTTTTCCTTTCTTTCTCCTGTTGGGTATCTTGTCAAGCTTACAGCACAAGCTATATTTAAAGCCTGTATGTTAGGAGGTTTGTTTCTTTAGTGCCTACTCAATTACTCACATCTTCCTTTTTAATAAACATGCTAAATCTACGTGGGGCTACGTTTTATTTGTTGGAGGGCCTCTGAAACTCTAAACCCCAGGTGTAATCAGATCTGCATTGGTGCCTTGGACTTTCCTGGTTTTGTTAAACTGTGCCCCTGTTACTAAAGTGCACATTTAAGGCCATCAGTTGCTTTTCCTTTTGCTGAAACCAGAAATATCCTGCCTAGAGAAGAAAACAGCTTTCCTGTGGTTCTGTTTTAGATAAAAGCCTGGCCTAGAAAGTTCAGCTCACTTCTTGACTTCCCATTTTCTCTGAGAGTTTCTCAGCAGCATGTCAGAATGGTCAGTATTTCACATGGAAGAAATGCACCAAGTGTGGAAGTTAGATCCTCCAGATGAAAGAAAGACTTTCTTTTGTGAAAGAAGCTAAGGAGCTTCTTCACAAATATATAAAGTAAAATGAGGATTTTGGCCTTTGCACGGTGAGATCTCTTTGTCCTAGAGGAACAGTTTGGTTTCAAACAATCCAGTAGGAAGGTCTACTGTGAGTAGAAATTAAATAAATGAACCTGACATCCAGCAGGAGTAGTGAGAATCAGATGAAGGCTTTTCTAGTGTAAGATGTCCCAAGTAAGATTTTGTGGATCCAGATGCATGTTCTGATCTTGATGACTGCTCAGCTTCACCATCAGTCCTCTAGTTACATAATTTGTATTTCTTTTTATTTGTGGGATTAACCTAAAATGTGCTCATTTTCATGGAGTGCCTTTGCCTGGATGGGTGTGATGTGACATCTTGGTGGCAGAACCAAGGTGAGTTGCTCAAAGAGAAAATTGAAATGGTGGGTGGGGGGAGAGCACCCCGAGCTGTGGGCAGGAAAAAGGAGTGGTGCTGTGAGTGGACAGCCAGGCAGTAGGAAAGGAGAAAGAGGAGAGGCTGTGCTTGGCTCTTAATGCATGATACTCCCTGTGCTGGGACAAAAGAGTGAGAAGGGTGTGGTTACCAGCTATCCGCCCAGACCTTTAAATTCAGAGGGGAGAGATGCTCTGCGGGGAGGAAGGAGAAACACGGGGATGGAGTGTGGACAGGAGAAATAAGAGGAGGTAGGATCAAGGACATTGAGGAGGCTGGGGCTGTAACCAGCCCCTGGCTGCAGTAAGCTGTTGTGAGTGACTCCAAGGGCATGAGAGCTCATGTGGGAAGCTAGTGCAGACAAAATCACCACGGTTGTTTCATAAAAGCATGTCCTGTAGAGCACAGGTTGAAATTCAAGGCCATCTTTCTCTTGTCTTTAGCTATGTCCTTTGTTCTTGTTTTTTTTTTACCTTAAAGCAGTTCTCAGGTTTGTGTTAGGGTAGTATGTTAAAGGACATTAATGGTTCTTGAATACCAGGTATTATTTTAGGCAGTATAATAGCTAGAGGGAGAACAATCTACAGCACAAAGATCATTAGTGTTCATTTTTCTATTAACTACAGGGGAAGACTCGAATTACAAGTGTTGGCAGAGTGCCAGCCTAGCAAGCAATGCTCTATGAACTTTTACTCAGTTTTCAGCACCACATCTGTTTGGTTGCATGGATAACAGTAATAACATTTTATTGTTTTGGCTGACTCCAGCAGAGAAAGCGCTCCGGTTCTTTCAAAATCGTCCCAGCAATGACAGCATTGCTGAAGGTTTAGTCACTTGCTTGTTGAGGGCTGGTACAGGAAGGTAGGCAAACTGGAAAACCGAGTATTGCACAGCAGAGAGCCAGAGTTCTCACGGCTGCACAAATCGATACTTCCCCGCCTTCCCTTTCTCTGCAAGCTGACTTCATTTGTTCTTCCAAGGAATTCCCCTAATTAACATATTTTGAGACCTCTCCTGTGCAAGCCATCCGCACTCTCCCTGTTTCCAGCTTCGTGTCAGAGCTGTCGCTGACCATAATTGCAGCCGAAACAAGAAGGAAATGAGTTGTCTCCGTTCTCACTTCAGAGACAGAGGTCCTCGCGAAGAACCTTCTCCAGAGACAGAAGCAATGAACTCGGCTCAGGAGCACGAGGCTATTGAATTACAGGAAAATAATGTAGAGGAAAGCAACGCTGATCACCACAAGACTCTAAATGGCCAAACGAGAGAGGTAGGAATTTCATTTTTCATTTGGTCCTTACTGTGGGGGAAATACTACTCAACTTGAAGGAATATTTTGTAGGGGCGATTGAATTTGTTGTTTGAGGGAAAGAGGCTAAAAACCCGTGAAATGTATTTTTTTTTTTTTTTTAATATATCAATGAAGTATTCTAATATGAGAGTGGAAATTTAAGCTTTAATTTAGGAACTGAAACTGTAATTGATTTTCTGAGTTTTGCTTTCTCTTTTCATGTGCTATCGGTGGGATTAGGCTCAAAAGCAAAAAAGAGAAAAGTTGAAATTAGTTTTAAAACCAGACTTTCTTTCAGTAGAAGTTAACCAGGAAACAGTGCTGCCAAACAAAAATAAGATGTCCTCAAACAGAGCATGCTGGATTCTCTTTATCTCTGGGTAATTTTCAGTTGCTAACCATGAATTTGTATTAATAGAATGCTCCAGAACCTCAGTTAAGATCAGCACGTGAATCCTAAGAGGTAGCTCCTAGTCCCTTAGTTTAAAGCTATGGAACAGAGTAATTCACAGCAATAACACAATCACACATGACTGCTGTACAGTGAATTACACGGCTCACTGCAGCAATATTTGTGGCGGATTCATTCTGCTGGAGAGGCAAACTCCCACTTTGTTCTGTGGTATCAGGGGTCAGCTACATCTCCCGTGGTTTGATGAGGTGAATCAGCTCACTGCAGGGTCGGACATGCTCCAGGGGTGCAAAGAGGAACAGGAGAGGGGGGAGGAGAGGCAGGGGTCAGCTAGATCTGCTTGACTCTCTTGAGAAACTTCACCCTTGGGTTTATCCTTCCCCTTTCTAGAGGTGAGTTTTCATTTGAGCTCTCTTTATGCTGAGCACAGCAACTGGTTCCCATCCTATACGGACTGAGCTTTCTGCTCAGCTGGCAGGTTAATCTAATCACAGCTGCCCTGCCCACCAGGAAGAGACTTTCTCAGCTGCTGTCTCTTCCCCCCAGCCTATGGGCAAAGTTCAGAAGGTGTGGGACTGGTTGTGGAGCTGAATGTTTTCCTGGGATCCAGCCAGCTTGCTATGTGTGATAGAGTTGGTTTCTCTGATAGTCTAAACATGTGGTGGCTCAATCAAAACTTGGGCTTGACAGCTGCCTGTCTCAACTGATGAGGCTATGGATGATTTCATAGTTGCACTCTAGACAGTAGTTACTGGCTTCTAAGAACTTCTAAAATACAGAACGATATGCTAGTGTTAACTATTAAATTTAAATTCATACTTCTAAAATAATTTTAAAATGAAATTTAAAAAAAGCAAATGTGGTCACAGCTGAAAGCATGCTGCAAACAAAACCATTCTCAGTGTTTGCCTTTCATTCTCCAGCAGAGCAAAGTTCTGTGTGCAGAGGTGTCTACAGGGAGTGTTTCCCTTTTTCTGCCTCTGCTCCTGGAGGAATCTCTCTTGTAAGATCTTTCTCTGTGTGCCTGTTTTCTCTCCCTATTCTCCTACCACCCACACAAAAGCTTTTAGCCAACTACTTGATTCAGTGGAATTCAGTGAAAGCCTCTCTGTTATTCTGTGTTCTTAGAAAGTTCAAAAGGGAAGGAAACCTGGGTTAGTGCCTCCAGCAGAAACTGGTTCCTGCCAATCTGCATGTGTGTGGTCCAGACAACCTACACCATGTGCTTTTCCTTATCTGGTACTGATATCAATAAGGACACGGAGTTTTCTACCACCTTTATGGTAAAGGGAGAGGAGTAATTAAAAAGATAGCATGGTCTGTTTATGGATTCAAGCCCTTGCTTCAGTCTTCTGATTCTTCTGGCTGTGCAACAAAACAGATTAAATTATCTGTTTTGCCATCACCTAAGCTTGCTCTTTTTTGTTGTTTTTAATATTCATCCTGTTGGATTAACTCATTAAAAGACTAATTCCTGTCATAGTTTTCAATCTTATTAAAAATTAAATAACAGGCAAGGCATTGTCCTTTCTCTTCCACATGAATATATAAACATGCACAATTACTTCGAATGAAGTTTTCTTTTGACCTCATAGAACAGGTGAGATTTGCATTAAACTCTCTGTTAAATACACTCAATAGCCTCCAAGTTTCCAATCTTCTAAAGAAAAAGTAAGTCAGCTATAAAAGTCTCAATTATTTTATGGAAGGTTTAATACAATAGTATCTACTGATTATCATTTACCTTTGCTTTGGGTTCTGGCACCCAGAAGCTATGCAGGTTGACATCATCAATGCTGCAGAGGTGAATGGTTTTGGAAATACCTCCAGAGACACTTTTTAGTTGGGAGAGATGTCAAACATTAAAAGGAGAGCTTGTGGAATATGCAAATTTAATTCACATAATGAAAAAACCCATGGAGCCAAGAAATCACCTTTGCAATACTTTCGCTTTATGGCCCATTCAGGAGTTGGAAATTCTGCACAAAGAGGAAGGGTCTCTGTCAAATGAAAATCCTTTACCTTCTCTAGGTCTACATTTTCTCCTGCAGCAGTAGTCAAGGCTGGGAACCACTGATGTAGGGCATTGCTTACCAGTGAGGCTCTCCCATCCATGTGGGAGTTTTGTTTCTAAATGGGACAGTAGAGACATGCTTGGATATTTTTTCCTGCCTAATTTTTCATTTCAATTATACCTTATTGAATTGACTTGATTATTCAATTGAATTGAATTATTGAATTGATTGTTCAATATACTCTTCTCTTTTATAGGAGGAGAGAAATCCCTGGAAATCATGCAGGAATGTAGTTTTCTGGAAGTGTGAACTATGGATGGTTATAACTACAATATTTGTAGTGATCTTCCTGGTCATTCTCATCAGCCTATATGTTTATTCTAGTAAGTATGTCACTCTTGGTTACACTAATACAAACAACACAAATACAACAATAACATCCTTTAATCTCCTTCAGTAAACTGCAGAAGCTGGGATACTGACAGCAGAGGGTGGTGGTGTAGTTCAGCAGTTGTTGTAAATGCTTTTATTTTAACAGTCAGCAAGTAACTTGCATCCTGATCAGATGGGAATTTAAGTTTGTAGCTAAGTGAGAAAATATCACAAGGAGAGATTTGGATATGAGGATGGGAATCATGTTTGTAGTGTTGGAACAGGTGCCAAGGATGACTTAGGTCCCATGGTGTCACTGCCTGTCAGGCTCCCAGAGAAGATGACTTTTGCTAAGGGAGGGGGATGATAGACCTCCATGTGCTGTCAATTTTTTCAGGTGACTTCCACTTTCTGTCTTTCCCAGACAGTCCTTACCTAGGAAATTTGTGAGAAAGCCACCCTAGAGAAAGCCAAGAGGGTTTTTTTTCAATACTTCAGCTAACTGAAACTTGTTTCTCCCCTTTTCTATCTCCTTTTGATTGTTAGATATTTACATAGATGAGGATGACTACTGGGATCCTGATGAACTATTAAGCAGTGGAAAATTTCACAATTTTTCAGGAACATTGGAGGTAATTTGTGGTCTCCCACACTTCTCCTCAGAGGACATTACTAAGAGGGTAAGTGTTTATGTGATCCTTGGCAAAGTTGATTCTGCTTACAACACAATTTCAGCGTTTTACTTTTAAGAAATATCTGTTTCTCTGCATAGCAGCTCAGTCATTTGCAAGTCCACAAATGTGTTGTACTTTTTAAACCTGTGGTTTAGGAAAATAAAAAGAATTGTCTACTTTTAAGCACAAAAAGATTTTTTCCCTTAAATCTGACCATTTGTTAAAACACAGTCTTCAGCTGTTTCATAGAATCATTGAATAATTTAGGAGAGGCCTGTGAAAGTAATCTAGGCATAATATGAGCTGAAAATCCTGTGTGCTGCACGCTCTTATGAGTGCATGATTACAGCCTGGGTTTATAGCTGTGATTTCTGCTGAGCCAGTAGCACTCTGAGTTACAGCTGGAACAAGCTCAGTGTACATGGCAGTGATCCTTTAGACATGGTGGGAAGGCAATCTCAGGACAGAGCCTCCCTTCCACGAAATAAGAGTTAGAAGAGCCTTTTGGTACTAATTAAATCCCAAATCTAACAACATCAGAGCAACATGGCAACATGAGCACCTACTTTTAGTTCACCCTGAGTGCCTCCATTGTGTTAAGGTTAGCAATCACTCAAATGCACAATTAACTTGTCTGTCAAATTTAAATTACTCTCTACCTTTTCCAGAGCAGATATTTGCTGTTATTTGACCTTCAGCACCTGCTTTTATGCTCCTTAAAGCACTTTGTAGAAATAATTTATTTGTTGTGCTTTTTTTTTTTTTTTTTTTTTGTGAGGGGAGAAAAGAGATTGGATAGAAGAAACATAATTTTTTCTCTCTCTCTCAGCTAACAGAGGTCTACAGTTCATCTCCAGCTCTGGGACGTTACTTTAGGTCAGCTGAGGTGATTTCTTTCAGGTAAGCAATTTCTGTCACCAAAGTTATCTGAAAATTACAGGCTTCTTGATTAGACATACATGTGCTTATGTAAACATGTGCAATATTTAAATCTGTGAAAAATACGTTGCTTGGGGAAAATTATGTGTTTAGGCAGTGAAAACTGGTCAAAGGATCCTCTGGTGGAAATGTTAAATGCTGCTAAAATTATGTAATTGTTACTGTGAAGTATCACCTCTGTTATGTTTGATTCCAATTGCAGCCCTTAATAAACACATTCAAGGATATTTATTAAAAGGAAAATTGATTACTGGAGGCACTTAAGATTGATATACTTTAAATAATCATAAATAAATAAAGCAGGATTCATGGGGAGTAGAGAATAATTTTGTTCCCAAAAGAGACAAAGGCAGGAGGAATATACATTTCTACTGACATGGAGAAATAGGAGAGAGGCAAGGGGAGACAGAGAGCTTCCCCAAGGACTTCTGAAAAAGAACTCTCACAAAAAGAAATTAGAAAGCCAGCAGAAAATCAAGGGAAGCAGTTTTGCAAAGTCCCAGGTCCTTTGAGATAGCAAGGACAGAGGAATAGCCACGTTGGAACGTGGCATGAGGGCACTTTGCTCCCTGGAGGAATATGCTCCCTTGCCCAGCCAGCCTTGGGCATGCCAGCTTTCAGCCTTGTGGGTGCTCTTCATGATTTAGAGCGTCGAGTACAAAGCTGTAGTTCTTATTTCCTTTTATTTTCCCCCATTCAACTGTTTTTTGAAAATGTTTTGAATTCTGTGAGTACAAAAGGTAACTGTTGGATTGTAGTCAAAAAATGAAGTCTCCAGTTCACTGGTTTGTGTGGTCCCCTCCAGAGCTGAGTCAGGAGCCCAGCTGGGTGGCCCCAGGTACTGCTAACAGGAAAACAAACTTTCCTACAGGTTCCCAGCTAAAATATGCACAGGATATTGCAACACCTCTTATCAGGAGCTTATTGTGAAGCACCAGTGCTGAAAACCACATCCCATCAGAACACGTGTCCCATTGCCCCTCAGGCATTTGAAAACATGTCTCTGGCTGGCTCCAAGTATGTCCCCAGTTTCTGAGAAGGGAGGGGGAGGCAGAAACTGGCATCTTTGGCAGTTTTCTTTCATAACACTTCTCTTGGAAAGATGTGGGGGGTTTGTTAATCCATTCCAAGATTGATACGAAAAGTCAGTCTTCTCAAAAAAAAAAAAAAAGATCCTGTTGAAACCTGAAGATGTTAATCCTTGACTTTGTTTTTCAGTAATGAAAGCTCCACTGTTATTTATCAGCTAGTGTTTTCTGTACCACCATCAACAGAGGGATTTATGGAAAACAGTATGAACCCAGATTTTATAAGGAATATTTTACGTCAAAATATTTATGATGAAGATACTCTTAATCCTGGGACATCTGAATGTGACAGGTTAAAGCTCAACCTGACTTCTCTCACATGTAAGTGCTGCACATTAGAGAAACTGTTTCTTTGCAAACAGCAGAAGTATTTATGGGAAAGGAGGGAAATATTTCTAGAGAGATATTAAGATTCATTAGTATATATGATTTGCATAACAGTATTAAGAACATTTTAAAATAGCTTTCAGAAAGTGTTGTTACGCTTAACCTAAAACCTGGGACTCACTGTTTGGTCCTCTGATGGGAAAGGGAATAGTGATCAGACCAGCTAGACTCCAACCAAACTTTTCTGATCAAATATTGCATTTTACCTATATAAAAAAGTTCTCCTTGTATGTGTGTGTACCATAATGAGGAGACAAATAATTGAAAATATTTCTCCTTATTGTACATTAGGTTTTGAATGCTAACAAAAAACAATTTAATCCAAGGGACAAAAAAGGCCCCTGATTTTTGTCTTTCTGTAGTTTTTTGGAAAATTTATTATGCAGAGAAATACTTTTACATGTTCATTCTTCCAGGAGTTTTCTAGGCAGTGATTCCAATGCCTATTAGTGACTAGATAGTGATTCCAATGCATTTGTATTTGTCCTGATAGAGAATGTCTGTATAAAAGTCCCATGAGCTTTGAAGTTATACTGAAAACAATGCATGGAGCTGCCTCCCCCAATCCCAAGTTACTGAGTCACACCTATGTGCTTTTAGAATAATCCTAGGCTAACAATTCAGCACTGAAGTGTAGGTAAGTAAGGTTTGCAATTAACTCGTATTGATTTTTCTTGGGACTCTTACCAAGGGACAAGAGATCAGCAAGTCATGAGTTTCAATTTTTAGAAGCATTTTATTCCTTATGTATTGACAGGATTCTTAGAAAAAGTAGCGTGAAAAGAGACAGGAAAGAATACATTGAAATAAATATTTATAGTTTCATTTAAAAATTAATATTGTACTGTTTTAACTTTCAGAGAAATTATGGAAAAATTCCTCATCTTCATCACCACCTAGAAGAGATGGGAATTCCCTATCTATAAGCAATCCCAGGGCAGGGAACTATTCATTAGGTAGAAACACTTCTGAAATTGTTGTCCTGTAAATACTGCCTGTGATGCAATATTGTAAATGGAAAATGTGGTATATTTATGACAGTGTTTTATTGTTGTAACACCACTACCTCCTTCTTCTATATCTCAATAATCCATTTCACCCTTGAAAAAATCATGTATTTGATGCATGCTCTGTTGACTTTAAAAGTTCTGCTTTGTCCTGCCTTATGATTAAATCTGAATCCTCTGCATGAGCTTTAAAAGCAGTCTTGCACATGGCTCCTTTCTTCTTCTCTTGGCTTATGCAAAATTATCTGCACAGCTTCATCCTCAACACTTCCACTCAATTTTTTTTCCCTCCAAACTCCATATGCCACATTTCCTTGTTGCTCTTTCCTTGTAAAACAGCCTGAAAACCTAAATATATATGTGTGTATGTGTAGATATATATATATATATATATATTTGTATTCCTTAATTGCGTGCAAGGCCTTTGCACTAGCTTCTTAAGAATCCTTTAACTCTCATGATTTCCTTGTTCTTCCTACAGTCTCCTTGGATAAGGTGCTCTTTACTCTGTTTTTCTCTTCTTCAATGTGGAATACAAAAGACAGTAACAGCAGCATGAAGAGACATGTCTTGTTCACTAATACACCTGAATGTCACAGGAATCTTTAAAGGATCAAATTAGCAGAATTAACATTTTTGCAGTTATCTGCTGCTACAAGTGAATAGACAGATGCTTGACTTGTTTTTGCAAATCTGGAGACTAGTCTATACACTTAATTATAGTTCCTGCCCAGCACTGGGGATTAAAATGAACAGATGTAAGGTATTTGCCTTAATAAGGCAGTAAATAGTTGTTCTTGTTAATGAGAGACCTGATGCCAACCAGTGCCAAGAGGAGGAAGGTGCTGAAGCAAACGACGTAGGCCAGTGTGGCATGAAAGTTACAGACAATAACTGGCTACAACATAAAAATTAAGCATTAATTTTACGCGGAATGGAACATATTCACTACCATGTGAGTGAAGTATATCTTGTCATTTATTTATAGCCTTATAAATGTTAGTACTGTTGGATGGACACTTTTATTTTAAGAAGTGTTTTGTAAGAAATATGTCATGGAAAATTGTTTTTCTCTTTTTAATATTGTTAGTTTTTTAAAGGAGTAATCTGACAATGTCATTGTGCATTAAATTATTTATTTTTGTTCTTAAAGTGACTGTTTTCATTCTTTAGCAGCTCTAGTCTTTCAGCTGTGTGAGTTGGAAAATAACATTGGAATTCTAAATGCTGAGCTGTATGAAGCATGTCTGACAGAGCTGTACATCAAACCCATAGCTGTTGTTGTTGTTGCATGTGTTTAAACTGAGCTTGGGGAACATCCTGGACCAAATTGGAAGTCTGAATGACTCTCATATTTGCGGCTTATTCTGATTCCCTCTTGATTTGTAAGATACAACACTAACTGTAAGAACTATAATTTCTCTTGCTGATATAGTCTATGCAGCATACAGCTAGAAGAGAGATTCCTTTTGATTCTTATGCTGGGGAAGGATAAACTTCATAGCGTGCATGGCTTGTCCCATAAGCAGAAGTCTATGAAAGTACCAGCAGCAAATAAATAAATTGCTGTTGAGATGCTGCTCAATCTTATTGCTCTCACTGACACACCTGATCCTTTCCTTGAACATTTCTTCATCTTGATTCTAGGAACTGAAAAATAATGTAATTATTAGACTTCTTTATGGTGATACCCATATGGGCATTAAGAGTTGAGAAAGGAGTCAAGCATTATTTTATTTTCAGGCATCCTCCTCTACATCCATACCTTTGCCCCAGAACTTCACAGAAAAGATGGAGGTGCAGCTGTAGTAAGAAGTGATATTCAGCAGAAAATGTCTGCTTTTACAGACTGCATCCACTCAGGTTTTGAACTCTCATTGAAGGAAGTGTCAAAAAAAAAAGTGGTTTCTGGTTATATATCTGTGAGGTAAATTGATCATGTGAAAGAAAATGAGACAATGAATTTATTATGACTCAATCCATTAGGGACACAGCAGTGTGAAAACACATTCTTACATCAAGTTAGATATTTTGTGTAAATTATCAATACTAATTTTAATAGAAGAAATGAGGATAATACTTTAATGACCAAGACTACTGAGACATAGTTAAAAAGCAGCTTGTGGCGTGCACAATCAGCCCTTTAAAATCCTTTGGCAGGTGTCATCTGTGTAGCCACAGCAGCCAGTAGTATGAGTTTTGGGCAGACTCAGCTGCCTGGCACCTGCACATGCTTGAGCAGGAACACAGGCACAAAATCACTTTATGAGCTCTGGTAAACAGTTTCAGTCCTTTGCACATGTCCAGAAATGCTGCTTGCAGAGGGATGCTGGGCTGTGAGGAGATGATATTCTAGCAATGCAGAAAGCCAAACTGGAGATCCAGGAGGAGTCAGCTGTGGAAGCTTTGTGTCATTGAAGCAGCACCTGGATTTCTGCTACTGAGAGGTAGTTACCACCTGGGCAGCATCAGTATTGACTGTTTTCTCATGGTCATAATATTGTTTTGCGTGCAGTTTATTGGTTTGGGGCTTTTTATTTAATTCTGGCTTTAAGACTTCACAATAAGTGGTATTACATTAGAAGAGGGAGGGGGGAATTTGAGAAATGAGTTCTTTATAAAAATTGTGCATTGTATAATGATACAAATCAAGCATGTCAGAGAAATTTTTGACTAGACTAAGTACATCTAACACAAGGTTTATGCTTTCATTTAAAACATGAAACATTCCCTAAACAAACAGAAAGACCCTGTTAGTATTGCGTTTTTGAGATTTATGTCAGTAGTTCGTTAAAGCCCCTTTAAAAAAAGAAGTATTCTAAAAGTCTTGAAAACAATTGTAGCTCCTAATTTTCTATGGAGGAACATTGTCTTATGATGGCAGTGGCTACTGATACCTCCCGGTTTAGTTGTCAAGTCCTGTACCCAGTCCATGTTTCTTTCTCTGATCAGCTGTTTGTGGACAGGTTTGTCTCATAGTAAATAACTGGTAGCTGTAGTCTAATGAGTAAGCTTGGTAACGAGAGAGAGATTTGTTTGAAGACCCAACAGCAGAGGTGAGATGGTTATCTTGGCTGCACACACTCAGGTAAGAGAGTGTCTTCTAAGATACCAGGACATCATCGTATTCACTATGCTCTTCAGGGCTGGTGACATTTGCCTTCCTCTTGGGCACACTGATAAGTGCATATTCTGTCTCATTATTGCTGTCAACCACAGAGACTTCATGTTTTACCTCGTGGTTGACAGTCGAGTACCACAGTTCACTGGAATTCATTGAATCTTTTTTGCCAACGTGTTCCTGGGGGGCATATTGGGATTTTAGTTCAAAGTTAGTTATTTACTAGAATTAATTTAAAAGCAAATGGATATATAGGTTTTGCTGGAAATAATTAGAAGTTAAAAGAAAACCAGGCTTGAGATAGTTATCTGAAACATAAATAATTCATAGCCTGTCATCTTATGTTTGCTCAACTGTGCTTACAATGGGAGAAGACAAAACTAGTAAGCAGACCCCAAAGAGACATGAACAATACAACCAGAAACCCCTTCTTTGAAAACCTGGACTACCCCAAAAGCCATTTGTATTGTCATTGATAGAAAAGGATGGAGAATTCAGGGTGAGGAAGACTCACCTTACTTCCTCCTTTTAAGACCCCTCCCCACAAAAACGACCCCAGACTAAATTCAAGAAGCCAGCCACGCATGCTTAATAGCCATTCAAGCTAATTACCATGGGAAGCAGAGGATGGGAAGGGCTGGTGTTATGAATATGTATTTGTTTGAAGCTCTTGTCAATAAATAGACTCTCTGATCAACTGCAATTTTGCAGTGCATATTAGGGGGCTACCCCACGCTGCTGCCTAGTGCTGAATAAACATACCCTTTGTAACTTTAAATTGTTAGAGAGTCTTTTGTCTGTCACAGTTGAGTATGGGTGTTAGACCAATACTCGTATTTTGGTAAATCAGTGCTGCCACAGGAAAAGCTCATCACCACAGGAGGGAGCATGGCAGCACTGATGGAACCTGAACCACCCCGGGCTGTCCTGAGAGAGATCAGCCCTGGGACACCCACCCGAGCAGGGAATGGGAGCTGATGGGCAAGAAGGGAAAGTTCCATGGGACATGGCATCCATGCTTGTGAAGGGAGAGCATTTGGGATTGAAGCAATATGGGGTTTTTAGGGAAGGAACTGAAGGAAGGGGGTCAGGGTGACTTGTAGAATAAAAAGCACAAGAAAACAGAGGAAGAAAGGGAGGGACAGGAGTCACAGCAAGCTGCCAGAGAGACTGTAGGGTCTGGGAGGCAATTTAGACCCCAAGTGTGTGTGTGTGTGTGTGTGTGGCTGTACTGGAGATGCGCTATCCTGGGAATGGCCCTGGCCTCTCCAGAGCTGAAGGGAGGGCTAATCCCATCCCTGCAGCCCTCATCTGATGCTGTCCTCGAGAGCAGAAGGAAGAGAAAGAAGAGCCATTAGCAAAGGAGGAGGTAAGATTATGTGGGCAAATGCCTTCCCAGCTCTGTTTAGACTTGTCCCTCATTTTGCCTTCTGAAGGTGTTTGCTAATGGGTTGTGGGTGATAGTACATTGGATAGTTGGCAGGATAACTTACTAAATCTTGTGCCACTGTGCACTGATTAAGTACTTGGAGCCAGAAGTTAATAATTTGTTTGCTCTTTTGTTCTTGCTTTGAAAGCACTGGGTACTGAAGCCAGTGAGTAACACCAGCTTTAAAGTGATTTCCTCTGCTGTCTGCAGTAGTGGCCGTACTTTGAGTGAGTGTTGCTGGGTTCTTGGTCACATTTGTAGCTCCCTTCCACACTCTGTAAGTGGAACAGAGGTCTCTGTTTCTTGGGTTAAAAATTCCAAAGGGTTAGCTTTTATTTTTCAAGCCTAGAAGAAGGACAGTGTTAGAACAAAATTCTTGCAGAATTCACGTTGGATTTTCCAAGTTTATGCAAATCACATTGTCTGTCCAGATTCTGCTTTGCATGGAAGATCTCCTGACCTTGAGAACACTTCAGTGAAAATAAATTTTGATTTTTGATTTGAAGTTTTATAAAGTTTTGAAATTTAGAAATTCCAGGTGTTTTAAGGAGCAGAACAATCAGGGCAGACTTGCTTATCATGAAGTGCATGGCTCTCTCCTCCCTTAGTCATGATTGCAAAGATGGAAGGACAGCAGTATTGCTCTTAATATGCCTGCGACATGAGGACAGGTAGCCTCTTAATTTTATGAGTGAGCGACTCTCAATCCACTGAGTGAAGTCTGGAGTATGTCTAGTCCCTTCAGACAAATAGGTCTAACCAAGACTTGTTCTGAGTCACATTTTCCAGAATCCTTCCAGTCATCATGTTTTGAAAGGTTGTTATCATCAACCTCTTATCAGTAGGGAGACTGCAGAGGTGGAGTGATTTATCCCACATGCCAATGGAGCAAGTGTGAAAACTTCCATTATTCACAGGCCAAGTTTAACACTCAGAAGGGGCATCTCTCCTATTGCACTAACACCTCTGCAAGGACTGTTTTCAAACCAGCTCTGGGGCTTTTCCTTGGGACACCAAAAACTCTCAAAACAAGACAGCTACTTGGCAGGTTCCTCATTACAGTTCCACCCCCTCCTCTTCCCCCACATTCCATCCTACACTCACAGGTACAGATGATGAACTCATTTCATCACACCCTTTTCTGTCATCTTGCCCACTTTCTTCAAAATTTTCTGCTAAACACCCACTTATCTGCTGGGCACCAACTTCTTCTTTACTGATGTCATCTTTGTTAAAAAAAAAAAAAAAAAAGAAACCAAAACCAAACCAACTCAGGCTGCTAAACGGCAGCGCTTCATTCTGCAGTACATAGGGCTTCTGGTGATTGATTGTCATCAGGAACTCAAGCAGCAACTTCATTTACCCTCTGCTAAAATGAACTTTTTACAAAGCAGAGGCAGCAAACCACAGGTACTCAGGTCCTGCCTCTAGGAACTCAGCAAGTTAAGACACACAAACAACCACAAACAGCCACACAAGACTGTGAAGTGCAACAGTTGAGGAGTGGCTGTTTCCCCACCCCTGCCTTCCAGGGTGATAAATTTGGGCAGAGCAGCAGGGCACACACCCAGTTATAGAGACACCTCTTAAATTACTCTGGGGTGTGTTGTCAGAACTCCTAAAGCTAACCCCAAAGCAGGGAGGTAGGATGAACAGGCAGTGTGTTTATCTTTCCAGTCTTTCCTGCATCACAGTGCAACCATTTGCTCTATTCTGATTTATCAGAAACTAAATGTGCAGCCCGAAAGGGCATGTTAGGTTTTGAGGAGTTTTTTCTTTCCTTCTTTTCTTCCTTCTAGAGGCAGTGAGACACTGGAAGAGGAAACCTTATTCTTTTCCAACAGAGACTTAGTCCTTTGTTGATACATCTGCTATTTTTTTATAGTGCAAATATTAACTAAAACCCTTTAAGCCTCAAAGTATTAAATCTCCCTTTGTTTTTCAACTGAAGATTTCTTTATTACTAAACCTGGTTGGCAGTAGTCCATTTATATTACTTTTAGAAAGTGTCATGCTGAAACTCTTTTGGGAAACATGCCAGTAGTCAAGAGACTGGCTACCAAACAGCTGAGTGGAGAAGGGAAGGAGGAGAGAGAAGCAACCTCACAGTAAGTTGTGTGGTGGCTGAGGACATTCACTGAGACATCATCACAAGGTTCAGCCTCCTGGACTGTCTGATTTGGGCCAGACAAATTACACTCAGCCTCAGAAATTATGAGTATGTGCTGCAATCTGTTTGGCCACTGGCTGCCCAGGAGTGGGGCTACATCTCAGAGTTACAGTTTTATGTGCATACATTTATTTTTTCGTAGGCTTAAGCTGGTGTTTTTCTGCATCATGAGCAAACAGTCTGATTATGGGCTTTTCCTTCTTCTGCAGGAACATGATGGACACTTTGTCGTTCTAATGTGTTTTGGACTCAGTTTCCCAGTGAGTGGAGGGGAGGAAAATCAGTTTTGGTCTTTACCTTGATGGTACCTGATGGATGGCTGTAGGTCTGTGCTGAGGAAAGAGGAAAAAAACACATGAGATTGTCATTCTGGTGTAGCAACACTAGACAGATATTTTCATCAGCACAGGATTTGCTCAAAGACTGAACATGGGCTGTGCAAAAGCATGAATTTTTGTGACAATAGGAGGGAAAAGGGTTGAACCTCTGAGAGCTAAATAAATCTGATGGCTTTTTGAGATTTATCTTGTCTCTAGTTTGTACACACTTGTGTCACACAACACTGCTCACTGACCTGAAGTAAACCTAGATGTGCAGTCTTCTTGGGTTTTTCATTTTGTTTTGGTTTTGTTTCATTTAACTAACTGAAATTAGTTCTACATGTCTGTCTTAGAAATGAAAGTTCTTGCTTTCTGAGTGTGTTTTAGCTTTATGACCCATGCAGCCTTAATTTTGCCTGGGATTGCTGGCTGGGTGCTGGGGCACAGAGGCACTACCTGATGTGCCACCTGTGCTGTCTGCACAGGTTTGGCAGTCTGGAGCTTTTCTGGAAATTTGTCTCTCTGTCCCATGAACATCTAAGTGGCAGAGGTCTGTCATTTTACATTCTGCTTTCTCCTAGCCTTGTCTAGAATGAGTCTGTCTGGTTCTTAATATGAGGTGGATTGAACACATTGCTCCTGTAAAATTCCAAAGTTGAAATTTCACTTTTGCTGAAGATAACAGGGCTTTTTAAGCCTACTTGTTTTGCAACATGATGGGAGAGACGTCAGTCTCTCAACACTGCATTAAAGCTGCCATCTTAGAGAATTTATGGTGTTTTCAAACATTATTGTGCTGCCTTAACACTGCTGTGAAATTGCCAATATAGATGACTAACAAGAGGGTTTTTGCTAGTACTGCAAATTGTGGAACTGGTAAAATTATTATACCTTTGCTACATGAATGGTTTTACCCACAAGAGGGGAAAGACAGCAGCCTGAACCTAAACCAAGACCTGATTCACATGAGCATGTGATCCTGGCAATCACAGAGTCTTCCCTATTTGCATGTTCAATATGAAGAAACTGTTTTTTAGGAGAATACCTCATAGTGACGTGTGCTTAGAGAAAGTCCTAAGCAATGTCTGTGTCAGGGGATTGGGGTCAGGTGAGCAGTGTAGGCTGTGCTGTGCTGGCAGCCCACTGGCTTCAGCAACCTCCCCCTCTTCTGCAGGGCAAGAGGCAGGGGCACAGCAGAGGTTCCCCCTGTGTGCCTGCAGATGTGGCTGTGCTGCACAAGGGCCAAGGCTCCCATTGCTGCAAGGCAGGGCTGAGGCACCTGGGGCTCTGCAGCTGCAAGGGACGGCTGCCCACTCCTGCTGCCTTCTCCAGAAGCAAAAAAGACCAAAGAGCTCCCCACTAATCCAGCACAGTGGGCCATCAGAGGGCAGGTGTATTCCTCACTGGATGCAGGGAGATTTCCCCCTGCTGAGATGCAAAATGCCTTGTCATGGCTGTGCCTGCCAGCTGCCTCTGCAGGGATGCAGAGAGCTCCCCCATGTCCCCATTCAGGCCATGCCACACCACCCCCAAGGGGCTCAAGCAGCTTGTTTACTTACTTTGCTTGTGGGAGTGTCGTTTTCTCCGGATGGAGATGGGCACTTTCCACCTAGGGGATGGAAATAAGGGTGAGTAGGCAGATCTGGGGCTTCAAGGTCCTCACCTCCTGCTGCCAGCCAGGGCCACATGTAAATCCATAGGGAGATGCCTTCTCCAGCTGTTTGGACAAGCCCTTCATGCAGCTTTTCTGCTGCTGCTCTCCCCGAGAGGCAGCCCTGGCATGCACCCAGTCCTGCCCTCGGGGTTTCAGAAGCAGGGGCTGCCACAGGGTAGAGAGGCACAAATCATAGGTCCAGGCATGGAGAGTGGCTGCTGGTGGCAGATATTACAGCATTTAGCTGTGCCCGGGAAGTACAGCCTTTATTCCCTGGGAACCCTGGCAGAACAGCAACAAAGGCTGTGGATTGGAGGAACCATTAGTCTTTCTGGGCTTGTCCATATTAAATAGCACTAGCAGTAAGTATTGGAAAGAGATAGGAAAGAAAGAACCAGTCTCATGCTCCCACAAATGAGCTGCATCAGTCTGACCTCTAGCATGACTTGGGGAAAAGCAAAAGGAAGAAAACCATAGTGTGACAGAAAAGAGCAGACGCATGGGGGTGGGTACAAGGCTATCAGATCTGATCTCTAGCTGTTGAAATAATTCCTCCTGGTTCAAGCAGAAGATTTTACTTGCAGGTTTAAGTACTGAAATTATTTGGCAAAGTTAGGAACCTTTACATTGTGTTCAGATTGCTGTTAGCAGGTTTCTTGGTAATAAGAGCTAGGCTTTCTGGGGTGTGCTGTTGCTTATATTTTACAATTTTGCACTTGTAAATGGCCAGTAACTAACAAACATTTTGCAATGCAGTGTTAATATTTATATGCTAGATTTATATATGTTTTAAAAATGTGCTAAGGGATGTACAGCTGCCAAGTCATATGAATTTAGGGATTACACACAGCATGCGGTGGAGGTATGTTATGAATCAGTCTCTAATTGCTTATTTGCATTTTTTTCTTTCCCAGGACTGAGGAAAACAGGTAATGCCATTAGTCTTTTTTGTTGTTGATACTTTCCTTGTTAAGTGTGTGCTCTTACATCTCCCTTTATAAGCTACCTAGGTAATGCAACTCAGCTGGGATTTCTTTCTGCAGATGTCCCTGGTGCTCTTATAAAAGTAGCAGAAAGTTTTACAAATATTAGTGACCTTCCCAATTTTCTATTTAGTAGGAGAACTTAGATAGCTTTCATTACAGCTGGGTATGGAAATAAAGCTATAATACTACCTCGTTCCAGGTTACCTACCTGGTTTTCTTTGACTTATATATATGAGTTTTGCCTATACTGGATATAAAATTCTCCAGCTAAGTTGGAGATGCCAGTGTGACCATTTCATACAATTCAATGGAAGTCCTGTGAGCTACATTTAAAATATGTCAATGTATTTATAATACACATAACTCACATTAGGAGGATGTTGTAGCTGTCAGACATTGTGAGTTTGATATAAGCATTTTTGTTTCCTGATGTTTATTTATTCCACTTTTTTTTTTTTAAATTTTCAGTTGGTTTCTGAAACCAGAATTTCAGCTGGATTTTTCAGTCCCTTGCTCAGATGAAAAGGCTGTTGGGTTTGGGTAGCCCTTCCCCTGGACTGTCAAAAGATAAATAGCATATGTTCCTATAGCAAGTTAGATCTGTAAACTGATGCATAACTCTTAGATAAATTCTTATTTAGTCAATCCTGTAATCCTGCAGGGAATATACATTGTATGGTCTGAGAATTGAAAGCCTTTCTCAGCATCTGCATTTGTGCTACTGACTCTTTGAGACAGGTCCCCAGCAGTTAGAGAAAGGGAGCCCAGCTTGCCTGCGGGTGGGCTCTGAAGAGTTGGCTCTTATTGGGCTGAGGTTTTTTGAGGCTATCATAAATAATACCTTTATCAGTAAAAATGCTGGGAAATAGTTCTGTCCAGCAGTCATGAAAGAAGACAAATGTGACTCATTAAAATGAGAACAAAGGATTTCCTTTTCTTTCTTTCCGTAGTTTCACTTACCTCTTTGCAGAGAAGCTATGAGCTATATCATGCTCGGGAAGTGGTCAAACTAAATACAGAAATGCTTCTAAAAAGCAAACACTCCAAACAGAAGGGGTGAAATGGCAGACATGGGGATGTATAGGAAGAAGGAAAGAGTCGAGAAATTAATTACAGAGGAAGCAGCAGAGTTTACAGATAAATGGTAGGGTCTGCAGCATTTCCTCCTAGCAGCTGCTGTTAAGAGCTCAAGTTTGTGTTGCCTGCTTTGCACGCCTGAAACTAAAGTTGCCTTCAGTCTGAATTTACTTTAACACAGCTGCCAAAGGGCTGAGAGAGACAGGCCAGTGGGTACCTTTTTCTGTCTCTGAAGGGTGGTGGGATTTCCTGGGCAGAGGTAGTGGGATGCCACTGGTAAGGTCATACCCACAGAACCACCTCAATAAGGGGTGATGCCAGCCTCACCTGCTTCCAGAAGTGAAGTTCCTCTGACCTGCTGTGGGGTATGACACCATCAGCCTTTAGGAGGGAGGCTTTCAGGGGGCACCAGCTGCAGCTGTTGGCTCCATCTGACTTGGTGTCCCACAACAAGAGGTTGCTGGTCCAGAAAGAGCTGGACCTTCCTCCAGAAATATCCAATTCTTACCTGGCTCCTTAAACTTACCATCTCTGACACGAAACTGCCAAACCCTCAAAACTCCCCATATGCAACCAGATAAAAAGTGCCATCCTTGCTCTGTGGCTGGGTGCTTGGCAAAGAAAGCCCCATGCCCCATCACTTCAGTACATTTAATTTCTGCCCACCCCTGTGATTGATTCTGGGGCCTCCTCCCTTGGGTCCCACCAGACATTGCTGGTCCTCACCTAAACATGAGCTAATTCATCCGATGAACTTTGCCTGCCTGTCTCCCTGGAGTGATAATTTTGGGATATTTCTTCTGACCAGCTGCCAATTTTCCTAAGACCTACACACACTCCCTCATCTCTAGGTGCCTGTCTACTTTGATTTTTTTCCACATCTAGTTAAAGTTACTCAGGAGAGATGATGATGGATGATGTAAATGCATGAGGAATTTTATGTGTATGGGCTGTCTGTTATGAGATACACATAAACTTTGTGTTGTAACCTGAGCTGTCCCTTTAGCCTGACTCTGAACTGGCCCTGTGCTGTGGAGCAGAGGAGCCTTTCCTAGCTGACCCTCAGTCTCTGCTTCTCATACTGGCTGGGACTGGACATCTGCAGCACCAGAGTTTTACAAGGATGTTGAGTCACTGCATAGGAATGACTGTTTCGCTGGAAAAAAAAACCAAAACCAAATCAAAAACCCCACTCTCGTCATTTCTCCATCCCTCTGAGCTTCTGCAGAGTTTATGATTTTTCTGAAAGGCGTGGCTTTGTCAGCAATGAGGCAGCCGTGACTGGGATGTGCTACACAAAAATCACCCCAATCTGGCACAGCTCTGACAGCAGCTGGAGTGAGATGTTTTGCAGTTGCTGTCTGCCGTGCTAGGGCAGCTGGGCAATGCTCTCCCTGGATGACTTCTCCTGGCTGTGGTTTGTTGGACTTTTTGGAAGTGAAGAAAACAGGGTGTGGAGTTGCATGAGCACAGACTGGGGCACAGCACCGTGCCAGTGATGTCTTTATTGCAGTGGCCCCTCCCCTCTGATGGGGGATATGGGTTTCATGGCCCCATCAAGCTGACAGGAAAAAAATCTGCCTTACAAACACCTTGATTGTAAAGTTCTTTTAAAGAATTCTGTTCTTATTCCCGTTCCCAAAAAACAATCAGGAATTATTTCGAAAGCAACACAAGTCCCACATGTAAGGGTGACAAGACCATTAAAACAGTGGAGAATCAGCAAGCCTGGGAGCTGAGAGCCTGGACCTGAGACCCTTAAGGTACATTAGCTCATCACTGCTCCTTGCTGCCACAAGTGAGGTTTTACATGGATTTTGTTTGCCTTGGCTCAAACTGCTTCTGGGAGCAAGGCTTCATCCTTTGGGGACTTCTGTTTTTTTCCTCAAAGCCAGGAAACGTGGTCACAACTTAAACATCTGACCAGAGACCTGCAAAGAGACGTGAGAGATGTGTTCTCTTTGCAAACAAGAGGAATGTTGAATTTGAGCAATGAAGTGCCTCATCTGAGCTGCTTAAGACCAAGTATGCAGTCAGGGTGCAGTACTCAGAGGTTGCATGACTTTTCTTTGACATATCAAAAAGACAGTGGAAAAGAAATGGAATTTTCCACCTATCCTAGGTGGTTCCTGTTGAGCATCCTCCTCTGTCTTTATAGTTCCTTAGGAGACAATATATTCCTAACCACTCTTTACATAAGTATAGGATATTCACATATCTCATGTACAGCATTGAAATATATTGTACAATTTAGTCTATTTCTATATCGTGTATATAAAACCTTGTCTTTATGAGACCTGGCACCAACAGATAAGAGATAGCAAGGTAAATCTTCTCTAAGTGTAGTTTTCCTGCCTGGAAACCTGGAGTAGATGCAAGGTATTCTCTGTTCTTTTGTTCCCCACCAGAGGAACACCCTTCCTCCCTTCAGCAGACTGTGCTGTGACCTTACAGACAACGTCACCTCTGTAAACGTTGTCCTGAGGCAATACTCTTTGACATACCAAGAATTATACTGTTCATCTTAATTTGCTTTCTAAATTATGTTTTGTTAATCAAAAAGCTCCTCATGGTGCCTTGCATGATCCCTTGAGGCTGATTGCAGGTATCGTTTGTTTCAGGATTGCTCTCTTAGTCCTATTGTTTAGTAATTAAATATAAAATGGTATTGGACCTACCTTATTTTTGGTAGACAGTTTCCCATCCTTCCACTGGATCTCTGCACCCTTTGGTAGCCAGTTTTGGCGTGGTTTCCTTGCTGGTTGAATTGTTTTCTGGCTGTTTTACAGAATGAAACTCAGTGACCAAAGCAGCTCGTTATCTCATTGTACGCAGCACTCAGATGCTGCGCACCTAAAAAACCCAAAAACCACCCCAAAGCCTCCACTGCATGCAAACATTAACAAGTGGGGGTGGGAGAGGAAGGGAGGTGGAATGGATGAGTGATGTAGCTTCCTGGGGTGCTGGGACAAGCTAGTGGCCTCCACAGAGTGGCTAATGTGTTGCAGAATGGACTGGCGCTAGGTTCTGTAGTCTGAAATAGCAACTTAGGGTGCTTCTGGCAAGAGGAAACCACTTGACAGCCATCTTGTTCTTCTGAGAAATGCTGTGACAAACTGAATGGTAGAAACCAAACGCTTCAAACCGCAATGAAACATAGCCTTTGCTACTGAAGTTTTCCAGTACAGTCTTTTTGTGCTTCTTTGTCTCCTTTTTGTCCTTTATTAAAAAAAAAATTACACTTTTATTCCTTTTTCTTTCTCCTGAGCTGCAAGGAAGAAGAAAACTAGAAGAACCACAAATACAATTGCAGGGCTTGTTGGCTGGGGAGGAAGCAAGTTTTAGTTGGCACATTGTGATTGCCAGAAAAAAAAATTTTAAAAAAATCTCTGTAAGACTTCAGGTTTCTGCAGCCATTTCATCAAACCTCAGAGGTAAGAAGTGTCAGGCAATTAACAGGACACTCTAAGAACACAGGCTGTCCCCTGGGAACGTGTGGTTTTGCAGACAGAGGTACACCACCATGAGTTAGGTCTCTATTGAGCAGCCCTCTACTTTTATTCTGTTTTGCGCTTTGCTGGGCAGTCCAACACCAGATTTCAGAATCAGAAGCTGTAACTTGCAGCTGACAGCAGGGTGATATCAGAGGGAGGGAGTCCAGTTTGGGGAGAGCTCACAGATCACATACCTCCCGTTCAAACATGAAAAGGATGAACAGCTGTGTCTGTGTACCCTTGTTTTCTCTGATCTGAAATGTGTGTGCAAACACAACAATTTGTCTGTAACCCTGCCCAAATGAGCACCACCTGGTCCTGCAGCATCCCTTGGCTTTGAGCTGCCACAACCTGCCCTGATGCAGTGCCAGAGGCTGGAGCAGATGTTAGTAGGTGTTGGTAAGGCTGCTGTCCTTACCTCAGTGTACTGCGGCTCTCCAAACTCAACTGAGATGAAGAGTGATTTGCCATATGTAGGCACTACTTAAATATGTTATAAAGCTCCAGACCTGTTCAACTGCATTCAAGCTGCTTCCCAACAATGCTACCTACAACTAGAGCTGAGGAACCAACTCCCAAAAATTCAGAAGTGGATGAAATCCTCTCCACCTGCTTTGTTCTCTGTACAGGAAATGTCGTGAGAGGTGGCACTGAATCCTTCTGATAAGGTAGGCAGATTTCCAGTTGTTAACCTGGGCTTGGATGGCTGAAAAAACAGTGGTTTAGCCTGGTGTTGTCAAACCAATGTTTTAGACTATAATTGTGCCTGAGTGACTTCCCTTAGCAAGGTTTTCTGGAAGTTCAGCTGTGGCAATTATTATCTGCACTAGTCACTTGGTCTGTAGGGAAATGATGGCATTTTGTGACTGTGCAATTCTTGTATGTCCTTTTTTAAATTTACTCAGAACTAAAGAGAACATCCTGGTGAAACAGAAAGGAAGAAAAAAATAGAAATCCCTGTGTTTTTCAAGCAGTAGTTGCTGAACTACTTCTGCCAAATTTATCCCCAGTTTTTGCTGTCTTTGGAAAGTGACTGAAGCTCAGGCATGGCGTGCAGTTCTCAGAAATGAGGACATTGTGGAACTGAAGCTGAAGAAAATGGGATCTGGCTGGCAAGGAAGGAGAAGGTCTGTAATCCACCAAAAGTCTATGCAAAGATGAACAGAGCAGCAATACATGCACTTGAAGATACATTCACAAATTTCAAATAAGTGGTTGGGTTAATGGATCTCACATTATGAGTAAAACGTTGTGTTTAAAGGAATTAATCAACTGCTGATGTTGTCTGGTCCCTGGGGAAAGGGGAATGGTCTGACAGAGGTGCTGCAGCAGTTGGATGTGCATGCAAACAGGACTCATGAAGGCTCTTAGAGAGGTCCCTGCAGGCTCAGACTCCCTGGGGCACCAGGAGCTGTCAGAGGAAAGGCAGAGCTTGGAAGGAGCAACCAGCATACACAGCTCTTTCTCACCAGGGATGCTGTAACAAATTAAAGCCAACAAATTTTTCCCACCAGCAGGGCCATCTCTGTCCTTTGCTAAGACTAAAAGTTTGTTCTTCATTGAAAAATGTTTCCTCTAGCAGCACTCAGTTTTTAAGGGTTCTGGAAGATCAGAGTGTTTCTGGGAGAAAATGAGCTTGTTAAAGCTGACAAGAATATTTCCTGCACACCAGCTGGGCTTGCAATTCTTTTTAAAATCAAGTGCAGTTCCTTTTGTGATTGCTAAGTGGTGATCTCACATTTTGATTAGGCCAGAATGACCTTCCAGAAATTTTGCAGGAAGGTGCAACTATGCAAACAACTCAAGGAAAAGAAAATAAGATATCTCAAAGGAGCTGTTTCAGTTTTCAGATTAGTTGCCGCTAAGGAGATAAGGAACCATAAATGTGAAAGCATGTTTGAGAAACTTTTGTGTCACTTTAATGGTTTGGGCTTACTGGCTTGCAACTGGTTTGCATAGTGAGGCAAATCTGTGCAGCCATTCCACTGAGAAAAAAACATTTTATTTGTTATCACAGTCATTTGGAGTAGTAAGAATTTGCAAAAATGTAAGCCACCTCATCAGAAATCAGAAACACGAAATACGATTTACCAGTAGAAGTTTGATTAGCAAATGAGGTCTCTCAGTGTGGCTGCCCCCCTGTGCCACAGGAGATCCACCTGAGAGCTGAGGGCTTGGCTGGTTTCGGCAGGGAGCACAAGCCACACTGAAAGGGGAACACAGGCGTAACATGACAAAGCAAAAATGCACAAAAGCAATGACTCAGACAAGTTATGTGACCTATTTTTATGTCATCTAAGGTGATGGTGGAGGAAGAAGAGTATGCTTGTGTAAGGGCAACCCTGTCTTTCCAAGGGACAGGTTTGGAGAAGGATCATGGGCCTGTGGAGATGGGAGCAACCTCAGTGAGGAAAGCTGAGACCAAGGCTCTGCTCTTTCCCTGAGGCAAACACATGACCTAGGGCCTGAGTCTGCCTCTTGGCTTGTTTTGGTCTCCTTAACCTAGAAAAAGAGTTGTGTTACAGATGCATCAGCAGCTCCTGGGTCTTCACTGATGTATATCAGGGGTGCAAACTCCTACTGTGTCCTGATTTACATGGAGGTACATCTGCACCACTCATTGTAGCATGGCCTTTCTTGGAGCTCAGGTCAAGGCCAGGGTGGTCTTTCCTCCTGCAACCCACAGACACTGGGTGCTGAGCCAGTTTCAAAATCTCTGCTTGTATTTAGGTCCTTATGAAAACCCAACCTTATGGATAAAGTGCTTGTGAAAAACCCAGTACCTTGGTCTGCTTAGCAGCACAGCTGGGAAAATCTGAGCTTCTGACATTTTTTGTCATGTAGTTGTGTCAGAGGCAGGAGATTTTTCAGAAGGTGCATTTACAGTAGTTGCATGACGGGAATGTCCCTAGAGCAGGAGTATAAGTAAATGTATAAGAAAGGGGAAGTGGCACTCAGAGGCTCTCGCTCCACTCATCGAGCACACAGCTAAGATGATGACAGTCACTTGTCTGCTCCTCTCCAGCATCTGGATTGCTGTTCCAGGTAACTCCCTTGTCTGTCTGGGTGTCTATGTTATTATCCTAACAGCATTAGGGACCTCAGTGGCGATGCCAGCCTCCTTCTGTGCTGCTGGGTGCTGGAGTCCCCACCTTGCACCCTCCTGGGGCAAGCCCAGTGGTGACACGGCACTTGTGGCATTGTACTATTTACCTGAGGCTCAGGCATGTCACTGCTGGTTGCATTGACAGCATCCACTTCTTAATTTAGCACCAGTGCATTTATAAATTCCAGAGAGATGTATTAATTTATTGCAATGGGCAAATTATAAAGCAGGTAAACTGTGCTTGTAGATATCTGCTCAGGCCATCAATAGGATGGATGTATTACACTGGTATTTTATTTAAAATTAATGTAGAAAAGGCTAAATTGGCTTCAAACTAGCTTCCATGATCATGGTTTTTAGGCCACCTGTGGCACTGCTAAGATCTGGAAAGCAAAGTGACTGGCACAGTTTGACAACTGGTTTCTTGGTCTTTGATGGAAATCCACCTGGCCGTGGTCACAGCCAGACTCTCAGAGCGCTTTGTTGAGTGGGTTAGCCTAATGTACCTCTGGGCACTGCAGACAGCCTCACCCTTCCCTGCAAAGATATTTCCCTTTCTTGTAAATTGAATTCAGTGCTGCAATTGTTACTGCTTATATCATGCTGATAACAGCTTCCCATGCTGACATGCACAAATAAACTTTGAAAACTATTATGCCAAGAGAACTGTGGAGCTGAGCTCTCAGCTTCACCTTGCTTGTACCCTTAACAGTTTTTTCATGTCTTTGAATTGGAAGAGGAGACTGACTGTTTTCTTCTTTTCCCTGGAGACTTTTAATACCATGGTATTTATGCTGTGGAAGTTTTGTGCCTGTCAGCCTTTGGTAGGGTCTCTTCTGCAGATGTTTCTCAGCATCATGACCTTGATGTTGAGATAAGAGGACAGATGTAGTTTGCCTCAGGTCCTTGCCTTTTTCTTCTGGTTTTCTGATCTTTGCCAGTCTCTGACAAGTGTGAATGCATGATGTATAGTGAGGCATGTAATAATTTTTAGCAGTTTTACTGATTTGCTTCACCCTATTCACAGGAGGGCTAAGAGGGTGGTATTGCGCCAACAGCTGTTCAGTCATCAGCATGGCTAAAAGTTTAGGGAATGTCTCCATGAGTACCCATGGAATAGCAGTCCTAGCAGACAAATCAGTGGCTCCCAACACCAGAGCTGCCTTTCTCAGTGTGCCCTCTGCAGCACAGGAGGAGGCTGGCAAGATGCTTGGTGCAAGAGGTGGCAGATCTGGTGAAACTCTCTGGGTAGCTCGTTCAAGCTGCATTTTTCAAATTTTCCCTGGATGGAGGAATAGAGGTATCCTCCAGAGTTGTTCTGCTTGGAAATGAAGGGCTGCAGGGGCCTCTGCTGGGGTTGGGCTGCAGAAGAGTGAGAGAAATGCTGAGTGTGGCACCTGCTTCTCCCCCAGCCTCTGTGCAGGTGATGAACAGAAAGGTCCAGTCAGTCCAGGCAGGAGGAAATGTTACTTTTTCATGCCGGTCAGTCACAAAAGAAGATGTGATACAGGTGACCTGGCAGAAGGAGACGGACGGGCCTGAAGACAACATAGCAACTTACAGCACAATGAATGGCCAGAAGATAGCCAAGGCCTATGTCAGCCACGTGAGCTTTGCCCACAGCGAGCTACAAGCCTCGGCCATCTCCCTTCATGGAGTCACCCTCCACGATGAAGGATGCTACAAATGCATCTTCAACACCTTTCCCTCGGGAGCTGTCACCGGCAGGATGTGTCTCAGTGTTTATGGTAAGGCACTGTAATGGTGTACGGGCACTCATCTGAGGAAAGAGTCATTTTTCCTGTGAAAAACTTTCCCTAGCATTGCTGCATTGGTGTGGGAAAAATGGTTCTCCCTGCCTCCCTGTCTCTCTGGTTTTACCTCTGATGGGAAACCAGCATTCAACAGTTCTTTAATTTTCTTCCCTTTCAAGTCAGCAGCAGCAGATTCAAAACCAGCACCTAACCCATTACTTCCTCCAAGTTTCCCTGGCCCTGTGCTGACAGCTGCATGGCCACAGCCATGAACCCTGTGGCCCTCTGCTTCCCTTCACTGCTGCTCTCACCCCCTAATCCTGGAAATCAGGCCATTTTTAACTTGCTTTGCATTTGATAGTTAAAAATTGCAACATATTCAAAAGGCAAAGAGGCACGTGCGTGACCAGAATAGCTGGAAGATCATTTTGAAGTTAGAGTAAAAATAACAGTAGTTGGTCTGAGGTCAGGAAAAGGATGGGGAAGGAAAAAAAAAGCTAAAATACAGCTCGTGGGATTTGACACATGAATATTTTGAGCAGGTCAGCATCAGCTAGCTTAAAGAAGAAAGTTGAAACACATCACGAGTCAAGATGGTGATATTTGTCACTTCCATGAAATCATCAATTAGCATGATGCAACCTGAAATAAGGACAAATAGATGAACTCAAAAGAACTAAGAGCAACAAGCTGCTTATCTTTTGAGGAAAGCTGTTGGGTTTTGTCCAGCTAGAAAGCTTAGACATTAAACATGCTCTGGGGACACCCTATTGGCTCCTGGCTTCCTCAGGAAATGAGATTTCTGTGGGGAAACTGGCCAAAGATCATATCCCATGTGGAGAGTATCAGTGTCTGTGCCCTGCAGAGTATTTTGTTTTTCCTTAATACCTTCTGCTGACAAAGACACAGAGATTTATGTCCACACATGTCTCTGGAGTTCTCTGTGAGGAGAAAGGAAGCTCCTAACTTATAGCAAGAAGGAGGTGGTGGTGGGAAATACACAGGAAAATCAAGTCTGGAACAAAAATTCTTTCCCCCCTCTTTTGGGAAAACTAGGGCAGAAAAGAGAAATGACAAGAAATTCATGCAGTATTTCATACATGAAGAGGAAAGTTCCTAAAGAAATCCAGTTCTGAGTCATTCAGAGGGTAAACACTGATTATAAGTTACAGGAAAAACAGGGAAGTGTCTTGCAGAGGGTTCCCATTCTTTTTAATCATGTAAACACAAAGAGTTCTTTTGGGTTTTGGTTTGGTTTTTTTTTTCTATCCAAGTGGGGGAATTCCTTCCCAACTCATCAACCTTTTGGCTATCATTCATCCTTCACCAGAACAATACTTCTTAAAAAAAAAATTAAAAATTGGGATGTTTTTCTGCTGCCACACACTCTCAGGAAAGAATCTCTTCCCGCATCTCAGATGAAAATGCATCAGCTGAAAAGGGTTTTGCTTCTCTCATAGGGTCATAGGCCACTGCCAGAGGCTGCCTCACCAGGGTCACAGTGGCCTTCCTGTAATGCGCTGCATCAAATCAGCCCTGGAGGGTGACCATGAACAAACTGAGCATTTGGCACTCTGACAGAAGGTTTCAGTTCATATATGCTTATTTCATTGAAGCTAATTTACATGATGCTGCTTAAAAGCTGCAGTCTTGCTCCTAGTCCTAATGATGGGAACAACTTGTCTGAACAAGCCCAGAGGGTGCCCCAGAGGGAAAGTGAAGCCAGCAGGAATCTCCCAAGGCTCAGAGGTTCAGGGCAGGGTGAGCAAATCAGAGTCACCAGTTGAAAATGAAACACTGCCATGTCTTTGCCCTCAAGAGGGGACTGCTAGGGAGTTTACGAGCTGGTGATTGCCCAATTACAGCAGCCTTTGCAAGTGTGGCTTTTCCAGGACAGGGTGGGCACCATTGCCACGTGATGGAGGGATGTGAAACCACCTAAGAACTGGATACAACACTGTGAAAAAAGAAAATGGTATGACTGGAGGGATGTCAGACCTGCCTGACTGAAAACAATGAATCCAGGAAGAAGCAGAAATATCCTACCCTGTAGCAAAATCCATTTTGGAACAGAATAGTTTCAAGCAAGCTTGGTGATCTTCCCTTTACCCCTTCATTTTACTTTGGAAGTGTTTTACCACACTTCATAGTCAAAAAGGATGAGAATGAAATCCAGGATGAGGATTGAGGGTGAGGTATGGAGAGAGGGGGATGGACCGCATGAGGATGGGCAAGACTTGCTGAGTCCCAAAATTCCCTGGACATTTGCTGTGCTGACCTTGGAGACTGCCTGCCTGCCTTCACTGTAGGTGGCACCTTTTGCCTGGAAGTCTTGAGCACATTTGGAAAAATGCCATTGCAATTTCTTATTTAGGGAAACCAAGGCACAGTACTGCTGGTGAAGACCCATATGGTTGGAGAAAGCTTTCTGTCATCATGAGGCATGCTTTGATTCCTACAATATTTTATCATTCTCTGTAACACCACTGCTAAACCTTCAAACATAAAAAGCATGTCATGACCTGATGGTCCCCCTCTAATTACAAAAAGCCATTACAGAAGGTCTCTTTTTCAAATATTTGGGAATGCTGACAGAGCTCAAATTTGGGAACATCTGCCATACTGATCTACAAGAGAGACTAAAGCAAGTGCTGGCACACAACATCTCAGGCGAAGATTCTTTCACTGGAAACAAATATTCTGATGAAAGTCAAAAAGAAGCAGTTAAGTGTATGCATCAAACATGAACAGCCAGAACATACCAGCAAATAGTGTAACAGGACTTTGCTGAAAAAGCAAGCACTTACAGGTTTTGACAGTGCATCTATTACAGACATTTGCTAGAGAGGAGCTCAGCCCTACAGAGAGAGAACTGCTTAGTCAGAAGAACAGCATGTACAGAGTGTATGTGTTTCTGACAAGACATGGAGAAATTTTTCTCATCGTTTATGGTAACATATGTGACTTCTCCCTTTCCTTTTGAAATTTGCAACCCAATATTTGAAGTTAATGGTGTGGGTGGATATGCTATTTTTATGCATCCCGTGAGTGAAAGAAGAAGTTCAGAGACCATTTAATAATCAAAACATAAATTGTTTATGACACTAGTCTTTTCATACCTGGGAGATTTTGAGAAGTTCCAACTGAAATCCCCCTACACATTTTCCTTGTTTTTCTCAGAGGTTTCAGCAACTCTTTGAGAGTTGAGTTTTTGCCTGTGGTTGATGCAAAATCTGAGAAATACAAGTTGATTTTTTCTAGACTCACAGAACCATAGTAAGTAAATGAGGTCTGGCTTGTAAAAAAATCGAACAACAAACATAAAGCAGCAGAATTGTTGGTATACAAAGTCTTGCTTCCACCCTCTGGCAGTTATGGCACAGAAGACACAGACAACCTTTTGAGGTGCATCTGGAATTGTACCAGGAGGTTATAGGTGCCATTATGCATTTGGCACATGCATTTTCCCTTTTTTGCAGTGTCTGCTACACCTCACAGGCAAATCTTTGTTTACCTTACAAAAGGAAAAATCAGTTTTTCCTAAGAGTGAAAAGAAGTTTTGTTTGCTTGTTTAGAAGCAGGATTGCTAAATGATAGTGGTATGTTCTAGTGTTGGGACAAAAATTAATTTCAGCATAAATATTGCACTTACCACTGTTATTTTTCTTAGGTAAGTAGTAATATACACATGGAATTTTACCAGTTATAGCAGTGGATACCTTTTAAATCAGAGAGTATTCTGGTTGCTCAGACTTGATTGAAACTAGAATTGCCACTGTGCTTAAATGCTTTAAGAAAGCAATATTCTTAATATTCTCAGAAACAGAGACCTAGAAGTAGAGTGTGGTTTAACCCCCTAGTCCATCAGCACATGCACTGAAGTGGAAGGCACGCTGGTGAGCTGCCACGCAGAAACCCATGGACTGCACTCCCAAATGGAACTACACACCTTTATAGATATTGGCCTGTGCAAACTGACCTTATCAAACTGAGCAGAGGCTTGGACTAGACAATCTCCTGAAGTCCCTTCTGATACTAATTATGGTATGATTTTACACAAAGGATAAACAGGTGATGAAGGATAAATAGGTGATTTTTCACATGGGACGTCCCTTACATGTTCAGATCTCACCTAGAGTTTGATCCAGGTTGAAAGCAACTTCTTGGCTTCTCCCTTTTTATCTATTCCTTGCAAATACAGTTTGTAAAATAGGAATCAACAAGTAGGCTTCATGTGAGTGAGTAAGCATGAATGATGCCTGTAGTTCATCCTTCTTCCAGACTAAAATTAAATGTGACAGCATCTGCAAATCTGGAGTGAGAGTGTTCAGAAGAAGTGACCTTTCATAATAGTTTTGAGGGATACCATGATGCACCCAAAACCCATTTACAAGAGGAAACAAAGTTATACAAGCACAAACCCTCCACAGGTGAAATCCCATGGTGTAACCACATATGAATTCATTATTACTGTCTTGCATAAATAGATGCTTTTAGTCCTTTGATTTGCAACTCTACACACCTCAAACAGCAGTAAAGATAATCCTGCAGGTACTTTTAAAGGAAAGTAATTCTAACTCATGTGAGTAGTTCAGCTCTTTCAGAGAGAGAAGGGCATGTGACTTCAGAGTTTCACTACCTTCTGCTTTTAACTCAGCCATAATCACCGCTTCTCAGCTGGGATGCTGCTGCTTGTAACAGAACTGAAACAGATGCTTTTATCCTCTTGCCCTTTCTTTTTTCTGGGTCTTCACTTCTAGACTGCTGTCTGATCACTTTCATGTTTATTTGTCACTGTTGGGCCTGTGGGAAGAGGGAGTTAAGATTAGATGGCAAGCTTTTCCTCCAAGATAACTGTAAATACAGATGCTCTTTGCTCAAACATAGGCAAAAACCAATGGACTTTGTCTCTTTGTTGTTTACAGCCATCTGGGACCCCAAAGTGGAAACTAAGCTTATACCCAGTCCAGACAAAGCTGAGGACTCTAAGAAAATGGTGGGGATGAGCTGCTCAGCAACAGGGAAACCAGCTCCAAAAATAACCTGGCACCTTCCCAGCATCCTGCAGCAGAAACCAAGGGAGTACCACATAGAGTTCCGCAACCAGACCGTGACTGTCATCAGCAATTTTACCCACACCCACTCCAAAATCCTTCAGGAGTTCCCCATCACCTGCATGATCCAACACCCTTCTCTAAATGTGACCCTGGTCCTGCCCACAGACAGCCTGGAGCAGGGTGAGTGTGTAACTCTGCTTCTGCTCTGTAGTGGGTCAGAAATTGGGAAGCACCTCCTGGGGTAGATCAGAAAACTCAGAAGGTTGGGAGCAGGTGGGGAAGGCACCTGGGAGAGCAGCTGTGGCTGGGCTTGGGAGGGATGGAGGAGGTGCCATGGAATGTCCAGATGGTCTGGCCAATGGCACATAATGTCTTAACTGCTCCTCAGGTCCTCTTACCCACCATGAGCCTCCCTGTCCCTTTGAAGGGCTATTTGTGACAGGGTTCCCTGTCACATAACACGACAAACCAAGACGAGCCAGCATTGGGTAGCTCAGAGGGGCTGTGTTCTGCATGCCTGACCTTAACATCAGACCCCAGGCACAGGTCTGCTGGCAGTGCCACTTGTGTGCATCATGGTGGAATGTGCTCCCAGTGCTCCTATCCACCCCATTTCACCCAGGGAATGGCCAAGGAATGCCTGAGATGGGTTTCATGTTGGTTTTTTACTTCATGCACAAACTGAGTTGTTGCTGCTTTCCCCACAGATCCAGACGGCAGCATGGCACCACCAATTGTCATTGCGCTGGGAGTCCTGGTCCCCCTGACCTTCCTTCTTCTCACCTGCCTCCTGTACCACCGCCTCAGGCACCTACATGACCCAGAGAGGAACCCAGCCTGGCCCTGCTGGGTAGGTCTGCCTTTCCTCAGGGTGCAGCAATCACCCCCACAGGTCTCAGGGATCAATACCATGACCTGGTTCTGCCCAGCCACACCAGGGCTGCCTGCACACTGCCCAAGCCAGGCTGAACCTGGGCTGGACAGGGACACAGGAATGGACCCCCAGCCAGAGAGCTGGGAAGGGGAAACCTGATACTGCACAGCCAGCCTACAAGTGCCCAAGAGTGCTGGCAACTAGAAGACGTTCATTGTGCCAATGACAAGGCATGCTGTGGTGGAAGCATCACTCTACTACTAAATTTATGCACAAAAGAGTTGTGTAAGCAATGGCCAGACCCTTGCACCAGTCTTCTGCAGCTCCTAAAATAACCTCCCTCAACACAGCCAATGCAACTCATGGAGGCAGCAGCTTTGAGGATGGGTCTGAAACAAAATGTGGTCTTAGAGGGAAACTGTACCTCTGTGAGGGAAGCCCAGGGTGCCACACTGGGCATGGCCTGAGGCACTGCTGGTTGTCCACCGAGGATATCCTAGTGCAGGGGGTGTAGGATACAAGCTTGAGGTGTGGTAAACTGAGAGGCATTGTTTCAGAAAACCACAGCTCAGTTTTGTGAAGGCTCCTCATCCTCCTTGCAATATATGGCTAGCATGTGCACCCTGGACTTCGGTGAAAATTTTGGAGAAAAAGAAGCGGTGGAGGAAATGCAGCATAGGTCCAAGGTGTGCGTTATACTTGAGGTCCAAAGTGTGTGTTAGAAGTGTGTTATATACTTCCACGGGTGTTACACTTGTAGGTCCAAGCTGAAGACTGCTGTGGGGTTGCAAGGAGAAAACTTTAGTCTCCCCTCACAGAGAGATGCAAGGTTTAACTTGGCAATACAAATATCCAGGATCTCTACCCTCACACTTAAAACATCCATATATTTTGAAGAAATAAACTCAACAACCTCTCTTCCATCAGGTACCTCCTGCCTGCACCAAGGCCAAGAAGTGCAGGCAGTACAGAGCTGCAGGCAGGTGGGCTCCTGCAGTGTCCCCCAGCCTCGGTGCACCACTGAACACATGAGAAGCTGCCCAACCCACACATTCAAGAGAGAAGCTCTTAAAGTGGCACCTCAAGCTTTCCAAGGATACCTCCTGTGACTTTCTCCAAGAGAAATTTAAAAAGGGACAATTTATTATATATATTTATTTATTTTATATGCACTGTAATATTCAGTTTTGTAAGAAAAAACTGTAAAGTATTTATTTGAAACTCAGGCTGGCTGTGTGGCTCCGTTTAGTGGAACTCATGCTTTGCATTTTTGGGGGGGTTTAACATTGTTTATTGCTTTTTATATTTCAGCATTGCAAACTCAAAAGTGCATGGGGGATTGTCTGAAACAAAGCAGCATTTTGTAGGGTTGCTGGCTTGGAAAATGTTACTGATAGCCCCCCACCAAGAGGGGCTCTGAACACACTGCTCTGAACTTCAGGGGTAGAACTTGTTCCCTAAAGGGCACAAGAGATCGGGCTGAGACTGCAGCCAGTCTGAATTTATAACCCAGGTGCCAGGAGCAACAGGATTCAAGCCAGGAGTCATGAGGAAGTGCCAAGTCCAATTTCCAGAAACCTCTCCCGGAAAGCAATGTAAAAGGCACATAGGTGTTTCCCTCTTTCTCAAGGGGTTTCCACTGCCCCCTTCTTACTGTCCCTGATCTGTCACAACTGCCTTGTGTTTCCTGGCATCTCACCCACCTGCAGGAGGAAGCAGGGCAATAAAAGGGCAGGTGGAGAGGTAGTTAGGTTGTCCAATGTATTTTGTTTGTGTCCTGGTGCAGTGGCAGGTGAGTGCATTGGGAAGCAGGAGGCTGGCAGGTCTATGGAAGTGGGTGTTTTATTTAATTCCATATGGGAAATAAAGTACCAGTGCAGTGTGTCAGATCTGAGCTGTAATCTCCTGTAATTCCCTGAATTGCACCATATGCTTATGAAGTCCTGTAGGTTTAGGGAAGGAGAAATGAGCCCACCTGGCTCATGCTGGTCTTGTGGGAAGCCACCAGTGCAGGCTGCTTCCTCTCCTGGCTTCCTGGAGCAAATACATGTAATCTGGTTTTTCCTCATCCACATATTTTAAAGGGGCATCCCACATGAATCACTAAGTTGTAGTCAAAAAGCCAAGCGAACTAAAATGAAAGTGATTTGAGAATGAGTAAACCTGGTTTCTGCCATAAAATACTTCTTTTAGCCCCCCCCTAGCACCTAGAAGTAGCACAGCTGAGGAGAGGAAAGAGGAACTGGCTGCAATTGGGGTTTTTTTCTCTATAACCCCCTAATTGTCAAAGGAGGAAGTAATGGTAATGGTTTGTCCATTTTTTTTCCACCATTGCTTCTTTCCATCATTTCTTCCTTGATGAGGGATGAGGCATGAGGCCATGGCATAAGAAGGTTTTCCCCTGGGTTTGTAGAGAGCAGAAATGGGGTGGAGAGGCCCTGGCACCCTTCTTGAGCAGTCTGTGTGGCCTCAGCCCTTGCCATTCTGCAGAGTCTGCGCTTGCAATTTAGAGCAGTTTATTTGAGTTTTAACATGAGGTTTCTGATAGTGTTTAGACCAAGGTTTTGTTGGCTTTGTTATATGGTTTGTTAGGGTTTTTTAACTAAAAAAAAAAAAAAAGAAGAAAAAATCTCTTGCAGAAATAGGGAGTTTGGACATGGGTAAAGAAAAGGATGTCCTGAGGGAAGAGAGAAAGGCACAATGCCAGTGAGAAATCTACTCAAACCCAGGAAAATGGCAGTGATTATCTGTTACTGTTTTCTACAAGCTGGTCACCTGAAGTGTGAGAAAGCAGGGCTTAGAGTCACAAAAGTATCTGTTTATGTATGGGTTTGTAGTTTCTTTTATTTTTTTAGCTGAATGTAGAAGTTTTTAAAGCTTTTTGAGGTTCTGCTTACGAGCACGATAGGTCCAGCAGCTGGGTGAGGGATGCAACAGCTTACAGGCAAAATTCTGTACAAGACTTATTTTTTCATTCATGATATCAGAATGAGAACATGACATCCAGTCACAGAACATTTAAAACCAATACATGTATTCACCTTCATGCTATACAAAGCCATTTACTAAAATGCTGTGTGCTACTGCTGTAGTGTTTAGCTTCATATAGCAATGAAATGAATGCAAGAATACAGACTGGGTAATTAACTGGGTGATAGCTATGGGGGAAAAAAGAATATGACATGGATACAAACCATCTTTTGTGGGAATCAGGGAATTTTGTGGGAATTCTGAGGGAATCAGAAGTTTTGACAATGAATGATGAACATCCTACCTGCTGTTATGAGATTTCTTTGAGATTAGTTTGTGCTTGTCTGTCCAGTTACTTCTGTTAACAATTTGTAAGAATTCCTTGGGGGTTATATTTCAAATGGTTTTATACAAATACCTTGTATTTGTTTTAATAAATGTGTGTTTTTAATAAATGGATGGGTTTGATTCCCCAACTCCTTTTGTCTGCTGTGGCCCTGCATAGTTGTAGGTGCAAGTGGTAGGTTGGTGTGGAGCTTGAAATGATAAATTTCTGCTCCAATACAAGTGACATGAAGCAGATTAACTTTAAGTAAATGGAAGCAGACCATATTTTCAAAATAAATTCTACGAGAATTTTCTGAGCTACTACTGCCACAACAGAAAAAAAAACAAAAACAAAAACAAAAACAAAAACAAAGCCTAGGGTTTTTGCCTGTTTTGAGGCTGGGCAATTGTCAGTCTCACCCAACTCTGCCTTTGGCCACTTTGTGTCACTGCATTTTGTCCAGCCTAGGGACAAGTGGTGTTGATGCAGGATATAATTTCTCCTAACAGATGGAAAAAGGACAAGCGGGCATGCCACCTTCCTGCTCGCCTCTCACTTAGATAAAACTGGTTCTGGGTAATGTGTCTCTCTCCTATAAAGAATATACATTTAGAAATGTAGCCTGCACCTCTCAGCTTTGAGATCCTTTGACCCTGACCTTAGCTGATTTGGGTTAAGATTTTAACTCATGTAGGAAGTGTCCTTTTAAATACGATAGATAGATAGATAGATAGATAGATAGATAGATAGATAGATAGATAGATAGATAGATAGATAGATAGATAGATAGCATAAAGGTTCTTCATGCTGTATAAAATGTCCATGCTTCTGTTTTGTCATGCCAGGCTATTTCAGAGGTGTATTGTGTTGGTATTTTATTCTGCCTAGATACTGGGTTCCTGTTTCTAAGAGAGCAGTAAGATGCCAGCAAATTGGCTCCAACAGCTCTGGCTGAAGATATGACTTTGAAATGTGGCTGAAATGTTTGTCTTAGATATTTACAGGCACTGGCTGAAACAGGAAGAATATTTTTCTTCTGAAACCAGTGCTTGCTGAACCATGGGACTAAATTTGTACAGTGAAAAGAAACTTTGTTCTGGTGATATACCTTTGAAAGCATCATTTATCAATCCTCTGTTGTGTGACCCTGGGGGAATGATTCATCTAAAATAGCACACCGGTAAATCTTCTTATGAAATCAGACATGAGAGAAAATACTGTTTTTCATTCCATTTTCAGCACTGAGCCCTTGGAAACAAGAGAATTGCACTAATTGATTACATTTTTCTCTTTTATAAATGAGACTATCAAGCCAGGCAGATACAAATCAAGTGTATTTTTGTTTTCTCAGTACACCAGAAATTGATAGTTTTTGGAAGCTGCACAAAGGGCTTTCTCATATCTCTGCTGCTTTCGTCTTTGGACATGTGTGAAAGGAGCACTGAATACTTGTCCAACTCTTTGTGGATGGACTCTGTTCTAGTCTGCTCCACTTTGAGAAAAGCTACCTGAAATTTCTGGGAAACCTGAGAGAATCCCCAGTCTAGGACCCCTACACAATACAGAGTTTTAAATTCACTAACATGTCAGGAGCTGTGGTCCTCAACCATCCTAAGGAAAAGGCAGCTTTGTCTAGTAAAAGAGCACTTGAAATTTTACATGAAAGGTTAAGATGGAATGGAAACATTGCAGGAAAAACCCTACACTTCTTAGTAATTAAAAAAAAAATTCAGTCAGAATATTTTATTTTATAGTATCCTTTAGGTAAATTACAGAAAGCTCAAGTCTCATCACAAACACCCAGGCTTATATTTCAGTTTAAAGCAATCAATTTACCTTGAGCCTTCCTTGTTTACAGGAATGTAGCTATTTTCATAAATGAGATTGTGGTGGATTTTAGCTGCCCATCATCTGAGTAACAAGAAATATCACTCTTTGCTGCAGGTTTCTCTCTAAATACCAGAACCTATACACAAAGAGGAAAAAGGGGAAATTTCCTAGTGTAGTTTTCTGAGAATCTTTGCATACCTACTTTAGAATGGTTTAATTTTAAGTGTATTAAGTGTAGGCTGCCTGCTTTCTAAGGTGTCAGGTGTCTACTCAATACTTCAGTATTTATGTATATAATTTCAACCTTTCTTTCTGAAAGCCTGTATTGTAACAATTTCCAACCACATCAAGGCAATTGGAAGACATTCTTTGGAATCTAGCTCAGGCTGCACAGGGAAACCAAGACCTTTGCTACATCACTAAGAGAAAGTGCTGAGCCCACTGCAGGCTCCACTGGGGTGGAAACCTTCTGATTGGGATGCAAAACAAAAAGGAGTCACATCCTGGGTCACAGGTAATAACATACCACACTGGAAGGATGTGATGTACCAGGCTGTCCAGCGAGTTCTGGCCCTGCAGAAGGATTTTGTGCTCATCATGGAGGTTTAATTCCTCTAGTCTCAGCTTTGTGACTCTGTATCACTCTGCTGTGGATCTGACAGACATGGGTTGGGAGGCTTGGAAAAACTGAAGCCAGAAACTGCCAGGAAACAGCATCAGTCATCAACAGTGAGACAGATGTTTTCCATGAAAGGTGAGCAAGAAGGCATGGGGGGCCCCCTATTGATTCTCTACGCTTCCTTCATCCCCTTAGCAAATTTATTCTTTCTTTGCTCTTTTTCTGGTCCATGACCTGATGCTGAATTATCACACAGTGCAATATCTCTGCCTCAAACAACAAGTTTGTCCTTTGTATTACTGTTGCTTGACTCAGTCACCTATTTTGCCTCTCCTGGTTGTTTTGTCTCCCCAACATTGTTCTGTCTTTCCACACCTTTGAAGATGCTGTGCAGCTACCAGGATCACCTCTCATCTGCTGGGCACCTCTCATTCTTCTCCATCCAGGGTTGTCATAGGTCTGAGCTGGGAAGTGGGAGCTAGGGAGGAAGGAAGGAAGGAAGGAGAGAAAAGAGCAAAAGGGCACACAAAGAGACCGAAGGCAGGGGAAGGATCTCATAGTGGAGCCATATGGGAAAATAATATTCCCAGGAAAACTCTCAAGTTGGCAATTTGTTAGAAAACACGAGCTTAGGCCTTGGCTGGTTCCAGGAGTAAAACTTCTCCCAAAATTAACTTTGGAACATGAATGTTACCTGCAATCTGTGTGTACCTCTCTGTGGCCTGTCACTTCTGCAGGCAATCAGCATCCAATTAATTTGAGGAGTTTGACCAGTTGGACAACCAAGCCACAGAGATACTGGATAAAACTAATTTGAAGAAGGTTTAGAAAGAGAACTCCTTAAGACTATGAAGAAATGTTCTGGTTTGTGAAGTCTGCCAAGTTAATTAGCAATGGATGGGAGCAGTTTGCACTCCTTTTTGTCCCTTGATGGCCAGCATATGACATGAGGCTGGCTATGGGTAAAGCAGCCAGAGAAGATAAAGACTGAACACAGCAGGGAGCTAATGCTGCAGGAGGGATCTGGCACTGGATATAATTTTGTTCCTCCATTTCCAATAAAATTTCCATAATTTCCTAACTGAAGTACACATGCTGCCAACAGAAAATGAGTGGAATGAACCTTTCTGGTGATAACCTGTTCTCATGGCATTTCCTAGTTGAATGTTTTCCCCTCTTGGAGTCTGGATTTGCAGCCGAATTTTTTTCTCTTCACCCTTTTATCTACAGGCTGTGACAAGGAGCAGGATGCCTTTTAGTCTCTGGCAAAACTGAAAATGACAAACACGAGCCACCAAAAATGTGGGGAAATACAGTGCTACAAAGCTGCTGCTGAACTGTCTTTCTCTTCATTAGTAATTGTCCTCTTTGGCATCAGCAGAAAATTAAAGCCCAAAAGAGAGAAGTCCCCAGAAGGTTGCCTCTTCAATTTAAGCATAGGGCAATTAGGCAGAATTTGAAACTTTTTTTTCCCCTTCAGAAAGTAAAAAATAAGTAATTAGGGTGACACTCTCCAGTACTCAAAGCCCAAACATGTTTTATCTGAAAATTTAAAAGCATTAAGGTCTGGCTTGGACAAACTTCAACTATTCTGCTTAAATAAACAACTGCATCTTCCAGCAAATTTGATAAATGACTGAAAAGAGAAAACCAGATAGCTTCTTTTGGTAAGCAAAGTTCAGGAACTACACAAAAGAAAAAGAAAAAGCTGGGGAAGGAGCATGTAGGAAACAAGTTGGACAGACTCTGTTTCTGTAATTTGACCTGTTGCCAGGACCTTCTAAAGATGCTAGTGCCATTTCTGTATGTTGTTATTTTGTCTGAATCTAAGTTTTGCTCCACAACACAAACCTGGCCAGTAAGATCCTTGCCCAGGTAAAAAATGCAATGAGGTTCAGAGGATAAAGGTTCTTGCTGTAATAAAAATATCTGAGCCCATTGTGTTGCCTGGACAATGAAGAACTTCTAGAAGGGAAGAACTGGTCATTATTTAAGATGACTGCACCAATCTCCCCTGTTATAGAGGAAAGAAATTGAAGATATGCCTTCACAAAACCCTTTACATGTGTAACCTTCCACTGATGCCTGCACCCGGGTCTGCTTTCCCATCTCCAACCAGGCTCTGGGGATTGATGGAAAAGAGAGATCTGTTCTGGTAAGTCTGTTGTATCCTGGGTGCAAGATACACGCTGTAGTGGTTGGTATTTGTGCTGTTTGCATAATGTTTGCTACACTATTTGCTTGGGGCAGTGATGTGCTGCCCTCATGCAGCTGCCTGTGTACATTGAACATATTCACCTCCATGGGCTCTTTGGTCTTTCTAAGCCAGGAAAGCTCTCTGAGCGAGCTCAGCAACATTAGCTGCATCCTTTCTTGTCCTTTTTCATCCTGAGATCCTTCTGCCAAAATCTCTGATGTGTGTTTTTGTTGAGATTTCTGAGTTTGTTACTAAAGAGTCTGGATTTTGTTGGCAATTCTGACCCTGGCAAAGGGGACATAAGTGAGTTGTCATTACTTTTTTTGCTCCATGTCACAGAGTTTGCTCTGGAGCATCTCTCAGCCAGCCTCTGGGTGCTCACTCCTAGCCCAAAATGCTTCTGCCTTGCTGGCAGTAAGAACACCCCTTCTGCCCAAAGCAGAAGTCTGGGACAGAGGAGAGATGGAATAGGACCGGGGAGAGAAGTTGAAAACCCTCGAGGAACCCTGTGGAAAGGCTCTGACGTGGTGGCACGCACTGCTTTCATGCTCTTCTCCTGCAGTGCAAGCTGGTGTGTAGCTAGGAATGAGAGACTGGATGGAGCCTCTTCCCCTAATGAAGGTGCCAGGAGGGATGTTCTGCATCCATCTCACCTTGTATGGAATTCATCTACAAAATGGGGAGAAGGGATGGGCTAGAACTGTAAGAAACCATGGAGCTTATGAGAACTAGAGGACTTGATGCTGCTGCCCCCGACCAAGGAAAAAGTCATATTCATAAACATCAGAGATGAACACAGACTGGTATTGCTTTTCATATTTTCCTGTAAAATAGGCTTCTCCCTTTCTTGCAGAAAGCCTGTGTAGAGTGCAATGGTGTCCTGCTGTCAGTACAACTTGGAACCGTATGTGGTGTTTGATCTCAGCCCTGGGCTGCCATAGGGGCAGGAGCTGCCCTGTGCAGTTTTTCTGTGAACCTCTTGGGCACAGGAGATCGCCTCTGAGCCCAGGAGCACCATCACACCCCTGGCTTTCCCCTGCTGGAATGATATCACACAGCTGGAATGAAGACTTGTTTGTGACTCCTCTGGGCCAGATCCAAGGGAGAAAAGTGTTCTCCCTGAGGACTCCAGTGTTGGCACCCAGGGTGATGTCTGGCAAGCCTCAAAGGCAGTGATCCACAGGCAGCACCTCCCTCTCCACCATCCCTTTCCTGCCAAAGAGAAAGGGAGCAGGGTCTGTCAGGGCCTGTGGCCCCTTGTTTCTTCCCTCTCCATCAGACACCTCCCAAACATACCAGGAAGATCCCAAATTTACACCGTGAGACGTGCAAATAGTTTTCATAGCTTGTAGCAGAGCTGGGCAGGATGGCGTGAACAAGGGACATCACCACACTTTGCTGAACGAGAGAAAGAAAGCCAAAGAAAGAACAAAGCAGTTCCTGTTCTGTTTCATTTTTTGCAGTGATGGCTAATGTTGTAGTTGTGTTAATGATTGACAATGGTGCTGCTAATAGGCAATGAAGAGACCTCTATAAAAGACAATCTTCTATAGTCCCTTTAGGCATCCCAGCTGCCCTCTGAGGGAAGTGGGGAAAGGGATGAGCTTTCCTGGGCAATTACTTTGCCCCACAGCAATTTTCCCCCTACTCTTCTGGGCTGAAATCTGTCACCTGCTGCTCTGTGGAGGCTGCCAGAGAGTGGAACCAGCGATGGGTGAGTAGAGCACCCATTCCCCCCCACCAGCTGAACTCAGCAGCACCACCACCACCTGTCCTAGCAAGCAGAGAGACAGATACCATACTGACCAAAATATATAATTTGGTGACTGGGACAGTAGCTAGTAAGTTGGGTACGAGTGAGCAGCAGCCAGATTGGGTAAGGCTTGGTCACAGAAAGCACAGAGCACTTTGCTCACAAGCTGTTTGCTCTGCCTGTATATTCCCTTTCTTTGCTGGTGTTGCTGAACTCCTAAGCACAGGGGATGCAGCAGGTTTGCACCACATGTCTGGATGGTGCACACTTCTCTGGGGAGAGGCTGGAGCAGGGCATATCCCTCTGCAGCCCTTCTTGCTGCCTCCTGCAGGGTGCCCTGGGCTGCCCTGCCTCCCACGGCCCTGCAGGTGCTGAAGGAGGGGAGCAGGAGTGTTCTTGGGAGCAAGAGCTGTTTTTGTTGGGTGGTTGCTAAAGAGCCTGCCTGCCCTCTGTTCCCAATCTGCCTTCCTCCTCTCCATGGAATTGTACAGCAGAGGATAATGATGTGATGGCTACCTGTGACAAGAGGTGTCTGAGGTCTCCTGGTGTGCCTCACAATGGTGGAATTCTTCCCTCCAGTGCTCTGCAAGATGGGAACAATGTGACTGGATGTTTCAAGACACTGTGGCCTTCCCCGAGTTGATTGCTTTTTCTCCTATCTTGATCCGGGGTTTGCTTTGTTCCTAGCTTTGGAGGAACCCATCCAATCTGATACCATCATTGTAGCAGCCCTTGCGGGAGAGGCAAATATCTACTGCAACTTCTCACTCTCGATGGATGTTTTGCAAGTCACCTGGCAGAAGAGAAATGGGACTTCATTCCAGAACATGGCCACTTACAGCTCAATACACGGGCAGAGGCTGATAGGGTCATTTCAGAAGAAGGTGCATTTCACTAGAGCAACCCCAAAGGCGTCAGCTATCACCCTCCAAAATCTCACCCTGGAGGATGACTCTTATTACAGATGCATTTTCAGTGTGTTCCGTCATGGCTCCTTCAGCAAAGATATACGCCTCAACATTCAAAGTAAGTTTTCCAACAACGCCTTCTCTCTTTCTGGCACTCAGTTTGAGTCTGATGTACTCAGAAGGTGGGGATGTCATTATACTATCCACCATATGGAGATTTTCCATGCAGAAGCATCTCCTTGGTGGATAGTGTTCAGATTGTTATACCAGAATTATCACCTAACCAACTGTCCTTTTAATTAGACAATATATGACAGGAATAATAATCAATTGACCTTTTAAAATTTGAACAATTACCATACTATGTGTGGGTTTTGCCATATTGTGTACCTGAAAGCTTTCAAGTAAAGATTTGCTTTTATTTTCAGTTTAACTTTTTTGGGGGAAGATCTGTTCTATTTTCAAGGTGACACTTTCCTCAGGGGAAGTGAAAGCAAATAATAGCAGATGCTTTTGGATAAAAACCTTGTACAGAGAGAGAGACTTTTTGCAGAGCTTTGACTGTAAAATCACCAGAGTGTAAAAAGCCCCTTCTCTTTTTGCTGCCAGCAATTTCTGAGCTCACAGTGGAATTCCATTCCCTCCTGCCTGCTGAGGGTCTCCTAACTGCAGTGTGCTCAGCAACAGGAAAGCCAGCCCCTAACATCACATGGCTGGATGACAGAGGCCTGGAGGAAACACCTCAAATACACCACATCCAAAACACCAACAGAACAGTAACAGTGACAAGCAGACTAAACTTCTCTGCCAGCCACCTCCATGCCTTGTTCTGCCTCCTCGACCACCCACAAGGAAGGCAAAAGAAGGCCCTTCACCTGGAAAAAGGAAGGGAAGGTAGGCTGCAGTTGTGTGGGGATGTGTAACGTAGTGGGGGGCACTTAGGGAAGGATGTGCAATTGTGGGAGGGCACCTTGTACTTGCATAGATCTGCTAGACCACTTTCTGTGAGGTCAGATCTTATGCCAGATGAAGACTTTCGGATTTGAAACCCTCCAGAAGACTCCTCCCTGTGATGCCTTTGTGTGTGTGTGGTGGATGTGTGCATATATAGGCGGAATAAACAAGTACATTTGTGCATACACAGTATGTCTACATTTCTACATAATGATTTATGTAGAGCAGCAGTACACACAGCTGGGACATACCAGCAGAGCAGGCTTCTGACAGCCAAATGCTGGGGAAAAAGATTTCACATAGAATATCTTGCTGGGGGATATGTGTCAGGAAGGATGGGACACTTCTCTTGTGATAAAATTTCTTTCAACAGAAAGAGAAACACAAATAGATCCAGAGTAAAAGTTTTGGAGTTTGATACAACCTAATACCAGGGAAATGTGAGACGTTATCAGTATTTATTTAAAAACAGAAAATAATCCTTCACCTTTGGTAGAGTTATATTGCTACACTGTTCCTTTCCCTCCTCCAAAGAATAAATGAGCATAAAATGCTGAATGTTGCACTCTGGGTCCCAGCCCCTGGAAGAGGACAGCAGAAACATATTGGCATCGCTCCATATTCTGTGTGAACTTACTGGTTTCTTTTCGCAGATGTTCAGAAGAACACAGTCATCATCACATCGATATTAGCTGCTGTGTTGCTCGTACTGGTCTTGATATATTGTGTCATGAGACTAAATAACAGCAGAAGGAACAAGTAAGAATAGTATCCTTTTTCTTGCAAATGAGGTGCCTTGCCTCTGTTCACCTTGCAATTTGCCTTTCTTCTTGGTATTGTTTATATATCTGTTCTGGAAACGCATCTAGCTAGTAACAGCTTCTTTAAAATAGCACAATTCACTCTAAATGACATGAGTATATTAAGCATCCTGTGACTAATTGATGATATGGTTTTTTCCCAGGCAGCAGACACACCCAGGTGCACCCAGAACTCCTGCAGAGGAGACAGGCTTACATCAAGACCTAGGTGAGAGACCCTCTCTGAGTCTGAAAGACCAGCGCATCACTTATGAAAATGAGGTAACACAACAGCCAAGGCTTCTAGTGATTATTCACATCCTCCATTAGAGGTCTCTGTTTGCTGTGTTCTTTGCTGCATGGGACAGCCACACTGGGTAGATGACACAACATGTGCCCCCCTCTAGCAATGATCAGGAAAAACTGCTTAAAGTTTTGCACTGCTTCCCTGGAGGGTGCAGCAGAAAAGTTGGTCAAAGTTATTTAGGTGCAAAGGCATGAAAGAGGCACTGGATGTGTCCCTTCTGGACAAGGCCAGGGAGCCCTGCAGAGCTTGGGTACTGTGAAGAGCAGCCTCACACAGAAGTTTCCCCACAAGGGTCTGCCCTGCCCTCCTCCTGGTGCAGACTCAAAGGTGCTTTGGAGGGCTGCTGGCATCCTCAGACAAAACCAGAATTTGGTCACAGCTGGGAATTCCTCCCAGACACTTTGCTCTGACCTCCCATGTGTTCCCTGTTTCCCCTCCAAGCTCCTGGTGCTCCAGTGCTGTAACTGTGGTTTGACACTGGCCAAACACCAGGCGCCTATGGAAGTCCTTGGCTTACCCTTACTCTTGCTACATCTGGGCAGAGGTGAGGGGAAAAAATTAACGAAGGTCTCATGAGTTGAGATAAGGACTGGAAGAAAACAGGGCAAACCAGGTTCAAGTTAATAGGTATAAGGTAAATTTATTATTAACAGAGTCAGGAGAGAATAATGTTGCAGTAAAATAAGCCTTTAAAACACCTGTTTTTCCCCCCTGCCCCTCCCTCTTTCCCACCAGCAACACAGGGAAACAGGGCATGGGGGTTTTGGTGAGTTCGTCACCTAAGATCTTTCTGTTTACTCTGGGAGAACTATGCCATGGGAAACCTCCCATGAGAGAGAGTTCTTGTGAATTTCTCCATCATAGTTCCAATCTCACAAGATGTCCTGCCAAAACTGCTGCAATGTGAGTCCCTCCCACAAGCAAACAGTCCTTTCAAAACTACTGTGGTTCACTCATCGACAAGGTGCAGTCCTCTAAGGACAGACTGCTCTAGTTTGGAAGCAAGGGCCCTCACTCTGGGTCTCCCACTGGATCACAGCTTTCTCTGGCATGCACCCGCTCCAGCATGAGCCCTTTTCCCATGGGCTGCAAGTGGATCTCTGCATCCCCTGTGGACTTCATGGATTACAGGGGGATAGTTTGTTTCAACATGGTCCTCACCATGGCCAGCAGAGGAATCTTGGCTCAGACACTTGGGGCATCTCCTGCCCTTCTTTATCCACTGACCTTGGTGCTTCCATGTTGTTTTCCCTCCCATGTCCTCACTTCCTTGTTTTCTCTGGCTAGTACAAAAACTGCTGCTCGTAGGTGCCATTGCCATCAAACTCCACCAATTCAAAGACTCCTGCAGGATCCCGCAGTGCCCAGAGGTCGATCTCGTTCAGGTCCCACGTTGGAGCCGCTGGCCGTGTTTCCCCCGCCGGCCCTGCGGCCCCTCCATGGCGTGGGCAGTGGCAGCCGCCCGGGGCTGGCGCTGTTTGAGCCTCTCTTTGTGTGGGGCGTGGGAAGGGGAAGCTGCCACCGCCACCCCTGCCCTTCTGCCCCAGGGCCTGGCTGGGGTGGCCAGGCAGGCAAGGCCCCACGCAGGCCGTGCCAAGATGGCCACGGCCACGGCAGCGCATTGCCGCCAGCTGCTGGGATGGCCCTGGCGGCGGTGCCTCGCCACCCTTGGAAAACAAACTGCCCTTGTGCTCTTTTGATTTTCTTCTTCAATATGTCATTACAGAGGCATTACCAACCTCTCCAACTGGGCCAGCACCATGTCCATCTTCAGAGCCATCAGAAATTGGCTCTGTTGGACATGGCCACAGCTTCCAGCAGCTTCTCACAGAAACCACTGCTGTGGCCCTTCCCTGCTACCAAAAACCAGGCTGTGCCAAATCAATACAGAACCCTCTTGTCTACTCATCACTTCTCTCTTCCAGGTGATGTAGAGGTCTGTAGTGATTACCACATCACTCTGCTGGGTCTCTTGCAGAAGCAGACACCAGGCTCCCCACTTCACAAAAAGCCGAAGAGAAACCTGGGATTGAGAAAAAGGTGGAGGCACTTGTTTTCGGAGGAAGGAGAGAACCTGAACAACAGCTTCCAAAGTGAATTGAAGAGTGGACCTGATGGGTTATCCATCAAGGAGCTTGGTTGCTCTCCCATGAAGGAGGGCAGAGAGGCAATGGCAGGTGAGGGAGTCCAAGTGACACCCCAGCCCAGCTGCTCCCCAGCCCAGCAGAGGAAGGAGAGACACCAGGAGAGCACAGGGGCCCATGGGATGGTCAGTAGCCCACACTAAGGTCTCAGGAAGGGGCAGCTTGCCCAGGCTCCCCCTCCCAGAGATGTCCCAGGAAATCCTAAGCCCTAGGGTCTATGTGGGAAACCCATCCAGATGAGTCCATCAGTGGAGGACCTTTTGAACTCAAGGCATCACTGCCTAAGGGCTATGGAAACATAAGGCCTTGCAAATGAAGAACATTTGAGGATTGCACTGGACTGTTATGGGATTCTTAGGGGAGGAGACAAAGGTGAGAAAGGGAGGAATCAAGGGCATCTGGGAATAATTAGCCTGGGGAAATGGATGGATGAAGGAATAAGAATCTGGTTTCATTTTTGTAGGAGGCTGGTCAGTACGCATGTCTGGGCTGGCCCAGTGCTCTGTCACCACAGTTTGTCCTGTCTTCTCATTAAACTCTATTTCTAACTCTTCTCCCAAATGGTGTGCATGTGTGTAGGGGGCCCTAATGTCAACAACTGGGCCAGGACCAGGGGCTGCATCTGCCTGGGTGCCAGCAGCTGGGGGACCTGAGCGAGAGGCCAAGTGCCAGCCAGCAACCTGGACAGGGTCAGAGCCTGTGTGTCCCTGGTGTGGCACCTGGAGTGACCAGGGTGAGCCTGTGAGGGCCAGCATGGGGACAGCCCGACTGGCCAGTGAGTAGGGGATGTGTCCCAGGGTGCTCTTTAATGTGTCACAGGCAGACAGGCAGAAGGACCTGTGCAGTGGATGGGCCAAGACCAACAGAACTAGGCCAGGATTGGTATTTGGAAGAAAAAAGTAAAGGAGGAAAAAAGAAAACAAGTTGTTATTTTTTTTCAAAGCCTTGATCTGAGAAAGCTCCCCTCCATCTCTGTGTGTCATTACACAAGGTGTCTCAGAGATGGGCTTTCAATGTATTTGCAAAGGCTGCTCTCACAGTTTCTGTGGCAGTGCATCCTAGGTGCAGAGCTCTGCCTGTGATAACCACCTAGTGAAAAGAAATTATATCTCATTTAGCCAAGAATCTTGAAGTCCTCTGAACTTTGTAAGGAGTCATGCCTTATGTGGGGGTTTTAGTACTTCGATTTTAATTAAATGTGTTTAACTCAGTAGAACAAGGTTAAAAACCGTAGAAAATTAAGAAATAGCTGAACTTGAACCTGGAGAGACCTTTACACCTCAGAAAACTTAATGAATAGAGATTTGTTCTCCTACAGAAGTAAATTCATTTGAGAATTTTTAGGTAAGAGGAGGTCTGGATTATCTTTAACTGAAGGTCAATGTAGTGTCACGGTAGTGACTTAGTACAGTAAAAAAACTAACAGAAGTGAATTATGTATGTGCTGGGAGCTGCCCACATGGGAGGGTCATCCAGAGGGCAGGTGGCAAAGACAGTAATGAAGACCGTCTGATGAAGTAACAAAGCCCCATAATCAAAATAATAACAGGTAAAGGACTCTATATGGCAGCCCTGCTCCACACCAAGACAACATTGGAGAAGACACCTTGGATGTAATGGCTGGCAGACTCTGAGAGGGGTTATAAGGAAACCGTAAGTGAGACAATGTATTTAAACTCCAGGGAACTGTGTCTTGTGGCACATGCTCATGGCAAAAAATTCCTAGCATTGTCTCCAGCACTGTAATAAAGGAATGCCTTATTTAACAGAATTTTGCTGTGGGATTTAAGTTTTTTAATTCACTAGTTGGAGAGATCACCTTGAGTGAGTCTTCCATTAAAATATTAACTCACCAGCACTGTGCTTTTCCTCTTTGGACTTTAAAAAATATGTTGGTATCCAACAACCCCATCTTCAGTGTCATAAATGACAATATAAATATTGGCTTTCACATTCGTGTATTAGCTTTTACAAGTTATTATTAATGATAATGATTTTGATATAGAACAATTTGTAATCCCTTTTAACTGTTTTTGGTTTTTGATACAGTATTATCTGTCAGCTTTTCTATGCACCATATAGCTTATATAAATAGTAATGTGATAAATATATTTTAACTTAGGCCTTTGCATAATATTAAAACAGAGATTATATAATATTAAATGCTTTCATTTTTGTAACTTACTGACAATAATTAAATAGCTAATGTTGATCATTTATTTGTAAAAATGGCTGGAACATCTGTATGACAAGATAGCATTGAAGAGAACCAGATAAATAACTCCAAAAGAGCAAGGAGGAAATCTACTACTCACCCTCAACTATCAATAACTGCCAAACCACAGACCAGGGGCCCTCATGAGGAAATAAAACACAAGATCCTTAAAATCACATGTGCATTGCAGCATGTACTCTAAGAAGATTAGGTCAAGGGTTGAACTAAGAAAGAATTCTCAGGACATGTAAACTCAGAGTGATGTTTGAATATGGATAGTATTCATTAATATGCTGTTGTGGTTGGTTCAGCAACCTAAGGCTGTAGGAAAACCCTTTGTAGCCATGGTAAGCAAAAGGCTCACTCCCAAGATTCCCCTGTTCAGTGACGTAGATCGGTGCTAGAAAGTTCTCAGTTCTCTTTGTTACTGTTGGTTACTTTTCACTGAAGAAATTGTAATATTGGTAATCGATCTTTCCCATTGGATCTCTCCCTCAGATCCTGCCTTAACCCCTCCCTGCACCCAGGTGTATAAATATCCCTGCTCTACCCTGGACCCTGCTCTTTTCCGGTTTCCAGTACAGTGCATGCCTTCCTGTTTGCTGTTTTCACCTCATAAAGTTCTGTTTCCGAACAATCGGATCAAAGCTGTCACTCTCCATAAGGTCACCAGAGCCATTTCCTGGGGAAACCACCGGTCAGCCTGGCTGGGCTCAGACCAGGGGGTTTCGTTATGCATTTGACCAATGCATGAGAAAGTATATAAGAGCTGTTATGGTGCTTCTGGCAGTTTGTCAGGCACTCCAGCGCTGGATATTATCCCTTTTATCCCCTATCAAACTTTTCAAAATTTTAAAGAGTGAACTTTGTTTCTCACATCTGGTATTAAGAAATTACAATCGCCATGTCCAAGTCATTCCATGATGAAATGACTTTATGAGAGCTGTTCAGCAGCGGACCTTGACTGTGGCTGCTGGAAAAGATGTTGACAGGGTCTGATAAATGAACTGCGCCCTGGATATCAGTTCTTCTTTCCTCTCCTGGAGAAAGAGGTCTTTCAAAGGGCCAGGGAAAGGGATGTGGAAATATTCTCAAGTCTGTTCTTCACGCTTCCAAGTCGGCCAGCAATGAACAGAAGAGGTTCAGTGCTAGAGGATGTGCGGATAAATTCATAATGCCAGAAGTTTATGTCCTAAAAGAGACAGAAGAGTTCTTTAACTTTATTCAAATGAAGGGAAAGGCCATGGGGCAGTTCCCCTGGGGTCTCTCAAGCTGTTGGAGAGCATAGCCCTCTTTTTACCCTAATTTCCTAGCTGCATCACCCTCTCCCTTTCCCCATTGGCTGAGGTGCTTCGAAGGTAAGCTGGGCTTTGCGATATTTCAGCAATGATGTGAATCTCTGTCTGGTGACATTCCCGTTCATACTCCAAACCTTGGGATAATTTTCTTCACCAAAACCTTCACCAGCTTTGTTAGTGCAACAAGAAGGATCTGGCCATCCTGAAAAAGTATCAACCAGTACCAAAACACACCTGTGGCCATTTTGCCATGGCAGCTCAGTAAAACCTATTTGCCAATAATCTCCTATTTCCTTCTTAACACTCATAGGTGTAAGCTATCTAATTTGACATGCATTGTTCTTTGTTTGGCATTTATTAACAATGCTTTTTATAATAACAGTCATTCATATGTCCAAAATCTGAGGCTTCATTGCTTCTACCATAGACTCTATTCCTCAGTGAGTTACCATATGTTCTTCCCCTGCGATTTTTCCTCATAAGGTGTTGGGGAATCACTACTTCTTCACTGGATATAATCCACCATCCTTCAGAAGTCTTTCCAGCATCTAACAATTCTGCCAGTTTCTCATCTTTGGCCTGATAATCAGAAACTTGCTTGTCCAAATACTGTTATTTCTCAGGTATGACCAACAGCACGTCCTCACCAGCAGCCTCCTTGGCTGCTTTGTCAGCCAGGCAATTTCCAGTATTTGCTGGGATCTGTCCAGACTGTTGAGCTGCACAATGCATTAATGCCATCTTTCAAGGTAACTGCACCCCCTCTAACAATCTCTGTATTATTCGTCCATGTTTCACAGGGGATCCCAGGGATGTTAACAGCTCTCTCTTTCCAAATGTCTCCATGGGCATGGACCATTCTAAAAGCAAATTTTAAGTCTGTCCATATATTTACAATCTTATCCTGTGAGAGTTCCAATGGTCTTGTCAATGCAATCACTTTTGCTTCCTGAGCCAATGTGTTGGGCATTATAGCTTTGGCTTCTATTGCCTCATGCTGAGTCACCACTGACTTACTTGGCTTTTTGGATTCCATTTGTCACAAAGCTGCTCCCATTCTCAGAGAGTTTCCAGTCCACGTCTTCCGAGTTCTGTATGTCGTCTCAACTACACTATACCTTTTCAGGGATCTGCAAACAATCACGGGCAGATTCCTTTCTTTATGTGTCAGCTGTTAGGAACAGTGCTAGATTCATATTAGCTTCTTTTAACTCCTTGTCATCTTGTTCTGGCAGTACCATTTGGTATGTTAACGTTCCGCTTGGTGATGACCAGTGTCCTCCTTTTTGTTCCAACACCACTACAAAAATAGTCAGTTGCTGCCCCAGGGTTAATTTCTTTTTTTTTTATTTTCCTTACAGGGAGATTAATATTACAAAAGATGGGACAACTGAGAGATGTCATAAAAGACAGTTTATTGCCTTATGACATCAGTCTCATAGAAGGGTGAGACTTTAAAGTTGTTACATCCAATGCCATAGTATCAGAAGCCACTTAATTCTTAGTTACTGTGCCTTATGTTAGATTTTTGGCCAATCAAATACCTTTACGCAACTTGCAAGTGTCTTTTTACACCAATCATTAATAACTTGGCTTTTTATGGCTTTGCCACAATGCATCATCTTTCAAACAATCTCATAACACTTCACAAACTTACATTGATGCATCTTAAACTTCTAACTTTATAACAGGTTCTATTGCTAAACTATAAAATATTTTACTGTTTTATTTAACATATTGCTGTGTTTACATTATCTCATTGCTTTACTTAAATATCTCAGTTTGCTTAAAACATATTTCTACTTAAACTACAAACTTATAGTCTTGTTTTCTGTCTGTTTCACTTTAATGCTCTAATTCACCAAGCCTTTTCCAAGGTCTTAGGTTAGCTATTTTATCCATCTCTATCTCTGAGCCTGTATGCACGAGGCCCTGAGAATTCTCTGTGCCTGCATTTCCCACACTTTTAGATTTCGACGACTGCTGCCAATAATGTCCTGAGGCAGGCTGAGCATCCTTTGCTCTTCTAGGATGCCACTTGTTGTGTCAGTATTCCCAATGCCCCCCTCCCCTTATTGGGCTTTCTTCTGCTAATAAAACTTTCACTCTTAATTACTGTACATGTTCCATGCTGCTTCTAACAACTTATCAAATCCCTAGGAATAATACAGTCAATCATCCCATACCTTCGCAACTTTCTCTGGGTCTTTTCTACAAGTTTGTGCTATGAGACTAAACCCTTCATCAGTTTCCAAACCCAAAATCTTTTCCTCTACTCCTCCATCAACTAAATCATTCATGCCTCTTTCCCCAGCTGAAACCTTACCTACTCTCTCAGCCCATCTTGTCCCCTTGTGGCTGTCATGGATCCTCACAGCCCCTCTCTTCCATAACAGCATTTCCCAATACTACAAGCCCAGTAGCATTGTTTTGGCTTTTTTCTTGATCTTTTTCTAAAGCTAAAATCACTTAAGGACCCCTTAATAACAAGTAACACTGTGCGCGCGCGCGCGTGTGTGTGTGTGTGTGTGTGTGTGTGTGTGTGTGTGTGTGTGTGTGTGTGTGTGTGTGTGTGTGTGTGTGTGTGTGTGTGTGTGTAATACATACAAAATACATACAAGAGCTTAACAGCTATGGATCCCTCAGCTCCTACCACCTGTTGCAGCAGGGAATGTCCTCCCCTGATCCCTCTTCTGCCCTGCTGTGGGCTAAAACTTTCACTACCATGGTCACTTTCTTCCAATTTCAACCCACTCATGCCTTTGTGCACTGATAAATTGACACTGGAATGAACTCCAGAAATTTTTTTGTTGTTTTTATCTCCACTCACAAGGCTAACTTTTTCTGCTGGGAGTACTTGTGCAGTTTGCGTAGGAGAAATTGGCAGGATCTTAAACTTTAAACAATTTAACCTGTGCTTGTTCTGTAGAAGTAAGCTTGAGAGAGAGATGTGGTTTATGATCCCATAGTTGAATCACCAGCAAAATGACAGCTGGTGACAGATCCTCTGGATGAGTTTAGACCTTCTAGTAGACCCATTTGAGCATTTGTGACTTGAAGATGCACTGCCTGAGCATGATGACTAAAGCATGATGATACACTAATTGATGTGAGCAGAGTCATAAGGGAGTTGAATCAGGAGAACAGGTGTTCTGGTATAAACCTCCAGCAGGCAGCACATCCTGTAAAACTGACTGTGTTTGGTTTTACTGGAATCTGTGTCACTGACTCCAGTAACCCTTTTTATTTTTTTCCTTTTTGCTGTTAAATAATAGCAACTTGGATCATACTTGTATTATATATTTGCCTTAAACCTGTACAGTTTCACTGGCTAGTGGCTCAAATGGCTCTGCTTGTAAGAGGTCAATAGTCCAGAAATCAAGGGAAGAAGGAAGAATTGTATTAGTAGTGGAATGTGTCCACCCAGAAGGCAGAGGAAAGAATAAAGGATAGACCTGATTCGTGACAGAATACATTTTAAATTTCTCCTTCCACCAGCATGCATGGTGTATTACAGCTAAATAAATAAAATAAAATTAACAAAGACCTCTCTGGATTTTAAGACAAGAGCTCTCTACTTACTCTCTTTCTCACTAACTTCAAAGGATTTATCATACCAGAGAGTCCATGTCACCTTGGCTACCACCAGCTCCAGAGAAGGTAACATACCTTGTAAAACTCGGCAAAGATTGCTGAGCTGAGCCAGGTTCCTGTAAAAAAATCAGTTGATATTACAACACAGAATAAGGCAGAAGTGGATTTTTGTGCCTTGTTTTCCTGTAAATATAAAAATATTTTGAATCTTCCAACCTGGTTTATCTGGAATATTTTTCATTTGCCTCTGAGGTTACCTCTGGTCTTTGCCTACTGCTTCAGTACCATTCTTCCCCTGCTCAACTCTAATTTACGCCCTCTCTTCTAAAGAAGCAGCCTTCTTGTTTTCCAGATCCTTTTATCATTTCCTTCTTTCTTCTCTAGGTTTCTCCAGCCCACTGAAGAAGTAATAACATTTATCTAAATACAGACATTTTCCACCTCAGTAGATGTGAGTTACTGTAATATATCGCTCAAATCCCCCTATTATTTTCATGAAATAAGAAATGGAAGATTTCACTGGGATTTCCCTCCTTTTGTTTCTTTGCCGGTACAGTTCACTTCTGGATAAATTTGTTTTAAGCTGTGCAGTAGGCAGTTCTCTGGACTTCCCTCTAAAATCCCCTCAGCTACAGTGAGAGCATGTGACCACAAGAAACTTGTTAGCACATTTTCTCATTAAAACAAAAAGTGTGAAGCTTGTAGGTACATCAGTCTCAAACAACTGGTGGGTTATTTGCTGGCATGTTTTAGAAAGAACAAAAAGGAAAAGGCTGGCAGAGGGAAATTTAAGTGATTTAAGATGTAATGATCAATCCTAGGAGATAGAAAAAAATGTAGAAATAAAGATAGTGGTAATGTTGAAATTTTGTTGAGAAGCCAAGGGGCTTTGGTAAGTTAGTTGGTAGGGGAAAAAGCTGCACTAAATCAAGCACAGTGGTGAGGAAGGTGTGTTCAAGTCCCATCTGGAAGAGATACTGCCCTGACCTCCAGATCCCAGCTACAAGCTAGGCTAGATCCATTAGGATCAGAAGCTTTCTATTTTTCCAGGTCAAAAGGCACTCCTTTGTGCACCGAGAGCAGCAGGACAGGTAAGGTTAACACATGGTGAGCCCGGGATGACCCAGGAAAGCTGCAAACATCACCTTCTATCTTAAGACAGTTTAGTGGCATTGTTCCAAATATTCCCACACATCTCTGTCTTAAACAATAATGAGTTTCTGGGTTTATGTGGGCATCTTTGTTAATTAATTTTGTCAGGGGGTTGAAATCGTGGTGTTTGCTTTGCTTTTTCCTGTGAGTGATGATGGTTTAAAACAGGAGACCTTCTAGAGCAGGATAAACATTGCAACTGGTATGAATAGTGTATGAGCGTGCACATGTGTATGAAAGCATTTGAAGAAACAGCAGGCACTGAATGTCCTAAGAATGATGTTTCTAAATAATCAGATCGGCAAATGGTTGATCTGATAAGTTTATGTGTTGTTATTTTACCAGTGGAAGATCCTAACCTAACATAAAAAGAATAGAGTATCACTACCCCTTTTCCTCCCCACCCAACCGGAAAACAAAAGAGCGCTCCCAATCATATAATATAGTTAAAGAGATATAGCTAAAATAATCTGTTAGAGGAGTGTTTCCCTTGAGGAAAAGGAACTCTGGATGGGTGAGGCTCACTGCTGTACGGGATCCTCCCATCTTCCTCTCTGGGATAAGCGGCTGGGAGCTGCGTGGGAGAGTTTCCGCTTCTCAGGCTTTCATTCCATCTTCCTCCCTACGTCCATGTACTCGGCCGAGAGCAGCCATCCCTCTCGCCGCCTTCCCCGGAGGCTCCGGCAGGTCTGAGGAGGGTTTCGGGCGGAGGTGAGCAGTGCCGGACCGCGCCGCCGGGGCGGGATCCGCCGGGGCACGGACGGACGGATGGACGGACGGACGGGAGGACGGACGGGAGGATGTGCCCGAGGCTCGCCTCTCCTTCCTCCTTCTTTCCTAGCTGGGAGGGTGCTCCAGGTCAGGAGGGTCGAAGTTTTTGAGAACTTGGAGGCAGTTTGCAGAAAGTGGAGGGGAGCGGTTTGTCCATGAGGGGCACAGCCCGTGCCTCAGGAGCCCTGAGAGGTGCGGTTTGGGGAAGGCAAGTAGAGGATTTGAGCTTATTTGAGCTTTACTTGGCCCAGTCTCTAACGCCTTTTTTTTTTTTTTTTAATCTTTTTTTTCTTCTTCTTCAATTCGTTTTGGTGTTTTGTTTCCCCACCCGCTGCAGCACCCGTGATTTAGGGGATTTAGGGTTGTAAAACCTAAAGGTACTTCTTTTTTCTGTTCCCGCTATAGCTGCTGTGTTACAGCTACACGGTATAGGCTCCTTCCTCATGGTGTGCATTCTTGTAGCTACCCCGGCTGTGTGCAATGGGGCATTAAGGGGTTCAACGGGTACTAAAGTAGTGAAGCAAACTCTGCTTGCCTGCAGGTGTGGTACAGTGCTTTATAAACAATTCTGTGACACGGTAGTTTCTGCTTGCTATGCTGGCCCTTGATTTCTGCATGTTGTAGGAATATCTATTTGAATTTCTTATAGTTGTGCTCAAATATCTGACTACACAAACTTTTTTCATTGGGCTCGTTGCTGATGGGTTCTTGTTTCTGCACATAATGACTTGGCCTCTATTCGTTCTTGGTAACTGGAGAGTTACATCAGGAATTGTTTTAGCATAGTATGTTAAAAATTTAACCGGTTCTTGGTTGTGGGTATATGCAGCGTGTATGCAAGTTTGCTGGCAATTTGTTTTTAAATACTTTTTTCATCCTCTTACTTATTTATTTGTTTGTTTGTTTACCAGACCTCTTTTTTAACCTGTGTAGTAGAGAAAATGCTTTTCAGTTGATAGTCTCTTTTTTTTTTCTGCATGTAGTGAAAATCTTTAAAAGATTGGGCTTTGGCTACATTCTTGACAGAAAATGGTCCCAAAATGCATCAGCTAGTTTTGCAGGAATTGGCCAAAAAATCTTGGCAGTGGGTAGAGTGTGTTACAGAGGCATTTTTTTTGCAAAATAACATTTCCACTTAAATGTAATACCAGCTTCAGTTCCAGGCAGGTCTGCAATTCCATTATAGGAAACAGGGCAATAAGACTTGTCAAGCTTTGCTGTCTGACCCCAGAATGACACTCTTTTTCACATGAGAAATCTTCTCTTAGTTTTTGCACCCTGAACGTACAATATCACCAGAAGATGATCTGTCATCTTACCTTGTCTTTCTTTAGGGGAAGCAGATTTTTTCTTCCAAAATGACTTTAGAAGTTCTGGTTTTGTGTTTGGCATATTCTGGGCTTGGAAAGGCAAATGGTAAGTTGAATTTTCTGAAATCTTGAAATTGTTTGGCGAACTGGTTTCAGATTTCTGAGGCTTCAACAGAGTAAAAGACAAAAATAGGTGAAATACAGATTGCTGGTGCTGTTTAATTTACATAGCCGAGACAGAGACACAAAACCTCCTGGAGCAGCATTTAGAGATGGGAGGGACAAGAGGCATCCCATATCTACAGTGACACTGGACCCCATTGTTAACCGGAGTTGACAGCTTCCAAGAGTGGGGCATTCCTAAAGAATTTCCTTCCCTTCATCTCAGATGCACCATGAACTCTGAAACTACAGTTAAAAACGCCTTTTAAAGGCGTTTTGTTGTTTACTTCTCTGATAATGGCGTGGTGTGTACTTCTCTTGTACAAACCTCGTCTAGCTCTTAGGGAATAAAAAACTGAGTATTTGCTGAGCATAGGAAGTCATGAGCTATTTTAAGAGGGAACTCTGCAGATATGGGTACAGAAATAGATAAGTCTTTTTGTCTTTTAAACAGCTTAGAAGAAAACTAAAGCCTCAGCCAATGTACAGTGATTTCACGAATACAAGCTGCACTGAGTATAAGCCGCATCTCTGGGTGTTGGCAAATATTTCGTTCTTTGTCCATAAATAAGCCACACCCGAATATAAGCCACTCTGTCATTCGCAGCGAGGACCCGCGTGCAACAAAGTTGCCAAATACTAACAGAACTGCGGCATGGCGGGGGGTTTACTGGCTCAACTAAGGCTGTGCAGGCTCGGCCCACTGGGGGCTGCTGACGGGGCCAGGTGGCCCAGCTCGGTGGAGCCGCTCAGCAGGGCCTCTCGGGGCTGGCCGCCGCCTCTGGGGTCGCTCGCCCCGACCCCGCTCCCGACACGGCGGCGGCGGGCGGGCACGGAGCACGCCTTGCTCCTGCGGCGGGCGAGCGCGGAGCACATGCCCCGGTCCCGGCGCGGCGGCGACAGGCAAGCACGGAGCGCGGCCCACTCCCGCCACAGTGGCGGCAGGTGAGCATGGAGCACGCCTTGCTCCCGCGGCGGGCGAGCGCAGAGCACACGCCCCGGTCCCGGCGCAGCGGCGGCGGGCGAGCACGGAGCGCCCCCTGCTCCCGCCGCCGCGGCAGAGAGCGGGGGCAGAGCCCCCCGCCTCCTGCCCGAGCCGTGGGGATGTCAGCACAGCCTCTCCCCTGCCTGAAGTAGGGAACTCCCCTGCCTCCCTCCCCCCATGCTGCCGGCGCTGTGCTGGCCCCACCCGCTGTGCAACAGAGTATCCAATTTGTAACAATTGCGAAATCCTGGGTTTTACTGGCAGGCGCTCGGCTCGGCACCCTGGCTGGCACTTCTGGGGTTGTAAATGTCAGAAAATTATTCACATATTAGCTGCTCCTGAATATTAGCCGCATTTCCAGTTTGAGAGCAAAATCTAAGTCAAAATGGTGCGGCTTGTATTCGTGAAATTACTGTAAATCAATATAACTTCATTGATTTCTAGGAGTATGCAGGAGATGCACTCTTTTGTAGGGGAAAGCCATAGAAACAGTATGTAACTGAAGGAGTTGAGTCTGTCAGTAATCCAGGCCTTAGAATCAACATTAAGCTTCTGAATATGTCTGATATCTGCCCATTTCATTAACTATTTACTGTCATTGCAGTGGTTCCACAGGCTGGATACACAGAAGTGAGGATGGGTAAAAATGCGACTCTGAGATGTGCCCTGACGGAGCCCAAGGAGGTTTTGCAAGTGACATGGCAAAAGGAGTCAGAAGAATCGAATGAAAATATAGCTACATACAGTATAGCAAACGGATTAAAGATTCACGAGCCCTATAAAGACAGAATGAATTTCACAAGTTTGGAACTCAACGAGACAAGCATAACCTTTTGGGACAGTAGAATGGATGATTCAGGACGTTACAAGTGTCTCTTCAATGTTTTCCCTGACGGCTCCTATTCAGGAAGTATCTCCCTGAGTGTTTTTGGTGAGGTTCTCTGCAGGAATATGTCTCTAGTGAAATAAGAGGTATTACAGTATTTCCTTGAGCAGATTCAAGAACTGCAGTGATAGGAACATCCCTTGGTGGAACATGATGTAGAAACAGAGCACTACTACTAGAGCAAAACTCTGTGGGTCTTATTCAAGACTGTTGTTGATGTTTTGGCTCTTACTTGTTATTTCTTGAGTAGCAGCTGAAAAGCAAGGAGTAGAATCTTTGTAAGTCCTTGATCAGTCCCAGATGGAACTTGGACAAACCAACATCGCCCATTGTAGTTTCCATTTGGTGCAAGGTACAAACCCAGTGCTGTGAGCTGCTCTGCCAAATCCTACCATTGGTAGGGAATTAGCAGATAGGACCAAGAAATTATTTTGCTTAACAGAATATTTTAATACTTGGATTTCAGATTGAGTGAAATCTTTGGGGTACATTATTATAGGCAGGTAAAGAAATTATAAAAGAAAGTCCTCACAAATCAGGCCTACTCTGCTAAATTAAAGCTAGCTTGTCATTTCTTCTAAGTGCAGTTTGCAAGTTCACATGTGAAACAATCTTAGTATGAAAAGTTTTTTAACACCGTATTTAAAGGGTGTTAAAACCTATTAAACCCTGTGTTTAACACCATGTTAAAAGTTTTTTAACAGCCTGTTCCTGGGTGCAAAACAAGTGCACATGTGTAAACAGTAAGGTTTGTCCCATGAGAACCCACTAAGGAAAAATGTAAACGCTTGAACCTTAGCACGTACATGCAAAATCACCTTCTGAACAATAAATGAAGCAGTAAGAAAACTAATAACCAATTAAATACGAAATCTGTAAAAATTTTATAAAAATGCATTATGTGAATAAAGAATTGGCTTTTGCCACATGAAGAAAATAGTTTCATATGATTTATTACAACAGTATATAACTTCAGTGTGGGGGAAGGAGTATTGAGTCATGCTGGGGACCTGACCCAAGGAACTCTTCTTGCATTCCTTGCCATTGGGCTCAGTGTGAATCCAGTATGCTTTGCTTTGTAATGGTTAGGCTGCAACTACTGCGTGACCAGGTGCTCACTGTGGTGATGACTTGTCTCATTTGTATGTTGGAAGGTCTCAATGCATCTGTCCATCACGAAAGTTCTGAAGATCGTTTCATAGTCACCTGTAATGCTCATGGCCTCCCAGAGCCCACCATCACCTGGAACAACCTGTTCAATTCTACTCCTACAGAGGAGACAGTCAAACACAAAAATGGGATTGTGTCCATCACCAGCAGACTGGAAATCTACAACATTCAGAGCATCAGTGCACGGGATTTGACCTGCAGAGTAAGCAACACAAATGAAACAGTTGAATTGCCTGTGAAAATAAAAGGAGGTAGGTGAGCAGTACAAGCAACTTGTTAGCTTTCTCTTGGTTTCAATGTCTTGCAATAGCATATTTGGATAGGACTTTTCTGGGAAGAGGAGGGAGTGAGATGTGTATATGTCAGGAAATCCTATTTGCATCCATTGTTGTCTTTGAAGTCCTTACATATTGGACTCCTATCCAAGAGGGAAAAAAAAGCCAGACTAATCAGCTAGGGAGATATGGGGTTTACAGGCACCATGCATTTTGCTTCAAATTGAACATAACTTTCTACTTAGGCGTTCATAACTTTTTTTAACAGTCTGAAAATAAATATGTCAGCTGATATCTGTGAGTAGAAAGATGAGTAGAAACTCTATGAGTTGCTTGATGAACTCAGAAATTTTGAAATTCATAACTAACTGTCTCTGAATCAAATCTTTCCGTTCAACTTACTGCATGTTTTCTAGTATATTATTATTTCATTTCACTGTTTCTTTGCTAAGGCACGTGTCCACTGCCAAAGTAGTCAGGGAGGAATAATACTTTCAGGCATACAGGGAGGGCGTCAGTTGAAGATTCTTACATTTGGTTTATATGGAAATCTTAGGTGCGTTAATGTATCATATGAGCATCTTGTAATGTTAATTTTATTTTTTCTTCCAACATTCTGTTCTACTGGAAAGACTTTGATCCTGTTTCTGCAGATAAGGAACAGAAACATTAAAAGCTGAAGTACCATTCTTAGTGCATACAGGAGCATTGACTTGGGTGATTTAAAATTCACGTCTCTATATCCAAAGCCTTAAATTGAAACCACTTGTAAATTAGCAAGATAGGAAAAACAGCTTGTAGCTGTGGGCTAATTCTGAAATTGCATTCTCAAGAAGTGATTGCTATAGTAAAGAGCAGGATCTGATTTTTAATATCTGCTCTCTAAACATTCAAAAGAAATTTAGTTCTTAATTCTGAATTACATTACAATTCTGAAAGAGCATATTAATATTTTTCTCCTGTCTTCAATATTCTTTTGTTTTGGTCATTTAAAAAGAAAATGTGTATCTCAGAAAGCAGAAGACTAAGACTGTTGTTATTTCTTGCTAAGTGGATAAAAAATCAGCTAACAACTTGTTTTAACAATCTTGTCTTCTGGAGGACAAGAAGTTCAAATGAACAGTTCAACGTATCTTTGTTAAAAGACATAATAGGTATGGCTTGAGTCAAATAAGTTTCAAGTCATACAATTTTCCAGCTAATGTCAGTGAAATGAGCCTCTGTATAGCATTTTTATTAATAGCAGTCAAATGAAGTGGCTAATGTCTAATCAGGGAGGAACATAAACGTTCAGCTGTTGGATAGAGCTATTTGCAGGCAGAAAAACATAGCCTGTCTTTTTTTCTTAAAATTAATGTTGCCTTTTCAACAGTATTAAGTGCTTAAAAGTAAAAAATAATAAAATTCTGGGCAAACAAAAAAACTCTTCTGAAAGTGTTAAGACTTGTATGAAGTATGCCAACCACTGTATCAGGTATGGGAATGGCAGTGTTCTTTGCCATGAGCACATCTTTTCTTCACATTTTCTGTGGACAAGTAGTTTATTTTTGAAGATACATAAGTTTATTCTCTCTTTTGAGCAAGTGCTGCTTTCATTTGCCTTCACAATACTATATCAGAGGAACTGCTGTCATTAATCAGACATCCTCTTGGCTTGTTTTGCTTTTTTTTCTCAATAAGCTAGATTAATTTGCTGTGGGTGCTTTGTTGTTTTGTTTTCACAGAAGAGGGATCATCTTTGCTTTGGCCGGTGATTATTGCAGTGCCTCTAGTAATCGTCATGGTTATCGTAGTTCTGATTGTGATGTTCCGGAGGATGATCCCATGCAGGAGGAGTTGAAGTGGTGAGTCACCGATGTGTGGAAACATGGTTTTCCTAGAGCCCATAATAAGGTCTGATCATCTTCAGAGAAGAATAAGACTTTGTTGGGATACCACTGGAGGTATGAGTGTCATATTGGACAAGTTAACAATAACAAATAATAATAGCAATATGTTTACAGTTTTTAGAGGTTGCCTCAGTTGCATGTAAGTTTCAGAGCTGTTTTCCCACTGCCAAGGGACAATCCAAGGCTGAAAATTGTGAGGGAAGGATCCAAGCATAGCAGGACATGCTGCTCTTGGTTTGCTTTGAAGTAGCAATATCAGCAGAAGTGATTCACTTATCTTTCACATTTTCCTGGAAACCTACAAAGTGTGGTATGCTCAGATAATTTTTGGCAGGTGAAGTAGATATTGGAGAGAAACGCACTCATGCAGAGTGATGTCTCCTCAGGGGAAGCATTTTCTACTGGTGACAGCACCATCTTTTTATTTTTTAAGACAAACAGGGTAATATGATGAAGAAGTGTGCTCAAATTTGGCACATGAATGTACTTCCTAATGGTGAATTAAGGAACAGTTGAAGTAATTGTAATGTCTCTGAGTGTGTAATAACCTGGTCATGGATCAATTCAATTCTCTAGTCTTAATTAGTAGTAATATAATGAACAGAAAAAGTCGGAGGGGAAGACACCATAAGCTTCAGAAATCACAGAAATTTGATGGTCGTTGGTAGTTTCACTGTGGTTTAACTACAGTAAATTCACGAATACAAGCCGCACTGAGTATAAGCCGCATCTCTGGGTGTTGGCAAATATTTCGGTTTTTGTCCATAGATAAGCCGCACACGAATATAAGCCGCTCTGTCGTTCGCAGCGAGGACCCGCGTGCAATTAGTAACAGAACCGCGGGAGGGCGGGGTTTACTGGCTGAGCTAAGGCTGTGCAGGCTCGGCCCGCTAGGGGCCGCTGACGGGGCCAGGTGGCCCAGCCCGGTGCTGCCGCTCGGGGCCGGCCGCCGCTGCCACTGGGCTCGGTCACCCCGGGTCGGCGCTGCCCCGCGGTGGCAGGCAGGGATGGAGCTTCCCCCGCTCCTACGGCAGCGGCGGCGGGCGGGGATGGAGCTTTCCCGCGCCTGTGGCGCCAGCGGCGGGCGCGGACAAAGCACCCCGCCCCCCCCCCGGGCCGCGGCAATGGCGGTGCGGGGCTCCCGCCGGCTCCCCGAGATGCGGCAATGGCGGCGCGCACTTCCCCCCCCCTCCCCGGGCCGCGGCAATGGCTGCGCAGGGCTCCCGTCGGCTCCCGGAGCCGCGGCAATGGCGGCGCCCCCCCCCCGTCGGCTCCCCAGGCCGCGGCAATGGCGGCGCGGCCCCCCCGCGTCCTCCCCGGGCCGCGGCAATGGCGGCGCCCCCCCCCCCTCCTCCCCTGGGCTGCGACAGAGGAGGGAAGAAGAGAGCTCTCCCCGCCTCTCTCCCCGCCCCCCGTGCTGCCTGCAGGGAGCCAGGGCAACACGGTAACACTGTAACAATTGCGAAATGCCGGCTTTTACTGGCCGGTGCTTGGCTCGGCACTCTAGCTGGCACGTCTGGGGTTGTAAATGTCAGAAAATTATTAATATATTAGCCGCACCCGACTATTAGCCGCACTTCCGGGTTTCCACCAAAATTTTTGTCAAATTGCTGCGGCTTGTATTCGTGAAATTACTGTAAATCCAAATTCCATGTCTGGCTTTAAATTCCACTAATATATTTAGAAACACCAGCTCAGTTCCTGGCTATTAAGATACCTGTTTCAGAACAATAATATGATATAAAGAAAGGTTTCAAGGAGTATCACATCCGTCTATTGTGAACTTAGATTCACCGCATCTACTATTAAGAGGGTTTGACCAAATGAATCTACTATTGCCAGAGAAACAAAAATCTTCACTGAGAAGAAGGAGAATTGAACAGTTCTCACACCCCAGATATAATGTCTTAATTGTAAAATATAAGTGAGACTTCCATTGATTCTATAAAAAATTCAGAAGATAAAATTTCTTGTTGAATTTTCAGACCAACCTGGAAGTTAAAGTGCAAATACAACTTTTTAAAGGATCAGAAGAAAAATATTAAATGCTCACAAGAAATATGTATCTTTATTCTAGAACAACCATTCCAAACACAAATGAGCTTGTACAAAGCATACCTTGAAGGAGAGACCTTGAGATGGAGGTGATCTGATAGAGCTTTGGGATCCCCCCATAGACAGATCTGAGATCAACCAGGAAAAGAGAGTGCCAAAAAGCACAGGTGCTGCCTTGCATTGTTTTGAAGCCCCTTCATTGCATGGCAGATGAGAACCACACTAGGATGCTGTGTCTGCACTGGGGCCTGAAGCTGGACCAGTGTCACTCAGTGAAACACAGCTTGACAAGACCAGGCTGTTCAAGTTTAGAGTGGGCTGAGGATGTTAACATGTCCTGGCATGACTCTGTGTCCTAGTTTGCAGGACAGGTGTCTGCTAAGAAAGGCAAGAGCCTCTCTTTGAAATTGAGAATGTAAACCCCCTCCCACCAAATCATTATAATTTTGAAATTAAAGGGCTCTCAGGCAAAGATTTGGGAATTAGGAATAACAGTTCTTTACTAGAAAATTAAAATAGAAATACAGTATTACAAAGAACAAACCCAAAACACTGACAGAGTCAGAATACAACCTGACACCCCCTCAGGCAGGGTGTTGGTAGCAGTCCCATTAAATGGTGGTTGCAGTTCTCCTGGAGTGACAGATGTGATTCAGTTGAAGCAGTGCTGTAGAAGGGTGCACTTTTCCTCCAAAGGTCCAGTGATGATGTGGAAGGGTCTGTTTTCCCTCTGGAATCCAATGGAAAAAAGGTTGCTTTGGTGTTCCTAATCTCAGTTTTTATCTAGGTAGGAAATATTTGGCTTCTCCCCCTGGGTGGAGCATCTCACAATGGAATGATGTAATTTTATAGTCACACAGTGGAACTTAATGTCCCATTATCAGACTATCTTCCTGGAGGAAGGATGTGTTGTGGAAAAGATAAAGATGACTGCCCCACCTGATTTTAACAGATGGCCCATTAGCAGATCATATCTCCCATGGAGGTAAGGATCACTGCCCCACCTGGTTTCAGCAGATGGTGATAGAATGCATACTTTTGGTCACATCTTATCTTGCAACCTAAGACACTCTGGCCTGTAGATATTAGTGGTTCCATGGGCAATGCCCTTATGTGGGTTCAGTGGTAGTTTGTAACAGGGCCATCCCTAGCAGGCAGTAACAGTAGGTTTCTTACATCCCACACCACCCCCAGGCCACTTCATGTATCCTTGTGCCATGATATGGGTCATGTAAGACATGATTTCTTGCTGCAGAGACACCGCTGTGGTGCACAACAACTGAGCCTACAAGTTACTTGAGAAACTGAACAGATCCCCCTCCCCGGCCTTGTAAGGAAAACGTAAGACACAGAAAAGCATTAGTTTCAACTGAAAGCACTGTGCCTCTTTTTCCTTAGCTAAAAGGAAGCATGAAGTCCCTCTGTGTCTCCAAGAGAAGTGGGCTCTCATGTCCTGCTACCTGGGAAGACATCAAGATTCCTGGTCCCACATGTATGCCAACATGTCACAAGGTCAAGACTTAACATAAATCCCTGTTCTGTGGGAGAGAGGGCATAAATTAGATGAGCAGCATTTAGTAGAGAGTGTTTGTTGGGTTAAAGTTTGTCAAGAAAAGCAGGATTTGAATGGCATCAATTGTTTGTGTTCCTTCTGGCTTTTTGTGGGTTTTGATTAATGCTGATACCAGAATGTGACTTCTGCAGTGAGGTTGTAAGTCATTAAGTCTCTGTTCATTCAGTGTAGTCTAGTTTTTATCAGCCATAGTCTACATCTTTTCAGTTGCTCTTTGATTTTGGGTTTCAAAAATGTAATGCATTGACCTGGATCAGTTTTGAATAAAGGCAGCATTACTTTACTCAGAGTAATTTTGAGCAGCTGATCGTATTCCTTCTTACAGTGACCATCTTAGCAAAATGTGTAGTCTCTCTTTCTAATTTACATCTGCTTCCCTAAAGGCATCATTAATTAGTTTGCTGTAAAACTTCAGTGGTGGTGCAGTTTGATCACCATCTGATTTTTTTTTTCTCTCCCAGGATGCTCTCTTCTGCTGCTGGCTAAGGGTTACTTACAGTTCATCTTGTATAACATTCCATGTATGTGGCACTTTCCTGGCTATCCTTAGACTACTAAGAATATCTGTGGAGCTATGGTAATTTTTAACACTATATTCACAGTGTGTTACCACTCCATAAGTATTGTGATGAAGAAATCCCCAAAACTTCTTACCCTGGTTTTGTGGTGACTTGTTTTTCCCTTGATCATCTGTAAAATATGTTTATGTTTTTTTTAGCTTTGGTTGTAGTTGGTCATAAAAGGCAGAACTATCTTGCAGAAAGCCCTTTTCTGGTTTTGTCCTCTGTCGTTCTCAGGCTGGGTGAAATGAGATGCAGCGCCTACACACATATTTTTGGACATGCTGTTTGTAACAGCACAATAGGGAGCTAATAGCACTGGCTTGATAATACCAAGGTCTGTCTGAGGCTTCAGTGCTTCTTTTCATTCTGCACTAGATAACAAGTACAGTTTTGCAGGCTTGCCAAGATGCTCAGTTTTTAAATAAAAGAGTAGCTTTTCATCTCGGTGGCTGGGGAGCCTTCTCTGACAAAGTTTCTTCCAAGTGCTTTTGCTTCAGAGAGTATGGTTAAGTTTTGCTTTGCTTTTATTTTTGTTCCTCTTCATGGTAGATACTTGGGAATCAGGTATCTGGGGCTGAAAGTTGATGTCCCATCCTTCAGGCATTTGCCTTGTGTACCAGCTCCAGAGTTTTGGTTCTCCCTGAAAATGTCCCAACATTTGTGGATTAGTGACTTGTTTGGAATCAAACTGAGCAGCCTTTGTGGCAGGTGCTGACACACAAGCTTTGGAAAACTCGCATCTCATCCTCTACCAAGCAAGCAGGCAAACCCAGCTGTGCAAACCCAGCTGTCCCTGTCACTCGATGTAAGTGCAATCAGCAGGCTGCAAAGAATCACCAGGCATAAATTCTCCCATGAAGTTTCTTGGTGCTGCTCATCTGATAAAAAGTTAAATCCCTTCATTCCTTACTCAACTAATAGAACTTAGGTACAGACTACACTGAAATAAATCAGTCCAGTTAAGAAGCCAAGTGCCTGGGCAGAAGCAAAATAAAGGCTACAAGCCTGAATAAATTCCTGTGACTTACCTGTCATTTATGTGTCTTCACTTGAATGCTTTCCACAGCATCACTTGCTTATTTCATGGCTTGCAGGATACTCATATTTCAACCTGGCCAATTAAAAAGCTTTATAGTTAATTCTCAGGATGTATCAGTCTGCAGGGGGATAAAATTCCACGCATACATTTTTTCTGGAGGCTTGTGGTAACCTGTAAGGGAGGACTACTTCACAAATGCATATTGAGGCCAGAATGGTTGGGGTTGTTTTGGTTGGTTGGTTTTATTTTTAAAAATTGGTATTTTGATCTCTCTTGGGTAGCTTTTACAGGTTTTGCCATGTGGAAAGCTTCAGAAGTATTCAAACTGTGACAAGGGGAAAAATGGGGTTTCTAATTGAGTAGATATGATATTGAATAAATAAGAAAACATAACAGAATAAGTTAGCCTGCAAGAAGAAAACTTGAAGAGTCATAGAAGAAGAGACTAGGCCAGAACAAAAATTCCATTCTGTAGAAAGAACCAGAAGAAAAATGTGTTTTTCCTGTTTGTAAATCAAGACATTCAGGTTCTCCTTCAAGTGGAGACTTTTTGGAACTCAGATGTAAACTATGGTCGGTGGTGTCTCTGGAACCTGAGCCGACCACCTGTGTATGTTTTAGAGTCTCTGTGTTCCAACCCGAGCACCAGAGAGTCAGGAGATGTCTTCTGTTGTTTCCAGAGGTGGTTTATTTTATCTAATCTAAAAGTTCTTTCCCTGACCAGCCACAGTCCTTCCAGCTAGTCAACCCAGGCATACTGCCCACCCCTGGGATGGCATTATTTTTTATACTATAAACTACATAAACATTATTTACAATTATCTTCCAATACCTATCACTTATATTGTACAGTCTGGTTCTGCTCTAAACCAATCTAAAAATGCCAACATCACCTAAAAGGTGGATACTAGGAAGAAGGAGAAAGAAGGACAGAACACACCCAAATTCCTCCATCTTGACCCCAGACCCTTATTATAAACAATCTTAAAAAACTACTTTTTCACCTTATAATAATCTAACTTATACTCTACTTATTTTTTGTGACTTGCAATTTTTCATGTAATGGTGGTAATTTTTCCCAGGGAGAGAAATCAAAGGCACAGCGTTTCTGGGCACTGTGCCAAGGTTCCTGAGCCCCCTGCCTGGGTCTCGAGTGGTCCAGGGAAGCCAGAGGGATGTCTTGGGTTCCCATAGTAAACATTGCCTTTGCCTCTTAGTTCTATGTTTACTTGGCAAGGTGGTGTTCAAAGGTTGGACTTGATGACCTTGGATGTCTTTTCCATCCTTAATGATTCTATGATTCTGTTTGTGTCTGAACACAACCAGCTGTCTGTGTTCCAAAAAATGCTGAACCTCAATGTCCTTAATATGTTAGACAAGTACTCCAAAACAAGTTCAAAATACCTCTTTGCTACAAGCTGGAGATCACTTAATACCCTGAAGAGGAATTTCAGATTCCCTGGTTGCTACCTTTTGAATTTGATAGTTACTACAAATAGCATAGAATCAGGTCTGGTAAGTGCAAAATAGCAGCTTGGCTGATCAACTATTGTATGTGGGTTTGAGAAACCCAAATTTTGGTGGCCAAGTATGTCCTGGAAGGCTGGGAGATAAGTATTGTGCAGGAATTCCAGTTTTTGGGAAACTTTATAAGAACAAGTACAGTAATTTCACGAATACAAGCCGCACCAATTTGACCAAAATTTTGGTGGAAACCCGGAAGTGCGGCCAATATTCCGGGGTGGCTAATACATTAACAAAATTCTAAAAGCTGCCAACACGGAAGTGAGAGCCCGCGGCAGCCCCAAACCAAGCTGGAGCCCGGCCGGCCCCGGCAGAGGTGGGAAAGCCTGGCAGAGGCGGGGCCAGCAGTGTGGGGGGCGGGCGGCAGAGCCTGAGCCAGCAGGGCGGGGCAGGGGGGCGGCAGAGCCGGGTCAGTAGGGCGGGGGAGCCTGGGAGAACTGGGGCTAGCAGTGCAGGGGAGCATGGCAGAAGCAGGAAGGCCGGCGGGTGGGGCTGCCTGGCAGCGGGGGAAGCCCAGCAGAATCGGGGCCAGCAGCATGAGGGAGCCCGGCGGTGCGGGGGCCTGCAGTGCCGGCCAGGGCGAGGAAAAGCGGCGGCGGTGCAGACGGGAGGGGGCGGCCGGCGAACCCGGTGGCGGCAGCCCGCCGACAGGGCTAGGGAACGCGGCGCGGCCGGCGAGCCGGGCGGCGGCGGCGGCAGCCCGCCGGCAGGGCTAGGGAACGTGGCACGGCGCGGCCGGTGAGCCGGGCGGCGGCGGGCAGGGCTAGGGAACGCGGCGAGGCGCGGCCGGCAAGCCGGGCGGCGGCAGCCCGCCGGCAGGGCTAGGGAACGCGGCAGCGGGGCGGTGCTGACGGGAGAGGGGGGCCAGCGAGCCCGGCGGCGGCGGCAGTGGCTGGCCCGCCGGCAGGGCGAGTACGTAAACAGCGCAGCGGCGAGGCGGCCGGTATGCCTGCCAGCGGCGGCAGTGGCTGGTCCGCCGGCAGGGCGAGTACGTAAACAACGCAGCGGCGAGGCGGCCGGCATGCCTGCCAGTGGCGGCAGTGGCTGGCCCGCCGGCAGGGCGAGTACGTAAACAGCGCAGCGGCGAGGCGGCCGGCATGCCTGCCAGCGGTGGCAGTGGCTGGTCCGCCGGCAGGGCGAGTACGTAAACAGCGCAGCGGCGAGGCGGCCGGCATGCCTGCCAGCGGCGGCAGTGGCTGGCCCGCCGGCAGGGCGAGTACGTAAACGCAGCGGCGAGGCGGTGCTGATGGGAGAGGGGGGCCAGTGAGCCCGGCGGCGGCTGCAGCACCACCCGGCCGGCCCCGTCAGCAACCATGAGCGGGCCGAGCCTTCCTGGCCCCGCCCCGAGCCAGTAAAGCCCTCTATGCCGCGATCCTGTTACTAATTGGCCAATTTGTGAAAGCTGCGCACGGATTCTCGCGACGAACGAAAGTGCGGCTAATATTCGGGGTGCGGCTCATCTATTGACAAAGACAGCAACATTGTTGAGGCACCGGAAGTGCGGCTTATAATCCGTGCGGCTTGTATTCGTGAAACTACTGTACTTCATTGCTTTGTTTATAGTAACGACAGTAATTAATTCTGGAAGAGTCATTATAGCAGTATTCTCTAGTCTGTATTCAGTTTGGGGAAGGCTCTGTTTCTAAGCTCTAGCTTAAAAATTTCAGAAATTGTTATTTTGTCTTACAACTTGGAATGTTTCTTCTGTGTTTACTTTGACATCTGGTTTTCTTACTAGCTAGAGACATGGTAGATGAGAACAATATAGTAGCAGCTTGGTTTTAGGAGAATTTTCAGAATAGTATTTCCAGAGAAGACCACTAAATACCAGACTTTCCGATGACAAATTCAGGATATAGGTTCTTGTTTAATGAGGCAGATGGATATAACACACATGCTCTGCTCACAGAGGAATGGGTTTCTGGCGGACACATCCCAGCTAGTGAGGCTCATTTTAGAGTAGCCTTGGTTTCCTCTCAAGTGTGGCTTTAATGGGAGTAGAAGATTACAGTAATTTCACGATTACTTATAGCCACACGGACTAGAAGCCACATCTCCGGGTGTTGACAACATTTCGTTCTTTGTCCAAAAATAAGCTGCACCTGATTATAAACCGCTCTGTTGTTCGCAGCGAGGACCCGCGTGCAACAAAGTTACCAAATAGTAACAGGATCAGGGGGATTACTGGCTCGGCTCGGGGTGTGCAGGCTCGGCCCACTTGGGGCTGCCGACAGGGCCGGGTGGCCCAGCTCGGTGGGACCGCTCGGCAGGACTGCTTGGGACCGGCCACCGCTGCCACCAGGCTCACTCGCCCCAGCCTGGTGCTGCCCCGCCGTGGCAGGCGGGGATGGAGCCTGCCAGCACCCACGGCGGCAGCGGCAGGAGGGGGCGGGAGCCCCCCACTTCCCCCACGGGCCACAGGGATGGCAGCACAGAGCCCCCACCTCCCCCTCGAGCCGCAGGGATGGCAGCACAGAAGCCCCGCCTCCCTCCCCCCCAGCACTACCAGCACAGAGCCCACCTGCACCCGCCGCGCAACACAGTAACCAATTTGTAACAATCGCGTAATGCCGGGTTTTACTGGCAGATGCTTGTCTTGGCACCCTGGCTGGCACTTCCGGGGTTGGAAATTTCAGAAAATTTTTCACATATTAGCCGCTCCTGAGTGTAAGCCGCATTTCCGCGGTGGGAGAAAAATTTTCGTCAAAATGGTGCGGCTTATAATCGTGAAATTACTTATATTTGTCCTATTTTGAATTCCTGCCAAATAGAAAAAACATACAGTGAATATACAACAGCCTCATGCCTTTGCCCTTCTTAATACTAAACCAAAAAAAAACCCAAACCCAAGCTAACCAACCAAACAAAAATCCCAAAACCCAAAATGCCACAGTCTAAAAACAGTACAGACAAACAGACCTTAACAGAGCTGCTGAGGGGAGGAATTGAAAAACCAAACAACCTTCATAACAAAATGTCAGTGAAAGGATAATTCTGCTGTCAGGCTGCCCATCAGGTTTCCTGCAGACATAAATATTTTGCAACTGAAGCAAAGATGTTTTCTGAGTATAATCACGCAGACAGGTCCTTTTCCCTAGTAGTTCCACCTAATTTTCTGTTCCCAGAAATGTGCCTGGCAGTACCCTCTGGTCATACATACAGGGAGGTTGGGCATGCTTCCATGCTTTAGTGCTACTTTTTCATTGTGAAGGACAGGGATGGCTGATGTTTTGTTTGTTTCCCTAGCATGTTTTGCTGGGAAAAGCATGCTCCTTATCCTGCTTTCTATTTAGAAGAACAGGGAAATAGGAGTGGCAGAGGAGGAAGGAGGGAAAGGTCACTGGTCTCCTGAGCCATGGCTGGGGTTTTTGTCTGGAAGGATGAAATAAATCCAGTTTTGCCACCAACAGGATGAACATATGAAACGTCTCGTCCTGCACATCTAAAGGGAAGGCACTGAAATCTATGCTACTAAACACAAAGCCCTTTCTTCGTGAACAGGGAATCTTTTAGTATATGTGACTAGTACAATTTCTATCCTGTGCATCATATTTGTTCTCATATTTTATTATAAAGTAATTTTCCAGTCTTTTCTTCTACTTTTCATTGCAACAATAGGGCTTTGTACATAACCAGAAAATAAAATCCAGGCTGGCAGCTGAAAGAGAGAACAAATAGCATTCCTATAATACATGAATAGTTGCCTCACTGTTTCAATTTCTCATTCACTTCCTTGGCAAGAATTATTTATATACAGTAATTTCACGAATACAAGCCGCACTGTTTTGACCAAAATTTTGCTCTCATACCATGAAAGCGGCTAATATTCAAGTGCAGCCAATATGTGAATAATTTTCTGACATTTTCAACCCTGGGAGTGCAAACCAAGTCAGTGCAAACTGCAAAGTCGAGCTCCTGCCAGTAAAACCCTGCATTTACGCGGTTGTTACAAATTGATACTCTGTTGCATGGCAGGTGGAGCTGCTCTGTGCAGACAGCACGGGGGGTGGGGAAGGCGGGGCAGCTCTCTCCTGCTTGGCCCCGCGGCTCGGAGGAGGCAGGGACAGCTCTTTTCTGCTGGCCCCGCGGCCCGGAGGAGGCAGGGACAGCTCTCTCCTGCTTGTCCCCGCGGCTCGGAGGAGGCAGGGACAGCTCTTTAGGCTTGGCCCCACGGCTCGGGGAAAGCAGGGACAGCTCTCTCCTGCTTGTCCCCGCGGCTCGGGGGAGGCAGGGACAGCTCTCTCCGCTTGGCCCTGCAGCTCGGGGGGCTCCGGTCCCCGCGTGCCGCCGCCGCAGGAGCAGGCAGGCTCCGTCCCCGGCTCCCATCGCCGCCCCAGGTGCCGGCGGGCTCTGTGCCCCCCCTGCCGCCGTGGGGCAGCACCAGGCCGGGGTGACCGAGCCCAGCGGTGGCGGCGGCCGGCCCCGAGCGGGCCCGCCGAGCGGCAACACCGAACTGGGCCACCCAGCCCTGTCGGCAGCCCCGAGCCCTCATGGCCCGAGCCGAGCCAGTAAACCCCGCCCTGCCGTGATTCTGTTAGTATTTGGCAACTTTGTTGCATGCGAGTCCTCGCTGCAAACACAGAGCGGCTTATACTCGGGTGCGGCTTATTTATGGACAAAAACTGAAATGTTTGCCAACACCCAGCCATGCGGCTTATACTCAGTGCGGCTTGTATTTGTGAATTTACTGTACTCAATTCCAAAATACTTCACAAAATACTTTGTCTGAATGCAGGTTTATTAGATGAGGAACCTCTTTCCTACTCCTCTACAAGTAAAGATGCCATATATTTTATTATTGTCTTCAAAGCCATGTAAAGATAGATTTGCAAACTGAATCTCAAACATACAAAAGATATATTGAAATATCAAATTACTTACATACTCTATATATGTGTGTTAATTAATTATAGGTGTACTATTGCCCGTGAAGAAAGTTGGTTTACTTTTCACAGTTTACAAATCCTTCCAGGGTTTTGTATATTCCTTACGTCATATTCTGAATTCCACACCGTGTGTGATTTCCAGAATTAAAAATGCAGGGAAGTTTTTCACCAAAGGGTGAGTTTGTTGCTCCCCTCTTTCCCCACTGTGCATTTCTCTTCCTCCTATCCCAACAGCAACTACACTGCTAAGCAAAACCTGAGACAGAAACACAATGGTGACAACTCATCCTTTCTTGGGGTTTTTTGTGTTTTCTAGGATCCTTGAGGATTTTCATCCATCTACCAGATCATTAGAAGCCAGCAGCCTGAAGTCAACATTACCCATAGCGCCTTGACTGACTGGAAAGAAGCAGCTAAAAAAGAAGAAGACATCATATACACAGCCCTATCTGAGCTGAGATGATCACTGAAATGACTAACACAACATTTGTTGTCTGGTCTAGGCCCTTAAAATGCAGGACTGGAGGGACCACTTGGTCTGCTGCTCTGCAAAGGAGGAGACTTTGTCAGACAAAACCTTCTTTGCCCATGCCACTCTTGGCACTGCTGCTGGACAGAACGTATTTGTCTTCTTCCAGCTGAGTTTGAAAAGTGTCCATGGATAGAAGCTCTGCAGACTCTCTTCCAGTGCCCGATTGTTCTTGCAGTAAAGAGGGATTTAATTTTTTCCAATATCTGTCTGCAATTCCACTTGAAGCAACTCTGAGAGTTCATCGCTCTCTTCCTGTCCTCTGGCTTTTCTTCTCTTATCCAACTGTTCCAACTCCTTTTTCTCTGTCTGGAAAGACCTGCTGGACTCAAAATCATAGGACTCAAACCACACAGGATTTGCCAGAATTATTGGGGAAGAGCAATAGGTCTCCAAGCAGGTGGCTACATAACGGCAGTAGCAGCCACAGTTTGGAAGGAAGAATTGTAAGTAATTTGTATAATATATAAGTTACTTACTTTATTTGACTTCTTTCTAATCCTAGAATGTTTTCTTCTGTATTTTCTGGGGTTTTTAGGGATGTTTGTGATGATAAATATATGAGTGAGGAAGAGATGGTAACAAAGGCCAGTATTGGGGGCATCGTCTTATCCATCTTTCCTTTCTGTTAATACCCTGTCCTACTCCTTGCTGAGCTATTAAAAGGCATGGATTTCATAAATAGTTTTTGTGCTCATCTTAGGCAGTGGGCAGAGTAGTCTTTCCTGTCTTCATCCATTTTTATCGTGATACATCACTTATCTGGCCAAAAGCCATTATTCCATTGAGTGGGGTGTCACATGCTGAGCCCACGCTGTGGCTGCAGTGATATCAGTTCTTACAGAGAGTTTACTGGTTTGTCATGCTTTTGATAGCAGATAAAGACACTGCACTATTCTTAGGAGCTGGAACCTAATTCTGCTCCTGTCCCCGGATGGATTGGAGTTCCTCTCCCTCCATCCCAAGATGCTCATCACTGCCAGCCCAAGCCTACTGATCTGGCCATTTCCAGTCTTCCCACAAGTTCCAGGTGCTTGACCCCCTCTTGCTGGGCAGCAGCAGGCTGCTCAGGATGAGCATGCACTCCTGGGCATTGCTCTGCAGCTCCTCATCTTTGTGAGAGGTTGAAGGCTCCAGGTGCCCTCTGCCTCTGTGCTTGTGTTGGTTGGGACAGAGTTATTTTTTTTACAGAAGTTAGTATGAGGCTCCCATTCTGACTCTCCCTTCCCTCCTGGGGGGCTCTGCAAGCAGCTGTGTGGTGCTTCAGTTGCGGGCTGGGGTTAAACCATGAAAGCCTCTGAGCACCTTTGCAGGGCTCTGCACCTGCCCCACAGGGCAAAGATTGCTAAAAGCAAACCTGCCTCAGAGTGTACCTTAGTGACCCATTTTACTGACAGGATAGACAGATTGGAGGGCTGCAGGGGGGTCCCCTGGTGTTTTTTTGTTCTGATGAGTGCTGGCATTTAAGGTGTTTCTCAGTCTGCCTTCCGTCTGAACGTTTGCCATTGTGTCAGGACCACTAACAGTATTCCCTTTTCTTTTGGCTTTGATGAGCACCTGTGCATCTGAAACACTCCATCTTACCAGAGTGCACAGCATTTGGGTTGTGCTTTTTATGTCATTTGTTTACTGAGGTAAGCTGAAAAATCAATAATGGAGGTTTAAAACTTAGCACTGACTCAGTGTTCAGAACAAATATTTTGCTGGCTCTAGAGCAGTGGCCTCTCCAGAGTCTGGTAGAAAATTTTGTGTGTCTGCTTGTGTTACTGAGGATGTGAGGGGTGATGTTTGCTGCACTACTGTAGGAACAATATGAATTATTTATTTGTACATTTCACTTTTTCTAATTAAAAAAAAATCTGATCCATTAAAAACACACTCTGGTACCTTTTTTTGCGGGGGGAGTGGTGGGGGGAGGCAGGCTTTTTAGTAGTTTTTATTTATACTTTGCTTCCTTTCTGAACAGAAAATGGGAATTCATGGGGATTTTAAGGTGTTTTGAGATATTTTTTTCTTTTTAAAAGTAGGTTTTGAACAAAACTTTTGAAATAAATTTACAGAAGTATTTTTGACCACAGCAGCTGCAGTTTAGTTCAGATTTGAAAGTAACTCCAGTCAATCAAAGCAGTGTATTTTATATTTTTACAATTATTGTCTGTGTCATGTTTGTTCCTTAATTATTTTTTATCTAAAGTTACATGCTCTACTGTCTTGTTTTTTGTATTTCCTGGATGAAGAGGAGCCAAATAAAGAAAATTTGAACATAAGGCCACATCATTTCTTTCATTTGTAGTGCAGTGCTTGTGAGCTTTTATAAACCAATGAGACAAGTATTACTCATGAGCTCTAAGTGTATGACTAATTCCTTTGGGAAAAGCAGTAGTGACCCAGTGTATTCTTTAATACATTTGGCCTTTTGAGGTTAATTGTGAAACCACAATAATTTTTGTTTCTCATTACATCAACTTGCACTTTTCTTCTTAAAAGATGTGATTCGTGAGAAACTTGAATATAGTTAAAAGGATCTGTCAATGCTGCTGTATCCCTAGAGGAACTGAGTGTCATGGGATTGTGTCCTAGATCTGAATGGCATCAGTTTATTTTTTATCTGAGCTGCATTTGTTGGTAAAATACAATAGGCAGTGATTTCCAGAGGTTTTCCAGAGGTTGCAACATAAACTTTTAATTTTCTCAAAGATACAAATGGTTTCTGAGGATGGCTTCTGAAGGGCCTCCTCCTGCATGCTGGCCAAAATTTCAAGTTTTGTTGCAGCAATGCCTTGCTCACCCTGAACAATGGGGGATTGTAGTTTCTTCTCCTGGGAATTCGTTGCTATAGAACAAGTTATAACAGTTTTGAACTAAAAGAGGGTCAATTTAGATTATGTATCAGGAAGAAGTGTTTTACAATGAGAGTGGTAAAACACTGGAGCAGGTTGCCGAGAGAAATGGTGGATACCCCATCCCTGGAAACATTCAAGGTCAGACTGGATGGGGTGTAAGCAGCCTGGTCTGGTGGAAGATGTCCCTGCTCATTGCAGGGGCTTGGACTGGATGGCCTTCAGAGCTCCCTTCCAATCCAAACTCTTCTATGAGTCTAAGAATGTGACACTCTTCGATCAGGGAAAGCATTGAGCCAGCACTGCTGCTGCCCTGAGCACAGCACAGGGCAAACTGTGGTTTTCCCAGGAGGAAGAACATAATTTACCATGCACAAGAGCAGAATGCACATGTTTGCCTGGCCCAGGAGCTCCTGGCACAGTTGGCTCAAGTGCTGCTTAAGCCACCAGTTGCAAGGTGGGTTGTGCTGACAGAGCAGAGCAGGAACCAAACAGTGCAGGCTGAGGTGGTTCAGGCTGGGGCTGAGGTATGGTAGCAGAGTTAAGTGGCCTTAGAAAGAGTAGATTGGCCACCCTTAACTTCACAAAACGTGAACATGTGTAGAACAGCATGTTTCCTCAGGGAAACCTCAAGGTTGCTGTAAAATCTATAAAAAGTTGCTTTTTTTGGCTGATAGCCCAGTCCTCAGAACCTGTCAAAACGTTTGCTTTAGTTTTCAAGTCACAATGTATTGTTTAATTCCTACAGATGTCTCCTGTCTTTGTGTTCTTTTATCTCTATCTTAATCACATCAAGGATGTCCTTGTCAATTGTGATGACATAAGGGACAGGAAGGTAAAGTGTGTGTGTGAGATAACAACTTCATAACCACCAAGATGCAGAGGGGGTCTTCAAACAGCCAATATGCAGAGCTGGGTTCCTATGAAAGACGGAATTTGAAAAAAAATAAAATAAAATAAAATCACTTCCAATCACATTGTGGGAATGACTTTTCCATTTTGCCTTGGATGGGAGTGTTCTCCCATTGCCTTGCCACACTGACCACCCAGCCCGAGGTCAGGCAGCTGCACCAGCTGCCTCTGAGGTAGTGAATGCATTTTTGTATTTTTTTACTTTGTCCTTTCATTATCCTTCACCAACCCACTAATTTTGTTTCTGCACATTGTTTCCAGTTTCCAAGTCTGAGAAGCAGACTTGAGATGCTTCTGGGTGACTTTTCCATATCGTGTCATGCCATGTGCCTGCCTGCTTGCTTCACTTCTGTGTCTCCCAGCTGCTGCTCTGCTAGCTAAAATGCTGTTTGCTTTGAAAGCATAGTGGCAGCTGCTCTCAAAGTCTGCTGCAAGATGCCAGGGAAGGAAGCTAAGCTGGAAACTAAGAGGATTTGTGGTGGGGGGTTTTCTGGATTTTTTTTCCTTTAGATGGATTGAAGAAGAACTTGCATGTTGATGGCCAGTGTTTTTTCACCAAGAAAGGCTTAAAAATCTCTCAGCTTCAAGTAGAAAGCATTTAAATTGTTTTTTGAAGACCATATTCAGTGGCATCCTGGGAGATGGTAATAAAGTGAATTTGGTTCTTTGAGTCACTCTGCCTGCAGGAAGGAAGTGTGGCCACCTGGAGAGGCAGAACTGGGAAATTACTGCAGCCCCAGCCTTACTAATCTGGGTTTCCTTAGAGGAAAAGGAGGAGATGTATTTCCTTACTTATTGCAGTCTTATTAATTACTTCTGGAAAACAATGTGCTGAATGTAGTGGTTGACAAAAGAAAGTTTTCCACTTCTCCCTTGAAACAGAGGTTAATCAGGTTGGTCCTTGCTGATGAAGCATGGGTCAGACATTGCTTGTTCTGACAAGAGTTTGTTAATGTAATTTGATAAGGAAGCAGAGTGAGAGACTGATTTATATTTTATTGTAACCACTCCTAAGGTGATCCTGATTTCAACTTCTCTCCTCTTGATTTTGCCCTTTACTGTTCAGGCTTCCATGATTTATTGGTCCTGGACAAGTTCCTTCCTGATCATTCTTGTTCTTTGCAAAGTACTTGAACTTAAGCATGCTATTTTTCTTACTTGTGTGGACACATTCTCCATCTGATTTCTCCCTTTCCCTCGCTGGTGCTCAAGTGTTCACAACAGTCACTCCATCACTGGAAGGTGTTTTTGTCTTCCTGGGTCACAGTAATCACAACGTGAATATAGCTTCTGTGAAATCTTGTCCTTGTTTCCAAACCAGGAGATAGCCCCTCAAGGGAAGACAACATGGGCACCAATAGACGGACCTAGGGAAAATATCCCTGCTCCTGTCTGTCTGCAGGAACTCCACAGAGCCCAGATCCTGGGCACACACACTGGCTGGAGCTCATGTGGAGCCCACTGACATGTGCTGTTCTCCTTTGCTGGGCTGCATGATTGTTCCATCAAAATGTACAGAAAAAGAAAATGTGTTACCGGGGGCCTGAGTAACATGGCTGATATGTCACCATGGAATAAAAGGAAAGCACACTCTCACCACTGTTGCATATGTTGATTTCTATTAAGCAGCTGGTTATTTCAGCTAACTGATCCTATGTAGGGATGATGAATATTGGCCTTCTCTGGTGTCATTTTATTGTGTCACAGCCTGGGATAAGACAGCTCATTTCGTTAGGGCATGGTGCTAATAAAGCCAAGGCTGAGGGCTCGATACCAATATGGGCCATTCATTTGAGATTTGGATTTGATGATCCTTGTGGAGTGCCTTCCCATAACTCAGAATATTCTGTGATAACTTTGAAATTCACTTAATAAGTCTTGTTTCCTTTCCAGTCTAATTAAGCTGGGAGTGAGAACTCTGTGATGATGAGAGCAGCACTAGGAGAACTCCTTAGGCTTTCATGGAAACACAAGAGAATACTTTCTTGGACAGCATGGAAGGCATAATGTTGGGAATGAGAGATTAGAAAACTTGGGATGAGAGAAAGCTGGCTTGTTTCACTGACAGCTCTGAGTGTCTCAGCACAGAGTGGTTGCACTGGTAAAATGAGAGAGAGCTTGTGTGTCCTGCTCTGCTTCCAAATGATGCACCTGGAGTCAAGTAGCTACTTGTGCTGTCGTCTGTGTGGAAGAACAGGATTGGAGTTGTGTCAAGCAAAGGCAAATGTGTTCTGTTTGACCTGAATTAATGGTAAGATCTCAGATGAATTATTCAAGAATATTTTTGCACTTAGGTTCATAGTGCTTCCTGGGATTGATATTTTAATTTTAGAATTTTCAGGGAGTTTGTCACAATGCTATCAATAGGGTAACAGTGGTGTTGACTTCAGGGTTCTTCTGAAGTGAACAGTCCCCTCTCCCACTGCCCTCAGCACTCCCATCTCTTCCTGATTTGCAGCTGAGAGTCCTGACTTCTAAACTGATTTAGGCACCAGAGGAGTTAAATCTTATTGCAACTTGCAGTAGTGATCATGAGCTGAGATCCTTTTCCTATTTGCTTCACTAGAATGAGGATTTGTTACTCCACCTGCACTGCCCATCCATGTTTTTTTTGGGGTGCCTGTCAGAACCCTGCTATTTGTACAGTGGCAGACTGGCCACATGAGTAACTGAAAAACTGGAGTTGGAGAAATTTAGTTGCTTGAGTAGATTGCCTGCTTCCTAGACAAAAATTGAGTTGCCCCTGGAAGAGCAGAAATCCCAGTGTCAAGGACGAGCAAAGACACAAGTTCATGAGGTTTACATAGGAGATGTTTGGTGGTCAACCAAGAATGAGTGTGGTCCTGTCCCCTACAAATCAGTAAAGGAGCAGAGGTGGTGTGAAGCCCCATGATGGACTCACAGCATCAGGCTGCAGAGGTTACTCAGCATGGCCTTGTCTAACTATCAAGGCTGAGGTTTTTTGCCAGTTGAGGCTGAGGGCTTTTTTCTCCCAGTTTTCACAAGATTTCCTGTGAAGTGCTTTTTGGGACTGTTCGAGAGCATGTGAGATCTGGACTCAGACTCATGAGTCTTCAGACACATTTCTGTTTGTCCTGTGCAGACCAAATTTTTGTGAGAAATGTTAATCTGATACTAAATTTGGGAAAGATAAAACTCTCCACTGTGGGATAAATGTTGTGCCTAACAGTCCATATAAAGAGCTTATTATGCCTTTATTTTTTGTCATGTGAGTAGTACTTCCATCTGTGGGAATAATCTCATTCTCAGTAGGAGTAGGAACTGTGTCTCTGATGGCAACTCAGGTATTTTCCCTCCCCTTTCTGACACAGCTTTCCACATTAATCTACCCAATAGAAAGAACCGAGGGATAAAAATTAACCCTAGAAAACTGTATGGGCACCTTGAAAAATTTTTATGCTAAAACCAGAGAAGACACAGCTATTGAGAAAGATCACATGTGGAAATCACAAATGGTTTATGTAAGAAGCTGACTGAATCAACTGGAAGAGATTCTGGTTTCCTGGAAGAAAATCAGGATGTTGCATTCCTCAGGGTGTTTTCCTCTTGTGTTTAAAATGAGGTTCCTGCTGCAAGGTCTTCCCTTCTCAAACTTTCCTGTATTAGTTGGAAAGTTGGTATTTTAATATGAGAGGGCAGATATTCCTGGAAACTGCACAATTGTTTCTTCTGCTTGTTGATAGCCGTGCCACATATTAATGGCTAATTTCTTTTTTCTTCTACCTTCACTCAGGATAGAATGCACAAGAAACGGATTTCTTGTTTGGTCTTGGCTGTTTATTAAATCTTATCTAAACTACAGAGAGTTCTGCAACACTTCCAGCTAACTAGCTAAAAGCAAGAGAAATGGAGGTGTATCCAGCTAGTTACAAGGTCTTTTAAAGCCTAACTATCCAATTAAAAGCAAACATCGATATTATTTATACTTTTGCTCAATAACCAAACTCCTGTGACCTGCACTGTGGTACTAACTATCCAACCCAAAAAATCACACACTTCTATTCTAACCACACAGCAGTGATTCTAACTCTATCACTCTAATTTGGAAACCTTCTCCAAGGCCTCAAGTCAAAAGCAGTGTTCTTTTGAGGGTCAGTGTCAGAAAGCACAGAAAGTTTAAAACTCTCAGGCTTCAGGGTTCCAACAGTTCATTATGACCTTTTTGAAGTTGGAAAATTTGAGGGGTTAAGTGCTAAAAAATAGGCATGTATTTATTTTCTATCAGCTTAATTTGTATTATGTGGAAAATATGATGAATTATTTAACATTAGCTGTAAATCCTCTGCTCCATGGTTTAACTTCACTCTTGGGGTAGCACAAGAAGACTCAGTTTAATGTCCTTGCTTTTTGCTTGCAATGTGTACTGAGTGGGTGTTTGGGTGGTGTGTGTATAATCCATGCCATCATGAAGTGGGCTTGGGCAGGCACAGTTTCATATAGTTACAATTTTGTATTTCTAACTGGTTGTATTGGTACATATTTGTTAGTCTTTCCTGATGAAATATTTGGGAGAGTTTTAGAATTAAAAGCATTTATATCCTTTTGAGGAAAGTACAGTAATTTCATGACTATAAGGCGCACCCTTTTGACTAAAATTTTGCCCCGAACCCAGAAGTGCGCCTTATAGTCCGGTGCGCCTTATCTGATGTACAAAGTTGCGCCATTTGCCACCCCAGAAGTGCGAGCCCGCAACAGTCCCCAGCCAAGCAGAGCCCGCCTGGTGGCGGCATCAGGCCAGCGCTGGGCCGGGGCGAACCCAGCAGCATCGGGGTGGCCGCCGCGCATGGGGGGGAAAAAGCGCGGCGGCGCAGCCCGGACGGGGGGCAAAGCCACCCGCATTGGGGCAGCGGCGGCCTGGCGCGGGCCCACTGGCATCGGGGAGGCCTCCGTGTGGGGTGGGCAAGCCGGCATCGGGGCGGCTGCCACGTGGGGTGGGGGGGGAAAGCCGCCGGAATCGGGGCAGCGGCGACGCGGGGCAAGCCTGCCGGCATTGGGTTACCTGGACTGCCAGTGGACTCCCGGAGCGCACCAGCAGTGCGGTGTTCCCGGAGCGCCAGGGGGGCGTGTGACACCCAGAGCACCAGGGAACTCCCGGAGCAGCGGGGCCCCAGGGACGCTGCATGGAGCGGCAGCAGACATAGCCCGGCCCTGCTGGGTACAGGCGGGCCCGGGGGCCAATGGCTGCCGGGTTGAGGTGGGGCCTCGGCCAGCAACCACGCGGGGGGAGCTGGGGGCAGAGCCTCGCTGCAAAAAAAAAGTGCGCCTTATAGTCCGGTGCGCCTTATCTGATCTACAAAGTTGCGAATTTTGCCGACTCCCGGGGGATGTGGCCTTATAGTCCGGTGCGCCTTATGGTCGTGAAATTACTGTAATTGGCTTGGAGCTGATTCTCAGACTAAATTCCCCTGAGCAAACATTTGTAAAAGTGGGTCTGTTTTTGCAACCCTTTCCCAGAGCACTGTCTATTTTAGTCCAGATTTGGTATGATTTACCAAATCTGATTTAGCTGTTTAGCTGAAGCATTCTGCTGCTGACGTACACATATACAGTGCTTTCTGGTTTTTAAATTAAGATTTAGTTCAATATTTATTATAAGAGTGTAAATAATGTCAACTCAGAAAGGAAAATATTTCTTCATCATCCTTGCTTTTGAACTTTGCTTCCAAAAATAGGCAAGTGCAAAACAGGCAAGAATTTTTGCTTCCAAAAATAGGCAAGTATAAAAAATTGTGGGGTTTTGCCTTTCCCACTGAAATGAAAATATATAAATATTTTACAAGAGAAGTATTTCAAGGTGTAATAAGTCTTTCAGTTAGTATTCCTTAATGTTTTATTTTACCTTAATAAATTACTATGAACTGTTTGATGTTAAAGGAATAGCTAGCTTGGGAACAACCCTAAATAATGTAAAATTCTACATCTTCAGACTCTAAATTGCTGCTCTTGAAGATAAGAGACTAGAGTAGAGGGAAAATAGAGAGCAATGATTAGGATGCACAACAAACTGAATAAGCTTTTCTGAGACACTGGGTAGAGGTTTCAGAATGCCACTGAGACTTTAGGTAGACGTTTGACAATGCCACTGGAAAGGAGATTCATAAAAATATGGAATAAAAATGAATTTATAAATATAGGAAAGATTAATAAATATTAGTGAGATTCATAAAAATATTTTAAATGAATTCATAAAAATATTAATCTCCTTTCCCAGTGGCATTCTCAAACCAGTAACTACGTGGAAGTGGAACTGCCTCTTAGCTGACTTGAAGAGGAATTGTCTTAAAGGAAGAGCCAAGAGCAACCTCTACATGATTCCATGTCCTTGTCTTCAGAGCACTAACAGACACAGGATGGTGGAGCCAAGCCCCTGGTTAGGGGAGAGACTGAGCCTGCCCTGTGTGACATGGGGTGCCATCAACACTGGACTGGAGAGCAGAGAGGAACTACAGCAATAGCAGACATGATTACAGGAATTACAGAGGATTACCTGGGAGAGAGTTTATTTTTTGTGAAGAGAAATTGAAGGAGGCGACTTCTCTCTGTCATGAAGAACATTTTGATGGGAGAGCAAGTCAGAGATCAGCTGCAGAAGGAAAGCCCTTCTGGAAAGTTTATGCTATAGAAACCTGATACAGGATTTCTGATTTGTGCTGCCTGTGTGAACTCACCAGTTTCCAGGTCATTTTGCTCATGTCTTCTGTGCTAAAACATCCCAAATCAGATCCACACAAATTCTCATGTGTACAAGATAGTTTCTGTTTATATTACTTTAGTTCTAGGTATGTCATTAGTTCTAGATAATAACTTCAAATAGAAATATGTGGAAATATAGATGTCTGGGATTTATTCTTGCAGGAAAACTTAAAGAATACTCCAGATTACTTCTTGGGGCACAGGTAATCATATTTTGCCCTCTATTTTGAGATAAACATACATACATATATACATATATACATGCAACTAGTACTTTACTGTGCCCCTTGCTGACTTCTGCGATAAAATCCTGAGATGATTACAGCTTTGACTTCAAGTAGTCCTTCTCTCCAGACAAGATCTTCCACTGATAAACAGAATGACATGTAAATTCCAAGAGTAAGGTTTAGTTAGTATTTAAGCTAGGAGTTTTCGCATTCTAGAATGAGAAAACTGAGGTGGCAGACAGAAATAAAGGGCCCATGTGTTTCCTGTTCCCACCTTGTTGTGTCCTTGTAGGCAGGTCCTTGCTTCCAGCAGTGCTCTCTGGGTGCACTGAGTCCAGGTTGTCCAGGATATCTTGTCTTCCAGAAGGAAAATGTCTTATTTTGCTACATATCAGAGATTTTAATCTTTCCTGGTGGGCATTAGAGAAATATTCAGACCATTCAGTCTTCTGGGAGGAAAATATATGAAAATAGAAAACACAATACTAAAAGAAAGACATGTGACATAACCCAGTTGCATAAATCCAATGAGTTCAGGCTGACAATAAATCTTTTGGTATTAATGTGGAGTTTTAGATTTTGTTTCTCATGTTATTTGTTCTCCATATGATGAAGCAGTGTAGTGCAGAAAAGTACTAAGAATGACACTTTTCTGCCCTAACTTGGAAGAAAAACTGTTTTGCCCCGTGGGAGTAGGAATTAAATTTTTTCACTAAATGTTGATTTTAAGTGTATGTTTTCTTTCTTACCCATCAGCTCCAGAGAGTGAGCTTACAGCAACACCCTGTCTTTTCCACATCCTGAGAAACTTTAGATTGCTTTCTTCACAGCATTTCTTTTTTCATTCCCAAGCAGTTGTGCAGGATGGCGTGCAATGACAAGTTTGCCTTGCTGTTGATACAGTGACCAGTCCGAGAGAGAGAAGAACGGCTGAAATGTCTCAACCTTGCAGCAAAACTTTTTTGGGGTTAACTTCCATCCTTTGTTTGTCCTAGAGGTTTCTGGTGGCTACCACTAATTTTCTGCAAACAGAATGCTGAGGAAGGGAGGATTACAGATGTGACGTGTGTGTGGGCTGTCTACTGAGTTATTTTCTTATTTTGTAGCCTTCACTACTTGAATCCATGGAAGGTATCTGAAAATTGTCAGGGGGAACAGAATGTGCATCTGTGAGTTTTAGGTCACAATAAGTGATTAGGAGGGGAGGGGGAGTGAGAGCCAGAGCAGCAGTCGTTGATGTGGATAGGAAAGGAAATTTTATGGCAACTTTCATGGTTCAGATAGCAGGTTTTCTCTGTCTTCCCCATCTTGTTTATTCTCTGTTCTTGTGCCTTATTTTTTTTTCACTACCCACATTCTCTTCTTTTTTTTTTTTTTTTTTTTTTTTTAACTTCGTAAGTTGCTCGCCCTTTTGCGTGCTCACTTGGTATTGTTTCTGTTGCTCCTTAAGGCCACACACAGTGCAGTGAGAATAAGTCAGCGGTGCACATTTTGACTCCCAGTGGGTTGCATATATTTGGGTGTGCTGCTCAGATGCCTGCAGATCTTTATTGATGGGCTGAAGAAGGGTGTGGAGACATGAGTCAAAGGAAGACCTTGTGACATTTATTTTCAGCCATGAACTAACATGCTGTCAGTGTTGTGGTCAGTCCAGTTTAGGTGAGGATTTATTTTAAATATTTACAGTATTTCTACAATATTAAATATTTAAAATATCAACTATTTTAATATTTATTTCAACAATAAAAGACCAAAAAGTGGGAGGCCCCATTTTTTCCAGAACTTGTTACTGCAAATACGACAAAAAGATAATTATAAAGGAAACGAGTACAGACTGTACACCCCAGTATTTCACAGATGGCTTTTATCTGAATGACTCAGTCCACATCAGATCAAAAAACATGGCACCACTTATCCTTTTCATTTTTCTTAAAGCATTTCACTTCCAGAACTGGGCAGCTCTGATTAAATGTCATGAACTGTAACTTCCCTTGTTATTTTTTCCCTGCCTGGTGAGGCCCCACCTGGAATACTGCATCCAGCTCTGGGGTCCCAGCACAGGAACAACATGTGCCTGCTGGAGCGAGTCCAGAGAAGGGACATTAATATAGTTAAAGGGATGGAGCAGCTCTCCTATGAGGAAAGGCTGAGAGAATTGGGGTTGTTCAGCCTGGAGAAGAGATGGCTCCAGGAAAAGCTTACTGTGGCCTTTCAGTACCTGGATGTGAGCCTGCAAAGAGGGAGAGGGCCCTCCTACAATGGCAGGTAGTGATAACACAAGGGATACAGGATCCAAACTGTAAGAGGATAGGTTTAGATTAGATATTAGGAAGAAATTCTTTACTATGAGGGCAGGAGGATTCTGGAACAGGCTGTGGATGCTCCATCCCTGGAAGTGTTCAAGGCCAGGCTGGATGGGGCCCTGAGCAACCCAGTCTGGAGGAAGGAGTCTGTGTCCATGGCAGAGGGTTGGAACAAGATTATCTATAAGGTCCCTTCCAACCCAAACTGTTCTATGATTTCTTTGCCCTTGCTTCAACTCAGCTACCCAGGAGAATTTTTTTGCCTATTAGCTAGAAATAGGTTGACCTGAGATTTTTAAGTTATTAAAATATTGTGTGATGTGCAGATGAGATTGGTGACGTGTTCCATCTTGAAGAGCCACAAGCAATGTCCTTCCTTTTATGGGAATGCATTCTTGGGCTGCCCCGTGTGTAACCTGCCATTCTGACATGGTAAGAGGCCATCCAGACTTACAGATGTCAGTGCCAGCAAAGATAACCAACAAATTATGTGGAAGTGAGATGTAATGTTCTTGATGAAAATAGAAAAGCCTCACTGAAACAAAACAAAATTTATGTGTGAAAACTTTCTGAAGTGTTCTTCAAGTCTTTATATAATTTTCTTTACTTAACCAATACAGTCCAGGAGAAATTCTTCATTTCTGTTTACTTTAACATATTTTTAACATATATTTAACAAAACCCCTGATAGTTCTCAACAGCTCCTAGTTTGCCAGCTGGCATCAGTTTAAGGCCAAAAATAATTCATTATATGGGCAGCATTTCTTGGCTGACCTAGTCTGAAGCTGAGGAAAATCAGCAAGGAGATCCTCTCTTCTGTACCCTACTTAAAGCAGTCAGTGTTTTAAAGATAAAACTCCCTTGTATTTCCAAAAATGTCTAAGTAGTTAAATAGCCTGGGAAGTGGGTACTTTCTGAAAATTGTGCTCAAAATATCCAAGCCTGGGTGTTAGGTAGCAAGCAAATGCATTTACTTTTGTCTGCAACTTATTTAGTTTCTTGGACTTGCTTGGACAAGAATTTGTCCAGTGATGCTACAAAATACTCTCTGAGGCCCAAACTATGGTTTGGGAAACTGAAGAGGAAGTCTGCTGCCCTCGGGGTGCTGTTACAAAGCAGTTCATGGAGGGCAACAGGAAAGGCAATGTTTTTTCTATTCAAAATCATGAACCACGATTTTGGTTATTTTATTGGCAAGCCTAACGGGAATAGGTAACAAGGATCCTGCTGAGAAATGGGCAGGAAGCAAAACACAGGAAAATGATGTGGGAATTCCTCTTCTGCATTGACTGTTTGAAGCATGAAGAATGGGAAAGACATGACCAGAGGAAGCACCATCTGTCCTTGAATGGAAAAGAGGAAAGGAGATCCTAAAAGAAATGTGTTGCCCGGGTAACAGGATGAATAACAGGGAAACCCCTTGTGCAAATGGAAGGTAGGAAATTGTAAAATGAAAAGTTTACGCATATAATTTTGCCTCCTTGGGTGAACTGAATGACTTTAGCCTCAACCTACATTTTTTCCATGCGGCTCTCCCACATCCGGTGACTGGACAGCACTCATCTATTTTGATGTTCAAGATGTGGTTTCCAGTGACTTTCACTGCTCTGAGTGTTCTATGTCAGCATTTCAGAGGCCCATCTTTTCCTGTGTCCTTCTCCTCTCTCCTGAAGAAGACAAGGGCATGGATATGCAGAGCCTGGGGGCTCTGGGTCTTGGCAGAGGGTCAGGAAATGAGTAACTTGCAAGCAGGTTTGTAAGAGCTTCTCTTCACTTTCTTTAAGGAATATGAATCATCGTGGAGTTAGACAATGGTTTTACAGTGATGGCAGCATAAAGACGGCAGATTTCTTCCAGAAAAGGCCTGTTTAACTCATCCTGTCATTTCTTAGCCAAGACAACCACTTTCTGAAACAGCAGCTGATATGGTAATGGGCTAGCTGATTTCTAGCAGATGTCAAAGCAAGCCACACATGAATGAAACCTGCATTTTCAAGTGAAGAGAATAAACCACCTATTCAGACATCGAGGAAATGAAATTATGCAGTCTTGCAGAAATATGTTTTATTCTTTTTAAATCAAAACAATCTATCTGAAAAATAAAAGGTGTTTTTCATTGGGTCATTTTTTTTTTTTCCTGAACATTTCCATCAGCATTTTAGGGGAACTTAGGAGGAAACAAACTCTGTAAAGCTCTTCTGTGGAAAAAAGTGAAGGGATAAAACCTGCATTAAACATTACAGGTATGTACACCACTGACCTGAGACAGTGTAAACTACTGAACAGAGCTGTCAAACGCCTTTCTTTAGATAAAATATCTGTTTTCACACACCTGATCCATTTCAAACCTTTTTCCCCCCCATAAAGTAGCTGGAGCCAGTTTAGCACGTTGCCAGTCGAACAGCATTCCAGTGGTTGGCATGCGGCGGTGGCGTGGCTATGCCCACGTTGACCCCTTCCTGCCTTGCTGGGGCCGCTTGCGCTTCTGCACTTCCCTTCTCTTTATGTGGCTGTTGGCAGAGGCTGAGCCTGTGACCTAGACAAAGAAATTGTGAAGTGACCCAGACACCTACATGACTGTGAAAATCATAAATTGTCTGCTCTCTGGACCACAATAGTCCTTCTGCCAGGAACAAAACTGCACTTGCAATCAATTCCGGGAAATTTTTATTTTTTTTTTGACATTAAACCCTTTGTTTGGCATCTGAAAAGCTGTGTTGTTTTGCGTCTGAAAAGCTGTGTTGTGTCTGCTCTTTGCTCCAAAAAATCTTGCAAGCTCCAGACAGCCTCAGAGGAAACTAAGGTTGTTTATTTCTCCTTATCATAGACTTTCTGTTCCAGAGAGAGCCACAACACAGTCACCATTTTTAAGAATATAACCAGAACTTTGTTAGATCTCTTTTTTTTTTTTGAGAATACTTGCTCTCATCTGCGCTAAGTCTGCCCGTTGTGTATCGTCAGTGTAGGCAGCTTCACTTGTTTCTGTGGGTTTTGTGACCCCTGAGTGGGTCTGGAATAAATCAAAACTTGCACCAGAGACGTGTGCCAGATCAGATAACCTAATGAGAGTTCTCGAGTCCTCCTGTGAGTTTTACCTGTCCTTAATCTCAGGGACACTGCCGGGGTGGGCCCATAAAACACTGCTGCCTTTGCTTCCTAACAACCAGGCATAAGCTAAGGAGAGGCAAATGCAATGTGTGGAGGGGATGATGAGTATTTTTAGCTTGGTTGATTTCAAAGCTTATCTCTACATGAAAGTTTCTGACTGTCTACCACCCTTTTTCTTTGGGAATGTGAATTCAAAAAAAAAATGTGAGAATTTTAGGGAGATTAATTTCTGGTATCTTGTTTAAAAATTTAAGATCGAGTTGGAACAGTCTCCCTTCCCCAGATCTGGGCTAATTACAGTTCTCTGGAGGCCTGTAATAGGTCATGTTTGTTTTTTGTTCTTTGGAACATAAGTTATATTTAAATGCAATAGCTTTTTTCTGGCTCTGGAAAGCTGTACTTGCTGGGAGAGTCCTTTGGGTAAGGCATTACAGTAATTTCACAAATACAAGCCCATACCGGGAATGCGGCTAATATTCAGGTGCGGCCAATATGTGAATAATTTTCTGACATTTTCAACCCTGGGAGTGCAAACCAAGTCAGTGCAAACTGCAAAGTCGAGCTCCTGCCAGTAAAACCCTGCATTTACGCGGTTGTTACAAATTGGTTACTCTGTTGCGCGGCGGGTGGAGCTGCTCTGTGCAGGCAGCACAAGGGGTGGGCAAGGCGGGGCAGCTCTTTTCTGCTGGCCCCGCGGATCAGAGGAGGCAGGGACAGCTCTCTCCTGCTGGCCCCGTGGCTCGGAGGAGGCAGGGGCTCTCTCCTGCTGGCCCCACGGCTCGGGGAAAGCAGGGGCAGCTCTCTCCTGCTGGTCCCACGGCTTGGGGGAAGGCGGGGCAGCTCTCTCCGCTTGGCCCCGCGGCTCGGGGGGCTCCCATCCCCGCGTGCCGCTGCCGCAGGAGCAGACAGGTTACATCCCCGGCTCCCATGGCCGCCGCAGGTGCCGGCGGGCTCTGTGCCCCCCCTGCTGCCGTGGGGCAGCGCTGGGCCGGGGTGACTGAGCCCAGCGGTGGCAGCGGCCGGCCCTGAGCGGCCCCGCCGAGCGGCAGTGCCGAGCTGGGCCACCCAGCCTTGTCGGCAGCCCCAAGCCCTCATGACCCGAGCCGAGCCAGTAAACCCCGCCATGCCTCGGTTCTGTTACTAATTGGCAACTTTGTTGCACACGGGTCCTCGCTGCGAACACAGAGCGGTTTATACTCGGGTGCGGCTTATTTATGGACAAAAAACAAAATGTTTGCCAACACCCGGCAATGCGGCTTGTACTCAGTGCGGCTTGTATTCGTGAATTTACTGTAGATGAAATGCAGAGGAAATTTCCACACTGAGTCCTCTTCAGCTCAGATCCCAGTTGTGCACTGCCAAACACAGGGCTGGCTGCTGTGGGGGTTTGACACTGGTTAGAAGCTAGGCACTGACAAAAAAACATTCACTCATTCTCCCCTGCCTGTATTTGAACAGAGGAAAGGGAAAGAAAAAAACTGAAAGACTCATGGGGTGAGATAGGAGGAAACACTCTAAGGGCAAAACAGGCTCAAAACTTAAAAGGTATAAAGAAAAATTTATCAGTTGAACTAAAAGAGGATAATGAAAACTAGCATAAAGCTTTAGAACACCTTTCCCCCCAACCTCCAGTCTTTCTTTCTTTCCTAGCAACAGCGCAGGGAGAAAAACATAGGGTTTTTAGTCAGTTTGTCACTTCCAAAAATCTTTCTTCACTTAGGGAGAGGAGTTTCTTCTGTTATGCCTTGGGGTCCTTCCCATGGGACACAGTTCTCTGTGAACTTCTCCAAAGTGGTTTTAATTTTCATGAGTAACAGTCCCACCTGAACCTGCTGCAATATGAGTCCCTCCCATGGCAAAGGGCTCTCTCTCACTCTCTCTCTCTCAGGGAAACAGTTTCTTGTATTACAGTCCTCACCACAGCTTGCAGAAGAATCTCAGCTCTGATAGCTGGAGCACCTCCTCCTCTCCCTCCTTTTCACTGCCCTTTGTGTCACCACGTTGTTCTCTTCACGTGCCTTCACCTTTTCTTTTTCTCTGACTTGGGAGATAATTGGTGTCCATAGGTTGGCTTGTTCTCAAGTTCTATCAATTGAAAAATTTTTATAGAGTTTTGCAGCACTGAAATGTTGATCTCATCTGGGCTCTGTGTTGGGGAATTGCTCACTGTCCCAGGCTGCAATACAAGATGTGACCAGAAGTGTGTATTCTACCACCATCGCTGAAACCAGGTGGGGCAGTCATCTTTATCTTTTCCACAACCCATTCTTCCTCCAGGAAGATGTCGTTTGTTAATGGCCCATTAAGTCCCACTGTGTGACTGATAAAATTGCATCATCCCACTGGGAGATGCTCCACCCAGAGGAGGAGCCAAGCCTTTCCTAGCTGGATAAAAACTGAGAGCTGGAACACCAAAGCAGCCTTTTTTCCCCCCACTGGATTCCAGAGGAAAACCAGACCTTTCCACTTCATCACTGGACCTCCGGAGGGAAACTGCACCTTGTACAGGAGCACTGCTCCAACTGAATCACATCTGTCATTGCAGGAGGATGCAGCCACCATTTAATGGCACTGCTACCAACACCCTGCCTGACGGGGTGTCAGGTTGTACTCTGACTTTGTCAGGGTTTTGGGTTTGTTCTTTGTAGTACTGTATTTCTATTTTAATTTTCCTAGTAGAGAATTGTTATTCCTATTCCCATATCTTTGCCTGAGAGACCCTTAATTTCAAAATTATAATAATTTGGAGGGAGGGGGTTTACATTCTCCATTTCAAAGAGAAGTTCCTGCCTTTCTTAGCAGACACCTGTCCTCCAAACTAGGACATCCCTGGTGTCATCACATTGGTGTTACTAACTTCTCTAATTGGGCCAGCCAATATGTCCATTGTCACAGCCTTCAGGGATTGGCTCTGCTGGACACAGTAGAAGCTTCAAGGAGCTTCTCTCTCAGAAGCAGCCTCTGTGGCTTTTTCTCTGTCCCCACTAAAAGCCAGATTATGTTAAACTAACACAGCTGCTCTTTCCATGCTTGCACTGCTCTGCTGGGTATAACCTGAGTAAAATTCCTGTCCTTCCTCCTTCATTTCTGCAATTCATGCAAGAGAGATTATCCTAAATGGCTGACCTGGTATTCTCCTGACTTCAAGGACATTGCTCTTTGATGGTTTTTCCAGCAGCTCTGTCCTTAACTGAGGAAGAAGGAGAGAAGTAGTAGGTCAGAATTTAGTCTTCAGTTTTCCATTACTCTCTACAGTGATGGATGAGGGTTTCTAATAGTTGTTTTTCAGTGATTTTAATAGGGCTGGTCTTACAGTAAATCATGCCATGGAATTTAACATTCTTGCCCCCACATATTTTAAGAAAGTTATGTTCTTCTGTGATGGAAAGAGGTTAATTCTTGATACAGCAGCCTGCGTGGTATGTCTGCTACCCTCATATGCTCTCTGCTTAAAAAAATGTGAAACTATGAAAATATTCTTTTCTAACATTATTAATTTTCTTCCTTCTGGCTCATTTACCAAGAGCCCTCAGAAGGTGTTTATCCCAGAAAATGGTCAGGACAAGCAGAATCTAATTTTTTCTGTGCAGAAGAAGAAAAAACTGGGACTCAACCTCTTGCCACCATAAACCTTTATGCTCATTTCATTTGATATGAAAACTAATGTCAGACCCTGTAATGACCCACCCTGAAGGGGAAGGCAGCACCCTACTTTTCCTTGTTTACCTAGAAATCTGGTATCTTGCTTCAGATACCACAGGGATCAGAGGACACCTATGGTCTGGCCTGAAATCTTTTGTGCACACGAATGTTGGGTTTCCTTTTGCTGCCACCTTGATGTTAGGGAGGGAGGCAGGAGCTCTGATCACCTGCACCGCAGAGTGGTGGGTGCCAGCTCTGAGACTGGGACCTTTCTTGTGTTACCTGAGATCAGCCCTGTAGCTTCAGTTGCTTCCAATCCTCTGTGTTTGAAGGGATGAAACAGGAACTTTCTTCTGTGGTTCATGGTAGCTTTGCTTCCTGCCCAGTTTTTTGTCCATAGCTGTAGCAGGACAACCCCACATTAACATGAGTTGAGGATCTTCAGTCCTGGATCTAGACCCAAAGGATACAGATCAGTCAAACAGATCTCGATCTTAGACCTGCCTTAATTGATCCAGGTGGATGTTTTTTACAGCAATTGGAAAGGAGGCCTGCAGAAGATGGAAAATGAGTGTATGACAGCAGATGAAAGGAATTTGTGTTCTTGATGAAGTTCATAGCAAGGCCCCTGGGTCCCTGCTCCTACTTCCTGTGGATGGGAAGGCTTCCTTCACCATCAAGGAGTGAATCAATGAAGATATGGTGATTCATCCAATGCCCACATAACTATGATGCGCACAAATTCCTGCCATTATTCATCTTCCTCTGAGTTTCAATGGAGCCTGTCTCAGACACTCCCCTGTCTGAAAAGGGTGGAATGAATCCCACCCTAGAGCTGGACTCCAGGGAAAAGATACAAGGTCAGGCTGGTTACAATCCCATGTGCCAAGCTAATTGACTTCTCTCGACTTTCTCAACATAACGTGTTTCTTTTGAATTGAATTTCTGTGCATTTTCTACTCCAAACCAGCTTTGTTTCCAACACAGGAACCTACTAATCTAACATTAAATAAAGTACTGTTTGTCACATGGGATTGTAACCAACCTGACCTTGTCATCTTCTCCCTGGAGCCCAGCTCTGGAGTGGGATTGGTTTAACAGAAGGTTTGGGACAGCCAAGTAGAAGTAAGCCTTGCAGAAAAAGCATTCTGTTAGCTGGTGGCAATGAGGGATTGGGACCTGTGGCAATTGGAGAGTCACCAAAACAAAAGATGTTCAGCTCCCTGCGTTGGCTTCATGTGGCCAGGCACATCCAGAGCTCAAGGCAGGGATGGGGCAGGGGACAACTTTCATCCTTGTAGGGCATTCCTCTGGGTCCATAAAGACAGGAGGTAACAGAGATAAGTTAATAAGAACCTTGTTCTGTTTCTGTTTTCAATATAACTTTTTGAATGATAAGGCCTCTGACTGGCACCAGAGTAATGAAAAATCATAAGCTTAGAGAAAAGATTCAAAAATGGATAAATATAGTAAAATGGTTTTGGTCTGGTTCTTTAGTTAATCAAAGGAGAGTTGTTCTGGCTAAAAATGCAAATAAAAATCATACCTCAGCTGGTAGGGCTGTGAACTGTAAAGATGTTTATCTCTGACATTTCAATAGTTTTGTGGGATTTTCTCTCTGGACACATAACACTGCAGCAAAAAGAGCAAAAGGCTGAGCAATTAGGGATATAAGTAAGTCTCTGTAAGGGTTTTGGCTTGTTTTTAATCAATGAAAACCACTTTCAGCTGATGGCATGTCACCCTGTCTTACAGAGAAGCCCTTTCTCTTCCCTAAAGTGAACAGGCTCTGCTCACACATCACCGCCACGCCACGGTTCAGTGGCATCTCAAAACAGGTGCCATGACTTCTAGCACAGCAAAACAACTAAGCAGTAACAAAGAACACCCAAAGTGTCACCTAAAAATAAAAAGAGGATATTAATCCGAGAGATGTTGAGTGTAGGGGGGTTGTGCCTGTACTCAGTGCTTCACTCTAGTGAAGTTAGGAGGACTGTTCTGCAGGCTCCAGCCGGGAACTGAGGGGAGCATGAGGAGTCCCTCTCTCAGGGAAGAAAAGCTCAACTGGTTCTCAATCCTTGCCATTTCTTGCCATCTAGTGGCCTGCCAAAGCACCAGTCTAGCCTCACAACTCACATCTTTAAAACCGTCATGAGAAGGGAGGGAGGGTGCTGCATGCCCAGGGAAAGGAGCACTGAGAGGCAAGTTCTGCCCCTGCACAGCCAGGTCACCTCCATCCTCCCCACCCACCCTCCTCTGCCCATTCTTCTCTCTTCCCTTCAGAGCGTGGCCAGGTGGCAGAGGCTTTGGTCACTCATTGTGACCTTGTCTAGGCTGGAGAGGGCTTTAAAGTTTTACCTTTGGTGTTTCCTGAATAACTAAGTTGGTGTTTGGCCACCACTGAAGTGGAGGATGGTGGAAACACAGCAGAGGATTGTTTGGCCCTTGGTGCTACTGGGCTGGGTGGAATGACACCCTCCAGGATGAACACCTGGATGTGGCCAGCCTGGCTACAGTTGTGCTACCAGCCATTCCCCCATAGCAACACACAGATAAAATTCTGGCACACACTGGGCAAAATTTCCTGGTGTAGGCAACCCCCCTGTGGCCTTCCTGAGTATTTGACATCTATTCTGTAGCATCCACTGCTTTTGTGAGATTTTACCATCTCTTTACTATTTGGGAATAACTATTAGATTAGGATGGTGAACTTGAATCTTGGCATCTGTTACAAGAGCAAATGCAGGTGAGTGCATTAGTCTGACAGTTCACTAAACCCCCATCTGTGGGAGCTGCACAAGTTGTTCTAGCTGTACACTTTTGTCATGTTGAAAATATTTCAAGTGTAAACATCAGAGTATTTTTTTTTCTGCAAACAGATTCAGGTTATCAGAGGTTTTCTAGTTAAAACATTTCCCAGAGGAAGTAGGATGCTTTGACACATTTGTCCAAAATTCCCTGCAAGTAGAAAGTGGAAGGCAATAGTATGCTTTGAAAGCCTGGTACTTTCCACTTTACATTCCACTGTAATTAGATAAAGTAAAAACAGGAGATTACTTTGTCTTTTTTGTTTGGAACCTTTCGCATCCCCCACACAGAGAAATTGGAGTGATTACAGGTGATTTCTCTGCCTGTGTCCGAGTGCAGTGGGTTGGCCTAGAGCAGCAGAGTGAGTCTGGCAGCCAGGACTTGTCCTACCTCAGCCAGGTGCAGGGCAGGCAGGGCAGGATCCGTGTCAAAGCATGTGACTCCATCACCTTTGTTGAGATGGGGTTTGCGAAGAATTCCTGTGGTCCCAAACCATAGAGCTTGTAGCAGAAGTATTTGTGAACCAAATCACCACTGAAAGAGCTCGGTTATATATTTGGCCTAATCAGAATGTATTTCTCTGGTTTTTAAGGTAAAAGCACATGATGAAGGGAAGGGAAGGGAAGGGAAGGGAAGGGAAGGGAAGGGAAGGGAAGGGAAGGGAAGGGAAGGGAAGGGAAGGGAAGGGAAGGGAAGGGAAGGGAAGGGAAGGGAAGGGAAGGGAAGGGAAGGGAAGGGAAGGGAAGGGAAGGGAAGGGAAGGGAAGGGAAGGGAAGGGAAGGGAAGGGAAGGGAAGGGAAGGGAAGGGAAGGGAAGGGAAGGGAAGGGAAGGGAAGGGAAGGGAAGGGAAGGGAAGGGAAGGGAAGGGGTGTTCCTATCCTAGCTCCTCTTTCCACAGTTTTTGAAGTAGGTGTCCAGGCCCAGGATTGTCATAACTCCTGGCAAAATAAATACATACAATTTGAAAATTAATGAAAAGCATTTTCACAATCCATGTTTCCCTTGACATTATGGCCTTAAAATTGCTTTCACAGTATTAGGGTGAACATCCATTACATAGCACCTGCACATTTTCTGAAACAATCATGGTCTGTCCAGAATTATGACTACACAATCTTTTGCCTAGCACAGGGCACTGCTATTTTCTTCTTCCATAACCAAGGAATTATTTGAGAATTGTATTTGCTGATTCAGAGAAATAGGATCTTAGAAGGTAATGAGTCCAATTTTTCAGGCATTATGCTTCAGGAAAAGATGTCAACCAATTTGGAATAGCAGAGAGAACAGCAAGTAAGACTTCTAGTTGGAGGAAGGACTGAAAGACTTGAGACAATGAGGCTACTATGAGATATCAGGTCTTTAAATATAAACTCAGATCTGTAAAGGGAACAAGAATAAATGTTCTCTGGTTCAAACAGAGCAAGAAGTATCAGCTTTAAGTCTGTGAAAAGGTTTTCAGGATAAACATGTTGGAGAAGTCTCTGTTGGTAGTGATTACAAGATTCTGGCATATTTGGTTTTGCATGGCCAAAACCATCACTGAAAACCTTTAGAAATAAGTTAGTGAAAGGCCAAAGGTGGCTTCACTCTTGTCCTGAATGATTTTGTGCTGGATCATCTTGTCCTTCACAGTATTCCATCTCTTGCCTTTTACTCTGCAGTCATAATGTCACTCCATTTACTGTGCAGATAGGAGAGCTGGAATGATAAAAAATATCCAGCCCTGAGCAGCCCAGTGTACCTCCAAATCTGACCTTAGTTAAAGTGCCAGCTGGACAGAGGGGTCACCAGAGTGTTCCATCCAAGTGATATCTCCTATGATGTTAAACACAGCCCTAGTTGAGCTGCTCTTTACCAAGAACAAATGCATCTTTAGCCAAAAATATGTGCATATGGCTTTTGGGAAGGCAGTACTCTTTCATTATTGGAACTATTAGCCAGGAATTGTCTGATTTCCAAGCAGTTAGCATTCACATTTGCTAGTTGTGAAATGGGTACTTTTTCTGCAAAACATGCTGAGAAATATGATTCAAAGGCTACTTCAGGGATGCCTTATATTTCTTTATGTTTTTGCTAGGGAAGGAAATTTCCAGGGCTTGCTGTGCTGGTAACAGATGCTGTAGTGTTAATTCTGATACCAGATATCCTTTTGGTATCAAGCAGATGCTGTAAACCTTCAAAAGATGAGAAAAGGAAGCCTTGCACATCCACCTGGCCCAATTATCATCTGTCCCTGAGTACTGATCAGCTTGCATTCATCAGTGAAAATCTGCACTTCAGCAAGGGCTACACCCTTGGAAGACAGCTCAAAAAAGCATGAAGTTCTTCACAATCGTGGGGAGAGTTTTTCACTTGTTTTGTTCAATTATATTCTGTGCTTGCTTCCTGGCAACACTTCTGTAATTAGAGGTCAGAGTATTTTAACTCTTCTGATTTATCTCTGGTGTGTGTTTCATTTCTCTTTTGTAGGCTTAGAGCTCTGTAGCCCCTCTAAGAAAGAAAACAAACCACACCAGAGGAGCAGTGCCTTGCATGGGTGTTGGAAGCCGTTTCTGCTCAATCTTTGTTTCACCATGACAAGCCAGTGTCCAAAATCAAAGCGTGCTCTTTGCTTCCCATCACTTGCATATAATGCAGAACCACTGTTTAGCAAAGTTTCTTCTCAGACTTCAGAGAAGAGGAAGCTGGTAGGTCACAGGGGTTTTTAGCCTTTCAGCCTCTGACCAAGGCAGCTGGCCATCATGTGCATGTGTGAGGTCCCCAGCTGGGGAGCTGCTAGTCATACATTAACCAGAAATTATATTAAGCTGAGTTCTCGTGCCTTGTTTTCCCACCATGAAGTCAGCTTTTTAAATTACTTTCTTGAGAAAATGGAGAGTCTACTAAAGCCATCACTTCTCAGAAAGCTATGACTGTCAATGAAAAGGGCATGGACAAAGGATTCTGCAAGCTACTAATTTATTTTCTTTTACATTATTAAATGCAATTGAAATGGCATTTCCAAAAAGTTCTCAGCCTCTGTAGAATTTGTAAAAATTCAGTCTAAATTCCTGATGTAAAATTTACACAGTAAATTCTGTGCATTAACAACTTAAATAGCTTTATAATCTTTCCTGTAACCCAGAAACACTAGAAAGTAGGCAAGTTTCTTATTACACACCAAAATTCAGTAATCCTATCTCTTTTACTGAGAGAGGTATTGTTTTGGAGAAGATTGCATAAGAGAAAATTATCGTAGCCTCTCAGACTTCAATCAGAAATCTATTACGTGTTTTACTGTCTCAGTGCTCATTCATTCAATGTAATCTTTTAAGAAGCTTGTCTACTGTGTGGGTTGCTTTGGTGGGAGTGACCAGTCATGCCTCTCCCTTGCAAGAAGAGATTGCAGAGAAGAGCATTAATGTGCTTTGCTGGCATTAACAGACCTTTAGTTCCACAGATTTCATTATTTTCCTTCTATATTGGTTAGTGGGTTTGAGAGCTGTACAGTTTTGTTTCTTTTCTTTTGGCTTCCTGTGTGACTATACCTATACAGAGCATTTGATGAAAAAACAGCAAAAGAAAGAGAAGTCATAGGAAATGATGCAGTATAAATCAGAGGCCCTTGGACCATGTCTTAGGGAGGCTGTACAAGTGCAGTACATCTCCTACAGAATGGGTCCTTTTGTGCACTGTTGTGATTGTGTGGTTCCACTCTGTGATTTAACCTAGTAATGGCTCTTTTCAGTCATATATTGAGTGCACAAGGTGAGTCAGGAGGCTTCTATCCTCCCACTGGTGTTCTGCTCCTTAGTAGGATGCTGCAGTGTGGATATATAAAATCTGGAGACCATTCACTGAGCCTTAACCCAACTGTTTTTGGGTGCTATGTCAAATGTGACAGTGTTACCAAGAAGCACAGGAGACGATGGGGATGAGTACACAGCACCTAAAGTGACACAGCCCAGTCCTTCCATTCACCGGCCAGTTTTAAAGCCAGTGGATGGTTGTGAAAGACTGCAAAGATTAATGCCTTGGGACATTTTGAGATGCCTGTGTGGGGGGAAGGAGCAGCTCAGGCCTTGCCCTGGTGAGGCAGTGCCCTGTCCTAGAGCCTGTGCCCCATCCCACTGTGGTGCCAATCACAGGCACAGCACACGTGATGCTCCCCATCTGCCTCTGGAGTCCCTAACCCAGTTCCTGAGTGCCAAATGACCAGAAGTCCCTCCCAGGGGAAGGGCCCAGGAAGGCCATGAGGTATTGAAGGCTGAACATGAGGTAATCACTTTGTCTGGACCCTACCTCTCCTTGGAGTTTCTATCATCATTGGAACCCAGGAATGGTAGCTGTATGCGTGCTTTTCTATATTTTTTCTTTCTTTCTCCTTCTTCTAATTCCCTCTTCTTGGAATTTTGGGTAACTTGAAATCAAATGCACTGGAAGTCTGCTAAGTTGAGTGGGCCAAACTAATGCTTTGAGAAGTGTTTAATGTTGATTGAATGTTGCACTAAATATTTTGCCAAAGTTCTCTAAAGTTGCCAGTAAAGTCTTTTGTGTTGTTTTGACCTCTTGAGAATATCTTGTCGGTATTTCTCCTGTGCATCTAACTCAGAGTACACGAACAATTGTGAGCCCTCTTAAAACTCTTGTCAAGTGAGTTGCTTGGGGCCTTACCGTGGTGGAAATAACATTTAATATCTTCCAAAACATTGTGAAAACTGAGCAATGCTGATCTTCATCAGTGAAGAGGTTATCTGCGCCTCAAAAGGCACATGCTTTCAGTCACCACCTTTTGTTTCCCTGCTTCAAGAGGCACAATCTTTCTTTGCTTACCAAAATTAAGCTACTACAGGCTCCTGTGCTTTGCTTCTCTAGGCTCACATGTTGCTGAGGTGCTTTCAGTCTAGCTACAGAAATCTCATCTTCCAAATCAAACTTGGCTCTCTGGGGTTCTGCTTAAGTAAAGACTCAGCCTTGCTGTACAGGTGAAATAAACCATGTTTAGATTTCACACCTCTTAATGGTGTGAAATGGATGGACATTGAGCCTCCTGAATGTCTTCAGACTCTCCACTACAAATATTATGGTATGGGCAGAGTACTGCAAAGTATCCTCAAGAACAATATTGTTTCACATGTATGTATTCTCTGTAAGGATTGCCTTTGCCTCCTTCCTGCAAGGTCATGTGAAGCCATTAAGAGAAGGTTCAAGCTTTTTGTACTAATACATTACGGCTCTTCAAATAATGGCGGTTCTCATTCAGTTTAAGACCAACGAAGTACAATCTGGATGAGAGAAACAAAGTGAACTGAAAAGAAAGAAAAAGAAAGATAATGAGGTGAAATGAAGGAAAATTAATGAAGTGCAATGAAATTAACTGAAGCTTAATTAAATTATATTAATTGAAAATGAGAGATTTCATTTCCTTTCATGAAATGAAGAAGTTACATCTCATTAAAGGAAATTAAAGGAGAAACCAAGGAATTAAATAAAATTAAAAGAAAGAAAAGGAAATAAAATTAAAAGAAAAAAAAGGAAATATAATTGTTTAATAATGCTGTCTTGACTAATTCTGTGGCTGTTGTGATGCTCTTATATGTTATAAACAAGTCTTCCAGAACTTTCTCTCTTTAGGACTTCTATCCCTGGATCCAGAGCACTGTACATGTAAGTATAACATGTATAAGTGCAAGCATAACTGTTGCATGCAATAATAAATAATGTGTAGCCCTCAGATATATATTCCTCATTCTCATGTTTTAAAAACTATTATTTTCACAAATAAAAATTATCTTAATTCCATAGATACAGAAATCAAAGCAGAGAGAGCCTGTTGAGCATTTCTGAGATTATAGTGCAGCCTGGGGGAGAAGGGGGATGCACCACCGCAGAGCCTGAGCTCTTTACATTACTTTCTGTAACAAATAAGTAGTGTTGTGACTAGAAATCCATTTTCCCATTTCTCAGACAAATTGCTAAGCCTTTGCTTGTGTTTGCTGGGTTGAATCCTAAATTTTAGCCACTGACTAGTCTCATGTTCTGATAAGATTAATGAGCCAGGTGGTGGCAGGAACTGAATTTTATTAGAGACTTGTGTAAATATATATACAAGATGTACTATGCAGAACTAGCACTGAAGTGGAAATCCTGTACTTCAGCTTGTAGACCATTAAAACTTCCTATAATTCCTCCTCTGTGTAGCTATGCTGGGTTTAAATTAATACTCTGAATCAGTAGTGCTCCTTTTGATGTAGGCACTTTTACAGGTCCAAGGCACAATTAGCAAGTTTGTTTCTGTCAGAAGGAAATGGTGTCCTTCTGAACACAGAGGTGAAGCAAGGGTCTTTCCTGTGCTGGGTGCTGTCCTTGGGTCACCAGAGTCCTGTGCGGTGCTCCAGGCTGGGGGCAGAGTGGCTGGAAAGCTGCCAGTCAGGAAAGGCCATGGGGATGCAGGTCAAGAGCAGCTGCACATGAGCCAGGGGTGCCCAGGTGGGCAAGAAGGTCAAGAGCAGCTGGCCTGTACCAGCAATGGTGTGTCCAGCAGGGCCAGGGCAGTGATTGTCCCCATGCCCTGTGCTGGGCACTGCTGAGGCACCTCCAATCCTGGAGACAGTTTTGGGCTTCTCATTGCAAGGACATTGAGGTGCTGGAGAGCATCCAGAGCAGGGAACTGAGTTGGGGAAGGGTCTGGAGCACCAGGAGTGGCTGAGGGAGCTGCAGGGGCTCAGCCTGGATAAAAGGAGGTTCGGGGGGAATTTCTCACTTTCCACAACTCCTTGACAGGAGGGTGCAGCCAGGCGAGGACCAGGCTCTTCTGACAGAGAACAAGGGGCAGCACAAAATAGAACAGCCTCAAGTTTCCAACAGCACTGGGGGAGGTTTAGATTAGGTATTATGAAAAAAGGGTTGTCAAGCTTTGGAACGGGAAGTGGCCAAGTCACTACACCTGGAAGTGTTTGAAATCCACGTGGATACAGCACTTGAGGACATTGTTTAACAGTGAACATGGGGCTGGTGCTGGGTTGATGGTTGGAGTTGAGGACCTTAAAACACTTTTTCCAACCTTAACTACTCCATGATTCAAGGCATGCTCTTACTGTCCTAAAATCTTCTGGGCAGTAGTGTGGTGAATGCACTCCCTTTTATTCCATACTACAAGGAGGATACTAGTATGGAGTAATCCAGATGAAGAGTACTCATCCATGAAAAGGTATTGAGGTATCTGCCTTCAGATCAGTCACTGACCTTGCAAAGAAGCCATTGAGAATAACCAAAGTGATGAAACAGAGGCAATGCCGGAGTTCTAGCATCAGTAACTGTGAAACAATACAGCTTTTTCCCTACTCTTCTCAGTTAGACCTTCTCGATACCAGCTTTAAATCCTTTCCCTTCTCACCTACTTGAAACAAAAGGTCAAGGAACATCTCCTCTGGAAACCCAGCATTACACGTTAAAAATATAGACTTCAGTTATCAATAGCTAAAAATCTAAAATAATAGCTGCTGAGGTACAGCCAATTGACCATGCTACAAACTCAGCATCTGAAAATTTATTAATTTCTAAAAGTTCATCACACACAGGAAGAGACAGCAATCCAGAGACTACAGAGAGTGACAAAATTTATTTATTTATTCCCCACCTTTATTGACTTTTCAAAGAAACCCACCACAAATACCACCCAAGTTGGAATACACTAGTATGCTACCACTGTTTAAAAAAAGGCATGAAAAAACATGTATAGTTGAAGGCTATTAGATTCTGATACATCTGCATGTTCACTTAAGAGTCCTTATTATTCTAGGACAGTGGAAGTACAGTAGACATTCAGTGACAGCTAATTTGCCAGCTCAGGAAGACAAACAAGGACTGATCAGTGTGTCTGCCTTCTCTTTAAAAAGCCAATCAGCAATAAATAGATGGTGTCATTCATTGTCATGCAGGAATGATTGTGGTCTCTCTACTTAGTTGGGCTTCTGGATTTTCATGATTTTAGGCTACTGGATGGTTGAGGAGTTTTGGGAAAAATAAACTTTGAAAGGTGAAAGTTCAGTTTATTAGAAGAGGCTATGTTTCAATTTTATGCTTTAACAGATTATCACCATAGTTTTGTGCCTTAGTATCTAACAGCAACAACATTCTTTTTTTCCCCCATAAAAGGGACTATTATGAATGCATTTTAATCAAAAATCAAATCTTTGTAACACCTATGTTATATTCAGCTGTTGTATTAAGAGGTATAACCTGGGTTAATTACATAACACCATGTTAGAATATGCCTAAAATAAAAGGTTTTAATCAACTATGCCGTGGCTTAAACACCAGTTTTCAGACATAACCCTGCATTATTTCTGAAATTTTTAATATATCTTAAAAATATACCAATTAAAATAAATTATTGTTATATATTTCTTTATATCAAAGAAGAATCTTCAAATTTACAAAAAGCCAGTCCAGAGGTAAATATGTGTTATATTCCACTAGTGAAGAATTTAAAGTAACTGACATTATTCCCAAATAGTTAACTTCTTTCAACATACAGTTTATTGCCTGCTCTTTAATTGTTATTTAGCTCACAGAAAGAAGGAAGAATATTTTGTTTCACAAGAATGTCTCTCGACAGAGCGGACAGGTGGATTTGTTGCTGGATGAGAACCATTTGTACTGAAAAAGAGAAATACAATTGTTTAATATACAAAGCAGAGTATCAGAAACACTAGCACATCATCAATAATAACCATTATTGCCAGGGACCTGTGCTGTTGAGCTGCACCAGGGCAGGTTTAGACTGGACAATAGGAAGAAGTTCTTCACAGAAGGAGTGATCAGGCATTGGATGGGGCTGCCCAGGGAGGTGGTGGAGTCACTATCCCTGGAGATGTTTAAAAAAGACTGGATGTGGCACTTAGTGCCATGGTCCAGCTGACAAGGTGGTGTTAGGTCATAGGCTGGACTTGATCCCAATCAAGGTCTTTTCTAACCTAGTTAATTCTGTGAATGTAACTACCAAAACATTAACTATACTTTTAAAAAGAACAATAAGAAACAGTAAAAAAACCCTTTTCACTTGTACATGTATGCATGCGTGTATGTACATATGTATTTGTATATAAGACACACTCAGCTGTGTAGCAGCTCTTCTCTCATTATCTGCCCTTACATCTAAGTACAAAATCCACAGAAATAATTTGAGTGCAGGCAGTCCCAAATACTCCATTGACAAAGTGGAAAACTGTTGGTAATACAGTAGAAGTTTCTGGTTTAAACTATATGGATAGCCAGGTTGGATGGGGCTTGGAGCAACCTGGTCTAGTGGAAGGTTGCTTCCCTCTCAATGGCAGGGGGTTGGAACAAATGAGCTTCAAGGTCCCTTCTGACCCAAATTGTTCTATGATTCTATGATATTTTGCCTATTTAAAAATATTTACTCCAGGTACTTACCAAGCAAGCTGAATGAAACTTCTTCTTGCATGTTCTGCAAGCTTTTTTGGGAAGAGAATAGTTTGAACCATGAATGACTGAAAAACAGATCATGCAATCTTCAACGCCTTCAAAACGTTTATCCACATTATTTTTCCACAAAGATAATCCTTCCATAATACTTCCATTCTAAAAGAGGGAAAAGAGCTGTTAATACTATAGAACTCCTTTGGACTATTCCTATTGTAGTCATAAAAACATGAAGGAAACAAAGCCTGAAGAATTTATAATCTAAAATGACATGCAATACATGCAGGGCATAACTTATAAAACTCTGATCTACAGAAAAGTGAGTATTCATCAGAGCAGGAAGAGTGTATTCAGGAGCACTTAAAAAGGGATTTTGCACTTTTCAATCACTGCTTTGTTTTGTTCTAACCACAGATGATGCAATTTCAGCAACCATCAGTCTTTTAGAGAATTCCATGAACGGGATTTTTGATTTTTTGTTCTTGTTTGCTTTGTGATTTTTTTTCAAATTATAGTTGAGATGGTACTGCCACACAGGACAAAAAACTGGTCCACATCTTAAGAGATCTAAATTTTCAACTTGAACTCTGGATTTAGCAGGACCTAGTAGGCTGATCATTTTACCTGTTTCTGTATCTGGAGAAAAGCAGATGGTAAGAGTGACCTAATGAAGGCCTTTGCAATTTAATGAGATCTATTACACAGATCTATACAATACTGCATTACTAGGAATACTTTTCCTGCTATGAGGACTTTTTAAGTTTTAAAAACTAGGAGCTTTATTTAAACTCACCTGATGTGTAAGATATGTGCTTAACTGTAGCATCCAATTGCGCCACTGCTGTACAGCCACACCAACCCTCTTTCCACTCTCAACTGTTATGGATCCCAGTGGGTAATTTGATGGAAGCTGTATTATTAGTTCAATAAAGATATCATCAACAGAATAGGTTGCAATGACTTCTCGTGCTGCAGATCGAGCTTTTACCTTTGAAAAAAATACTCATATTAAAAAATGCCACAGAGAGGTACTCCAGCATCTCTAGTTTTTGTGAGTATGTATATATATACTATAAAATGCATTACTATACACATTATATTATTTTCTTACATCAGGTAAACACTTTTGTTAAAGAAAACAAAAATCTATTCATACTTCAGTAAACTAAAAAGAAATTACCAGCTACTTTTCAATCTACTCACATCTTTTAATAAACAAAGTAGGATATTGATAGCAATACCTTCCATCTACTTTCTCAACTTCTTCAACATTGTAAAATCCATTCTTTCATGCTTTTCCAAGCAGAATATTAATAAACATCAAATTAATTGATATCAAGCAAAATTATGTTTAATCAGTCATTTAGAACAACAAAATTGAAATCACATGAAATAGAACTATAGTCTGCTCCTGACAAGTAAAATTTCTTGAAATGTTTGCAAAAAACTCAAGTAAATAAAAAGAAAGGACAAGAAGTCTTACTGTCATGCCATTAAATAACTGTGTGCTAGTCTGAACAGAAGATATTTCCTGAGAGGAGAGCACACTGCTGACGTATTTGCTTGTGAATTTATCCACAACATTGAAGACACGCTTCTCACAGCTATTCCACCACAGCCTCACCATGGCTGGCAGATCTTTCAGTGTTATATGGTACACAGAGCAGGCCAAATGTGGGATCTGGGATGACAGCATCCCTGTTCCTGGGAGGGAAAGAAAAGGTGTTGAAATACTCTTAATATATCAGTCACAGATGTTGGTGCCTCCACACCACACACAAAAATTCTGATTCCAATAGAATTGTGGTAACGGGACCTTCATGTGCATGTTTCTATTATTGCTATTCTAAGGGCTTGTTTGACTCAGCCCTTCTCCACCAGGCCAGTTCCTTTGCTCCTTAGCCTGAGACACTCCACACCTCCGAATTCACTTCTAATTAGAGACTGAACTCCAAGTGGACACCAGGAATCAACAACAATTTTACATTGTAAAAATCATGAAACACTGACTTTGGAGTGAACAAACAATAAGGTGTTTGCAGGACAGCTGAGCTTTGCAGGCATGTATAGAAATGGCCTCAAGTTTCACCAAGTTCAGATTGGATATTAGGAAATTATTCTTTGCTGAAGGAGTGGATTACCCCTGGAACAGGCTGCCCAGGAAGTGGTGGAGTCACCATCCCTGGAGGTGTTCCAAAAGCATGCAGACAGGGCACTTTGTGAGAGGGTTTAGGAGGCACAGTGGTGTTCAAAGGGTGAACTTGGATCATCCCAGAGGTCTTCATGATTCTATGATGAAATAAGGGAAGTCTTTCCCTTGGGATGTCACGTTAGTAATTCTTTCTTACTGTCATCCAGATAAATTATTCTGCAACATACAGTGATTTCCAAGCAAAAAATTAAGAAATGGAAACTCCTTTTCCTTGCTTATACCTGTGTAGGTACATAAAAAAATTTTCAAAGAAGGGATTTAAAAATCTAATTCTCTTTATGTTTCTCAGCTAAAAAAGCAATATATATTCTCATCATAACTGATTAACTTCTGAACAGCATGACAAAAGCAACACACAATTTAACATCTCAAACATTTAAAAATATATATTAAAATATTTTAATCTTTTTAATTTATATATTAAAACACAAGAAAATATTGAAATTTTATTTAATATTTAAAAATATCTCTAGAAGCAAAGCAATGGTTCCTGAATAGATCACACATTTCTAGTGTTTTAGAATGTTCAGGATTCAATATTAGCAATGTATTATTCTTGGGTTTTGTTTTTCTTGGTTTCTCTGATAAACATATCAACTTTGGTTAAGTTTCAAATGGGGAGTGTTAGCCAAAGATTATTAAACATATGTATGTGTTTGTCTCTCTGTGTATTTGTTTCACAGGTAAGATTTTCTAAGTAAATATTTTTAACAAAAAAAACCTTATTTATATATAACAACTTCTCAAATGCACAAATACAAGTTTTACTAACCTTTGACATCTAAACGAAGCTCTTCAGTAAAGAAGGTTTTTGTGTCCTTATTTGGAGCTTCTGAAGTTGACCCAGAAAAGACAGGGTTTTCAGGCATGAGCCTGAACAAGTGATAAAGCAGTTTATTCAAGCTTTTAGTTCTTCTAAGGTATTGTGAGTAGAGAACTCGCAGCTGGTAGCATTAAAAAGATTCACAAAAAAACCAAAACACAGTAAATACAGCTTACTCTGTAAAAAGTACAAGTATGTCCTTGCAGGGAGGAAGAGCAACACTGTGATTCAGAACAAGTGTTTAGAAGAGAAGTTTAGTTCTCTGCACCATTATGAATGATTAGAAGATTATAATATGTACCCAGCTTGTTTGAAAATGCAAGAAAAAACAGTATTTTCATGAATCTTAGTTCTTCATTGCTCTAATTTTACCATCCTCAAATACAGCAGTGCAGAAATCTAAGTCTATTGGTGCTTTCAGAATCTTCACTAATTTCAAAAAACAAGGGACAAGACGTTACATAATTAAAAGAAAAAGGTTGGATGAAACTTTGTGACTGAAACTAAATAAGTAGGTTAAGAAATTCAGTTTTAAAAAAAAAAGGACTCTGAAAATATACCTGAGAAGAAGCTGCTTTAAAGAAAGCTAATGTTAATTTCCAAGTGAGAAGATACCCTAGAACAAGGCAGAACTCATCACTCAAGGGCTGAATAACTGCAAATTCTCCAACCGGAATGCACTCCAGGATGTTTTCAAGCAAGAGTTCTTGAGTGGCCAGGACAGACATCAGAGCTGCTGGAGGTGATCTGTGGAAAAAAGTTATCTGTAATAGTAAACTCAAATCCTGAGCACAGCATGAACTGAATTTATGTTCATAGCCTTCCTAGAAAGTCATGAAAATAAAGCCATGCACACAGAACATAAAGTGAGCCTTTTATTACAGGAAAATTTACTCTTTTTAAAATTTCTTCTTTTTCCTTGAACGGGATAGTTGGAGTTTTTCTCAGAAGGCAAATTTAAACTGAATCACTTAATTTGGGTGTAGTCTATGAATGAATTGATTTAACCTACATCATGGATAGCTGCTTTGCTTGCTTTCTCTGGAGTCACACCAACAAAGGAGCAACTGAACAATGATCTCCTAATCACTGCTGGCTCTGGGTTGAGAAGCCTTTTGCAAGTATGCAGTTAGGAAAGATATTAATCATTGGGCTGAAGTTAAAAAGGAATTTTAACCAGTTACTGCATTCCCTCTTCAAACCAGAGACTTCACTGGATTCAAGCTGTATAAAATACACGGGTTAATTTTGTTCAGTTTCAAGTAACTGAAATTACCTGTGCAGATGGACACATCCTGAATACAAGTACAAATTTGCCAAGATTTTCTCATATAAAGCATATATATGGCATTTAGTCCAGTAACTGCACCTAAAAACAACTGCAAATACTGTCCCCAGTTTCAGTGCAAAGACAGATAGGACCAAAATATTTAATATTTTAAATATTTATAACCTTATTGTCATAGCTATGCAATCTTCTGGCTGACAGCTACTCTGCTGCAAATTTCAATCTTTTAACACATTTTAAAAATATGGAAGACAGTCTTATAAAAAGTGAGAAAAAAATACACACAATGCCAATTCCTCTTCTTCATCACCATACGACTTGAGATCTTCATCATCAAATTTAGGCAATTCAGGCATTAATCTATAGAAATATAGAAAGGAAATCAGGTTTCATTTAAAAATAATTTTTAATAAACTATTTTAATATATGTGATGCATAGTTCTTTGCTTATCAACATCAATACTACTGACAGGCAAAACAATAATGGCAGTTATTCCTTAACAACAACACAGAATCTTTCAGAGACATGTCACCATTGCAAAGATGGTTCATGAGTAAACATCCTTGCTCACTTCTCTTTCCAGATCTCTTACTTTTCCTGACTCATGCTAAAATAAAATTCTCCATCAGAATAAATCTATTGCAACTTTATGCCTCAGTATAAGTGAAAGATAATGGTGGCTGGCTTAAGCCACCTGCCTTACAGTCTGCATTTTGGGGAGCCAAATGCACATATTTTCAAATTCTATATTGTCTCTCTAGGTATTAAAAATACCCAAGAAGTTCACAAGAATTCTACCTATCTATATTCACTTTCTTACCTAAATTAGTGAAAATAGAAACATCATACTATTTAATGGTAGTGTCAAGCCCAGATCAAACCTGGAATATTTCAGTTTGCATTTTGGGATTCTACAAGTGCTAAAAATAAATACCTTTATTAAGTCTGCTACTACAGTTAACTTTAGCATTTAGATTTTTATACAGTGCCCTCCAGAAAAGAACACAAATTTCCCAATTAAGGATTTTCTCCCATAAGGGAACATGATTTTGCTACAACTGCATATTCTATAGCACCGTTTTTTAAAAGAAGGGGCAGGAGGGTTGGGAGGCAACAAGAATTAGAAATTTGTTGTTTCTTACTTATGAAGCATATGGTAGACAGAAACCTGTACAGGTCGAGCCCGGAAAAGCAGCAATGGAGAGAGTGTGTTCAGCAGGGTCTGGAGTTTATCTGGAAGATTTGTCTTCTGGCCTGCAACAAACTTGGGTGGCAGCTTGTGGTTTAACAACTGGTCCTTTGAGATGTAAGTTAGAGCTTCACCCAAAGATGATAACACAGAGTTCTGAAAAGAGCCTTCTGATGCATTTTTGGTTTCTCCTATTTAAAATAAGACAAGCTGTGATGCAGAATGTATGGATGATACCATAAACAAGCTCTGCTGGAAACAAGACTGCACTAGGCAGGTTCCATCTCATCTTAACAATCTCTATTTTACAGGCAATCACTTTACCAATTAGCATGTAAGTGTTAAAAAAACTGAGTTGTTACAAACTCTATTTACATTATATGCCTGTAAATTCAAAACTGTGGCCTGTTCAGTTCTATTTCAGAACAGCCTGGCTGTTATCCCCTTGTAATATACTTGCCTGTGATTTTCACCAACAAAGGTAACAGCAAATTGTGAATTCCCTCAGAGAAGAATTCTTTCCATTCACTGACCAAGTTCTTAGGAAGATTTGCAGTAGTGTCAGGAGCTGCAGCCTCAAAGTAAGCACTAAGGGCAGATGCCAAGTCACAACTGACACAAGCAAAAATCTGCACAAGCGGGACATGGTAAAGCAAACGGCTTTCACTTGTTGTCTAGGAGGAAATAAATACAGAGGAAGATTCCTTAACCATAAATTTGCTTTAAAATATGTTTCACAATTCCTGTCTACACCATGAAGTGTAATTTCAAATACAATTCAGTTGCAAAAACCATTTGAAAATTATTCGGAGCAGGAAGGTGTGTTTAAAAATAGAATTTGTACTTTAACAAGACTTCCTGAAATTAATTTCCAAGTCTCACCAACATTTTGAACCATGGATTGTTTGCATTATATAACCTTCCTTATAATGACAAAAAGAAAATTCAATGGACAACATGCTACTAAAAACTGGAAATTATTGAAGTGGCTATCAGGAGAATATTTCCTCTCCCCCAACAGAGCTGCTTTCTTTTTATTTTTGTTCTTACTAGTTCTGCCAGAAAGGAGCATCTTTATCAATAAAAACATTCCCTACTTAGTCTATACAACAAGATTTTCTTAAAAGTTTTTTGTCTGTTTTTAAACAAAATACATAGTTCCAAGGCACACACCATTAGGTAAGATTAATCCTGAGATCAAGAAAGGTCACATGAAGTTTCCAGCCTGCCCTTCTAAATGCATAGGTGACAAAGAATGAAAGATTATGTATCTTTATTTGATTAGTCAAGAAGTAGTCAGATGACTACTGACACTACTGATCTCTTTCCTAACAGCATTAAAATATAACTTTGCTATTTCATGTATTGAAATGCAGACATTGCTTTTTATTCAGTTAATTTTGATGCATCATGTTAGACTGTGTCTTAAAGGAATATCATATTTCAAGACAGAGACCTACAGCAAACACATTCCAAAATTATTCTCCAATTACCAATACCATTATTAAATATCATATTAATCAAATGAAGAGTGAGCTGATTTTATCTGCGTACACACACAAAAAAAAAAGACAGTATAATTGCTTGTCCTTTTAAACCACATATGACCTTTGTCCAAAGTCCAACATAAACAGGATTTTGTGCAATTCTTTTTAACACTGTGTCAAGTATTTGGTACGCCGAGATTACAGTGTCCATGCACATGCAGGGAATAATCAAAAAGGTAAGTACATGAAAAGTAAAAATGTTTCCATATTACCTCTAACCAAGCCAGCATGGAGCACATCAGAAAGTCCCACTCACTATCAGCCAAAGGAGCTGTGGAGTATTTCAGCAACAAGGGAAGGTAACGCATCATCTCAATGTTGAAACCAAGCAATTGGGCACTTGCTTCTTTCAGATTGCTGTAATAAAAACACAACCAAAGCTTATATAGCTTCATATTGTAGATGTGAGTATTTATATTCTTGCCTTCACTCCTCCTTACAGGACAAATTTGTCTGGCACCACCACGTTGTGTCCTATGTGCTTTTGATATTCTGTCTTTCAAAGGTAGAGTGCTACATTAGCTGCCAAGTCTAAATAAGATTCCTAAATTATAGATTCATACATTTCTACAATTTACACATGTGCTCGAGCAATATATTACATAAACTATGAATTTTAGCAATTTTAGTTAAATCAATGCAAGAAAAATAATAATTTTAAGTTACTGATTTAGGAAAAAATATTAGTCCCCAAGTGTCCAAATATTATAGGTTTGTTATTATAGTTTTAGATTATTAGGAAGAAATCCTTCCCTGTGAAGGAGGCCCTGGCACAGGCTGCCAGAGGAGCTGTGGCTGCCCCACCCCTGGAAGTGTTCAAGGCCAAGTTGGATGGATCTTGGAGCAACTTGGTCCTATGGAAAATGTCCCTGCCCATGGCAGGGGTTGGAACTGCATGAGCTTTAAGCATGAGCTTCCAATCTAGACCACTTTATGGTTTTATAATTAATTTCAAACTTTGTTGCCTGAATTTTTCTCAATATAGTAAAAAAATAAATCTCAGTATATTTTCACTCCTTGCTGGAAGCTTTTCAAGTTACATTTTTGGGTCCAGAATTTTAAAAGACAGACACTTAAGTTTGGTATGCAGTCTTCTTCCTGCTACCAAGACAAGCAATCAGAACTTGGAACTGAATATCCAGCCAACACTTACAAAAGTTGGTCAGTTCTGAATGCATTCGAAAACAGTTGGCATCTTTCAAAAGCATTTACAAAGCTCCTCAGTTTCCCAGCCTTCAACCATCCAGGTAATTTTCTGCAGTATGAGTTAGTAAATACCTAATAACAGATGTACTAAACCAAGGTTTCTACAAAAGCTAAAATGTGCAATATTAGAGCAGTAGACAGCACTTGTACAGATTGACTTTGTTTGAATTAATAACTAGTCTGTGTTTTTAAACTCATGTCTTAGAAATAAGAAAAAAAAGGTCAAATTATCTCAAAGTTGTACCCACCAGCTAAAGAGAAAGCTGTCCTCATTATCATTTTTCCAAGATATTATGATTTTCAGTATCGAAGGTAGTAGATGATCACAATCAATACTTCTATCCTTCAAGCAGGAGTTCAAAATGGAAAGACACCCAAATGCTCCTATGACAGAATAAAAATGTAAACTCAACAGTCTTAACTATAAAGACAAAACAAACATTAGAATGTGTGTTAATAGAACTTAATTTTAATATTGTAAGACAGCTGGACAATATCTAAGCTTTCTTCTTTGAACACTCAATCCACAGATATCATATTCAAAGCAATATCAGAATACATCTCAACCACCTCTTAATTAATTTTCCACAGCTGCACAGTTAATGTAATGCAGTTTTCAGCTGGAGGAGCTCCTCAAAAATTATATGTAACCTGTGAAAGAGTTCTTGGCAAAGCATCTAAAGACAATCACAACCAGTTGACAATAGTAATAATTTTGCATGCTGTGTAAAGCCTAAATGGTTCACTGAAAACTTTGATATTTACAGACATGCTTAAATAAGATAGATTAAACTAGAAGTACAGCAACATCAAGATGCTTTAATAATATCAGCCTAAATCTTTTCATTCTAATTTTGTATCTGGCACTAGAGCTTGTACTTCCGGAATGAGGCAGAAAATTACTATGCCAAACAGTCTAGAAGAAATAGGCAAATTGAGAAAGCATTTCTATCTAGGAAAAGCAATGTTATAGTAAATATGTTTTATATAAAAGCAAACATTATTACAAGACAATGTTCTCAAATTCTAATGAACTAGACTGAGGTAAGAACATACTCACCATCAGTGCTGGAAAGCTCTGTCTGTGTACATGTCATAAGTTTGGCCACACAATGGAAGACAAGTTCCCTCTTCTCTTCCTCAAGTAAGAAAGGTGATAAACACTGAAGTGTGTGCAATCTGCCCTCTGTTAATGGAAGGAACCTATTCATATAAGCAAAACATCAAGAATGAAACAAACCCAAAAACTGAACTAGGAAACAAAGTATCAGTTAGTTCATAATGATGCAATATCCTCTGATATAACTAATTTCACATCTAAACCCAGTCTGACTTTCACATCTTCCACATGCATCACTTCATTTTCAGTCTTCAGTTGTCAATGGTCAGAATCAGGATCATTTCACACTATCAACATTCACAACAAACTGCAAGTTTATAGGCACTAAAGGCATTATTAGGATACCCTTCTGTTGTCTTGAAAAGTTCTCTCCTCTCCCAAGATACAGCATCCTCAGCACGGATCACTTTGGCCATGGTTAAGGACCAGAGTCTTCCATGTTCCTCTGATCTTCAGAGAAGAAGAAAGACGCTGGTTAATATACACAGAAGCTCAGGGTTCACCACAAAAGCATTTGGATGCATTCTGAATCAACACACAGATGGAAATACAATGGCACTCCATACAATACAAACTGTGAAGACAGAGCTAAGAATTGTTTCACTTGTTCTCACATACCTGTCAAATATGGTTTGCTGCAGGCTAGCTGTACTAGTCAGAGCACTGAACTCCTCATATGTGATGTGCATCTCTTCCAACATGTGAAGATACTCCAGAAGTAGATAAGGAGGATTCTCCAATTCTTCAATCCATTGTAATGAGTACAGCAGTTCTGCGACTAATTAAATAACAGCTGTTGTTTATAAAAGACTACTGACTTGCATAAGCAAAAATTTCAAGTCAAGTTTTTGTTGGGTTTTTTAATAAGTTTTTAATGCATTAAAGAGATTATTTTTACATGCAATCTCAGGTGCTTCAGAGCATGAACTGGATATTTGCCATTGTATCATAACATACAAGAGAAAAAAGGCTACAGTAGATATTCTAGATATTCAAGACATTTTAAAGCAAATTAAGCATGGCATGACTCCTCTCTGTTCTCCTCCTTTTCTGTAATATACCTTTCTTGTAGACAAGGCAATCAATATCTAAGACCAGAAGAAAATCAAATTTCATAAGAGCTAGCATGTGGTTCCTTCATTAGCTTACAAACACCCACACTAAAAAATTACACTTCTCATCATGGTGAGATTTTTGGAGATAGAAGTGTTGATTTGATAATGTTGCATTTAATTTGAGTATTCTTGAAAATAAAAGGAAACTAGATTCCACTTCATGGAATTAAGAAAAGTTGTTGTCTCAAACTATCTTTACATTATGGTTAAACCCTCAAGGGAGGGATGCAGTTCTTAGCACCCACTCATGCCAATGCATAGTGTGTTCTGGCAGTGAACAAATCTGAAGTTCATTGAAAATTCATACTTCTCCCAATTCAAAGTTCTGTTGAGATGGGATATATATAACCAAAAGAGGTCCCAGGAATAAAAAAACTACTTTTAAAGGAGACCTAAAATAAACCCCAAAAAAAGGCAACAAAAGGTAAAAGGATAATTGGATAATTTCTCATACCTATATGCCAAACTTTAACTAAGCATTTCTAATTTTCAATTCAGATTACAACTACTACAAAATAAAATTTTACCATTATAACTTACTTATATTATCAATTTTCTTTCTTTCAGCATCATCATTTCCATGGACTACACTATTTTTCAGTTGAAGTAGTACCATTTTACTTAATAAGGCTGAAGTACACAGATGGTCTGGAAGTTTAGTTGTGCCACACAGCTTGACACTTGATCCCAGAGGTTCACAATTCATACTAAGCCTTCCTTCCAGAAGAGGCTTGTGCATCCACTGTAATATGTGCATAAAAAGAATGTGAAAAAAATACTTTGATCTGCTTCACCTTGAAAATTCAGAATTATTAAGAAACAACCATGAAACATACACATTGTTATCAAAAACACAAAGGTGAGGATGACCCACTCCAGTATATTAAAAACCTAACTGCACAGCAGTTACTTAGAACTGCAGTGCTGCTCAGAAACAAATACATTTCTTTAGAACTCTATGTATTTTACAAGAAATTGGAGGGTTACTCCTATGTATGTCAGCATTTTGTTGATAAATAGCACACCATGGTATTCTGCAGCTATTGGTGTCTTTCACAAAATTAATCTTTATGAAGAATTAACTTAGAATAAAATCACCTTAAAATGTATACTCTGTCAGATAAAATTCCTGAATTGTAAAGCAAGCTGCTGGTGTTCTGTGCAGAAAAGGGTAATTTCATGGATTTTGATTTTTCTCCAGTAGTACTGGATGGGTCCATAAACAGAGATTTTGTCCTCTTTATGGACAGAGGCTGAAAAAAAACCCTGCACAAACATATGGTATTCATAAGTGCAGTGTCATGTCAAAAAAACCACCCTAGGGAACAGAAACTTGAGGAAAGACTGACCACCCTGTGCAAGCCATTATCACTTCCCTACCTCAGAGCACAGAGACTCATGCAATTTCCCCCACTCAGTTTTGTTCGGCGTGATGTGCTCAACATAAGCTCTCACAAGATATCCAGACTGTCCATCAGCTTCCATGAGCTTCAACAACAAATCACTGACTGCAGAGATCAAAACCTGAAGACTAAGAAGAGGAGAAAATGCTGCAAACAAGTTTGGCACTATTCATTAAGAGCCACCTGCATATTTTCCACTGATACAATGCTCCATACATGCTGTGCCAGGGGTGGTTTACGTTCTGCTCTACCCACTCCTCCAACAGGCTGAAAAGTCTCTCAGTAATACAGATGTCAATTAAATAAAGGCTATTGCAGCACTGATCCTGGTTTGTTTTGGAGAACGACACATTATTGAACACACATGTGCACCCCAATTACCTTTTAACATCCAAAGAGGAAGACTGAACTTGGTTCTTGACCCACAATGCAGCTTTAAGCAAAAAGGTGCTCTGTTTCTGAGTGCTCTGAAGCTGATGCACAAGTGAATTCACACCAGACATCCAAGTGTGTTTTAATTTGCATACAAGTACATCTATTATAGGGAAAAGAAAAGAAAAAGCAAACAACAACAAATGGACAAGCAAAACCACTACAAAACCACTACTCTAATTGCAACCTACAGAATTCAGCAACAATCACATCTATAGGTCCTACATTAGGAAAACAATTCTCTTTTCTGTGGTTACATGCAAAAACTATCAAAGGCACTTACACAACTTTCTTGTTGCAGAGCAATTTTTTAATTAACTGTGACTCAGAGGTAAGATTTAATTTAATTGAGAATAAGAGTCATGTTCCTTCCTGTTGTCTGCTACCTCATGTCCATATGGTCTTCAAACCCACAGATCTTTCTACCAAAATATTAAACATTCACAACCTCAAGCAGTGCTTTCTGAGCTAGTACTGTCCTACTTCACTTCCATGACAACACTGAAATACTCTATCTGCTTGTAATAATGTCAGTAAATGCATGTACCAGTTTAAGACCCTCAAATTCTGCATTCAACAAATATGAATCAGGATCTCAGTCTGAACATGAGAAACTGAGAGAGGCGTGATGACAATTTGTCTGGGCAACTTGGCCAATAGAAATGGTTTCAAAATAAATACATGTTATCTGTAAAGAAGGATTGTACACATTTTTTCACAGACTCCCCAGATTGCAAAATGAACAAAAAATGTTCATTTATTATATTTCATAGACTGCAAACAACTTCTGTAGCAGTGCAAAAAGTGTGTAATATCACAGCCTCAAAGTTAGCTGATACTAACATTAAAAAAAGCTTCAAAATCCTCATAAGGATGTTCAGGACTTGGTGCTTAGTAGTAACTATGGGCACTGCAAATTAAAGCACAGATTTTCACGTCAGATGCAGCTGCAAATGCTCAATGTACATGAACTCAGTATTCTATCAGATACTTGATTCTGTTTCACAAAAAGGAAGAATTTAGATGTAATGAATGTAGATGTTAAGAATGTAGATGTAAAGGATGTAGATGCAATTATCACCTATGAAAAAGCTCAGCTGAAGTTCTTTTTCCAGATTACCTGTCAAGTGTGTTGCATCCTGCCTCTGAGCACACAGCTGGAAGATGGTAAGGAGCAAGTCTTCTGAGGATGGCATCAGCAAACACCCTTTCACTGAGCTGAAAAAGCTTGAGGCCACATCGCAGATGAAAGATACTGATGGCTCAGTATTTCCAGCTTCAGAAAGATCCTTCGCTTTAGACAGAGCTGCTTGAAGTTTATCAATAATCCTTTCAACAAAAGTTTCACCAATCAATGATTCTATTGGGCAGAGGAAAAAGACAGTATGCTTTGACTGCTTGATAAGCACAACCATGCAAAGACATCATGTTAGTATGGACCAATCTGATTTCTATTTAGTAATTTTGAACGCAAAATGAAGTGCAAAGCAGTTTCAGTCTAACAGATACCTAAACTCTCTTATTTCACAGACAACAGCCAACATTCCAACTGCCAAGTATCTTCTCTCTAAACTAGCTGAAGCAGCTATGAAAAAGGTTATTTAAAATAGAGCAAGTGTAAAGTCACCCCTCCCCTTTTATGCCTTCCTAGCTTCTGGCAACCAGCTGTGAACCAAGATTTCACTGCACTCTTGCATATAGCCATGAACACACTTAGTTCCTTTTTCATGGGATACAAGCAAGCCAATCCCATTTATCCTCAAACTCCACAGCATCCTGAGGCAATGAGTTCCATTATTTAATTATAAACTGTATGAAGAAGTGTATTTTTCTTGCCCCTCAAGACTGCTAAACATGTGTCAGAAACTCAAATTTTTCCACTGAAACAAACAATGACAAATTCCTCACTATTTGCATATTCTATAAAAATTGTGGGTTTATGGCTCTTGAGCACAACCCCATCCCAAATCACTTCCACTACAAGCTAACAAATTCTAGTCTGTTTTCTTGCCTCTACAAGCAGAAGCCACTGCTTGTCTAATCATCCCTGCCAGATTCCTTGGGCATATTCAAATTCCATCACATGTTTTTCAAAAGCATATAGGTGAACAAGAATATTGGAGTGACCAAAATTACATGCAGTATTCCAGACATTGACAACATATTCAGTATATTGACTACATGCTATAATAATTTTCATTTATCCTCTGTTCTTTTCACAGCAGCTCCTAACAACCTGTATTCCTTTTTTACTGCTTTTTTACAACCTGCCACTTACAGGGAAACAAAACAATGACTGAAGATTTCTTTTTGAGTTTTAACAGGTCATTGAATTGATACAGTTACAATTGTGTTCTTCCCATGTATACTTGTAATATTTATAGGCTTTGGATTTCTTTTGCAATCTTTTGTATCAGTTAAGCATTTCGTATCACAACTGCACTGCTATGAAACTGTGAAGTTTCAGTAACAATTATCTTCCTATTTATCATGTTTCCCCTTTAATTCCTGTCATCACAGCATACTGATGCATGAAAGGCTCTTCTATTTCCTCCATGACAATCTGCCTTAAGAAACACAGATAAGAGATCTCATTTCAAAAATCCTCTTGAAAGTCCACATACTCTACTTTGGTTTGAATGACTAAGTCAAGAACCACAATAGCTCCCCAAAATCTCTTAGGCTTCATCCAAAATTATTTAAAAAGAGGTCACCCAACACCCAGCAGAAAATGAGTTCAGGAGTGTCTCCACTCTGGAGTCAAAAAGCAAAGTCACTGGACAATCAACCCGAGAATCTACGCCACAGACTCACAGGCACCTTTGTTGAACTCTCAGTGGAGAGAGGAAACAGGTTTTCCTGATGGTCCTTTACATGAAAAGTTCCAGTAACAGAAAAAACAATCTTGGGACACCTTCAGGATGCCTTGTCTAAGAACATCCACCACAGTAAGCTGCCTGTGTGCATCTCTGAAACTCGAAAGCACCATGAATGTGCACAGCATCCACTGACACTGAAATATGTCACCTCAGGGATCAAAGCAAATGCTGAATTGACATAGAAAACATGAATGAAATTGAATTCCTCTGGAAGTCTACATCAGATACTAAAATTGCAAGGAATAAATTAATTGGGATGCTATTAATTAAAAAAAAAAATCAGATTACATCTACTGGATAAGACCACACACAGAGTTATTAAAAGACATGAAAATAAATGGAAATGGCTCAAAACAATTCAAAGTTCCTGTAAGAAGGCATTACTAAAACACACATAGGTCCATAACAATTGACTTGGCATTCTAGTTTTGAAGGTAAATTTCACATGGTATGATTTAAAAAGCCATATTATTTTACAGCACATCAGCTGATAGATCAAGCTTACTTAAATTTTCTCAAGTTTTCCAAACTGCATCTTCTCTTTAAACACTGTCCTTTTTCAGCAATGTGGACCAAAAGAATGGCAGCTACTGCTGCCAAGTTAGTGTTTACAAAATTAAATTGAATGCGGTAAACCAGCTAAGGTATATAAAAAAACCCCCAAAATTAAGAAGCAAAAACCCCAACAAAAAACAACAATCAACAAAACACTACCAGGAGAAAGCCTAAATGTTCTGCATGAAGTATTCTGGAAGATCCCAAGTTCCTTTCAGCCTTATGCAAAGTGTAAGTGCAGCATTTACACTTCATGGACTCCAAGGATTATACATGCTCACCATTTTTAACATGCTGTGACAACACCAGGCTCAGGAGGGTCCACCTTTCTGAAGAGGCTGATATTGATGAGGCTGCTCTAGGTTTTAAACCCAGGTGACACAGATCATCTGCCAGCATCACCAGCCTTTCTCCAAGCATATCTCCTTTCAGCCAGTCAGAGACCAAGGAAAGTTTTGTTGTGCTTGAGCATGCCTGGATCACAAGAAAAACATTCCAAGAATCTTTTGAGGGTACAGAATAATAGAATGGTTTGGTTTGGGTTGGAAGAACCCATAAAGATCTTCTTCCAAACCCCAATTTAAGCATCAAGCCCCTGCCACAGGCAGGGATACTTCCCACTAGACCAAGTTGCTCCAAGCCCTGTCCAACCTGGCCTTGAAGAGTTCCAGGGATGGAGCAGCCACAGCTTCTCTAGGTAACCTGTTATTAACTATTAACTTTTATTACTAAGCATAAAACTAGTATGTCAAACTCACACACACAGAGTGAGAATTATATCATCTGCCACAAACAGCCTTTAGATTTTACATCTGCAACAACATCCCCCAAATTTCCTTTTGTAAGAGACAGCAACTTATAGCTGGGTCAGATCTCTACTGCTGAGTGAAACTAGTCACCTTCTGGAAATGCTTCCTTTACATTTCTCCTCCAATTATAGAGTCCAGGAAATTCCTACACTGGAATTAGAAAAATAACTTCTGGATGATCAAGCTGGCTGAAATAAAATCTATTTAAAACATAAAAACTGTTTATAGCACCTGAATTTCTTTAAGAAGAAATAGAAGATCACAAATTAAAAACATTATTTTGCTGATGAGCCACTGTAAGTTACAAAATCATAAAACTGAGTATTCCTAAAATATGCAGCACATGTGAGGGAAGATCCTGTGGTCTATGCAGGGGACTGTAAGTCAAGTGCTATGAGTTCTTGTCCAAAAATTCATCATACACTTCCTATTTCATCCATGCAATTACTTAAATGTCAGTTCGTCAACATTCAGTGTGAAAAAGCAGAATATTACCTTTTCTTTATAGGCACCTTGTAAGGATGATGATATAAATAATCATTTAAATTACTGGTCTAACCCCCAGGTCCATTCTTTCTATGTTAGAAGAGATGATCAACAAATCAGGAATCCCTCTGGCTCAAAAAGCAAACTGACCAAAACCAGAAGGGACAAAGATCCTTTTGTTTTGCATCATCATTTCATTTTTAAGACTGTCCCCAGATTTAAATGCATTTAAAACAAACACTCCTCTGAAATTTTAAGATTTTCAAACTATGGAAATTATCACTACAAATCCATGTGAGTCTCAAAGCTAACATCAGAGAATTATTAAAAGCTATGCATAACAAGAACAAAAAAAAATCTGAAGAGGTACCTTTTGAATTATCTGGAGAAATACAACCCATTTCAGATCCATCTGAAAAGAAAAACAAAATATTTAATAAAAATCTTTGCTGAATTGGAAGCAATAATGCCATTTTAACTGCTCTGTAGGCTTAAGTAGAAGCTGCTAAAATCCAGTAACAAAGTTATTGACTATGTCATTTTTGTCTTCCGAATCTTTCTCTCCCACAAAATTCAGTAAGGGAATGTATTTATACGAAAGGCTACCAATGGCTACTATTAAAGCACACTGTATAAAGAAGCGAGAGCAGAGAAATTCTGATGATACTTTTTTTTTATGATTTATACCACATAGAAAGGGACAGAACCTTTCTCCCCCAATACTATCCCATCCAACTTCCCTGAAACTACCTGCTTTATGCTGAACTTAACCCAAATTCATGTAGAATTATCTTCCATGTGACAGAGCCAAAGTAAGATTATTAATGAACCAGGGCACCACAATAACAGTAATGACTCTGATAAAAATTAATAACATCATATACAAGTCATACCTTTGCTAAATCATCAAGAATGGCTTTCCTTTCATCATTACTGTTGCAACAATGAAGTACACTGTATAAAATATCAACCAGGAAATGGGTGTCTTTCCTCCAGTCTTCTTTCAGCCAAGTTATTAAATTCATATACAGAAATTGCACAGATGGACTTCGGTAATGAGTTTTCACTTCATTTTGGGATTCAGCTTGAGTAGGGCTTACATCATTTCCCTGCTCTAAAAGTACTTGGAAAACTCTGTTTGAGGAAAAAGAGTTGAGCAGGGCAGAGAGAAATTTCAAATGCTGTTCTGACTTCTGTTCATTGACATACACAATGCTCAGCTCAGCCAGGTTGCAGACTAAGTTCTCTAGAGGTTCTTTCCTTAGACGTGAAATTTGCTGCAAGTCAGCCTGAATTTCAGCGTCACCATTTCTCACTTCTGTGAGTTTTCGACTCTCTGTGTTCTTCTCAGATTCATCCTCATCTGTAAATCTGATTTTTAGAGATTTTCTATGGTTTGGTTTCGTAGCACTTTTTGGATTCCGAAGAATTTCTAGCATACCAGATATAGCAAACAGTAATTTCTCATCAGCATCCAACCTATCAACATGAAGTATACACATTTTTAAAAGATGGTCCCAAAAACTTGACAACAGTTTCTGGAAAACTTCATCTGTACCATCATCACTGGAGAGTTCTGCTTTAGCTTCCCAGGAACTCAGCATTTCTGCTGTTTGATAAAATAATGGTCCACTTTGTAACTTGGGCTCCTTAAGTACAGCATTGGTAAAAGGAATTAGCTATGAAGACAAAAAAAATGTATTAAAGAACAGTGATCCAATTTATAAAATCATTTTATTTTTTATAATGACAAGAAATTATATAACTCTGAACATTCTGGAAGCAATTTTGCAAGTATCAAAATTATTTATATTTTAACACTTTATAAAAATATACAGGATGAGAGGCACTTTTTACCCCCTTAAATATAACTTTCATTGCATAGTAAAAAGGTTGAGTCCATATGAAGAAAAAACCCTAAATTCAGTACCTTTACTTCTGTTACACATTGCTCTGTACACTTCCCTGAAAGGAGGTGGGGGTGGGTCTCTTCTGCCATGTCTCAAGTGAAAGGATGAGAAGGAATGGCCACAAATAGCAGCAGGGGAAATTCAGACCAGGTATTAGGAAAAAAAAAAAAACATCACTGGAAGTGTGGTCAGGCACTGGAATAAGTTGCCCAGGGAAGTGATGGAGTCACCACCTCTGGAAGTGCTTAAGAGACATCAGGATGAGGCTCTTGGGGACATGGTCTGAGGGTAATTTTGATCGTGCTAGGCTGATAGTGGACTGAATGATCTTGAAGGTTTTTTTCAGCCTTGACAATTCTGTATGGTTTTTTTCATAAAATCTAGGGAAACTCTCAACTGAGAAGTAAATCCTCACCTAAAATTCACAGTTTTCTTTAATTTTGACTTCTTAAATGTACACACAACGTAATTCAATATTTCTGATTAATACCTGGTCACATATAAGCATTTGATGAATTTGGCTTTGGTCTTCTTCTTCTCTTTTCTGTAGTACAACAAAGCACAGACACTCCATAAACGCAGTGATAATTGCTGAACTTTCTGAAGGGCTGGCTATTGTCCTCTCACTTGACAACCTGAGACAGGACACAAGGTCAGCTGTGCTTCCAAGAAACCCAGTATGAATGTCATTAATGTAACTTCAGTTATGTTGTTCTTATCCAGACACCAGCACAATACCATAGAATCATTTCTATGGTCAGATCAAAATAAAGGCAATTTTAAAAGTTGATAAACCCAGGCACTTAATAGAACCTATATCGAAATAACTTCTTCATCTGGTCTTAGCATTCAGAAAAAAAAGATCTATGTAAACACAGAAACCACATACAGCCTAGCACACTGTCATGTTTCAGATGGCTGTCAAAACTATTTAGCAATTTTCCACACACATCACAGAGGTTCAGAAAGTGTGAATTTCTATCATTACAGAAAAAGAAGAGAGGAAAAAAAGAGGACGGAAAAAAAACAGAGAAAAAAGAAAGCCACCAAAAGACAATTTCACCAGTTTTGAGTCTGAAAATGTGCATTTTCTTTGCTTCTTAATGAATATTAGATCACACAAATGATCACAGAAGTATTACAGTCATTATACTACGTGTAATAAAATCCTGTACTTTTCAAACCCCTAATAACTCTCTTCTCCAAGAGCTCTACTAACTGCCACATCAACATCAGCTGAGAACTAATTTTTTTTCAATTAAATGAAATTTCAGTATTTCATAAAATAATTTCTATATGCTTTTAGTACACAATGCACAAATGCACATTTAAATTACACTTGATTGAAAGGTGGTTTTGATGTATTTTACAGGCACAAAGTAAAAACAGCTTTACCCTTTAAAAATGAGTACCACAAGAATTACAGTTCTTGCCTAAAGGAAATGTCACTATCACAAAACTAATCCCCTAAGAATTACACACTGGTGAGAAGAGCTTGACTCATAAGAGTCACCTTTAATTATAATTAATGTTCCACATTCAAATTTGTCATGGAATAAACACAAAGCTTTGGCAAGGAAAAATAAGAATGCCTCATGTAAGGAAGATGTAGTAAAACCAAAAGGAAAGCTGAATGTTTAAGATGACAAGAACAGCCACAAAGGACTGACTCCAGTTTTAGATATTGAAAATAATTTTTTTAAAAATATTATCTCATTCATCTTTAAATGCTTAAAGATTACTTTCTTTATTTCCAAATGTAAAAGAGACTGACTCCAAATAAAAAAATAAATTTTTGGTCCATACCCTTGAATTATAGAGCTGAAAAAAACTCTGAAGTATTCCAGCTTCGGTTCCACGACATCAGGAGGCACTTTGCTAATGAAGGGCAGGAGGTTTGGGTAGATAACAGTAGCTAATCCTCGCCCACCTTCTCGAAGCACTGTCCAGAGCTTTGGCAGAACTCCTTTTCTGGCATTTACATGACTCCAACAGTCCTACAGGAAGAAATTTACTTATAAATTAAATAACAGTATGTTGCCTCAGATTTTTTTTGTCATCTGATCTATCTTATTTATTATCATATTTATTATAGTTCACGGTATCTGCATTTCTAACAACCAGAACAAAGACTGTTTAGGGGTTTTTCGTCACAGCTGCAAAAGGGACCTGCAGCATTAAATCCTCAAAGCATCCCAGTCTATGGCAACACCTCATTCTGCTAATAAATTCAAAGCCAGTGTTTCATTTAAAATTAAGAAGAAAAAAAAAGAAGCTATAGAGCCCTTACATTTGAAGGGGAAACAAACTAACTAAAAATGCACTGCAGGTCATTTTTGTAACTGTCTTTAACAAAGAAAAAGGTTTTATGCATTATTTGACTTACTAGTAACTATATTTAATGAATGGGTTTCAGATTAATTAAACTGAATTCATAAAACAACTCTAATTTTCAGATATGCTGGACACGATATATTTGAAAATTACACTGAAAGAGGATGTAGCCTTAAGGAGTTCCTGTTACTAATCAGAAAGAAAACTCAGTCAAGCCTGTCTTCCTAATTCTACACAGAGTTGGTGAAAAGTTTAATTTGATGAAAATATCTGCCCCTTACGCCTCCCACATTACCTCAATAGTGGTGACAGTATAAAGCACTGCTTCCCAAAGAGCAGGACACACCACTGCATCACTGTCGTCAATGCTGAGAAGAACAGCAGGGCAAACTCTTGGTGCTTCAGCTTTCACTACCTCAGGTAAGTGCTGGCAAAAAGCAGAAATCAGCTCAAAGAAAGCTGAGCGAACCTGACAGAGGCCACAGAAGGAAAAACAGAATTTGTAACTACACGTAGTTTATAAGATTCCTTTTAAAGTCAACAAAATCTTACAACACACTACCACCATATTTTATCACATTAACAAAGCTTAAAATATTATTAAAAACAAAGATGTTATTAAAAAGTCTTATCAAATATTTTAACATAATTTTTTTAGTGATAAAATACTTGTCAAAATTGCATTTTTATGTACTTCTCCAGAGGCATTTTTTCCCAGAGGCAACTCAAAGCTTTTAAACAAAATACTACTGCATAAATTCATCACTTTATGCACCATTGGTATTGGTAGACTAAAGATCAGTAAAATGGTTTAAAAAATTAAAATCCCAAAGCATTAAGAACACACGTTGTAAGTTAAAAGAGTTGGTATCTTCTACATAAATTTTAAATTACAGCAGATTGCCAATAAGTAGATCACGATGATATGGAAATAAAAATTCAGCCCACTGCATAAATTTTCAAGCAATATAGTCTATATCGAGTTTGGAGGATTTTTTAGCATTAAGTCTGGTCAGACATTAGTCCCAGATCAAGAAGATTTATAATTACATTAATACAATATATGTTTATAATATAATTATGTTAATATAATTATGTTAACTGAACAGTCTCTTTAGCCTTTCTGGAATCTACCTAGAAACCTGAAGGCTGTTTCAAACCTAAGCGAAGTACCTAGTTCATCCTTGCAGAATACCAGTAATTAGTATTTCCTTAAGTTAAGGGTATTACCTTTAAGAAAAACCAAGCAAAATGAAGAAGAAATTAAAAAGTCACCTGTGATACGTTGTTTTTACTATATTTCCAAAATTTGTTTTGGGACAGAAGTGACATTAACTTCTCCTCCAATGAATGCATCTCTTTCTTTGGCAACATGGTGAGCAACTTTTTTAAAGCTAACAAGGAACAGGTCAGAATCCGGAAAAATTTGGCTTCCCTTTCTTCTTCTGGTACAGTTCTCAGAAAGCAAAACAAACAAAATGTTACAAGTGGATTGCAAATAAACCAGCAGGCATCCCAAGTTTGTCTAAACTAAACTGCCTTCATTTTTTTGTGGGTTTTCTTGTTTTGTTTTTTGTTTTTTGTTTTTAATTTCAGGTGCCAGCAATGTAAACACAAAAACTTTCCACAGGTTCTAAATCACATTATAAAGTGTTAGAAGAAAAAAGAGTTTTGAGTCATCTCATCTTCCAGCTACCCACAAATGCTACTCTTAAAAGAGCTGAAACAAGAATTAGATAACTGTTAACACTTTTAAAACCATTTACACTTAAGTCCCAAACAAAGTTGCTGGGATCTGGACTCAAATAATTATTCTGTCTCCTGAAACAAAACTAAATTCGCTACTTCCAGGTATAGAGAACACAATAAAGAATAATATTTAAAGACTTAAATATACATTTAAGCAGGCAAACATACTGAGGGTCACTGAGGGTATCAGCTGTTTCCTTCAGAAGGTGATCTTGAAGTACCTATGGGGAAAAAAATAATGCATATAAACACTAAGAAATCTAATACTTATACGTGAACAATATAGTCCACACATTATTCAGAGACAGTCCTACAATAAAATTTTAAAACCTCTGAGTTGTCCAATCTTTTTAGACATGCTAGTAAACGCTAGAAAATAATTTGACTGATGCTGAACACAGAAACTGTGGTGCTGCCTGAATTAAGTCTTCATAATACTTAGTAAATTGCAGCCCTATGCCAATGTGCTTCTGCTAAAAGGAAGCCAAACTCAGGGAAATCAAAACAGGTTTGCACATGATGGGCCAGCAATGTGATCTTTTACCTTTTCTAATTCAGTCAACTGAGTATCATATCTGACTGGCAGAAGAGCATAAACCTTGGTCAGAATTAAACTTGTAGATGCTGAAACACTGCTCAGCATTCTTCTTTCCTTTTCCACTGTAGCTAAACTACTCCAGCATCATTATTCCATCTGTCAGCAACATTATGTGTTGACTGAGCATCATTACATAGGAATGCACACAAGGAAATTCACTATTCATTCCTTTGGTTCTAGCCATTCTCAAGTTCAAAATAACAGATGCATTTTTTTCTCTGCATTCTTTATTATTCTTCTTTTTAATTTCCTTACAGAAGAAATTCGTTCCTGTGAGGGTGGTGAGGCACTGGCACAGGTTGTCCAGAGAAGCTGAGGCTGCAGCATCCCTGGAAGTGTTCAAGGCCAGGTTGGACAGGGCTTGGAGAAGCCTGGTCTAGTGAAAGGTGTCCCAGCCCATGGCAGGGGTGTGGAACATGAAGACCTTTTAAGAAGATCTCTTCCAACACAAACCATCCTATGGTTCTCTTCACAGGTACAAAGTTTCAGGCAAGAAAGAAATTTAACCGTGAAGAATAGATGGGAGAAGGATAACTTTCAAATTTCTACTAGAAGTTGATATATACAAAGACTTAAAGAAATACGAAAGTATAAACTCACATTAAGAATTTCATCCTTACAGAATACTAAGGCTTCAGGTTGTTTGCTTGAAGGAAAAGCTTTCTCAAAAGCTACTTTTGCAGCAGAAGCAGCAGGGGAGTAAGTGTCACACTGAGCAATCAGCCAGTAACCCATGATACTTTTTAAGTAAGGAGCTAAGTGTTTTTTTACTTTAAGAATCAGTTGCTCGAAAGACTGCTGAGTTGCTTCTCGAACACGGCGATCATGATCCTGTTAAACAAAGAAAAGAAGGAAAAAAAGAGAAAGGTTTATTGGTTTAAGAAATGTATGTTTGCTTTCAGGTACTTCAAAGCAAAAGTGGTGATTAAAAAGCCATATTGGCAATTAACTGGATTTGAAACAGATTTGAAAATATACACCAACAATAAAAAAAATTTTGGTATCCCAAGGTATGGGGAGAGTCCCAATTTAGTAGCATCATACTCCCAAAGTGTTGTACATTCAGAATTGCAACCTTTCCCTGATATTTCTAACAACAGTTTTTGTTTCCAATTTATACAAACATTTTACAGACAGACAAGAGGCAGTAGAAACAGAAAGCATTGACGATATCTTTTGAGTTAGAACAACCATGGAGCTGTGCATTGTTGTCCTTTATTTGTACGTGAATTTACAACATCATGATTTTCTACACTCTTGACTCCAGAAAGAAACAGTAGGAATTACTTTAATGGGTAAGAATAGTGAAGCATTTTGTCCCATATCATGTTTTCACCAGTAGCCATTCTAGACAGCTTGGAAATACAGTAAATATTTCAAAAAACTTATTGCTACTGGCTACACATGTCTTTTCATATTTGGGTTTGGGGTTTTTTTTTAGTGTTAAGTCTAGTCAGACATTAGTCCTAGATGATGAAGATTTATAATTATGTTACTCAAACTCTCTAGCCTTTCTGGAATCCACATTAAAGAACTTTTCATAAGAAATATAGTACTGCCTTTTAAACATACAGGTCTAACAGACCTATCAAAGAAGAACAGCCCTGACACCAAGAGTTCAAGATTCCACCCACTGCTAATACTGAAATATGTCCACAAAAAAAACAGTATTTTCCTTCAACTTTGATGTTTCCCCCAGAACAAGTCAGTAATTCCAACAAAGGTAGATAGGTCAACAAAGACCACTTTAGAGGCAGTCACAGGAAAGATATAGCTAAGTTCTTAATTTAAATACTTCAGTACTTACTAGTGAAATTTTACAATAAATTCTCGGCCAGTAAGGAAGAACACCTTTAACAACTTCTGCTTCTCTTTCCTTGCACATCATCCCAAACTCTTGCATAGCCTAAAATCAAAATATCAAGAGCGTAACTCAAGAAGTCAGGTAGATATGTTCTGTAATTTACCAGTTTGCATCTGAAACTGCAACTCCCTTTTCCAAAAATCAATTCATTTCTTGGAAATAAGCATCTACAGAGATAATTGCACAATGGACCTTGCTATAGGTTATCCAAGATACCTTCTAGATTGCAGTTCTAGCAAATCCACCAAAGTGAAATTAGTGTTAGTTACTTCCTATTCCTCTTCCACCTGAAAACTGTATTATTCTCCAATTTAAAAAACTGTATTATTCTCCCATTTAAAAAAAAACAAGTTATGGGGGCAAAGGATACACTTACTTTTAACTTGGTTGTGACATCCCTTTTAGAAAGTTTCCGCAACACCATTCGGAAATCAGCATCCACAAGGCTGTCTATTTCCTCTGCTCCTTGAATTGCAGGAACATATCCTAGATCGCTCTGAGATGTCCCAAAGCCAATAAACCCAGGCACTGTTCCACGTTCTTTGGCAAGGAGCTCTGCAGCTCGGCCACTGCTAGAAGGCTGACAAAAAACAGGGACAGGAGTCAATTATCTATTTAATTTTATTTTGCACACATCATGCATTTGAAAATATTATCCTATTTATATGGTATAATTAACATTCTAGTTAAAATAAAGCCTCTCAAAGAAGAGTCCACCTGTGCTTTCAACACAGAAGTTCGACCTAGAAAATTATTCTTTTCTTTAGAACCAGGTTGAGAAAGTTGAGGCTGTTTAGCCTGGAAAAGAAAAGGCTGCAGGGAGCCCTCGTAACATCCTTCCAGTATCAGCAAGGAGCCTAAAAGGAAGCTGGAGAGAAGTCTTCATCAGGAACTGATAGGAGAGAGATAGGACAAGAAGAAATTACTTCAAACTAAAACAAAATAGGTTTAGATTAGGTATGAAATTCTTCCCTGTGAGGGTGGTGAGGCCCTGGCACAGGTTGCCCAGAAAAGCTGTGGCTGCCCCATCCCTGGAGGTGTTCAAGGCCAGGTTGGACAGGGATTGGAGCAACCTGGTCTAGTGGAAGGTGTCCCTGTCCATGGCAGTGGGTGGGACCGGATTGGCTTTAATGCTCCTTCCAACCCAAACCAATAGACTCTATGAGTCTATTCCATGATTCTGTGAAATCAGAATTCTCTTCTCTCATAATGCATGAATACTTATGGATAATTTTATTGCTTTTAGTGCTTTATACTGCTTTTTTTGCTATAGAAAAAAGCTGAACAGAAAACTCCTTCGGCAAGCAATTTATTAAGAAACTATAAACAATTTATTAAGGAACTGTTTGTCCTCCTTCACTATTTCTGGTTTTCCTACCTATCATGGGCCAATACATCTACCAGGAAATGCTCTTTTTTTCTCTGAACAAATAAAGACACATAGACAAAATAAAGGATTCTCCCATCAACCAAGTGGCCAAAAATTATTTAGAGGAATGGAGCAAAAGCATGCATATGTAACAAGTACAATAAACATCACCACACAGTGCGTGTTCGGAGCTCAGCATCTCTTCTAGTTTCCCCTTTGCTCACTGTATTACCAGCTCAGGTTTGTTTCAACCACACTCTTTTGGAAAGACTGCCCCAAAACTGACTGATGTTTTAATGTCTTCTGGGACACCACATAGTTCAAATACCTCCTATTTCCTAATGACAGCCAGCAGTTTTGTGAGCTTGTGGGGTTTAAATCACCTTTTCTGCATGTGAGCTGTTAAGGACATGATGCTTTCGTTCCCTAAATCCAGGGAGGAATTAGAGATCCTGAACACCAGACCTCTCCCACAATCCTGAATGACAGGACAGATGTCACATCACCTCCGGCCTTTAGGCAAGAGTGTACTCTAAGACTCTGCACAGAAAAACATCCCGAATGTACCACCGGCACCTCGATGAACCTACACCCGCAGTGGTTCGCTGCCTCTCCGTACAAACACCACCCAGCAGCCCTCGCACTGCCCCAAAGCACGGCCCAGGCCAGAGGCGGCCCCGGCCCGGCCCCAGCCATCACAGCCGGCCCTGACCCCGCGCTGCCCCGCGGTGGGACCGGGCTCGCCGGCCCGCGGCCCCCGCCAGGGCACCCCAGCGCCGGAACCGCGAGTGCCCGAGGCCTGGCCCGGCCCCGCCGCCCTCCCCGGCCCCGCGGGCCGCGCTCACCCGCAGGTTGCCCTTGGTTCGCTGCTTGTTCTTGCCCCCCATGGCGGCGGCGGCGGCGGCACCGGGACCGGGCCCGGCCGGAGCCACCGCGGGCACCGCGACACTTCCGGGGCGGGGCCGCGGCGCGGGAGGGAACCTGCCCGAGTGGCCTCGAACTCAACAACATCCTTTAAAGAAAACTTAAAAATCCATCGATCTTAAACCTGGGGGCTTTACGGAGCCGCGGCGTTCTTGTACACTTACAAGGACTTTGGATTTGGGAAAAGTTTCACCCGCGCTTGTCGAATGGCATCGCTATGAAATACTCCTAGAAAACGTCTTTCACAGAGCTGAATGTCAGCGATTTTATTGGATGTATACAGAAACATTTAATCAATATTTAATAAAAATATTTAATCCAAAGAAACTAATGTCTGCTTTTTTAACCGTGGGACTTAGATACAGTACCCACAAAATTAGCATTCATTGATACAACTTTGTTGAAATCCCACTCAGAAACACACGCAACATAATGCACTTCGTATTACAGGAGTGAAAACTTGCGAACTGGGAAGGCTGAAGATCGTTTCAGAGTTTAGGAGCATGCTATAAATGAGCCCAGTCGTTGGCACACTGCTGTTTTTACACAGACCAAAATAACTGATGTAGTGGAGCCACCGTGGTATCTCTCTTACCTGCACACACAGTTTTGCCCACAGAAAATTCTTATGCCTTAGAGTAGGCATCCTAGCTCATCTTAATAGCATGAGTAAGACTCTTGTAAATGTGCTCCCTCCCTTTCTTCTTTTTTAAATAAAATATTGATCTCATGGTTTACTAAACTTACAGGTAGAAAGTAGAAGACTTTTTTTTAAAAAAGTTTTCATTAAGTGTACGTAAACAGTAACAATTAATGTAAACATCATGTTCTCACTCCTGAGATACCCACAATGCATTTTTGTCTTTTCTTCTTTGTATATTTATTCACCATATTCCATCTGTTCATCCATCACAGTTCTGTAACTGTCCAGTAGATTATCAAATACGTTTTCTTTCATTTTAAATAGGTATGTACCATAAATCTCCTTAACACCATAAAGTATTCCTATAGTAATTTTCATTATTCAGGATTTCACCGGATATTTGTTTTCATTGAAAACTGGATTCATCACATAAATCATGAATTATTAATCCCCTATCTGACCAACTGTTGCAGAAAAACTAGGCAATCTGTTATGAGGATTAAATTAGAAATGCAGGTGCTGAGGCCTGTGCTGATCTTCAACCCCTTCAATGCCCTTCAACCCCAAAGTACATTTGAAATATGTCAGCACATCCTTTTTCTTCTAAAAAATGATATAGCTGCCCCAAGTCCATATGGTTTCCCCTGGCACCATGTGCATCAAAACATTTTTCTTCCAAAGTGGAGAATTTTCGTTGCTTCTGGATCTCAGCATGTCCTCCACCTTCCAAAGAAACATCTTCTCTGTGCCGAATAAGAATTCTTTTCCACGTTAATCTTCTTATCCTGAAAGCAATTGGGAAAATATTAATCTACCTAAAAAAATAAAGACTGTCTTAGGAAATACTACAGGATAACTACCATCACTAAAGTCAATAAATTCTGTTTGTGTATACAGATTGACAGAGATAATGGTTCATGAGCTGGTGACAGAAATACCAGTCACACGCAAACCTCTTTTAAAAAAACCAAACTTCTCCTGATAACTCCTCAGGACTGAAAAACTTTAATGCTATTCCTCACAAAATAGTTCATGAGGATGTGGTTTCCATTTCCGGGCTCACTTCTGCCTTCCCTGTACTAAGAATTCTCACACACTCTTAGCTGATACAATCAAATTACAATGCTTATTTAGTCAGCACCACCCAGAAGGATAAATGATGGGAGCAGAATCAAACATGGATGTGAAGTGATATAACAGCACACGTATCTAACACAACTGGGGTACTGCAGTCCACCTCTATAAGAGAGACACAGAGGAAAACAAAACAGAAATAAATGTGCACTATGCAGTACTGGTTGCTTTGACTGCTGCAATCTACAGTACACTGGATGTTCAGAGTTGCACACGCATTATTATAAACACAAATACTTTGCAGACCTTCACAGCTTGGGTGGGGCGGTGGTTGGATTTCCCACCTCCTGGCCACATGTACAACATGACAAAATGCAATATTCTAACTACTCATGGCATTTAAGTACAAAGAAGAACTAACCTTGACCAGAACTCTTCACAACTACTTTGTAAACCTTCTACACAAACAACACCTGGTTTCCCTGGCATGCAAAACCCTGAGAGAGAAAGCTCCTTGGCCCAGTCAATAATATTCTTTCTTTTCTGCTTGTTGTAAATGTGATGACTGTAGATCCACAATCGAGTGAACGTGGTGACTTCTGACTGTGTGGCATCTGAGGCTGTCATTGAGGAGGATGAGAGATCTTTGTCAATGTAAGCAGCTGCATGGTCTTTAACCCACTCCCTCGCACTCAGCATGCAGGGCTCGCCGCTGAAGTTTTGCATCAAGTATGTTTTTAGATCAGAGTTGAGGAGAATCTGCTGAGAGCGGCTTAATAATGATGACCTAAAGAAGAAGGAAAACAGAAATGCATATGAAGATATATGTGTTCACAATTTAGCATGTTTTCTAAAACATGGAACAATAGAATCCCCAGGTTTGGAAAAGACATCCAAGATCAAGCCCAACCTTTGACCAATGATCACCCTGTCAACCAAATCAGTGCACTGAGCACCTCTAGGGAGACAACTCCAGCACCTCCCTGGGCAGCTCCTTCCAATGATTGACCACCTTTTCCATGAAGCAAGTCTTCCTAATATCCAACCTGAAACTCCCCTGGCACAGAGTCTTAAGCTTTATCAAAATAGACATGACTCTCTTCTTGAGCATCAGACATATGAACAGCATCTACATGTAACCCTTCTGTCCAGGCAATGGCTCCTTCACACTTTTTCCCTTTCCCCCACTTATTTGCTGAGTACACCAGAGAAATCATAACCTTCTTTCTTTGGTTTTTCTTCAGCAGTGCTGTCAACCTGGCATAATTCAGAAGTAAACCATTAAAAAAAAAAAACCAAAGAAATCCAACTGATTTCTCTGACCATAACTGTATTTGTGCAACACTCTTTAACTTATAAATGTTTTTATTAGCAGTCGTACCTCACAGTAATTTCAGGGAGAACAGCTGGATATTTAAATGGTAAAGCACAGGTCATAGAGAATTCCACCTAAAAACAAATGAGCAAATGTTTACTCCACACAAGCCATGAAATTCCACAAAATAATACAATAATTGTTTTTAAAAGGTGTTTACAATACCATTGAGGCATTAGGCACCTCTGTCTTTACATTCAGTATAAACTGAACTTTTGAAGATGGCACCTCTGCAGACTCATTTTCAACATAGTGTTTCAGTTCAGCTAGAGCCAGTTGGTCTGTGACAGCAAACTCTTCCTCGTAAGGAAACATGCTAGACAGTAAATCTAACTCCGAAATTTGTATTTCTGCTTCTTCTTGGCTGGCCATTTCTGTTGATCCCTGAGCAAAGAAAAAAAATCGGGGAAGACACGGCTTGATTATGGGACAAAGTTCATTAACTACTCTATGCAAATCACGTTACAGAATCACAGAATATGCTGAGTTAGAAGGAACTCACAAGGATCATCGAGTCTGACTTCTGCCCCGGCACAGGAAAATCAGCAGTCACACCCTGTGCCTGAAAAGCATTGTCCAAATGCTTCTTGAGCTCTGCCAGGCCGCTGCAGTGACCACTTTCCAAGGGAGGCTGTTCCAGCTGCCAACCACCCTCTGAGGGGAAAAAACTTGGTTTTTTTTTTTAATATCCAACCTTAAACTGACACAACTTCATGTCCTGCCCTCGGGTCCTGTCACTGCCGCCAGAGAGTGCCTGCCCCTCCACTTCCCCTCACGAGGAAGCTGTAGATTTAATGCATATTCATAGTTACGAACAAGCCCACCATAACCGGCTCGTGTGCGCCGGGCACTGTGGGCCACGCACACACCATGACAGCCCACGCTGCTTCCGCCGCCCTGAGGCGAGACAGGAAGCGCTGGTGTGTCACCAAACCAGCCTCTGCCATCCACACAGGGCTGCTGCTCCGGTGTGCTGAGCGCTGGGGAGCCCGCCCTGCCCCTCGAACCCTCCCCTGCCCCTCGATCGCTCCGCTTCCCGCACAGCCCCTCAGAGGGCAGAGGAGCGGAAAGCGAGCCAGCGTGGCGCCCGCGCATGCGCCTCCCCGCCCACCCCCGGTCACGGCCCCACAATGCAGCGCGCGGGAAGTGCGCATGGCAGCCAGCCGGTGACCACCGCCACGGTGATTGAGGTGAGAGGACTGTCCCGTTTGGTGGAGTCATGCGCCACCAAGTTGTTCGCTCCGCCGCACCGGCAGGTGAGGGACGGGAGCTCCCCGGGGCCGCGCTCCTACCGCCTCGGCCACTCTCCTCGCAGTCCGGGACTCGCTCCGCCGGTGCGCTGCAGCCGCCTCTCCGGCCGGGACGCGCGGGGATCCCGATTGGCTGCGGCAGCTGTCAGTCATGGCGTGGGCCAATGGGGAGCAGGCGGGGCCGGGTCGCGGGGCGGCCCAGGCGCGGGCCGGGCCGGGGCTCACCTGCTGCCCGCGGTGCGGAAGGTGCGCGCTGGCGGCAGGTGCGGCCTGCTGCCCACCACTCCCCGGGCTGTCCCGAGCGAGGCTCTCAGGGCTTTTTTCCAGCGTGCCAGTCAAACGCAGGTGCGCGTTTGGTCGTTTACAGACCGCTCTATCTTATTTTTAAAAATACAAAATCCCTCAGTCGCTTCGGCTGTGCGTTCCCACGTGAGGGCAGTGCCCTGGAAAGGCTGGTGCAGATCCTGTCGGACAGGTCTACCCAGGCACAGCGTGGCTTAAATTAACAGCCCCACGTGTTGTCCTTCTCGGCAAGGACAATTTGGAAAGGATTTTATTAATTAAAAGTTGTTTTTACGAGATCAAGTGTTGTAGCTTTTCGCAGAAAAATGTGCTGTAGAGGAAGGTTGTTGGATGAGCAGTTGGTTTTTTTTCCGGAACAAGTTGAATGCTAAGTTGAAAAAGTTGGTAATTCTGCTCTCGGTGAAGTGGCTGCCAACCAGCTGGATAGCCTGCTCTTGCAAACATGCTCGTGTTTGTAAATGGCTTTTCGTACAAATGTCCTCTGAGTATCATGCCTAAGCCTCATGCCTGAGCATCATCTCCCCAGCTTAGTTTTTCTCTCTGATTCTCTTGGTCTGGGTTAACTTTTTTTTTGGCTGTGACAGCTCCAAGCAGCCAGTTGTGCTCTGGGCCTGGTGTGCTGCCAAGTACAAGCAAAGAAATGGATTTGGAAAGATTAATTCATATAGATTTAGTGCTGGTTGTGTTTACATGAAGGGTGGACAGCAGGGTTAAGCTAGACTTGCTTTTGAACCCTTTTAGCTTCCCTGTTTTCACTGTACAACATATGTTGAGTTTTAAGTTTACCTGAGATTTTTGAATGATCTTTTGTCAGGTGAAGTGCAGGGGCTACAGGCTAGAAACTAAAAATGTTCTATCACATGTGTAGTAGCCACCTATCTGAAGCCAAGCACTTGGTTTAGGACTCTGTAGATCACTCTTGTTGAGAAGGGTCCACAGGTATAGTAGATAACACACTCATCTGAATTATTTGCTTCATATGTGGGGAAGGCAATGATAAATCATCCCCAGTAAAGAAACTGAAAAATCGGAATTTCCATTGTCTGTATATTTTCAAATATGTTAGAAGTATTTTACTTGTGTCAGACTTCATCAAAGACCCAGGGAATTTGCAGTAAACAAAATGAAAAGGTTGCAAATGCTTCAAGATTTAATTGGGACAAAACCAATTCTTTTTCATAAAATCCCTGTGGTGTTAAAGTCCTTAAGGTTTATAGGATTTTTGATCCTGAAGCTTCCAGTCTTGGTATTTTGTGCAGTGCTTTTGATTTAACATTTGAAATCATTTGGGTTTTGTAATTCACACTGTGATCTTGTCTATACAACAGTTACAATTGTTTCAAGTTAAAATGTAATTAATATTTTGTTTTGAAAATCATATCAAAGCAAGTTAATTCATCTTAAAGGACAGCTTGGCCATAGAAATAACTTTTGTACCAATGAACAAGGAAAACCAAAGCTGCTTTCTAATCTTACTGTTTTTCTTTGTTAGGTCACTGTTCCTTTTAGGAACAATTACAGACAACAAAGATGGGGAAGAAACGCATCAAAGGCAAAACTGCACAGTCTGATGAGTCTCCGGATATACTGAGTATGTTTCCTTGGAGAAGTCTGTGGACCTAATGTTTCTTTTAATCTCAAAGAAGGCTTGAAAGCTGAGTAACATTAAAAGGCCTTCACACTAGTCACTGGCTTTGAAGTCTCATTTACAAAATCTGGATTTTTAATTGAAACTCAAGTCTAAAAAGAAATATTGTTGTCGTGACTTTTTTAAGTATGCTGGAAAATAATAATCCTGTCTTGAAAACTGAGTTTCTGGTTTTTCAGGAAACTCAAACGCACGGTTTTTTACTGATACAGCTTGTGTAAAATTGCTCAGAATATAAAGGGTTTGTGAAGTCAGCTGCCAAGCTTAAGTTGCATTTTCCTAATGAAAAGTTTTTTGCAGCAGATTCTTTCTTTAGCAGTAAAAGCTGTGACTAAAATACTTTTTCTGAAGCAATTTGCCTTTATTCTAGCAGCTAATTTGGTATTGACTCGGGACACTTCAGCTGTCATAGTGTACTTTGGCCAGAACCTTTTTGTTCTTCTGTTCCTAATAGTTCCTAATCCCAGATGCTAAATTTTATTCTCCTGGCTCCACTGGATCTCACCTGTGCTGATTTTTTTTCTTTTTCTGTCTTCTTTACCCTCATTATTGTAGCTTTTGTTTTTACTGGTGTTGTGTTGCATTTTTTTCTACCACCTTATCTGCCAGGTCACAGATTGTGTCTTTCTCATCTTTTTTTTTTTGTTGATCCCAGCTGGGGAAGCGAGTTGAACCAGATTAATTTAGTTGGGAGAGAGAGCACTTAGAGTTTGAGGAGGCTTGGTGGGATGGTGTGGTGGTTTGTATAAATTTCCTGATAGAAGCATAGATTTCTTGTTTATGTCCACTCTGCTTTGGTTTCCTGATTGTCCTGCTCTTGTTGTGTTAGTTTCTGTCTCTAATGGATGTCTTTTTTAGTTGTTTTTGTCTGGTTTGTCTCTTGGGGATGTTGGGGGCTTTTTTGTTTCCTGAAGTCAGGGCCAATGTCTGTGGGTGTTCCTCTTTTTCTCCTGCAGAGATCAGTTATGTTTTACCTGCTGCTGGCATCTCTATTTTTTTGCCTATAAATAGGGTGTCTTACGATGACAAAGACCTGTAAAGCCATAAATGAAACTTAAGACTGATCATGGTGAATAATTCCACTCTAACAGGAGTTGCCAATATACAAATTTTTTTGTTTGCTTTTTAAATGATAATTTTGAGGTTGTGGATGAAGCTTGTGTTTTTCAGAAAGGCTAAAGAATGCTAAAGATTTGTGTTTGTCTCTTGTTGGCTAGCATTTGCACTTTGATAAAATCCAGTAATCTTGGACAGGAACAGAACTATAGGTACAAATATTTGCACCAATTTCAGTTTATGCCAGCAGAAGTTTGCAATCTTGAGGTTCTAATCTTTCCTCAACAAAGATGGATTCAGAACTGTCACACTATCTGAGCAATAAAAGCACTTCAAAGTGAAGTTTAGGATGCAGCGACAGTACACCAGATTGTGAATGGTGGTTACAAAAGGTTTCTTTCTGATGCTCTGATAAATTGTCAGTGTTTCTTTGCCTCTGGAAAGACTGTCCTAGGTTCTGGATTGCTGCCTGTGTCTTCAGTGCTTGCATTTGTTATGCTCCCTACATCTTTCTTGTGCTTTTTAATTTGTAGAACCTGTGTGCAACCATATTCGTAAAGGACTGGACCAAGGGCATGTGAGAAAGGCACTGCAGAATGTGGAATGGCATGTTTGTCAGGACTGCAAGGCAGACAGTAAGACACAAGAGAAGGCTGAGGAGCAGGAGGCTGATGAAGGCACTTCGATATGGTTATGCCTAAAATGTGGCCATAGGGTATCTCTTTTGTTGTTAATTTGTCTTAATACCTTTTGGTGTCTTGTAATACAGTGGAACAAGAGAGTTTCTAATTAAACTCTTATGTTCCCTCTCTCTTATTGGGAAGATGGTGCTACCTAGATGACTTTATACACTGTAGAGGGTGATTTTAAAATGTCAAATGAAGTATTTGGAAGATGGCCCAAAGGCATTTAGCAGGCTTAAGGCTAAAATACCATCTTGAGGACTGGTTTTCCTGGAAAGTTCGAATCATTCTGCTGAGGAAATCAAAATGCTTCTAATCTGTGATTTTTTTACAAGATCTTAATGCTCATATTACTTCATGAAATTTAGAACTCTGCATGCTGAAGAGATTTTGATTCTGTTTCATTCTTTGAGGTGTTCAGATTGGAATCTGTTCATTAAATGTTCAGTCCATAGCAGCTTTATTCTGCATCTGATAAATTACTTATCTGCAGAAATAAGTATTTTAAAATAGCCATCTGTTGATCCCAATTACCTGAATGTAATTGAAAAGTTTTGATTGTAATACTTTGTTTTTACTCTGACTTTGTTTCATTGACAGTCAAATGGATTTTCTGACACTTGTGGTTATCAATATTGTAGGGCTGTGACAGAAATTCTCCAGACCAGCATGCTTTAAAGCATTATCAAACACCAAGATCAGATCCCCACTGTTTGGTTCTCAGTTTGGACAACTGGAGTGTGTGGTGAGTTTGTCAGGCAGCACAAGACAGAGCTGGAGGGCAGCAGAGGCTGAAGTATAATTTGTCCTTTCTTTGTGAATTCTGAGATTTCTCTCTAGGCATATTTGCCAAATAAGTGTTATTTTCTTGTAAAATTTATGATTAGAAAATTTTCATAATTGAAGTTTTAACTTGACCAACTAGTAGATGTGGTTGACTTCGTATTTTACTACTTTTACTTGGTGAGAATACTGACACATGGAAACAAATGTTGATCTGTAGCTCTAAATCTTAAGTTTTGACCTTGGGAAAAGGTTCTTTTTAATGTGCACTTAGTGACCACCTAGCTTTTATCTCCTTGGTAAATGCGATTTTTTAATACCACATATGGGCAGGAAGCGCAGCTAGAATTGTGAGATGCTACTGGATCAAGCAATACAAATCCATGTCCCTGGTCGTTTTTGCTTCTCAAAAGTAAATATACCATTATATATATAAGGGGAAGCCCTAATTTTCTAAACTGTGCTATATAGAAATATTGTACTTGACCATAAAGAGTGTTTGTTTTGCTTAGTAATAAGGTTTTGCAACTTAGTGTCTGTCATTATGTTCATTTTATATAACATTATCTATTTACTTGATCATACTTGATGGCTTCACTTCATTCTAGAATTTCTTTGTTATACAAACAAGGAATGATTAAAATATTGATATATTGGCTGTACATTAGTTATAAAACAAACTCACAGCCAAGAATTGTATTTCACAATGGGCCTAGTACCAAAATTCTGATCAAAACTGCTTTTGCTTTTATTATAGACAATAGATAAACAATCAAGGATCCAAAAGCTGAACCAATTTCTTTAATGAGATATGAGGAAATGTGATGACTGTAGCTAGTGCCAGGGATGCTTGAGATTTGGGGAAACACTTTGCTGCAGACTTCTTCTGCTTTTAATATCAGAAAATTGAGTCTGATTTATGGTAATCCTGAGGTCTGCTTACGAATTGTAATTGGTGTTTTCCAAAATGCAGAAGTACCAGTACCTTTTGCTTCTTCAAAGAGTTGATTGGGTGGAACTACAAAATTGGCAGGTATAAAACTTCAGCTGTTTTTGCTCTGTCAGGGTTTTACCCTTCTCGAGCCTTTATGACTACAGCTTCTCCCACAATTTTCTCTAAAGCAGATTACTAAATACAATTAAGTATTTACTTGTAAGTAAATAGTTTAGGATTTTTTAATAATAGAAAAAAAAATAGGATTAATTGTTTTCTTTTGGGGGCGGCGGAGACAGGTGCTACCTATGTGATAATGAAGTTCCATATAAAACTTCAACACTTTTGGGCCAGACTGTGGATTTTGTTAGAAAACAAGTTGGTATTGACTCATCACATGCAGGTAAGTAATTATAGTGTACATACAGTAAATCAGAAGGTCTCCTAAGTGTCGGAGACAGTACTATAAATTGAGAATTTACAGTAAATTAGATTTAGGACCTTATGGTAAAGGGAAAAACTAATTTCTCCCATTTTTTATCTTCTTTGTCACAATTCTGATAGCATAATTAACATCCTAGCCCATAGACCTAATTAAATCAGGATTTTGCTCAGCATCCCCTAAACTTTTACAGACAAGACATACAAGAAGAGGAGGAAAAAAGACAGTTTTACTGTGACTTTTTTTAAAATGTGACATTTCAGTTTTTCTGCAAATAGACATTTGACTTTCAGTACTTACAGTGCTGTGTTTATTCATCAGTGTTGCTCAGCTTGTCTTGAGATCTAAAGAAAAATTGCCCTTGCTTAAAGATAATTTAATTTTTTAGTCTTTTTGTGGGTATTTGTGAATGTATCAGGAATGACTAAGTCTCCAGATGATGCAGCACATACACTAATGAAAGGAGTAGTATGCAGAGGTTTTGTCACTGGGTCTGTACATTGAGTATAGGCAGCTGCAGTGCTTTTAGAACTCTAAAATATTGTGTCCAGCCTGCAGTCTCTCTGAAAAATACAGTTGTTTAAAAGAAAACAAACCCAGCAAAAACCCCTAGTTTCCCTAATAGGAAAACTGATTTTGTACAAGGTATTTCCACTAGAAAACTTGGAAGAATTTGCATATGAAAATAAATGTTATAACAAATGACTACAGAAATTCCTACACTTGGGTGAAATCACAGGCTCTGTGGGAGATGGAACACAAACATCCAGCAATGCCACGTGGCTGTCTCTGACTTCAATTTTTTCAGAAAGCAGCTGAGGTTTTCCCACAGGGAGCAGAGTTTTTTGAGTGGTCAGTCTTTCCCAGATAAACACTTGAACTTATATCAGTTGCCAGAATTTTCTTCTTGGGTTTGAACTGGAGAACCAATGAATACCTGGGTGCAGTTGTTGCTTGTTTCATGTGTTCTGTGTGGTGTTGTCCATCCATCTGTTGATTGCATTGTCTGTTTTCCTTGCTTTCTCTGAACTTGTGTTACTTGATTTTAGAGTTGGTATTAGCTCTCAGCCCTATTTACCAGAAACCTAATCAATAGCCGACTGCCAAACTGGCAGAACCAGTGTGGATGTTATTTTGAAAGCTGCCTGGAACTCTCTTACAGCTTTATTAAACAGGCCATTGAAATTTTCAGCAATGCACCAAAATAGTTTGGGGAAAAATATTTTTAACTAGTCTTGAAGATTATAACCCTTTCAGTGTCATCTGCTTAGGTACATGAAATGAATATGAGTGGGAGCTTGTTGGATGTTGTAGAAAGCCCTCAAATAGGTGATTTTGACAGCAATAAAATTTAAGATAACACTTGAAGAATTTCAGAGGATGTTGACATGAATGGCTTGTGGGCCAAGAGATGTTTAATTTGCTTGCTGATTTAAAATGGCATTTCAGGGGGTTCATGATTTGTTGTTTTGTTCTGTTTATTTTTTAACTTCTGTTACCTAGACAATATAAGAACCTAAGCCAGTTGTTTAATATTTAAAAATTAAAGAATTAATTATCATATGTATAAGCTCTAAACATCATAGATTGCTGCTGGCTATAATACTCTTTCCTAGTCTATACCCTATAACTGTGTTAATATGTGATATGTTTTTATTATTTCAGTAGAAAAACAAGAGAACAAAAAAATTGAAAATAAAAAAGTAGAAAAAGACAGCAAAAATGAGCAAGAAAAAGAAGATTCACTAAAAGAAGAAAATTCTCATGCAAGTGCTAAGGGAGAAGTCGCTGTGAAAGGACTTAGTAACTTGGGGAATACGTGTTTCTTTAATGCAGTGATGCAGGTACAAGACTTGCTTTGTTTTTAGAAAAACATTGAATAGGAAGAAAAGCTGCTAACAAAATGCAAAACAGCCCACAACAGCCCTGCCCCCAGCATTTTACAGTGACACACTTAGAATGTGATTTTTTTTATCTGCCAGGAATGATGGCTTCTTTCTAAAAATAGTGTGTTGGCCCAGAGAAATATGAAGAAACAGAGCTGCAGGTTGAGACTTGCTGTACGGGGAAATACAATAAACTACCTTGTCCTTGAGGGACAGCATTTTTCTCTGACATTAAATAAGCATACCAACTTCTAGTTATTTTTTAAAAATATGAAATAGTGTGACATATCACCCTTGTGATCCCTTAGACTATAAGGGATTAGTACTTAAAGACCATGGGTGTTTATTTCAATAAAAATGTCTCTCTGAGCAGCAGGAAATCAAAGCTAAATATTGGATGAAAAAAACAGGATGAGCATGTTGCAGGCATTGCCATCTTGTGTTATTTCTTCAGCTAAGAAGTGTAGAATAAATTTGTTCTTTCATGTGTATTGAAACTGATGTGTTCTTGTGCTCTGGCTCTTGATACTGAAGCTTTACTCAAAATTCCCACTGTTCTTGCAGATTTTAATAAACTGCTTTTGATTTATTTTTAAACACTTTTTAAACCAAGCAAATGCACATGCTTGCATTTTATCCTTAGATTTTTTTAGAAACAGAGACTAGTAAATACACTTGTCAAACAGTCTGAGAAGAAAAATATATTTAGGGTTTCTGCAATATGAAGTAATATTTATAGAGGGCATTGAAAGTCCCATTAGCTATATGGGACCTTTAAGTCTTAAACACAGGTGGGGATTTTAGAATGGTAATTAACCACTTTAGTTCTGTATTTGGGAAAATAAATTGCTGCTAAACTGGTTGTTACAAATTCCATGACTAGTGCAGTTCAGCTGCCCTTCCTGTTGTCCCCATTTTCCAATCTCTTTCTGTCTTTTATGTTCTACAGAATTTATCACAAACTCCAGTCCTGAGGGAGCTGCTTAAAGAAGCTAAAATGCCTGGCACAACAATTAAAATTGAGTCACCTGAGCTCTGCATGGTAATATGCTTTGACCTCCATAGTGTTTGTCCTCACCTTCCAGTCTGTTAAGGAAACAAGCAATACTTATCTGTCAATTTTCAAGCTGTTCCTGCTAAATACTAACAAGATTGGGATGTAAAATCAGAAGCAGCTTTATGGAAATCAGTGATGAAGCTCTTGCTGAAGTCAGTGGAGGTATTTTGTTCAGAGTGTAAGAGCAGTGATTCAATACTCGTGGTAGAAGGAGTGCTAGCATTATGATGATGTCATTTACAGGATGAAAATGTGTCATTCTTGCTATAGTGCTACTTGTCTAAATGCAAAATAGGGAATTAGAGGATGTCTGTAGCAATAACTTAAATAACACACTATTATTGCAGTTAGAGATTTAGACAGCAAAGAAAATGCACAACCTTTTTAAAGAAAAGGCTTTTTTCCTAGTGGAGGCAAGAAATCCAGACTTTGAACTAAGTAATAAATAACTGAGTTTTGCTATTGTTTCATGATAAACCACGCAGATTAACTTATTGCCATTTTGGAGGTTTGTGTATTCTATTTGACAATAATGTTTTCAGGAACTGAAAAGGAAAAACTTACTGCGAAAGAATCTGCCACTGAATTAAGGCAAAATAACTCTGTTGCTTTTCTTTCAAACAGGAACCTCAGCTAATAAAACTAGATCAGCCAGGTCCTTTAACACTAGCCATGCATCAGTTTGTGACAGAAATGCAAGAGACAAAAAAAGGGGTAGTGACTCCTAAGGAACTTTTTGCTCAGGTTTGTAAAAAGTGAGTATCTGTACAATTGCACGTTATAATGAGTGTGAATTAAGACTGTCAGTTTTTCCTCTTTTTTTTTTTTCTCTAGCACAAAACACAGCATATAAAATTTGTAGAACACTTAACAGTTTTAGAAAGAAGAGCAAAATACAAATGAATAGCAGTAAAATGAAAGATATTCAGTGACATACTGAGTATCTGGCATCATATTTTTAGAAAATATATGTGATCACTTGTTGCTTTTATATACATACATTCTGGAGACTTTGTCCATGTGTGTTTGGTGTGAATTGCTTTTGCCTTATCTCCGAGTTCAGTTATACTTTACAACTTCATTTAACAGAGCAATACGATTCAAAGGTTATCAGCAGCAAGATAGTCATGAATTGCTTCGTTATTTACTTGATGGAATGAGAGCAGAAGAAATCCAGGTGAGTGCTAAAGTCATAACTGTGCATTCTTCTTCATACCCAAAACCAGACTCTTTCTTCTGCTGGGGGGAGAAATAGCTCAGAAAGCACTTTCTATCAGCCTCTGTAGCATGGTTGTGCTGTCCACAGCACTCACATGAAGCATTTTAGCAGAGAATCCACAGAAAAAGTGGGTTTGGAGTATGTGTAGTCACTGTAAATAATGTCCTTACATCTTCATTTCTGAAACACACTTGTAGAAATTCCACAGGGGCTTTTTGCCAGTTTTAATTTGGGCACATGTTTTGTCCTTAGACTGATTTTCTTACATACTAATTGGAACATTATGGTTGCATCTTCTCAGTTGAATTTTTTTTTTGTGATATGTACAGGAACTACTGTGTGGTTCTACAGGTATTTGTGTTGTTTGTATTGATTCTCTTAATTGGTAACATTCATACTTTTTCCTCCATCTGAACCACATCAGAAAATGAAGTAGCTAACTTAATCTGTTTAGGAAATTTTACAGAGTATATTTGTTTTGAAAATTTCAGCAAATAAGTGTTGGAATACTAAAGGCGCTGAGTGACTCTAACAAACAAAATGAAGAAGAACTTAAAAAGAAAATTAAAGGTAAAATAAATTATCACAGCATTAGTAACTTGTAAAATCTCTTTTATTGAAGAATATAAAGTAACATTAATAGTATCAACTAAAAGATACATGTTTACTTGTATAACTTTATGCCACCTCTTGAGTGTGTGTGTATCTACAATAAGAGGCTCAATAGTTTTAGATTATATTTAAATGTCTTGCCGAACTTGGTGACATTTCCTTCTCAACAGGATAAGGGTTGATTCTGTAGACATCATACATTAAAATATGTTTGGGCAGTGATTAATCATTCAAACATGTAAGAAATTAAAATACTAGTATGTGAATATAATTTATGCAACCACTAATAGTCTATTGTTACTTAACAGTAGTATAAAAAAAATCCAAACAATGAACAGAAGAATTTTTAAACTTTTCAACATGACTTAGGAGATGAACTGCCAATTTAAATTCAGACTGTGTTCCTCTGAAATTACAACTTGAGGAAAATGCTTTTGTTTGTCAGACAGAAGTTGGTGCATGTTTTTTAAGTTCAGACAGTTGTTTCAATCTTGAGAGAAAACAGAAATTCTTACTGAGATGCATTACTTCTGAGAAAATAGGGATATGCTTTTGAGCAGAAGAAGTGGTAGAAGTATGGTTTAACCAAGCTGTGTTAGGGGAATGTGTTTTTACCCCCATTCTTTTGATACAGAAAAGATCCTTAATTTAAGGATCTTGCTGTACTTGCTATCCTGAGGAAACCAGAACAGGCCAACATGTTCCATCATACACCTTGCATGATGTATTCTCCTTTTTTATTCAATGTGCCATAATGAAATTGGTTGCCAGTATACTGTATGTAATGTTTTAAACTTTACTATATACTTTTTGAATTCTCAGAATATGAAAAGAAAAAGGGAATACAAAGTTTTGTAGATCGAATCTTTGGTGGAGAATTAACCAGCACAATTATGTGTGAAGAATGCAGAACTGTAAGTAAAATGCCTGATCTGAATAACCTGGCGTGTTATGTCCTGTAATCTGCAGGAGAACCCCAAAGTGACTGTCAGTAGAAATAAGACTTGACTAGCTGCATGCTTTTCAAAAAGGAGCATGATTTGGCTGGAATCTTTCTCCCCTTGTGTTTTAAAGTTCATCTTTCAGTTCCTTTCAAAAGCCTTCCAGAAAAAGAGGTCAGCAACAGCAAGCTGCCTCTGTCAGAATTCCCTCCTAGATTACCAGTTTACACCTTCCAGTGGTACAGATCATAGAGCAAGGTAATTGTTATGGGGCCCTTTTCTTTTTCATCTAGAGGATTATGTTTTCCCCTGTCCCACAATGAAAAGACCATGGGATTGCCAGAACAGTTAAGAAGGCACTACTGGGATAATATATCCTGAGAATGAAATAATTGAGTGTATTTGCAAATGGGCTGGTTGCATATTGATAGATTACAGCTATGAGTCCCTTAGGACCCTAATTAGGGTGCAGTCTCACTAGATAACTGAAATTCATAAAAGTATGTCCTGTTCATTTCTGTGTGTCTGCTGGATTTTTGGTCATTGGAAACTATGTGGAGGTAAATGAACTGTGTTTCACAGTTGTGTGCACAAGTAAAAGCAGGCCTTGAATGCAAACATGCAAATACACCTATTGACAGCAAGCCAGCTACTTCCAAACAAAATTAAATTGGAGTCTTGATTGTTCATTTAAAGGTATCCTTGGTCCATGAGTCCTTCCTTGATTTGTCGCTTCCCGTACTAGATGTTCAGGTAAGAAATAGTACATAGGTGCTTCTCAGCTTTTTTTATATGCAACTTTTGTTTGACTTGTAATGACTTATTTTTGTTTGACTTTGTAATGACTTATCATACAGTCATTAGGAAGAGCATTTAAGCTTCTTTCTAAAAGTCTCTTTAGCAAGTCAAAATTGCACAGAAAGGTAGAGAATAAGATGTTTATTGAGAGTCATTCCTGTAAGTTGTGGCTCATAAATTGTCTCTAGAAAATCACATAGGTTGGTTAACTTCTTTGGGGGTTTGGGTTTTTATCCATTTGCTGCACCAAGAACACTTCTAATATTCAGGTTATGGAATAAAATTAAGAAATGTTGATAGGATAGTATATGAATACTTATTTGACCAATCTCCAGACACTCAAAGTACTTGATTTGCTTTGTGTTTTTTATTGATAACCTGTATATGTAATATTTCAGATTTTTTTGTGTAGCACTGCTTATTCATAAATATTGGAATGAAATCCCAAGAACCAAAGGGATCATAACTTCTGCCACAAACAAGTTTCATTTTAGCAAAAGCAAACAAATTCTGTGGCAGGCAGTTCAACTGCAAATGTCTCTGCTTGTGTTAAACATTACTCTTTGATGCATTTAATGAGATCTGTCAGTGGCAAAGGTGATGTTGCCCCTTTACAAGTTTAGAATTTGGCCCTCGATAGCCTTACTTTTCTTACTGTTTCATTCTGTTTCATATGGACTCTGGAGTGAGACACTCCTGCCATTAACATCAGGGTGTGAGTTACATGTATGTTACATCATTAAAATGTTACATTTGAGCTGAAAACTCAGATAACATCTCTGTTTCTGTGGTTGTTCTGTGGTTTTTTTGCTTTTGTAGAAAGTGAAAATTACAAAGAGAGAAAGCACTAAAAAAAACAAAGAAAAAGAATCTGAAGATGAAGAGGATAAAATCAAGGACCATTACCTTAAGCAGAAATATGAGCCCCCTGCTATGAGTAAACACCTTCAGAAAAAAATGAAGAAACAGACCAAAAAACAAGCTAAGGTTGGTTTGGATAGGTATTTCACTTTGTGCTGGCTATTTCTGTTAAAAGAAATTATTTTTTGTTTCCTTAGTTTACATGAAGGAGGAGACAGCTTAGAATTTCTTCTCCTTCAAATGTACAACTGAAAAGACCAATTATATCCATGTCTTTGCTGCAAGATGTTCTGTTGAGCGTTGCTCTGTAGGAATGATATTATAATATCCAGTAGAATTTGTTACCTGTCTGAAGTAGCCTTAATTTGTATCAGACTGTTTTCCAGTCATTAATTGCAAGAATATTCACAAAACTTTAGAATACAGACTCAAGAAAGATCAGGAAGATAGCAAGGGCATCATTAGCTGTATTTTGATGTTACTGTGTAACAAGGAGCAGTGGGAACTACACCTGAGTGAGCATAAATTAGTGGAACTGATCACCTCTGATCATTAAATCATAGATTATTCTTCCCCCTCCTGCCTTGTGCATCTATGGCATGCAAGAAACATTCTGATAAAGAAGTGGTAAGAAATGCTAAATGCAATTTATACTTACTTTGGTTTTTTTTTCTCTTGTTTATTATGTGTCCAAATGTGCAGAGCCAACGCCAGCAGCAAAAACTTCAAGGAAAAATGCTTCACTTGACAGATCTCTCTGCAACTGAACAGCCAGAGAGAGATGTCGAATACAACCAAGAATCAGAGACTGAAATGAGCTCTGAAACTCTTGAGAAGAAGCAAGAAGAGGAATCATCACATGATTGCGAAGATCACTGCTTAACTCAGAAAGACTTGAGTATACAGGGAAATAGTTCAGAAACTGAGAGCAGGCATGAAAATGCAGGAAAGCCAGAAGAAGAGTGTGAAGAAAACGAGTCTGTCACAGATCTCTCTATGGAAGGCTTAGATTCTCCTGTGAAGTTTGTCAATGGCCTTGACAACCTGTCTTTGAAAGAAGAGGATGATGACAATGAAGACGAGGAAAAGCTTGCTACGGACTTCTCAAAACTCCAGTTGGGTGCCAGTGAATCTGACACGAGTACCTTGGATGGCCTTCAGCCTGTTCCTAACAAGACATGCGAAGTATCTAGGGATGACCCCGAAACAGCGTTTTGTACTCTGGCAAACAGGGAAGAGCTGAACCCTGAGGAAGATTCCATCCACCATTGCTTGTATCAATTTACCCGTAATGAAACGCTTACCGAGACCAATAAACTACTGTGTGATGTGTGTACGCAAAGGCATTGTGGACCAAAGAACAACATAAAAAGTATGACAGACTTTTTAAAAAGAAAACTTTAAATATATGCTTGTCTGCTTCTTGAGTGGGTAAAGGGTGGGGGGATTATCCCTAAAGTGGTATTTGTATAACTTTGTCTACTTTCATTCATCATATTAAAGGGGAATGCTCAGCTTCTCAGTTCTTGTAGTAAATGACATTGTAATAGTTTGCACAGGGAAAATACATTTCATGCTGTAACATTTGTTTTGATATAAAACACTTGTTTTAGTCTTCGGTGATTTTTCTCTTCTGCAGGTGAAAAGAAGTATGCTTATACTAATGCCAAAAAGCAGATGCTCATCTCTCTAGCTCCTCCAATTTTAACCCTTCACTTGAAGAGGTTTCAGCACGTAAGTAGCAGGCTGATGCATGTATAAAGCCTCAGGTTAATATGAATATATGTGTACATAAGCATATAGTACTAGCTTAACTTAAAAACATGGTAGTGTTACTTCTATTTTCTGTTAAACTCACTTGTTTTTTTCCCCAAAGTTTGAAAGGCATTAGTGTGCCGCATTGTGTTTTGTGGTCTCCAAGGCATTGAGGTGTGTTTTCCTGAAAGAATATTCCCTTAATTAACTGGAAAACACTGTTTTGTGAGTGTATTCACAACATAGTCCCTCATTATTCTTACTATTTACTGTATTAAGCAGAATCGTAGCATTAATGGTCTCCTACTATTACAGCTGTTCCTGGGCTCATATATTTCAGTAGGTAGAGGTAAATGGCATCCCTTACTAGTAACAAATAAGTAAAAAGTTGGCAGAAGTGGAAAAGAGAGAATTCTGAGCCTTGTAGGGGAGAAGAAGTGTGAAAGGAAAGCAAAGTAACTTAAGGTTTATTTACAGACACTGAAGTCACTTATCTCTTTATTCCCAAGCTGTAGAAAAAAATTTAACTCAGGGCTTCAGCTTTTCAAGAGAGAAGGAGGAAAGGAAGGAGAATGAGTACAGTACTACCTCTTCTGAATTGAAACCTCTTTGGTGTTTTGGTCAATACACTTGAAAAATAAGGGAGGCAACTTTAATTAGATGAAAACCAATTTCATGTAGAAAATGGAAATGTGTAGCCTGTTCCAAGAGACTGTAATATGAAGAAAATAACATTTATCATCATGTCCTTTTGTTTTTTCCAGTTTGATACTGGACGATTATTTGATTAAGGTGGGAGCATAGTTTGCATTAGTTCAGTTGCTCTAAGATCAGATCCTCAGGCATGTTTCAGTATCTGAGAAGCAAGAGTTGTCCTCATAGTTACTGAAGTACATTAGAGCTGATTCTTTTTCCACTTCTGCTACCATTACATTAATGGATGAGTGAGCTGAAGAGCCATTCTAGCTTGTGCTCCAGTGCAGCATGTGGGGGCAAGGAAATAATGCTGGAATACTGGACATCAGAGAAAATTTTAAAAACTGCTTTTTCCCAGTTTTGTGTGATGTAAAACTAATTTGTATTGTTGAAACTTTAATTTGAAACATTTAGTAAGTTAACATGGTTGTATTATGCTCCATTTTAACATTATGGGGTTTTCCCTCTACTTTGGTTGTTTAAGGCTGGATTTAATCTGCAGAAGGTTAACAGGCATATCAAGTTCCCAGAAGTGATAGACTTGGCTCCTTTCTGTACAGCTAAATGTAAAGTAAGTGGGAAAACAATCAGATTCTCCTTCCCCATATTCTAATGTGCTTTCACAACAAAGCTGCATAGCAAAATCTTTGTAGAACGCTTTTTAAGCCTGTTACTTTGTGTGATAACTTGTACTTCACTGCTCGTAACTGTAGTGCTTGCATGAATCTCTAATGATCAGTTTCCATTTCATCAGCAAAAAATCAAAGAATTTACAAAGAATTCTTCAAAACCCAGCACTTGGCTGACATAGCTAAACTTGTGGTTTTCTAGAACGTGGCTGAAGGGAATACAAAGGTCTTGTACTCTCTCTATGGAGTTGTTGAACACAGCGGAACAATGAGGTCTGGGCACTACACTGCCTATGTTAAAATGAGAGCCATGAACAACCACCTCTCTGATCTTGTCCTTCGAGGACAATCTCAAGGTAAATCATTAGAAATATTTTACAAATTATTTCTTACAGAATCACAAAATGGGTTGGGTTGGAAGGGGCCTTAAAGATCATCCAGCTCACCCTCCTGCCATGGCCAGTAAGTTCTCAGAGAAGGGTAATGAAGGTGGTGAAATCTTATAAGGAGCAGCTGAGGGAGCTGGAGAAAAGGAGGCTCAGGGGAGATCTTGCCACTCTCCAGAACAGCCAGAAAGGAGAGTGTAGCGAGGTGGGGGCGCAGCTCTGCTCCCAGGCAGCCAGTGACAGAATGAGAGGAAATGGCCTCAATGCCAGGGGAGGTTCAGCTCAGACATCAGGAAGAAAGGAAAACCAAATGGTAGTTAAGCATTGGAAGGGGCTCCCCAAGGATGTGGTGATGTTCCCGTCCCTGGAGGTGTTCAGGGAACAACCAGATGTAGCACTCAGGGTTCTGGTCCGGTTGACAAGGCAGTGATCAGTCACAGATTGGACTCAATCTTGGAGGTCTTTTCCAACTTAATGATTCTGTGATTGTACTCTATGTTTCTTATTGAAGAACAGTAATAAAACTGATTGCTTCAATTCTTTGTAGTAACTTTTACTCTGCAATTTTTCCTTTCACAGCTTCAGAAACTGAGCCAATCAAAGGTCAGTGGTTCCACATCAGTGATACCCATGTACAACCTGTCTCTGTGTCCAAAGTGCTGAGCTCCCAAGCCTATCTTCTGTTCTATGAGAGGCTGCTCTAACTCATCAGAAGAGCCTTCTTGTGTGTGCAGCCACCTTTGGAGGTCTGAAAGAAGGCAGATTTGCTAATCATGTTAACATGTTGGAGCTACTGTATAGCAGGAATTCACTTTATGCATTTTAGACACAGACAAGCGGTTAACTTATACTTTTTCCAGTGTTTCCACTACTTTTCAATAAAACCTTTTTTCAAAATTACAGCTTTGTGTTTTTGTTTAGTAATTTTGGTTTTGATATAAATCTTGGTCAGCAGGTTTTTTTCATTTTAAAGCAACCAGCTCTACTTTTGAACTGTAGTTAATCTTGGCTATCATGCGTTCCCATGTGTTTTTTAGACCTGGGTTCCAAGCATAAGAAAATGTTTCTTCCTACACATCTTAAGAGCCTAGACAATTGCAGCTTCAGCTCTCTTTTCACTTTTGGTTTATGTCCAATAGAGGAGCCCTCAAGTTTGCAAATGCTCCAGGAACTCTATTGCTGGTGCTTTGGCAAAGCTGAGCACTTGGCTCACTCTCATTACAGACACTCCCATGTAGCCTTTCCCCACAGCAGGCATAAGACCAGTAGTCCTGTGCTGACTTGTAACTTCGAAGTTCTCCACAAGCTTCATGTTGGCTTTCATGTGAAGAAAATCTTGGCTCTGCCATGCTAGAGCAGCAGCTGCTTACATTCAGTGCATTTTTCACAACAGCCTTACTACGAAAATGGCCATCCTGTTCTTGTAACCCTTAGAGCCATCAGCAGTGGCCCTCATGCAGCTGACTACAGCAGTATGCCAATCCTTCTGAAAACTTGCTGAGTTTATTTTTCAGCCTCACCAACTGACTATAAAGCCAGCATTAGTAGAGCTGTTGTATGGCGGCCTTATTTAGGCATAAGATAGTTACAGACTTGATTTAGCCTTCCACTCCCTTCTGGTTGTGAGATAGAGTAGCACTGGCAAGAGTAGTAAAAGGATTACTTATTGAAGTGGCTTGGATTTCAAGTGCGGTTCTCCTTTCAAGCTACTTGGAGACACATAAGCTGTTTACTTCCCAAGATTAATCATAACGGGGCTTCAGCTGAAAGATTCCAGCACTCTGCATCATGCTGGCTAGTGCTGCTCTGCATTTATTTTTAAGGTCATTAGAATGTGATGCTGTTCACTGCTGTTAGGATTCCCTTTTAAGAGCATGGGGACTTAAAAGGGTGAGAGATGCATGTTAAAAAAATGAAACAGAATCATAAATTGGTTTGTGTGGCAAAGAATTTTCCAGTTCCAAACTCCTGCCCTGAGCAGGGACACCTCCCACTGGACCAGATTGCTCCAAGCCCCATCCAACACAGCCTTGAACACTTCCAGCCATGGGGCAGCTACAGCTTCTCTGGGTAACCAGTGCCAGGGCCTCACCACCCTCACAGGGGAGAATTTCTGTGTATTGATCCTAAATTTCCCCTATTTCAGTTTGAAGGTATTCCCATCTGTCCTGTCTCTATTCCCTGATGCCACTATATTCCCTCTCCAACTTCCCTGTAGCCCCTTCAGGTACTGGAAGGTGCTGTGAGGTCTCCACACAATCTTCTCTTTTCCAGGCTGAACAGCCTCAACTTTCTCTGCCCCTCTCCGTAAGGGAGGTGCTTAGTGTCTCCTTATCAACTTGGTGACCCTCCTCTGGACTCAAACACTTCTCTTTCTTATGTTTGGGGCACCACATCTGTACACAGAGCTCCAAATGGGGGCTCAGGAGAGGAGCTACTGAATGCAGGCAACCTGCTGCCAACACTTAATTATTTCATTTGACTGTTTACACTCAAGTACTGGCCAAGAAGAGCAAGTAAGAGCACAAGGAACCACTAACAGTTGTGATCATGAGCTCCCTGCAGCAGGGTCATGGTCAGCCTCTCTGCACATTGGGTTTCTTGTGCCCAGAAGAGGAATTGGTATGTGATCTCCCCCTTCAACTCAGACCCTGAGAAGTTCTGCCTCCCTCCTCACCGGAAGAGTGTCAGGCAGCCAGCCAAGGTCAGCCCATCACACCCACTGTGTCATTCATCCCCTACACATTCCCAGATTGGGAATGACCATGTTAGGCCAGCTCCAAATGAAGTAAGTCAACATTTTAACAGTGAGTACGTTTATTGAGGTGTCTGAAGTCTGCACTCCATTGGACACTGTTCATAATTTAAAGGCAAGAGCAAAACATTGTGACAGGCTCCAACTGGGATATTAAAAAACTCACAAAGTCATGTCACTTAAGAAATACAGTTAAATTGTTCAATCATTTTGGTCTTCATCCCAGTCTTTCTTTCCTGATGGAGGTTTTGGGCCACCAGCTGGCTTTGCCATAATGATCTTGAAGAGAATAGAGAAGCAGAAAAAACAAATGTTAAAATCAGGCTTGTACCTTTCTGCAGCCACAAGATGCTGACTGCTAGCATTCACTATTCATGCACTTTACCTACACTGAACCCAAGCCAGTGAATAGCCATCTAATTGAGATATTAACAACTTAGTTATTTTTTTTTTCTTGAGAATGGTAGAGGCTGAGCCTAGATAGAGTAAAAAATGGTATTTTACCTCATTTTTGCATGCAAAGTAAGACTTCAGTTAGTCAACAGAAAGTGAGTGCTTACATAGGCCAACAACAGACTAGTTTACAGGGTGCACATTTAAAACCATGAAGTCCATCAGTCCTACCATGTTAAAGCTCATTCTCTGCACTGGCTACATGAACAAGTAAGGTAAATCTGAACCTGTACTCATCACCCCTTCAATGAAAATTTGGATTTAGGAGCAGAATCCGTTTGCAAAGGGCACAAATACAGGATGTAGCAATCAGCACACAGCAGAAGACAGCAGTGTTATGTGTTCTCAAGGAGCATACAGTCTGCCATGTGCTTGTCAATGAACTCATGCATGCACTCACACAGATACCTCTCTGCTAGAGAAACAGAGCTTACTGCACACTAGTTTTCAGGCTCATCTTTCCAGTCATCCTTATCCCAATGTCCTTGTTGCTTAGGGGCTTTTGGACCTCCTGCTGTTTTTGCCATAATAATCTACAGAAATTTTACATGCAAATTCATTTTTGCTTAAGTTTCACAAAATAATAAAAGATTTTTACCACCAAGACTGTAACCTCCAATTTTCCTAAAAACTGGAATTTCACATAAAAATACATGAGAGAAGGTTTCTTCCATTAAAGATTGTTCCTACAGAAATTAGGGTAACTCTGGATACAAACATCAACTGTCTTCAAAATATCAACAAAAATCTTTAAAAAAAAAAATCCCAAACCAAACAAACATTAATAGTACTGCTATAGAAGCAGCCATATTCCAGATTACAAGCTCTTGAACAAACAGCTTCCAGAAATAAACAAACCACATTCTGAAGTAGCATTATGTTTAACACCTGCATTTCCAGGAGAGTCCACCTATTTGCATGATGGTTCTGCCAGGTTTTAATTCAGCACCCAAATGACACATAAGCTTACCTGATCAACCCTTAGGACAGTTACTGCTGCATTTGTAGCTAGCTTGATACCCCAGAATTTTCCAAGATATGTGTCTAACACACCAGCTTCCAACATGTCCTTCACTGCAGCAGCTTCAGCCTGTCAGATGGGAAAAGGAAATTATGCAAAACTTTTCTCAGGCTTTCACCTAGCAAGGTGGTATCACTTTTCTAATCTCATCTTCTCCCTTCAGAAAACCTTCATTCCTAATCCATTAGCAGGAAGACAAAGTTAGTAATTACCCAAGACCTAGTCCCTGAGCAGTATCCCCCTCCACCTTCTGACATAAGGCCATTATACTATACTGAATTGAACTGCTTGCTGATAAAAAGAACATTTACAGATCTCAATTCCAGAAAGTTATTATTCTAGAGTGTGCAACACAGAGCTTCCAACAATTTAAAATAATCTACAAATACTTCATACTGACAGAAGTACTATTAAGTATAACCCTGCACAGCAGGGCAACAAGTAACATGGGATTATTTACCTCAATATCAAATCCAACGTTTTTCTTTCCTTCCTGATGCACAGCATAAAGTTTGGAGATGACCTCATTAGCCTTTACTCCAGAGTTTTCTGCCAGTGCTCGAGGAATGGCTTCAAATGCCTCAGCAAACTTCTTGATGGCATACTGGTCCAGCCCAGGACAAGTCTAAAATGAAGTTGAAAACCAAGTCAGCATTTCAAAAACTGTAAGACAGGGAGGTATTTCCCCCCACACTTGTTATTACACATATATGTATGTTGATACGAAATAATAGTTGTATTTTTTTGTAAGATGTGTGTGTGAAGATGAAAAGCCAAGAAGCCTGTTTGCTGTACCTCTCCATAAGATGTGATCTGCTTGGCTAATTCAATCTCTGTCGCACCACCTCCAGGAACAAGACGTTTATCCTGTGGAAAGAACACACCAAAAGACAGTGTTTTGCTTAAAGCATGCATGACTTATTTTTTAGGATTTTTCTAGTCTATCAAGAATGCAACAGAACTTCATTCCACACAGACTTATTAAGAATCCACTTCAGCACAGACATGCAATGTAAGGGAAACCTAACAGAATTTACTCATTCATTCCAATGCCTTTGAAGAAAAACAGCTTCTTTTGTGAAAATCAAAATAATAATAAAGTGGGTTTTGTGTCTGGGACTTTTTGGTTTTTTAAATTTCAACTCCCAGTTAACTGTAACAGTGTTCCTAGATTTTCTCATCTTTTCTATTCTGGTGGGAAATATCATACAGGAAACCAATCTACTGTACACTAAGTCTAATATGTCAACAGGTATTACAAGGTGTTGGGAGTTGTTGTTTTGCTTTTTTTCATTTTAAATTAAATATTTTGTACATCCTTTGGAATTTACTTACTAATTCCGGTCTCTTAACCCACAAAGTAAGCATCATAAATCTTAAAACAGGACAACTCCTGTAGACAATCATAAATGCACAGCATTTCTGTACTCAAAATCAATCTCCACATCTTGGTACGTAGAGATTAAGATTCTAACAGTTTTAACAGTTTTTGCACGCTGTTTTCCAACATTTCCGTTTGTATTAAAAAAAGAATGAAACAGTAATATTTAAGACCACATAAAATGCTCATTAAAAAAAATCCTCTGTAAAACCGAGTTCTTCCATCCATAAAAAGCTACCTGTATTATGTGGAAGAAGCATGAATTATCACCAATGAACTAGAAACTGAGTCTGCAACCAATCAGTTTCTCCTGATCCCAAGTGACAAAGCTATCTAGCTTTTCTTCTGTGCCTGGTTTCCAAGGAACATCATAAAACATTTAGGGAGTAAGTCAAGGAAGAGCTGACTGTCTGTAGAAAGTGGTGAAGGTAATCCACCTTCAAGAACACACTCATTATTGGAAAACTGAGAGCAGTCCATGTTGAGCACTACCTTTTACATACCCTATGTTCACAAGAATAGCAGTCTCCTCTACACAGCCCTCCACACCTCAGTACTGCACAGCCTCTCTCCAGCTCCAGAACACACCTAAGCAGATTAATATCTACAGCCTTTGTAGCAAATGAGCACACAGCAGGCTCCAGCCCTGCCTCAAACTGATCCACTTCTCACTTCTGATAACTCAAGTGTTCTCATTACTTACCCTTGTAAGTACTTTGAAAGTATTGACACCATCATCCACTGCTCTCTCTATGTCATCCATCAGATTGTCTGTAGATCCACGAATGAGGATAGTAGAAATGGCACCATCCTCCTTTTCTGTTCAGGGACATGCAATACTGAATTAATTCCTTAATCTTACATCCAAAACACATACAAACACACTTTAGAACAGCAGTGTAAGCAGTTCTACAGAACATACATACCATGCTTAAACACCACAACCTGTGTATCCCCAACCTCTGATAAATACACACTATTGCAGTGACCCATTTCTTCAAGAGTAGGAGGAGTCTAGAAAGAAGAACATGAGTTAAGAACTGAACTTGCTCATCAGTTCTCACCCTCCTGCACTTTATTTGGGAAGCACATACCAGTCTGGGTAGGGCTGTTGCACCAACAGTTTTGCACAGTCTTCTCAGGTCCCACTTGGAGTTCAACCTTTAAAAACAAGTTTCCATAACATTAACACACATACAAGAGTATTCTCTTAACTTAGCAAGTGTATTTCATAAATCTGGTAGTCCAAATGTTTCCATGTGCTCCTAGTACTTACCTGACTAACATAAGATTGTATTTGTTGGCATAATGAAGAGCCATATCTGCCACTTTGCCACCTGTTACTACTACATTTGCACCACTATCAGCAATAGCTTTGACTTGCAAATCCATTAGATTTTCTTCTCCTTTACTGAAATTCATCAGTTCTTCAGCATTCTTTATTAGGACAGTGCCCTAGTAGAACACATACACTGTTACAATTCTGCATCATACCACATGTCTACAAGTTTCTGACAAACCATTTTGTCTCCCAACCTATCTATAAACCTCAAGTCATCCTATTTTGTAATACTGACACCCTCCCCAGGCAACACGGTAAGACGAGAGGGGAAAAAAAGGAAATCACCAAGCAATTCTAGACAAACCCAACAAAACCAACACCACTTCCCCTACCTCAAAAACCCTATGAAGCAATCAAGGTTCAGAATTTTTCTCTTCAATTTTTTAAATAAAAAAATCAATATTCTCCAAAATATCTCAATCACCAAGTGTCGAGAATATTTATAGCTAAGTCTAAAAATAAGAGCACATATGCATAAATAGAGATGTAACTTATTTTGAGCTTTAACATACCTTAGTTTCAGTTATCATACCATCAAAAGGGCAGGAATACACAGCTATTTTTGCATCTTTGACAGAAGTAACATCTCCTTCAGTTTCTTTTTTAAAAACCATGCCATGCAGTACTGAGGAAGCAGAAATACCAGCACCCTGAAAGGAAATAAATGGAATCTGAGACTTTTTAAAAGGCCAAGTAGTAATGGCACAAGGCAGAATGGTTTCCCACTGAACAAAATTAAGTTTAGATTAAATATCAGGAAAAAATTCTTCCCTGTGAGGGTGGTGAGGCCCTGGCTACCCAGAGAAGCTGTGGCTGCCCCATCCCTGTAAATGCTCAAGGCCAGGTTGGACAGAGCTTGGAGCAACTTAGTCTAATGGAAGGTTCCATAGGGCTGGAACTGGGTGATCTTTAAGACACATTGAAACCCAACACAAATTATTCTTTGATTCTATGAATGGGGGGCAGCATTGCATTACTGACTATTTATTGTCAGAAACCTGCACTACTCTGACTGAAAAGCAGACCTTACAATCATTTGGACTGATTGATACACAGCCCAAGAATAAGACTTTAGCTTATTCAGTAACAACAAACATTGTCTAAGAGGTTCCCATTTTAGATTACTTTCAATATTAATGATTTTTGTTTCTGAATGCTGCTACTGGGCACTAAACAAGAGAAGTCAAGACTAGTTTCCAAAATTTAGTACACATGGCACAACAAAATCAGGAAAGACTCTCTGGAAATTCAAAGATTAACCCTCATTACACTGTTTACCTTAATAATCACAGTAAAGCCAGCTACTTCAAACTTACCACAATTTTGCACACTCTGATATTATCAACGTTGAAATGACCAGAATCAGGAAGAATAGAAACTGGCAAAAAAAAAAAAAAAGAAAAAGAAAAATAATGAATATGTCTTGCCTAATGAATAAAGAAGAACAATGACACCATAAATAATGCCTGGAATTTTTCTGAACTACTAAATTTCTGCCTAAATTCAAGACAATTATAACCAGCTAATAACTGGCATAAAGAGAAACAGAAATTTTGTTTTTATCAAGCAATAATCAGAAACATTTATTCAGGGTGCTCAATTAATTAAGTTCAAACATGCACTCACATTTGACAGGTAAAGTCAAGAGATAAGTCTGACACAGAATATTTAGAGAAATCCCTGGAACTAAAAATGAAGGTTTTATCCCAGAAATCTGAAGGGAGAACAACTCAACAAAACTACAGTCTTACTTCCACTGTTCTGTGGCTGCAACTAATAACAGCTTATGTGAAGGGCAATATGGGCTCCTAATGATGTAAAAAGAGGGAGAAAAATGGGTTTCTGCACTAAAAGGACTTGAAAGCTATTTCTAGAAATGCCTAGTAGGAAAGGCAAATCTCTTCTGAACTATAATGCCAATACAGAGTTCAACATGAAAAGATCACCCTCATGTCAGAGCTAAAGTGTTCCATCCAATCCAACCTGCTAAACTAACCATACTTTGTATCCTACATGAAGATGTAAGGACATAAGCAAACCTACTCAGCTTTTTAGCTGTGTGCCCACACCTATTTCTGCCCACTTACCACAGGCCTGAGCAATAAGCTTCGCCAGGAACCGTTCATTGCCATATTGTTTGCTCATGACTGACGTGTGCAACAGAGATGCCACTTCTTCAACATCCCGAAGGTTCTTTGCAGAGCAGCACACCAAGTCTGGAAGAATTTCTAGGGCTTTCTTGCAAGCCTTTTCATATCCTTCAATCACCTGTGCAGCAAACAGTAAATAATCACTACAACACTTCATACTGCTTTTATCTGCCTTTCAAACAGCCATAAAACATTTACAGATGCAAAAGTCTACAAGGGAAGTAAGCAATCACAAGCAACAGAACACATGGTTCCCCTTCAAACATCTTTATCTAAAAAATTAGGTGAGAATAAAGCAGGTGACTCACAGTATTATGACCCAAGAGTACTAATCAGTGACAATCTGGATTCAAGCTGTGTGAACTGTAATAAAAATATAACTTGCCTCTGAGACAGATAATCCCATCCTCAGAAGGTCTTCTGCTAACTCCAGAAGAACTCCAGCAAAAACAAGGACAAAGTTTGTTCCATCTCCAACTTCTTGTTCTTGCATGTGTGAAGCCATCACAAGCATTTTCGCAGCAGGATGCTGGACCTTTAAAAGAAGTAACACATCTTGGTGATGAACACCCAACCTAAGATTGCAGCTTCAGGCTTTTCTACACATCTTTCTAAGCTCTCTTATTTCAAATTGTACCTAAAGATATTAAGAATGCACAAAATTGGAAAATAAAGCAGCACAGATAATCTTAAATGGTTAACTCCCTCAGTAAGAAAAAAGTACAAATATATATTTAAAAAAAAATCAGAGAACTGAACACTGGTGCTACAACATGCAACTGACATCCATTGGTTCTGAGCTACTTATAAAGGATGCAGTGGCTTCACAACTGAGTTCTGCAATAGGAAGAGTCTGAAATTGAGATTTTCAAATTGAATTCATGTGTAACATACAGAGCACATGTCTAAATAACAGTTGCATTTTAAGGGCAGGGGGTGTGGGAGGGTTCTGCTTCAAGATTGCTTCATTTTTCTTTCAAGTAATGAAATAAAACACTCTATTCCTGAATATTTATACCTGACATTTTATACCAGAAAGTAACATGCAAAATGTATCAGATTAGGTCACTAGTATGCAGATCATATTTTTTAAAAACACAACTGAGATTTCCACAGTTATTCTACTCATACTGAACACTAACACACTGCATTCAGTAAGGAAATACTTACATTATTTCTATCACCTAGTATAAAATTCAGTAAAATATTGTTCATGCTGTGTCACAATATCCATTTAAAGTCAGAGGAAGAATTAAGAGAGGGCAGCCTTTTCATGCCTTTAAAGTATTTAACAGAAGGATGCTGTTATAGCCTCAGATTCTTAAATTCAACTGATGGATTCTAAGCAGTCAGGAGAGCATGGCAAGCAACAACACTGGGAGATTAACTCAACAGCTATGTCATGCAGACTTTTCCAAACCACTGAATTTCTGGACATATCCTACTGGTTTTGGGGCAAGTAGGAAATTATAAAGCAGCTCTTACAACTATTAAAGTTGCTTCACAAAATAGTTATATTCTTCATTGTGGACCTCAAATTCAGTGAAAAAAAGGAAATTACTTTCAAAGTGACTTATGTAAATCATCTGGCAGAGTGACATTTCCTTACTGACAGTCAGAACCATGACAGCCCAGGAGCAGAAACACTGGTTCACAGCTGACATCATCTGAAGCAAGAAAACTTACCTCTAGCTCTCTCAGGATAGTAGCAGCATCATTCGTAACAAAAAGCTTTTCCAGATGATTGATAACCATTTTGTTCATTCCTAAATGGCAAAACAAAACAATTCATAACAATCATTCATTATGCAAACAATATTTTGTACATAGACACCGTTTCCCAACTTTCAGGTTTATCATGCACATTAAAATGTTAGCTCTGTTTATAATTTAAGAACATTAAAACATTTTTGTGAAATAACACTTGTGTGAGACATTAAGGAGAAATCAGTAAGTTCTGAGTAAGTAGTTTTCTGTTCAGAAATACCAGCACATTATTTAATTAAATGATACAGGAGAACCTTCTGTTTCCCCATATCTGACTGAATAAGATTATGTTCACTATGACTACTTATAATCATGTTTCCTCAAATTTCTATGTTTTTTTATATATTTTATACCATGTTTCAAAGAGAACATAGTAACTGCTACAAAAACCTGGTGAAAGCAGACACTGAGCATAATTGAAGAGCTGTCAAAACAAAATCTGATTTCTACAGTCACAAAGAAATAGTCACACATTTGCAGTTTTAGAGCAAGTCCAATGTGTTTCCCCCAGAAACAAACAGCTGCTTCTTTGTCAAGGTATGTTTAGCCTCCAAACAGAGCATTTGTCAAAATGCAGCAATAATTTTAGGATTTATTTACCATTTGGTCCATATGCTGTACGGGTGGTTTGAGCAAGTTCTTTGCATGCCTGGATGTTTCTATAGACAGCTTCTTCTAGTCCTGAATAATGCTAAAGAGAAAAATGACTGATCAGAATTAGGCTAAAAAAAAAGTGTTGAACTAGTAATTTCTCATCAAAGCAGTGTTAATCAACTGAGTCCTCAAAGTTTTTTATTAATATACATTTGGTACTTCACTTTCAGTTTAAAGACAAACCTTACCCAAAAAAAGTGAGAACCACTGTATACACCTTCTGAACTAGGCTGCTCAGCGGGCACAAAAAGCTTTTAAACAGAAAATCTGAACACTGACTTGACTTGCAATACAATTTGCATCCCCTCAGTCTTCAAAAAAAGTCCTGTGACATACCAAAAAGAAACAAAAACCAACCAAGACCCAGTTGCTGGGAGAGAGGGCAAGGGTACATGTTTCTTTACACCCACCTTTGTATGCTACAAAAATAATTTAACTCAGTTCTACATTCAAAATGTGTGGTTTGAAAATTTGGAAACAGACTGATTAAGTAAAACATCTGTGCTTGAGAAGGTGATCAGCCTGCCTTCAGTTTGGAAACCTTCAGACAAGGTGGGATCCCCAGAAAGGACCCTAAGAAAAAGCAGGATAAAAAGTATTGTGCAGCCCATAAGAGAAGGGAGAAAAGCAGCAATAATATTTACTCTCTAAATACAAATCAAACGTCTTAGATTGCCAGCTGCCTCCTTGTTTTGCAGAAAACAACTCTTGCTAACAATGAGGCCACTCTGCTTCCCTGCTCTGGCCCTGCCCTGAACGCATTCCATTATTTGGCCCCAAGAAGGAATCTAAAAGGAAAGACAAAGGGCTTTCAGAGCTGCTACCTTCACTCTTCTTGCTATTAAATAGCAGCAAACAAAAATTCTTCCTATTTTCCCTCTTTCTTGGAGAGAGGGACTTTGGACAAGAGCTTGGAGAGACAAGAAAAGGGGGAATGGCTTCCCATTGAAAGAGAGTAGGTTTGGATTAAGTTTTAGGAAGAAATCCCAGTGAGGGTGGTGAGGCTCTGCCACAGATTTCCCAGAAAAACTGTGGATGCACAACTCTGCGAGACCAGGCTGGATAGGGCTTGGAGCTAAATGACCTTTAAGGTCCCTTCCCACCCAAACTCTTTTGTTGATTCTATGAATTTTTAAAAAAAAAATTTTAAAAAAATTTAAAAAGACCTGCTTGCTTTCTGTCCACTTTTCAAAAAAAGCTTCTCCTTTAATAACACACAGTCCTTCAACTCTACCAAAACCTTTATTATGTTAACGTTAAACACCATGAAACCGGATTTATTGGCAAGGAAATACATAAAAAACATCACATTGTTCTACATCACTGACAAAGGTATCAGAAAACGTCAAGAAGAACGACCCGGACGCTTCTGAACAGCTTCAACACCAGGGCCCGAATGAATGCTGCTGTCCAGCCCCTGTGAGAGCTCTCGGAACAGCGCGGGCACGGGCCGGGCCCTGGCGCATCCCGGGGATGAAGCGGCAGGGCCGGGCCCGCGGGCAGGGAAGGGCGGGGAGCGGGATCCCGGCCCCGCAGAGCTTTCTGGAAGGCCGCGTGCGCCGGGCACCGCCCCGCAGGGCCGGGCAGCTCCGATCCCCGCAGCGCTGAGGCCGCGGAGGGGCCCCGGGCCGGGAGCGGCAGTGCCCGAACCCCCGGGCCCCCGCCCCGCGGACACGTGGTGCCGCCGGGCCCGCCGGCCTGCCGGGGCTTCTCCCGCACCGCCACCCCGAGCCTCCTCCCGCACCCATCCGTGCGCTCATCCGCGCATCCATCCTACGGCGGTCTCACCTTCGCCCCCTCCTTGAGCATCTGGGCGAAGCCCGGGGCCTTGGGGACGTGCAGCGCCATCTCCGCTCCGTGCCGGGGCTGCGGCGGCGGGAGCGCGCGGGGCACGGCGGGAGCGCGGCACCGCGCAGGCGCGGGGCGGGCGGGCCGGAACCGCGCCGGGCCGGGCCGTACCGCCCCCCGGGCCGGAACCGCGCCGGGCCGGGCCGGGCCGTGCCGTACCGCCCCCCGGGCCGTGCCGTACCGCCCCCCGGGCCGGAACCGCGCCGGGCCGGGTCGTGCCACGCTCCGGGCCGCGGTTTCGTCTCGCTTGGGCCTGGCCGCGTTCGCAGCCGGGGAGCGCCAGCAAGTGGGTTGGCTCCCTCCGAGCCTTGCTTTCCCTGTCCAGCTCAGACCGTCCCCCAGGCTGTCCTCGGTCCGCTTTGCCATGGAAGTTGCGAGAACAGTGCAGAGCTTTCGTGGCCGCCGATGGTAAAGGCTCGTCATAAAACTGAGCAGGCTCCAGTCAAACGTTTCGCTTAGTACATATTTGTCCACATGGAAGCGCCATGCACAGATAGGAAAACTGAGTATCGTGAAACAACGGAGTGGTTTGAGTCCAAAGGGGCCTCAAAGCTCATCCAGTTTCAAGCGCTTGCGCTAGACCGGATTGTCCCAAGCCCCGTCTGAAGTGGCCTTGAACACTTCCAGGGATGGCACAGCCACAGCTTCTCTGGGCAACCTGTGCCAGAGCCTCACCACCCTCACGGGGAAGAATTTCTTCCCAATATCCAATCTAAACCTGCTTGCTTTCAGTTTGAAGCAATTTCCCCTTGTCCTGTTGTTGTCCACAAAAATCAGATTCGTTAACCTGGTGTGCAACATGCCAATAATTAAACACTCAAGAGAGTCATTGGCAATTTATTTCAGAGCTGCACAAGCCCGGGGTCTCAGTGGTCTTCCACAAATAATACATGCTAACTGTGAAAACTTAATACTATTAATATGTTTTAGCAAACAAAGGAGTTAGTGTTCGCTGGCTGCAAGTTACGTAGTTCTCTTAGTATTCTATCTGCTGGTTTTTAATAATTCTTGTTCCTCATATTAATTAGTGCTTCTTGAGTTGGTGGTCTGAGTCAAGTGGTAATGATCTCCCCCTGCCAGATTTACTCTTAACCCAGTTTGAGCTGATTTCAGCACAATGGCTGAGTTGGCTTTATTAGGATTTTTTTTTTTTCCTGCAGGGTATCCTTGTGGCCCAGAAATTCTGCATTCTTTGTGTCCACTATCAGTGGGTATCCTTCTTCCCTTTGTTTTTCTTCCCATACATCTGAGCTCATTAAAGCGTGTCAAGCCCTAAACCTTAACAAGGCAATTCTACCAACAAGTAATTTGCTTTTCTGACACCTGGGCATCACTTACAATTTGCTTGCTAGCTGTTACCTATTTCAGGGATTAAATCTCCCTTCTTGTTGATTGGGCTTGAAAGTATACGAAGACAAAACATTAAAGAATATCCTTTCTTATGAGAATTTTATATATTCCACATTTTGCAAAACTGTCACTTGTAAATAGTCTCTTTCCCATTTTCCTTGTAGGCTCCCTTCAAGTGCTGAGAGGCTGCAATTAGGTCACCCCAAAGCCTTTTCTTTTCCAGGCTGAATCCCAAGTCTCTCAGCCTTTCCTCATCACAGAGGTGCTCCATCCCTCTAATCATCCTGGTGCCTCCTCTGGACTCACTCCAACAGGTCCCTGTCCTTCCTGCTCTGGGGACCCCGGAGCTGGACAGTCAGGTCCTTGTTGTCCAGGGTAATGCAAAGTAATATGCTCACTACAGAACATGGTGAAGAGCAGTTTGGAGGCCCTCCTTGACACCTCTTCAGGTAGTTGAGGTCCTGTCAGGTGACAGTGAATCTGCTTTAAGTTTGACAAATTTTATTAACTTTGCTTCTGTGCCACACAAAATCAAATACACTGTTTAAAGACAAGAAGTTCAAGACCTTAGAAATAATCTGCAGTACCTGAGCCTGTAAGCCAAGAGAGACTGTTACCCCACCTCTGCAGCAGGCTCCCTGCAAGGTTCATTAAATCACTTGATATGTGTTGCTTGAGTAATCTCAGAAGACCACAGTTTAGTTTTACTGTCCTGTAATTCTTTAAATCAAATCGTTTTACCCTGTAAAACAGGGTAACAGAGTAACAGTTTTGTACACTGCCCCTGGAAGTATTAAAAAAGTATAGAGGAAGATAGAGGAAAGATAGAGGAAAACTACATAATTTGCCCCACAAATGAACTTTAAAAATTCTGTATGCAGTTTTGCCAGAAGTATTTGGAGGTAGATGCCACTTGAAGCAGAACAGGGAGCTTACTCAGCCATGTCTATCATGACCAAGGAGTGTGGGCATTTCCAAAAAGAATTTTTGGAGTTGGCACAAGGGGCAACCATGGGCACAAAGGGATGCTATGATTTCTGAACTACCCTCTTGGTACAATGTTTTTATCAAAGCTTATGCTACCTACATTTTTTAAGGCCAGAACACCACTAAAACCATAGTATATATATATGTATGCTTGTGACTATGAATATAGACAATATGTATTCATTAAGCTATATTGAATTAACACTAAAACACCCCTTTGTGTTACAACCAGGATTTCTTTGGGGACTCGCTGACTAATCATGACTTTGACTTGGCCTTGATCTTTTTTTAGCTATGCATCTACACCATTTATTTTCTGCACAGACATTGCCATGCTAAAGGACCATGCAAAGGTCAGAGGGTTGGCTATTGGCCTTGGCTGCACTTTCACCACCTAAAATCTATAATTGTGCACATGGAAACCCCCAGCTTATCTGTAGGGACTTGTTTGTCAAATTCCAGGATGGTGAAAATTTAATAAGATCTTGGGAAGTTCATAAAAAGAACAGAATGTTAATTTTTGTTTGCTTATTCAGCTGTGGGAACCTGAGCAATGGAAAAGAAGGGTTTGAAAAGCATCTGCTGAAGTGTGAGTGGAACAATTGTGTTTCACCAATAATACTGGCCAGTGAAAAAAATGTGAGTGGCATCTTGAGGGGAAGCTAAGGGCCATGCTGAGTTTGCAGAGAATTGTGCTTAAACCTGAAACAGAAAATTGTGAGCCCCATAGTGCTGAGCATTCAGAATATTCTCTTAGTAGCAACAGTTACTTTAGCTTTCCCCCAGACTGTACTTAGGTCACTTGTAACATAATGGGAAGGAACAGGCTAATCAACTAGAGTACATCCAGTCAGCTAAGTACTACTTAGGTCGTTGCTTTACAGGTCCTGGGTTAAACACTGCCCTCATCCTGGGCTTCTCTCACTTGTGCAGAGGATTGCAAGCTAAACAGGAAAGCAAGATTTCCTTACCATGTGGTATTCTTACCTCAGTGTAGGGTCTCTGCTATAGCTAATCCAGCTAGCTTGAGTCACAGGAAAGCATCTCTGGGGATTTTAGAGGAGTATTGCCTTAGCATGGAAGTGTTCAAAAGACTTTTAGATGAGACAGTGAGAGGCAGTGGTGGGTTTGGCACTGCTGGGGGAACAGTTGGACACAATGGTATTAGAGGTCTTTTGAAACCTAAACGATTCTGTGATTCTAACAAGTGACAAGAATTCAGAAGTTCCTTGAAACAAGCAAATTGGAAAGGATGAGTCTCAGAAAGGAATCAATGCTGTTTATATTGAGTTTGTATTGCAGGTGCAATCAAGAGGTTGTGACACTGGTACGGTACTCAACAAAATACAACACAAGAGCCTTTATTTCATGAGAGAAAGCAAAATTGTTGAGATCCTTCTTGTTTTGTTGTCATAAGAAAAAAACATGATTGGGCAAAAATGACATGTCCACTAGATGGTGAGTTCTGTTTTGCTTGAGGAAATTAAATACAAGATCAGATAAGGGTTAGAAAAATACCTCTCTTCAATTTTCAGTTTGGTCATGTGGGAACTCTTGTTCAGTAGAGTGCACAAAAGTCTGGAAACACCTGGAAATACATTCCTATTGCTACTGAAAGTTCAGCTGTTCTTGTCAGGTGGAAAGGACTTACCTGGACCTATGTGGTGATGGAAACTTGGAGAACACCAAACTGAGGAGTGAGAGAAACAGGAGTTTTAGGCTGTAATTGGAAAAGATAGGAAATAGTGGAAGAGAGGGACAAACTTGGCATTGAATAAATGAAGACTTCTGCAGAAATAATACCCAAAAGAAGTAATGAAGAGTAGAATAAATAACATCTGTCTGTAGCCTCCTGGAAACAAGCTGCTACCATGCCTGATTTGCATTTCTTTCAGCTCTGAAAACACTAAGCAAAAAAAAAATTAGATAAAAAGGCAGGATTCTAAGATCAAAACCAAAACTTATGCTGTCTAGTGCTGAGCCACTGACATCTGTGGTCTTCTTTCTTCACTTTTTCATATCGTTACTTTGATGCCCAATTTGGAATTTTCTAAGAATGGTCTAGCACTAGATCTTCAGGACAGAGACAGAGGCTTTTCCAATTTTTAATACTTTGTTTCGCTACCTAAATAATTTTAAAGGCCTTCCCCAAGTAACTAAAAGATTTGTTTCGTATATTGTCCCCATTATTATTTGAAGATTAATTTTAGGGTTGTTTATCATGTGTCCTCTGTATGTACCTGTTGAGGAATTCATTCATCTCCAGAACTCAGGTCAGTGGGAGTCTTTTGGCCCAGGGTCTGCAAGGGCACTGTCCTTCTTGCTGCCAGCATGGAGTGTCACCCACCAGCACGACCTGGGGAACTTCATCATGTCCCATTATTTCCTGGCTACTCTGCCAGCCTTGTGTATCTGCCAGCAGCTCAGAAATTGGCCTGAATCTGTGCCTGGTTGTGAATCAAAAGAGCTCTAAAGACACCCCTGCAGCCCTCGTTTCTGCACTGCAAAGCCTGCCCAGCTGTAACTAAGAACCATATCTCACACCACAGAAAATGCATAGTCTTTCCTACATGGTTCTTGAAGTGTTTAAAGAAATGTTAATGAATAAATGCTGTGCACATATGCAAAGCAGGAGATACTACACCACATTGCACAAGTAAGGGAATCATGCCATAATGTAGTGTGGCCAAAAGCCACAGAATGGATTCAGACCAAAAATTGAGACTATCACATGGGACTTGTTCTCAGTCTTGCACGCTAAATCCCCAAAGTGTGATCTTCTGTTTGAACAGTAGAGACACACTGACTAAAAAAACCTGTTATGTTGAAGACTATACTATTTATTTTGTAAAATAAAGTGACATATATATATATAAATAAATAAAATCATTACAGACAGTTAACCAAGGTATCATTTAAATAGTGCAATAGGGTTTACATATAAGGAATGAGCAGAGAACATTTTCTAATGTACCTTCAAAACAGGTCACTGTGAGTGTACTAGCGTTGTAATACGTACAACAACAAAAAAGGTAGCATCCTGCTGTTAATCCTCAAGCTCACTGATATTAGCTAAGGGATGTCACCAGACACTAAAGTTCCAAGGTGAAGGTGACATGATGTTCAGTCAAATGTTGGAGTCAGTGATCCCTGGAGATCTTTTCCAACCTTAATGATTCTGTGATCATTAATGATTCATGTATCTCTACTTGCCTGTGTTAGAGGATTCCAGACACATGCTTTCATGTTTCTCCCTGAAATCTAGAATAAAACAATGAGTCCTTTGCACAGCATCTTACAGTCTCACAGAAACTTGCTGCTTTAACTTTTTTTGTCTATTTCTTGGTTTAAGGAAGCTTGAGTGAGATTATGGTGAAATTTGTGAAAGGCAGTGTGAAGAGGAATAGCAAAACCTTCCAATATGTGAGTATACAGAACTTAAAAGAAAGGGGGTTCATCAGCAAGAAATTAGACAATGTTTCTTAATTTTCGCTTTTTTGTAATCATTAATGGAAAATTATGACTTGTAAAAAAATTTTTTAAAAGGAAAATATTTGAAACTGATCTCTTATACTTTTCATTTTTAATGTTTAAAACTAGTCATGTCTGTTTGCCACAGATTTTGTAACTTTTGAAAGTATTGCTTTAAAATTCAAATATCATCAGCTGCTAAGCTGTAATAATACAGTCAGTTCTCTGCACAAACAGTGTTCTATAGCTTTTCAAGAATTGTGAGCTATATTAATAGCTGGCTTAGTTCATTTTAGACCACTTTTATTTTATTTATAGCTGTAAAACTCAAGAACTAGGTGGATGGGATGGGAGTTATTTCTCTTTTAGCTAGTTCAGTAGTAATTTTCTAATTTTGCATTGTTTTTGAAGACTTGAAATTCTCAAGTAACAGACAGTTTGATCATCTAAATTGTAACCTGGAACATACAGTTAAAAAAAATGTATGTGCATGCTTTTTTTTTTTTTTAATATCAGGGCTTAGATGCCTCAAGCATCTAAAGGAACTACAGCAGCCTGTCTGTAGTTCATGGTGCTAAAGCAATTAGCTGGTACTGCCAGTGGAGCTTATAAAAACTATTACAGGTTTAGTCTGGAGATTTCATTTTGCTTTTGGATTTGCTTTGGATTTTGGACTATACGAAGAAAATCATAAAATCAAAGCAAGGTTGTCATTAGGGGCTAGCATGAATGTGGAATGGGACATGAAGGTTCTTTTTTGGGCAAAAATTGCTGTGGTAAAAGCAATTTCTTAAAGTGATTGAGGAGTTTTACATTAATGTACCATATTGGTGAACAGTCAGTAGCAACATAGTCAATAGGTTTCAAATGCACAAGAGGAATGTGGACCAGTTGGAGTGAGTCTGGAGGAGGCTACAAAGATGATCAGAGGGATGGAGCATGTCTGCTATGAGAAAAGTCTGAGAGAGTTTGGAGTGTTCAACTTGAAAAATTTAGAAAGTTCCAGGGTGCCCTAATTGTGGCCTTCCAATACCTGAAGGGAGCCTACAGGAAAGATGGAGAGAGACTTTAGACAAGAGAGTGACAGGACAAGAGGGAATGGCTTCCCACTGACAGAGATGAGGTTTAGTTTGGATATTAGGAAGAAATTCTTCCCTGTGAGGGTGGTGAGGCACAGGTTGCCCAGAGAAGCTGTGGCTGCCCCATCCCTGAAAGAGTTCAAGGCCAGGCTGCACAGGGTTTGGAACAATCTGGTCTAGTGGGAGGTGTCCCTGCTCATGGCCTGGTTTGGAAGCAGAGGATCCTTAAGGTCCCTTCCAACCCAGACCATTCTGTGATATTGTGAATTTCTAGAATGTGCCCTCTGAGGGGCAGCATTGAAGAGCAGGTTTCTGTAAACAGCTGCTTTTAGTCATGCTATGGATGAGGTGCAAGGAAGAGCTCAAAAAGTTAGAGCTTATTCTCTGATGTCTGGTATTACTGCTTTTCAAAGGTAACTCATATTTGAAAATATTAATGGCAATCTGTCAAAAACCCTGTAGCAAACATGTTGCAGTTTAAGTGATAAAACTGTCAGAATTCTTTCCTGTGGAGTACTCAAAATCAAACAAAAAAGGTGGGCATTTTGTTAATTTTGAATTTTGTTTGCTTGGGTTTTGGTGGAAAAATTATGGCAGAGCCAATTAGTATGTCTTTATTGTGAGAAATATCAATATCATCATTTTGAGAAGCAATATGTCATCTTGAATAATTCATTAGATGATGTTGAGTCTTTCATGTCAGTACTGCACTTAAACGATATTGTGTGAGTGTGATGACCCACCCTTAAGGGGTAGTACGTACTTGAAATTCATAAATGGTCACTGGTCAAAAGGAATTACAAAAGTCTGAGAGTCTGCAAACAGTCAGAATTTCAAACAAACAGTGAATTGCCCATTTGGCATGAAAATTAGCGTTATCCCTTACCTAGTGGGGTTTGGCTGAAAGGGTAGGGTGAAAGAAAAGAGGAAAATTAAAGAGGGAGGCAGGGAGGAAGGCAGGGAGGAAGGCAGGAAGGAAGGCAGGAGGGAAGGCAGGAAGTCAGGAAGGAAGGGAGGGAGGGAGGGAGGGAGGGAGGGAGGGAGGGAGGGAGGGAGGAGAAGAAAAAGAGATTACCAGTCCTGATGCTGGTGTTGATCCAGCAGAGGGGATTCCAGTCCTGGTTTCAGTGGGGATTCAGCTGTGTCCATCTGGCCAATGAAATGTCCAGGGTCCTGGGGCACCAGCTGGGCTTGAGGGGGTATCTTTCTATGAATACATTTCTCCACCCTGAAGACAGGTTTCTTACTTTCTATGTAAGTGGATTATCATGCACAGTCTGTTCTTTCAGGCCTTTCTGAAAATGGGTTGGAGGACTTTGGGGGTCTTTGGTGGTCTTAATTCCTTCCATAGTCCATGCCCATTCTTGCCCATATGCCATACTCTCTGTGACCTTTCTCATGAAAAAGTGCTGCCCTATCTCCACCTTAGCTCCTTTTTCCAGCCACATCTTGTTCTATCTCATGGCATATTGTCCCGGTTTAAAGGGACAGTATTGCCAGGAAAAGGGAATTCAGGAACTCGCAGGCACTAAAAAGGTATAGGTTGGGAATAACAGTTCTTTACTGAAATATTTATAAGACAAACAAAAACAGCATCAGCTATACGAAAGAAAAAAAAACAGTGACAGAACAGAATGGAATTCAGTCCCAGTCCCTTTGTCAGTCACCGATGACTCTCCGATGGACCAGGGCGGGCGGCTTCTTAGTCGCGGCTGCTGCAGGGGCAGGGGAGGGGGCCAGGTGGCCTCACCACCCCAGGTGGAAGAAAAGGGTGAGAGGAAGGAAACTCTGCTCACCGTGGGCGTCCCAGTTCCCAGTTGTTCAGAGGAAGCAGAAAACTTTAGCAGTCCAAATCCAAGAAGCCTGATCCCAACAGGAGAAACGGAACCTCTCTCCTCCAGTTCGGCCGGCGAGCTGTGTAGTTCTCCTACCCCCGGTGTCCTCTTACTTGCCGAAGACAAAAGCAGGACTCCACCTTTCCCTAATGGGCCATCATTGCTTCAAGTAGTCCTTGGTCTCCAGCTCTTAACGGCTAATAGGAGAGCCATCCCGGCTAGCTTAACATAATAATGGGAAAAAATTTCTAAACCTCGCCAACCCACAACATTATCCACCCCAAATTTTTTCCATGCTAACATACTACATTAAATTAGAACCTTTAAATTACATACATACATGCAGTTACAGACACAGTATCATAGGTAGTTCACCCCAGAACAAGGTCTCCTTGGGGTATGCATCGGGTTTCTCCATCCTTTTGCATCACCCACCAGGTACAACCTGGTCCTTGAGCAAAAACCACCCCACGGACAGGATTGTCTTTGCTGGAGGCAGAGTTTACCCAAACAGTTTTCCCTAGCATACCTCTCATGTGTACCACTGGAACCTTATCCCCATCTGGTGTTCCCAAGAGCTCAGATTGGGCAGGGCCTGCTCGGTTAGTGGAACCTCGGGTATTCACTAACCACGTGGCCTTTGGTAGATTACTTTCCCAGTTCTTGAAAGTCCCCCCACCAAGTGCCTTCAAGGTGGTTTTAAGCAGGCCATTGCACCGTTCGACCTTCCCAGCTGCAGGTGCATGGTAGGGGATATGGTACACCCACTCAATGCCGTGTTCCCTAGCCCAGCTGTTTATGAGGCTGTTCTTGAAATGAGTCCCGTTGTCTGACTCAATTCTCTCAGGGGTACCATGCCTCCAAAGGACCTGTTTCTCAAGGCCCAGGATGGTGTTCCGAGCAGTGGCATGAGGCACAGGGTAGGTCTCCAACCATCCGGTGGTGGCTTCCACCATGGTCAGCACGTAGCGCTTGCCTTGGCGGGTCTGAGGCAGTGTGATATAGTCAATCTGCCAGGCCTCCCCGTACTTATATTTGGACCAACGCCCACCATACCAGAGGGGCTTCACTCGCTTGGCCTGTTTGATGGCAGCGCACGTATCACAGTCATGGATGACTTGAGAGATACTGTCCATGGTTAGATCCACCCCTCGGTCTCGTGCCCACTTATATGTGGCATCTCTGCCCTGATGACCTGAGGCGTCATGGGCCCATCGAGCCAGGAACAATTCTCCCTTGTGTTGCCAATCCAGGTCTATTTGTGACACCTCTATCTTTGAGGCCTGATCAACCTGCTCGTTGTGTTGGTGTTCCTCATTAGCCCGACTCTTGGGGACATGGGCATCCACGTGACGAACTTTCACAGGTAGCTTCTCTACCCGGGTGGCAATGTCTTTCCACTCGTCGGCAGCCCAGATTGGTTTTCCCCTACGTTGCCAGTTTGCCTTTTTCCACCTTTCCAGCCAACCCCACAGAGCATTGGCTACCATCCACGAGTCAGTATAAAGGTAGAGCTTTGGCCACTTCTCTCTTTCAGCAATGTCCAGGGCCAGCTGAACAGCTTTGAGTTCAGCAAATTGACTTGATCCACCTTCTCCTTCAGTAGCTTGTGCAACCTGTCGTGTGGGGCTCCATACGGCGGCTTTCCACTTCCGGTTCATCCCCACGACGCGGCAGGAGCCGTCGGTGAAAAGAGCGTAGCATGTTTCATCTGCTGGCAGTTGGTTATACGGTGGGGCTTCCTCAGCGCGGCTCACTTGTTCTTGCTCCTCATCATCGGCGAGACCAAAATTTTCACCTTCTGGCCAGTTCGTAATTATCTCCAAAATCCCAGGGCGATTTGGGTTTCCGATGCGGGCGCGTTGCGTGATGAGGGCAATCCACTTGCTCCATGTGGCGTCGGTGGCGTGGTGGGTAGAGGGAACCTTTCCTTTGAACATCCACCCCAGCACTGGTAGTCGGGGTGCCAGGAGGAGTTGTGCTTCCGTCCCAATCACCTCTGAGGCAGCTTGGACTCCCTCATAGGCAGCCAAGATCTCCTTCTCTGTGGGAGTGTAGTTGGCTTCAGACCCTCTGTAGCTCCGGCTCCAGAATCCCAGAGGTCGGCCTCGAGTCTCCCCAGGCACCTTCTGCCAAAGGCTCCAGGACAAGCCATGGTTCCCGGCTGCAGAATAAAGCACATTCTTTACCTCTGGTCCCGTCCTGACTGGGCCAAGGGCCACTGCATGAGCGATCTCCTGCTTGATCTGGGCAAAGGCTTGCTGTTGCTCAGCACCCCAGTGGAAATCGTTCTTCTTACGGGTGACCAGGTAGAGAGGGCTCACAATCTGGCTGTACTCAGGAATGTGCATTCTCCAAAAGCCTATGGCACCTAGGAAAGCTTGTGTTTCCTTCTTGCTGGTTGGTGGGGACATTGCGGTGATCTTATTGATGACCTCAGTGGGGATCTGGCGCCGTCCATCTTGCCACTTTACTCCCAGGAACTGGATCTCTCGGGCAGGTCCTTTGACTTTGCTCTTTTTAATGGCAAAGCCGGCTCTCAGCAGAATCTGTATGATCTTTTCTCCTTTCTCAAATACCTCCACTGCCGTGTTCCCCCACACAATGATGTCATCTATGTATTGCAGGTGTTCTGGAGCCTCACCCTTCTCCAGTGCAGCCTGGATCAGTCCATGACAGATGGTGGGGCTGTGTTTCCACCCCTGGGGCAGACGATTCCAGGTGTACTGCACGCCCCTCCATGTAAAGGCAAACTGAGGCCTGCACTCTGCTGCCAGGGGAATGGAGAAAAATGCGTTGGCAATGTCAATGGTGGCATACCACCTTGCTGCCTTGGACTCCAGCTCGTACTGGAGCTCCAGCATGTCCGGCACGGCAGCGCTCAGTGGTGGAGTCACTTCGTTCAACGCACGATAGTCCACAGTCAATCTCCATTCTCCATCAGACTTGCGCACGGGCCAGATGGGGCTGTTGAAGGGTGAGTGGGTTTTGCTGACCACCCCTTGGCTCTCCAGCTCACGGATCATCTTGTGGATGGGGATCACAGCATCTCGATTCGTCCGGTACTGCCGGCGGTGCACTGTTGAGGTGGCAATTGGCACTCGTTGCTCTTCCACCTTCAGGAGTCCCACTGCAGATGGGTTTTCTGACAGTCCAGGCAAGGTGTTCAACTGCTTAATGCCCTCTGCCACTACAGCAGCTATTCCAAAAGCCCATCTGTATCCCTTTGGGTCTTTGTAGTAGCCACTCCTGAGAAAATCTATGCCTAGAATGGGCGGTGCCTCTGGGCCAGTTACAATCGGATGTTTCTGCCACCCCTCTCCTGTCAGGCTCACCTCAGCTTCCAGCAAAGACAATTCCTGTGATCCCCCCGTCACCCCAACAATGGAAACACGCTCTTCCCCCACATGTTCTGATGGTATTAGGGTGCATTGTGAACCAGTATCAACTAATACCCTATATTCTTGTGGTTCTGATGTGCCAGGCCATCGGACCCACACCATCCAATAGACTCTGTTATCCCGTGCCTCTCCCTGGCTAGAGGCAGGGCCCCTCTAGCCCTGGCTATTATTCCTTTCCTGAACATACATAGTGGAGGTTCCTTCAAGTGGGTCTGACAGATCATCTTCCCTTCTGTAATGCCCAGCACCTTGGTCATGGGAGGTTGAGGCTACCTTCACTTTAGTGTAGCTCCCTCGGTTAGCATTTCCCTCCCTGAGTTGACGCACCCGTGCTGCCAAGACAGAAGTGGGTTTCCCGTCCCATTTTCCCATGTCTTCCCCATGGTCACGCAGGAAAAACCATAGGTCAGCTCGTGGGGTGTACCCTTTTCCACTAGCTGAGGGGCGTGGGGCTGTAACCTTGGGGTACGAGGCTCGCACTGGTGCTGCCTTGATCTTCCTGATCTCCTCCCTCATCTCACTTATGTCACCTCTCATGCCCCTCACCTCCCTGATCTCCTCCCTCATCCCCCTCATCTCCTGGACCACGGAAGAAACCTGGGCCTGCACTACGCCATTCATCATACTGTGAAAATCCCTAAGCTTGTTAGCAACAGAGCTCACTGTTTCTCGGTGCTCATCAGCATTAATCATTGCAATGAAGGTGGTGTATTGAGATGGCCCTCGGTTTGCCAGGTTCCACAGCATGTGACCTGTGCACCTGACCTTGTCAGGGTCATTGTCATGCTGTCCATCCCTCCCAAAGAGTACCTCCAGTACCGCCACCTCTCTCAGCTGTTGAATCCCTTCCTCAACGGTTTTCCAATGCACTCTATTATGGTACTCCTGCATTCTTTCTTTGTTGACAAACCTCTCTCTTACACTCATTAAAAGCCGCTCCCAGAGGGGAAGTGGGCCTGGCTCCCTTACGAATATTTGGTCCACACCTGAGTCCTGGGACAAGGATCCCAAATTCCTTGCCTCTGTACCATCCAAGTGCACACCTGTACCCATAAGGTCCCAGACCCGAAGTAACCAAGTTGTCAAAGCCTCCCGGCCCCGTCGTGCAATATCTTTCCGCAGATTGCGGAGATTTTCATAAGACAGGGACTCAGTGATGATTTCAACCTCTGGCTCCCCTGCTGGTTGTGAGGGCCCTCCTCTCTGGTCCTCTTTGTCTAGGTGCCTTGCTTTCATTTTAGACTTCCTAGTTTCTACAGGGGCGACTGCTGCTGGCTGTGAGTGCCCTTGCAATTCAGCTGGACCCTGGGCAGATGTAACACCTAGGGGTTCCACTACAGCATCACTGGATTCTCCCCCTTTATGGCAGGGCTTGTCACCAGCTGGGGAGAGGTACTCCTTCATCATCTGGCCCATCTCACTCATCTGCTTCACTAGAAGCCCCACCCACTCCGGGTGGTTTCTTTCTGAGATGGCCTGTGGGGCAGGGTCAGGCTCTGGGGCAGCATCCCTAGTCTTTGGGGCAGGGTCAGGCTCTGGGGCAGCATCCCTAGTCTTTGGGGCAGGGTCAGGCTCTGTGGCAGCATCCCTGGTCTCTGGGGCAGGGTCAGGCTCTGTGGCAGCATCCCTAGTCTCTGGGACAGGGTCAGGCTCTGTGGCAGCATCCCTAGTCTCTGGGGCAGGGTCAGTCTCTGTGGCCGCATCCCTAGTCTCTGGGGCAGAGTCAGGCTCTGGGGCAGCACCCCTATTTCCTGGAGTAGGTATCAGAGTTGTTATCCAGCTCAATCCCCCGTTATCTCTTAATGTTAAATAGGACAAGCCTATCAGTAACACCAGCCACTGTACGATATCATTAGCATTCAGAGGAAATCTGAACCCTTCAAAAACTGGTGGGGTAGACCCAAAAATTTGGGTGAGGGGTTGGGAGAAAATTTCCCCTGGTGTTATTCCCTCACAGTAGGTGCCATTATTAAAGTAATCCCAAAAACATGCATTTAGTGTGTGGTATCCCTGAATCCATGTACCCGCCGTCCAAAGGAAGTTAAAAATCCATGAATTCCTCACCTTATCAACCCACAAAGCAAGTTCGATAACAGTCACAGTAGCCTTAGTTACAGGGCCCATGCTTATGTAAGGGTTTGCAAATGGGAGATATACATGTATGAACACGTGCAGCCCAAACCAGATTAAACTGGACCACATGTTGCTAGCACACACAAAAACAAAACCAGTCTCAGGCAACCGAAGAACTGTTATTCCTTAACCTCCTGCCCCACGTTGGGCGCCAAAATCTGTCCCGGTTTAAAGGGACAGTATTGCCAGGAAAAGGGAATTCAGGAACTCGCAGGCACTAAAAAGGTATAGGTTGGGAATAACAGTTCTTTACTGAAATATTTATAAGACAAACAAAAACAGCATCAGCTATACGAAAGAAAAAAAACAGTGACAGAACAGAATGGAATTCAGTCCCAGTCCCTTTGTCAGTCACCGATGACTCTCCGATGGACCAGGGCGGGCGGCTTCTTAGTCGCGGCTGCTGCAGGGGCAGGGGAGGGGGCCAGGTGGCCTCACCACCCCAGGTGGAAGAAAAGGGTGAGAGGAAGGAAACTCTGCTCACCGTGGGCGTCCCAGTTCCCAGTTGTTCAGAGGAAGCAGAAAACTTTAGCAGTCCAAATCCAAGAAGCCTGATCCCAACAGGAGAAACGGAACCTCTCTCCTCCAGTTCGGCCGGCGAGCTGTGTAGTTCTCCTACCCCCGGTGTCCTCTTACTTGCCGAAGACAAAAGCAGGACTCCACCTTTCCCTAATGGGCCATCATTGCTTCAAGTAGTCCTTGGTCTCCAGCTCTTAACGGCTAATAGGAGAGCCATCCCGGCTAGCTTAACATAATAATGGGAAAAAATTTCTAAACCTCGCCAACCCACAACACATATTAATACCAAGTCCTTGTTTATTACCAACAAGTAATTGTTGGCTCAACAGCCATACAATTATCTATGTTTGAGCCACACACATTAGCTCCCTTACAATATGGGAATAGAGATCTCAAGGAGTCTCACTTTGGACTGTAGTTTACAGAGTGTCTTGGTTTGAAAGACAGGTGCCTGCCACCAAGGAAACCTCCCTTAGAAAGGAAAATATGGCACGCTGCCCTCCAAATTATTATAAATTCAAAATTATGGGTCAAATATATGGGAAAAGAAAAAACAGTTTTTTACTACAACATATATATATGTATACACGCACATACACACACACACACACACACACACACACATATATAAATAAATACCAAGACAAACAAACAACAGCAGCAGCAACAGACAGAGCCAGAATCCCAAGCCCAGCCTTCTCTGGGCCGCGGGCACTTTCCCCTGGGTGCAGTTCCGGGCACAGCCAGCAGGGGCGCTGCTGGCTCCTGGCCGGGCAGGGCAGTGCGGTGATTCCTCCACGCCTGCAGGGGGCGCTGTGGCGCACTCAGCCGCCTCTCCCCTCACAGTAATGGCGCCTCAGGCAATAGTGGGGGGAGAGAGAGAGAGAGAGAGAAGGGGCTGCCTTTGCAAACTCATGGAGGGCAGCCGGTCTCAGGGCCGCTCCAAATGGCAAAGTAGATCATAGCAGGAACCTTGGAGCAGGAGGCTGGAAAAACACAGGTGAGCACACCCAGAGTGGCAAAACAAAGTATAGCAAAAACTCTGGAGCTGTGCCAGGAGCCACAGGGTGTCCACAGGGCAGGCACAGGATATCAGGTTAAAATGTAAAAGCCCAAAGCAGTGGCAGAAAACAGGGGTGGGGCACAGCAGAGGCAACTCAGAGAGGGAGCGGAAGGGGTCCCGGATTTTCCCCTGGGGCACTCCAGTAGATGGTGAGTTTGGGTGTTGAAAAGATCCCAGTTCCACAGCCACTCTTAGAAGCAAAGGCTCACCCATGGCAGGAGAAGCAGTAAAGAGCTGGCCTCTGTGGTGGCAGCAAATTTTTCCCCGCAGTGGCACCAGCCCGACCATTGCCCTCTGGTCCTGAGAGCAAGAGAGAGCAGGGAGCTGAGCCCAGCCCCTCCCCTTCCAGCCAAAATCTCATGGCATCTCTGCACTTGGCAAGAAAAAGCTCCAAGCCAAGAGACAGCAACAAACCCCACCATTCCCCCTCCTCCTCCTCCCAGCTACATCTTTTGTCTCCCGAGTAGCCATCTCCCAAGTTACTATCTCTTGGGCAACAAATGGGAGAAAATTCCCTGAAAGAAAGAAAGAAAGGAAAAATCCTGACCTCCAATAGAGAGTCAATAGAGAATGAGAGGCCTTAGTATGTATTAGCCCCTCATAACTGAGAGCTCCAAGCAACTCACTTTTAACTACTTTATATAGAATTGAATGACAGTAGGCCTTGGTTATTAGCAATTTTTCTTCCTGGTTGCAATTCAGGTCAATAAGTTTCTTTGAAGGTTCTGTAGCAAAAGTATTATTACACTTGAACTATTATTCAGGCAAGAAAAAATAAATTTGCAAGGCTGTGTGTTAAAAAAATAGGTGCTTGCTAGATACCATTATTTCCTGGGAATAGTGTTTCTGATAAGCTCAAGAGGGGCTTAGTCCAGGTTCAGTTCATCAAGGCTGATGTCTAATGAGCATTAGATCATAGTGTGACCTGGGGAAGAAGATGCATCAGCACAATCCATCCCGCAACTAAAGTCAGCTTCTCAGGACCTCTGCTGTGGGTAACTTAATACTGGAATATTCTGGAGTTTTAGTATGACTGACTGGCTTAGTCCTGTAGATTAGATCACAAGACTATATGCTTCTTCCCTATTAAATTCCTGTGACAAGAGGAAAAGTGTGGTATTACTAATGAAACAGTCATAGTGCTTAGTTCTTCACTTGCAATCAGCTTCAGAGTGGTCATTTATAAAAACCACAGTTCAAGGACTGTTTTAGCCCTTTCTGAAAAAGCAGCACTTTACTGTCTTTACCCAACTTTTTCTTATTAGTGTCCTAGTAGAAAATAAGCAGAGTCTTTTTTTTTTCTGGATAGGAGCTGTCCCTAGGTACAATAGTCTTTGAAGTTGTCTTGTCTCATTTATCTTGGCAGATAAATCTTGGCAAAGTATTTGTTTGGGTTTTTTTCCTCCAAGTGTGCCTTTAGGTTTATAAAAAATAGAATGCTTTTCATTGGAATAAGAAATTTTGGCTGAATTTGGATTCATAGGGGAAAGTGGTGTGAGCATCCATCATTGCAGATCATATCAGAGAAGTACAAGTTCCACACTGATTACAAATGAGGAGGCAAGTCATAGGTCTGACAGATTTTGACTGTAGCCATATGATTTCTTGTTTACTGTAGGTAATTCTATGGAACAAGATAAATTCACATACACATATCCTGTCACTGTATGATAGTCACATGCTTGATACATCTACCATACTGCTCTTTCTGGTTATAATATTGTAGCTTTCAGGGAGAGAAAATCATAGAGTCATAGAATGGTTTGGTTTGGAAGGGACCTTACAGCTCATCTCGTTCCAACATTCCTGCCATGGGAAGGGACACCTTCTACTAGGCTAGGTTGCTCCAAACCCCATCCAGCCTGGCCTTGAACACTTCCAGGGATGGAACAGTGTGTTGATTTGGCACAGCCTGGTTTCTGGTAGCAGGGAAGGGCCACAGAGGTGGCTTCCATGAGAAGCTGCTGGAAGCTGTGGCCATGTCCAACAGAGCCAATTTCTGATGGCTCTGAAGATGGACATGGTGCTGGCCCAATTGGAGAGGTTGGTAATGCCTCTGTAATGACATATTGAAGAAAAAATCAAAACAGCACAAGGGCAGTTTGTTTTCCAAGGGTGGCGAGGCACCGCCACCAGGGCCATCCCAGCAGCTGGTGGCAATGCGCTGCCGTGGCCGTGGCCATCTTGGCACGGCCTGCGTGGGGCCTTGCCTGCCTGGCCACCCCAGCCAGGCCCTGGGGCAGAAGGGCAGGGGTGGCGGTGGAAGCTTTCCCTTCCCACGCCCCACACGAAGAGAGGCTCAAACAGCGCCAGCCCCGGGCGGCTGCCACTGCCCACGCCATGGAGGGGCCACAGGGCCGGCGGGGAAAACACGACCAGCGGCTCCAATGTGGGACTTGAACGAGATCGACCTCTGGGCACTGCGGGATCCTGCAGGAGTCTTTGAATTGGTGGAGCTTGATGGCAACAGGACCTACGAGCAGCAGTTTTTGTACTAGCCAGAGAAAACAAGGAAGTGAGGACATGGGAGGGAAAACAACATGGCAGCACCAAGGTCAGTGGAAAAAGAAGGGCAGGAGATGCCCCAAGTGTCCGAGCCAAAATTCCTCTGCTGGCCATGGTGAGGGCCATGGTGAAACAAACTATCCCCCTGTAATCCATGAAATCCACAGGGAATGCAGAGATCCACTTGCAGCCCATGGGAAAAGTTCTCATGCTGAAGTGTGTGGATTGCCTGAGAAAGCTGTGATCCAGTGGGAGACCCAAACAGAGAGAGGGCCCTTGCTTCCAGAGACAGAGAGGGAGGCTCTTGCTTCCAAACTAGAACAGCCTGTCCCCAAAAGACTGCACTCCATGGACCAGTGACCCACACCACGATTTTTGGGAAGACTGTTTGCCTGCAGAATGGGCCCCACAGCATAGCAGAGACAAGACTCCTCTTCCTGAGTGAACAGAAGATCTGAGGTGACCGACTGACTAAAACGCTCATGCCCTGTCTCCCTGCACTCTCAGTGAGAGAGAGGAGCTGGGGGGGAAAAAGGTGTTTTAAAGGCTTATTTTATTTCTCATTATCCTCCTCTGACTCTGTTAATAATAAATTTACCTTATACCTTTAAATTTGAATCTGTTTTCCCTCAGAGTGTTTTTCTCCCAATTCTTATCTCAGCTCATGAGCGTTTCATTAATTTTTTCCCTCTCTTCTGCCCAACTATAGCAGAAGAGGGTGAGCAAGGGACTTTCATGGGTGCCTGGTGTTTGGCCAATATTAAACCACGACAGGCAGCCACAGCTTCTTTGGGCAACCTGTGCCAGGGCCTCACCACTCTCATAGGGAAGAATTTCTTCCTAATATCCAATCTAAATCTCCTCTCTATCAGTGGGAAGCCATTCTCCCTTGTCCTGTCATTCCAAGCTCTTGTCCAAAATCTCTCTCCAGCTCTTATTACCAAAGGCAGTTTCAGTGCGGAATCAGTAGTGAGGGTTCAAGTCTTGCCAGAATACCAGCTGCTGTTTGGGATTTTGCCACATTCTTCTTCATGCTGATTTCTTCCTCAGAGCAGCAAAACTTCATGAAAGAGTGAGCTGCCTCAAAACTGTTGTCCATGTACCCATGACAGCATGATGACCTCAGCATCATCAACAAACAAGGCTGTAATATCTTGTAGTGTCCTCTTCAGTGAGCTTTTAAATAAGGTGAGCTAAGTATTTCCTTTAGGAACAGCAAGTCCGTTGCAATGGAGTGATTACTCCATTTTTTCATGGATGTGAGAGAACTATCTTTCTCATCTAGGACTAAGCTGAATGTAATTTGCTGCACAATTGGTAAGCAAAATTGATGCATTTTTGTTTAAATGTGGTGTTCCCAGTTAGCCAGTGCTAGCCAATGCTGGCTTTGAACATTCAGCTGTTGACCTCCCAATGAATTGCTGCACACTGTCTAACTGTATCCTCCTTCAGCATTCCCTGCTGAAATGACCCACCATCCTTCTTCCCATAATTAGCTTCTAAAGGTTATTTTCATCTCTGTGCTGATGTGAGTAAAGTGTGTAAATTTGCACCTGTTGATTTCTGACAATAGTGAAGCTTTTCCAGTAATATTTCTATCTTCAGCTTTCATCTTGTCTTCCATGCAGAGTTACACAGGGATCTTTGGCAGCATCATATCTCCAAGGCTTCAGCTTGCTTTGTCTCAGCAGAATTAGCTTTTTGCAGTTTCTGCCTGGAGTTTGCTGTGGAAGTGATGGAGTTTTTCACTAGTCAGGTTTTCAAATATTTTGCAATGTAGTTATTTGCAGATGATCTTAAGGCAGGTGTAAAAATTGCTGGGTCAGCTCCTGTAAATCCACATTACCTTAATTAAGCCAATCTTTAATTTCTCAGCAACTATCTCCTTTACTAAATCTGTGTGATCCTATGTAAGTGAATTCAGCTATTGCATATCCATTTGTCATTCATTATAAATTTGCTTTTTTACTCTCTTGTAATTGAGTGCACAATGTATTTTTCCCACTGATGTTAATGATTTGATTTCATTTAATCTGATGGGGTTCAACCATTCATGAGAGTAGAGCTTTGGGGAAAGTACATTATTTTACCTGTGTTAAAATACTACCTAGGCAGGGCAACCAGAGGTAATACCTAAGAAATGCTCTGTTGGTTACTCCAGTTTTTAGGATATGGTATGTTGGATTGTGAGTTATTTTGCTCTGTGTGCAATTTCAGGCAATACCTTTTCTTTTTTCTTGTTTCTTTTTTTTTTTTTTTAATTTCTTCTTGGAACATCTTCTGTATGCTAGAATATTTAAAGTGTATTTTTAAATAGTCGCTGGCAATCTGTGAAACACCATTTTAGCATGAATGAGGTCATATGCTACTAAAATACTACTTATACTGGGACACCGAGATGAATTTAAAGTAGCACAGCTAAAAAGTGAAGGCAACAGGTGTTTTATTAGATTGCAGATATTGGCTTTTTTAACATCTGTAGAATACCTGATACTTCATCCTAAAACTTTTTGAAAATTTGCATGTTTCCACTACTGAATATCAGTAAGTCCTAGTGTTCCTAATTTAGAGTATATTCCTTTAAGGTGTTTTTGACTAATAAAATGTGACATCCTCTTCTAGCACATCACCAGTTTCATAATGTGATGCAGGACTGGAAGAATTTTGGTTGGATACCAGGGACCTGATGACTAAGAGTATTCTGAGAAAGGAACAGGGCAGGCTCTACTCCTACAGACACACACCCCCCCAAAAAAAAAATTAAAAAAACAAAAAATAATTTTAAAAACCCTAGAGTTATCAGTGTTCTGTAATTTTCAGAGACGACTGTAAGGTGTATGTGCAGTCTGACAGGGAGAAGTATTTTTGCAAGAAATTTGAGAGTAATTTGTTTTTGTGCAATTATTTTCATCTACTCTTTAGTAAGTAAGAATTGTGGGATTTATCTCTACCCAAATGCCTTGGACTATTAAATTGAGCAAGTCAACAAAGTGAAGCATCCTAGACTTCAATTTCCCCATTGTTTACAATTGTTTAAAATTAAATTAAAATAAAATTCTCTAGTTTACGCTTATAAAGGAATTTAAAGATCTTTTAAAAATATACTGAGTTCATGTTGTTGAGAGTTTTAGCACAATCATCCCAAGAATAGATAGATGATAAAGCAATTGCATTCATCCTGATGCTTCAAATTTGGTCTTCTGTATGCAGAACGCTATAATAATCTCACGTTTTAAAAATATGCCAACTCCCATAAAGTACTAGTTTCAGGTGACTAATCATTGTGTAAAGCAGAGAGCTGATATTTGAATGCAAATTGGGGGGCTTCTGGTTTGTGCCATTTTGGAGCTTAGCCCATAGTTCAGAGGTGGCACACTTCACAAAAGCGTGTAACTGTGTCCTGTTCTGGGCTCCTGAGGACAAGAAAGATATGGAGCTGTTGGACAGGGTCCAGCAGAGGCCACAAAGATGATGAGGGCTCTGGAGCATCTCTTATGAGCAGAAACTGTGGGACCTGGGCCTGTTTAGTCTGGAGAAGACTGAGATGAGATCTCAATAATCCTTACAAATATTTCCAAGGAGGGTGCCAAGAGGGTGGTGCTAGAGTTTTGTCAGTGGTGCCCACTGACAGGACAAGGAGCAATGGCTATAAACTGAAACACAAGATGTTTCCCCCAAACATGAGGAAGAACTTCCTTTCATGGAGAGGGGCAGAGCACTGAAACAGGCACTCAGGAGTCCTTGTGAAGTTTCCCTCTCTGGAGATATTCCAAACCCACCTGTAGGCATTCCTTTGTCACCTGCTCCAGGTGACCCTGCCTGGGCAGGAGGGGTTGTACAGGGTGGTCTCCAGAGGCCCCTTCCAAGCCTAAAAACACTGTGGTTCCATGAGTCTGTGAATAATACAGATTTAACTAGAATCAGTGACATTTTAAAAAACATGGATACAATGGCTACAAGACATAAAATGATGATGTACTTAATTTGCAAATGCACATGCTATTTAAACTCATTGCAACTGAAGAGTCAGTCTGGAAATGTGGAGTGTCAGAACCATCTGGAAAAAAAACACCCTGCACTATTCAGACATTATTTCTGTCCAAGACCCTTGCTGTCATGGCTGCTGGAAATTTTGCCTGTCTTAAGATTTTATGTAGAGAGCCTTTCTTAGGCTTTACTGTAATGGCATGTAACAAGGGTACAAATACCCTCTGAATACCACCTGTCCATACAGAGCAATATCTTATGATTTGGGGAAAACCCCAGCTCCAAGAAAACTGATGCCGAATATTTTTTGCGACTGGAGCTGAGATTTAATGTATCTTCCAACAAATACTTTTAAAGGAATTGGATGTGGAGCTGGAGATCAATACCAACTGCTGATAATATTGAGCTGTAGAATGTTATTTGCGTTAAGGGTTGTGATCAGAGGCAAATCTGTCTTCTGCCCCATCCAAAGGAGACATCTAGGGAGGAACCATCAATCTTTTCAGAAACATATCGAGAGAAGAGAAAATGGTCAGTGCATGGGTGCAATCCAGCTTTCCACTAGCTTTTTGGGCCAGAGCTCTGAAATCTCACTGCAGTTAAAGACAGCCTCAAGAGATACCTGACTAATGGTCTACCTGTCTGATGCCTTCCCAGGTCATTGCTGGGGTAGTGTGGGTAGCATATTTTTGCAGTTTTGTAATTTTGAAGTAGAAAAAAGGTCTTTTGAGGCCGCAAGGGCAACTGCTAGCTTCCAGAGTTTTACCCTGGTGAAGATCAGTCCTGGACTAGGGCCAGAAGGTGAGAGAGTGAGGAAGGATGAAAATTTGAGTTCACATCTTCACATCTTTATTTGTCCCGCAACCTCTCTATATCTCAGCTGAACCAAGAGAATCTAGGCATGTGTCTGTACAGATCTGGATCAGATAAAGATGAAATATACCTTCACATACATTTTGAAGGAGACCCCCTTTTCAAGCACAAAACAATAAAAGTATTCTGTAAAATCATTCTGTAAATGTTCTCCATTTTTCTCCATTTGTTCTAATGACAGTGGTAGCACTCAAAGTCATGTAGGTAGTACATGTGTGTGACAGGGATTAAATTTTTATTTTCTAGCAACAGAAAATAAAACTTTGTGATGAAGAAATTAATCTCTTGTAATACTTCAAGATTTATCTATTAAATTGCTTGCCAGTAGTTTGTGGGGAAAAAAGCTATCTGAAATCACACTAGGACATCCTCTGAATTCAGACAAATCCCTGATTGAGTCAGCTTCATTTATCATCACCATCACCAGCTGATCTATAAATACATCTGCTTTTACAGCCTACGCATTCCGAGATTTGCCTGTTATCTCCTCAGAAGAGAAGGGCTAGCGGCTTCTCTTAAACAAGCCTGGCTTAGCCAAAGCCAGCACAAACGTAAGCCTAAGAGGCCAAGCCCATCGGCTGTTGTTAGCTTTGATAGTCAGTGCTATCATTTGAGAGTGTGCTTGTAGCCAGTCCAAGTTGGCAGTGTCAGCCCAAGCTGATTGGAGCTACAGACATTTTTGCTGACTGGAGTCATGCTATCTTTGCCAGTTTGCTGGAATAGACACAGACACTGATTGGGTCATGCTGAAAACATTCCTGTCCTATGAAGCAAGTCTGTTTGTATTTCAGGTTTGCCAGGACTAATGAATTAAAAATCTTGGGCTCACTACAGTTTTCTGCTAAATAATGCCTGTGACAGAAGGATTTTTTCCTCCCTGAAGTGTGACAGCATCACAATCCCTCATCTCTGGCAAGGAGAGGAAGGAAAAGCAGAATTGTGGAGAAAAGTGGAAAAGGGTTATCTTTTGGTACGGCAAAGCCTATGGGAAGTGCAGGTAGCAGCATGTTGCCCTGACAGCTGTCTCAGCTTCTCAGACCTTGTCAGTTTGTTGCTATGCAGCAGGTGCAGCCTTTTCTTTTATTGAAGCTTTACTCCATAAAGGCAGCGACAAGCCAAGGCAGTGGCTGGCCCTGGATTATACAAGTGCAGACACTCCGCAAAGTGAGGTAAGGCAACAGGTGTGAAAAAAATCTGTAAAGCTGTAACAGCATTTAATCTGAGTTCTGCTGCAGGTTTTTTACAGAGGAACAGCAGCCAGCCAGCTCTACAGGCAATTGTTGGGAAGACAAGAGCTGCTCATTAAATCTCATTATGTTCCAGGTTGCCCACTCGCTCTCATCTTTGTCTACAGAGATACTGTTCTTCATTCATGGAGAAAGCATGTGGGGAACTGGGTGCAGTTGGTCTGCATGTTTCCTAATATCACCTTGTTTGCACACAGGCTTTTTCCGTCCCTCTCTGTTCTCTGTGATTGCTTTTTGTGATGAAGAGCTTAAGGATTTCACAAAAAAGGAGCAAAGGGATAAATGCAATATTAAAAAAATAAGACCACGGTAAATGCTGAGTATAAATATGAGATTTCTTTTTTCTGAATTAGAATAAAATGAAGACTTTCTTTTGTATTTTGATAGAATTCACCGTTTCTTATTGAAAGGGTATTGATTTTTGCCCTCACAGAGCAGATGGTTAAAAGAGTTAATTTAAAAACATTGCACACCATATAAAATAACAGTCTTATAGCAATATTGTTATGGCAACTTTAAAAGCTCTAGCAGAATGCATCCTTTTAATTTCTTAGACTATGATGTGAAATGTGAAGTATACTCTTACGTGGAAGACCACTTGAGATAGTCACTGTCAGGGACAGTGTACGAACAGCACAGAACAATGAGCAGCCTTGTTTTAAGGATTTGCTTATCACTCAAAATCTCTTCATTCTGAGGGGTTTTTTTCTTTACCTTGTGTTGGGAAGTAAGGAAGGAAAATATGTTAAGGAATTTTACACTGGTAATTCTGTTTTATTTTTTAAAAAATGAGATGTCTCAGATGCTTCTTATGAAGTGAGGATGGGGAAGAGATCAAGAATGCTTAGAAGGCAAAAATTATTTACTCTGATACAATGCACTTCAAAATAAAATATTTCAGTTGACTCCAAGGGTCTTTTCCTGAATCTAAAACATGTATGGCTGCAATTTATTTGGTTTTTCTTTGCCTCTGCTCCATAGATAACAGTTCCATTTTTGTAGGTCTTGAATACTAGTAATGGGGAATTAAGAGCAATCCCTGGTATCTTAATCCTTTGTATACTAGCAGAAAGAGACACTTTCAGCTTCAAATAAAATTTATTCAAAGTAAGGATTTTAGATTATTTGTTGTTATTGTAAGAAAAGATTATGCACTTCAAATAACAAGTAACCATGTCACTCTGCTAGCTAAATATCAAGAGAAAGCAAATAAACAAGAAATGCTGAAATTAATGGACCCAATGCAAATTTGATCCTCTTCCACTGCTTGCATGGCAATGATGCCAGAGAAGTGGTTGATTCACTTGTGCTCTACTGAGAAAGATTATACTCCTGAAATTGTCTTTTGTTGTATTGACTTTTTGAGACTGCCAAATAATTCAGTATGAATTAGAATGACTTGGTAGAATTTTCATGCAATACAATAGCCACTTTACTGAAAAACTGCAGGATTATTGGCTTAGGAAACTGGCTCTTGTTTTCACTAGCTAAATGCTCTGTTGTCTGCTGACAATGAATTAGTAAATTCTTTGTACTTTCCCGATGAATCTCCTAATTCCCTAAGAAATTTTTATGGTAATTTAAAAGCATTATTGTCTACATATTTGGTATGAATACAATGTGTGCTGGACTGCTGTGGATAGCAGTCCAGAGTCCTAAAATAATTTCTTTATGGGCAGATCTTTTGCATGCACAAAGTCCCACTGACTTCACATTCTCCACACATGGTGCTAATCAGAAGATTAATATCTTTGAATTTTAGCAGCTCTGTGCTAGATAGTCAAGGGGATTGTTTGCATTCGGCTACCCAATAGACTTTAACCAAAACCATTCATTCAAAAGGTTAAATATACATAGTAGAGCTCAGAGTGCAACTTTTCAGGGCACAGAAATGTTTTAATTACGCCGTTAGAGACCAAAAATAGCTAATTGTTTTTTGCTCAACAATTCTTTAGTGCCATATTTGAAACGAACCAGCAGTTTTCTTAATGGACAGGGTTTCATCACAGTAAAACCACTTTTTGGAATTGATGGTCTCCGAAGAAAGACGGAGGACTGAGTAAGGTCCCGACCCAGGAGCCAAATCCATGCAGACAGACCCCTACACCTGCAGAGGCTTCCACTGAAGAATCACCACCAAGGTTTGGAGACCCCATGAATTTCTGGTCATGAAGTGTGTGACTTGCAGACGCAGTTGGACTGGGGGAGCATGGGTGGAAGGTAGGAGGATGAGTGCCTCCTCATTGACACCATGTGGAGTGGTGTGCACGGTTCCAATCACAGGGCAGGCTTGGGGTCATGTTACTCTCAACTCCCCACCCCTTCTTCCTTCTTCACCTTCAGAACCAGGCAGCATTGCCACGAGTCAAGGCTTGCTGAAGGGGCAATGGCGGGGAGCAAGCAGGTGAGAAGAGAGGCAGCTTCCTTTGCCATCGTTCTTTCTAATCTATAAATAGCAAAAATAAAAGCAGTCTCTGAATTTCACTTAAATTCTTTTTAAATGGAAAAGTGAAATGGCACTCCCTTGACTTTGATTCTAAACATTGCTTAGCTAGGTTGGGAAAGGCAGCTCTGAGTGCATGAAAAGCATTAAACTCATTTGTTGAATGATGTCACATGCTCTGTAATAAATATATTTTTTGTATTATTGCAGCTGGAACAAACAAGTAAAAACATTGACTCAAGTGCCCACATGATCACCACCGCCAGGGTACCTGCTGATAAGCAAGTACGAATTGCCTTCAGCCTTAATGATTCCCCAGGTACAGTTTACTTTATGGGGTAAAACACAATGCTTTTAAATTTAAACCATAACTGCTTTTAAATTTTACATTAACTTACCAGTGTTTACATTATCAAACCTAGTCCAGTGTAATGGATGGATTTTTTTTCCTGAGTGGCAGCATGTGATCAGTTTTCCTGTCTGATAACCTTTAATGTTTCCATTAACAATTTCATTAGACTAAACCATTAGATTGACAGTTTCAATCTTTGCTTTCTTTCAGTGGTTTGTGGAATGCAGTTAGAACTGTAATTAACTATCAAATTTACCCACGTGCGGAGTATGTCTGATTTTGCGGAATTGTAGAACAAAAAAAGTAAAAACTTTTTTGTAGAACAAAAAAGTAAAAGGACAAATTTGCATGAGCCTAGAGCAGGAAGAGACTTTTTCTAGGGGGAAGGTTGGAAAGTGCCACACATGCCCAGCTTGGTGAAAGGTTTCAGGAAACAGGTGCCCCACATGGCATGTTCTCTGAGACAGCAGCAGAAATTTCATTGATGTTATCCTACCAGCTCGTGCTGAGAGAGTATTACTTTCCCCAAATATACCCTGTACACACATGGACCCTTTGGAGTAGATAAATATTGTTGGTTTGCACTTTCAATATTATTAAGGACCATAGAGCTATCAAAATTAAAGTCAAAATTAAATAAATCAAAGGGGAAGCTGAAGCTGAAAAGAATCCAGAAAAGGTTGGCTGTTGCTTTTGCTGAAGGTGAGTGCCTGGAGTCAGGACTGAAATGTGTTTATGGCATGAGGTATAAGGACAACTGTTGAGTACTTTATGGGACTCTGTGCATTGTAGCATAATGTGTGAGGTCACTGAGTTTTGTGTGAACAGAATCTCAGCTTGAATACAATTTTGTCTTTTAACAATATTTTAGAATATGCATTATCTTTACTAACTAATTGTTGTGTACTATTAATTTTCAGCTACAATACTGAAATACAATCTCATCCTCTAAGCAAGGGAATTAAAAACCAAACATCTTCATATATTATTGAACCTAACTTTCAATTCATAAAGATGAGTGACAAAGAAAGATTGGGACAAGGAATATAAAGAAACGTGTGATAATCTATGCACTCTTTTTTTGTAAATTAAAATAATGTGGTAATTACATTTTTATTACAGAAAGCAGTAAGGAATCATTCACATCTTTCAAGATACAGTCACATCATAAATTGCTTGCAGGAATTATGGCATAAATAGGTCTTGAAAAGACATGTGAAAGGGGAGTGCTCTTAAAAATTATGAAAAAAGAATGCTAAAGTGAGACACTGAAAACAAGTCAGAGAAAGCTGAGACCATGGGAAAATCAAAGAGAGCAGAGAGGTTTGTGACAAGAGATGGCAGTAGGAAATGACAAGGTTGTGAATAGCTTGGAAGAAGGGGATATGAAAGGCAGGAAGCTCAACTTCCTTAACATTGCATCATACTTTATTTTTTACTTTTTTATCCTGCTCATAATTCCAGCCTCTCTCTTAACATTTACAAAAATAAACTCAATTAGAGAAAGGTATTCTTTTTCTTCTATATATTTTTAAATTGTTCCAAATGTTAAATTTTTTAAAATTTTGAGTCCTTTATTGTATATATACAAATGTTCCTGCAGTATGCAATCCAGAATCTTCATGAGTACTGATTTTAAAAAAACAGCAACCATTAGAGTGCATGTCCCCCTCTGCATCACATCCCTTTGGGGGCTACCAGGAGGTCTAAACTAACCTTATTGTTTCACTGTATCATAAGAATTTCAAGCATTTTTATGTTAGGTATATTTCAAGAAGGCAAAGGAAATAAGCTTTCGGTAGGTGTGAAAATTTCCAGCAAACCATGGTTGAATGAAGAGAGTACATACAAGTATTTAACAGGTTTTTTTTTAAGATGAGCTACAAAAACATTCAGCACAGAGACCTTTAGGTATTCCATAGCAGGTGCACTTCTTTTCCCTTACTCTTTTATATTTTTTCACTTTTTTTTCCCTCCTTGATGAGGATATTTGTTTTCAGTTCAAACAGGAGTTACCTGATGCGTGGTAGTAAAGCATCAGCTGAAGCTCATGCACTGCCAGAATACAATAAATTCTTGGCAAGGGCTAAGTGGTGAGGAAATCTCTCTGACTTAAGCTTTTCCTTAAATTCTACCTCACTTGAAAGGCACAGTGACACATTTCGCCAAGAAAGGCAGCATTCTTCTTCCGGGGGCTGTGCAACTGCTTACTAGGAGGAACTGACAGCATAACTGGATATAAAAAGAGGAAATGGAATGTTTCTTCTGGGTGGTGATTATCTCACTGGCTAGGATTGTAAGCAAGCAGTGGGTGTGAGGAGCAGTGAAAGGAAAAACTACTCTCAGCTCATGAGAAGAAATTACTTTGTGTTAACTGACCTACAAGACCAGAGCTGGCTTGTCCTGAGTGTACAAGAAATTATGTGTGTTACATTATTTGTCAGTCAACACCTGATGACTGAAATTCTGGCCAGCTTTGTGAGGTATTTTTAATGTGAAAGTAGAGAAACCAGTTCCTTAAAAGTCTCAGGAGCAGCCCATCAGCGGGTGCTATATAAGAAGACAGCTTTATTATGTATCTTTATTCCTGTATATATAAATGTCTATATTTGGCTCTTTCACTCAAGTTCACTAACACACGCTTCTCAGGGTATGTCTGTGCACAGTATCACAACAGTTTGACCTAAGGTACCAATTTAAAGTAATGAATTGGAAACATTCAAGTATTTCAACCTACCTTACATCACTTGGAAACTAATGCAGCTTGAACTGAATGTGTTGTTCCAAGGTTCAAATAAGTAAGTGTTCCAAAGTTGAAAATTCATTGTGGTTTATCAGCATCAATTTCGTTTAACTGGTGAAATTCAGTATGTCCTGATCATTCTTACAAATACATGAACTTCATGGAATTTAGACAGCTGGATTTATTTTATGTAATAGTTCAAAGGGAAGATATACAAGTTCATATCTATTCACCTTGCCTCCTAGAGAGGGAGAATATTAGAATAAAAGCTTTAATCTAGCTGTAAAGTTCTGCTCATGGTGTGTGGTGATAAATGACTGGGTCTGAAATTGTCAGTGAGTTCTTTAATTTTAAATTAGTCTGCCTCTGACAGCACTTTCCAGAAAAATCACTGAAAACAAAGGCAAAACATACATCTTCTAATGAACCTGACATACAGTGGAACAGCATCATATTTTTGCAAGCATAGCAAAATTACTTATTTTACTCCTCTTTGTGGTCATTATCAAGGAATTTATGCTTTTCTAGTTTCATATAAGACTGTTTTGCAGTGGTTGCTTCTTCAAAACCAACCTTCAAATTCCTGTCCTACCCTCTTATTGATTGTAATGGCCACAGAGCTTTTCCAGCGCATTGATTGACAACCAGTGAGGATTGCTAAAATATATGGCTAAAATTTAGTGAGCTGATTTCCTAAATCTACACCCAACCTACAGGGCTTGGTTCTTGGGGAATTAGATGGGAAATCAGGTGAGATACCCTCAAAGGGACATTCATTTGAGGATGCTTAGGCTTGAGTGAAGGTATATGAACTAGAAGCATTTTGCTCTTACCTCTTCTGTTATGGACGGTTTCTATTTTTGGGAGGCCCATAACTCTTATTATTGAGCAAGCTTTCACATCCTATTCCTGGGTGGGGCAGTGACCGTTCCCCACTATTTTACGAGTGAGGTAACTGCGAGGTTGTGTAAGGTCGTGTCAGGCAGGGCTGTGAATAGAAGCCCCGGAGCTTAACAAAGCAGTGCCAAGTCGCAGTCACTTAGCCACACAGCCTTCCAGGATGAATCTGATGAGTCTATGCTTGTCTGTCATTATCCAGGCTCAGAGCTGCTGGATCTCACAGCCCTCCCAGGGCCAAGACTGGACCTTGACAGGCAGTTTGCCACTGTTGTTGGTGCAAGTCGTGGTGCTTGCAGTTCAGTTTGAGCACTTTTCCTGTGCAAGAGCTGATCCACTTACAGGATAGCAGCCTACTTATGTTGCCAATTTAATTCATTAGTTTAGAAGGAAGAGATCTGAATACATTGGCCCACACATGTAGGAGAAAAAAAATAGAACCTGACTGTATAATTAAATACTGGATCATAACTCAGTTACTCAAGGAAGCAGAGCTGTGATTGGCATTTCCTAAGTTTCAAGTGCTTGATTTAGCAACCTTAATGTGCTTTCAACACGTTTAAATTTTTTTTATATTCTATTTCTGTCTATCTTAGTGAAGATCATAGAGAAACTAATTTCAAGATTATATTGCAAGTGAATCAGATATTGTTCTTAAAGAACATACTGCTTTTAGCTCACTGTTCAGTTAAATGGAACAGCCATATAGGAAAAGATTTGGGTATTACACTTAATTGCGCCAGACATTGTGTCAGTCAGACAGCAACAAGTCAACATGTGAAGGATTGCTCTCATTTGACTACGTGATGGAGGTTCTAGGATATTGGAATCTGCCAGAACACAGTTAAGTAAGTGAAGCTTTCCTGAAATCAAGCTTCATTCTCAAATGTGCAGCTTTAGCATATATCAGCTGCCTCAGGGCTAGAGGTGATCTTTTTGTACAAAGACAATCAGTGTTAATAGAGTTCAGATGCTCTTTGTTACAAATTACAGTTATCTGAAAATCACACTGTTTCATGCACATGAACTGAGTCTGTGGTTAAAAACACATGGGTTTTAATCAGGGTACAGGTCTTTAGGGCATTTTTAAATATAGAACTTCAAAATTAGATTTGGGACCTATGAGAAATCAGGAAATGCTACTCATTTAGAAATCATGTTACAGATATACTAACTTAGGTGGCTGTAATGAAATCCCTGATCTGATTCTTTCACATCACAGGATAGTTCTGTTGAGTTTGCTGGGATGGCCATAATATGCACATGTACATTTTTCCTCCTTTCTTATTTCCTTTTGGCCAAAATTTTGACTCATTTACAGGTGCAGTGAGTTTATGTCTCTGATTTTTAAAAATATTTTTATTTTAAAATAAATAGGTTTTCGACATCCAGATTGAGTTATAAATCACTTTTCTATCTGTGTTTCCTTACAGTGACTATAGGGATGAGATGCTGTTTGTAGCTGGTGAAGAATCAGCCTAGGTATTTTCAGGGATTTGTAGTACAGAAAAGCCACCAGTTCTATTATAAAAGGGGCCTTGATTATATCAGTGATTCCTTATAATAATCTAGATATTCATTAAAAATTGATAATTAATTGAGAAAGGGGGAAAAAGAGGTATTTCAGAATTTTGTTTTCTAGTTGAGAAGAGGTAGAGTAGAAAATAATAAACACAGAACAGGAGATAGCTTTGAAAATGTTTTGATCTTCAGAATAATTTCATTGGCATTTCAGACATTTCTTGTATCTGATTTCAGAGTGAATAGATTTTTAAGGCTAGAAGTCAATGTGATTTTGACTGTTATTCTGCATTTAAGGGCAATAGCAATTCTTCAGAAAAAAAATGCAGGAGTTTATATCTTTCCTCATGACTTTCTGAAAACATCCTCAAAAAAGTTTTAGGAGGCAAATGTCTGCTTTCATTTTCTTTCCCCTTGTGTGAAATTTAAGTTTTCATTAGTACCAAGTGCTTTTTATTGTTATTGATGTGGTTGTTACTTTGACAACAGTGAAATAAAGACTGATCCGGGGTAATAATTTATTTCACTGAAAGCTGTGGGGAAAGACTTTTGTTGTTCTTTTTGTGAAAAACAAGATTGCAGTTAGCTAAGAACATTTCTGTTAATTTTTGTAAACTAAAAACTTCAGCTGAAATTCTCAGAAGAGCCTAAGAGAATTAGCAACTCAGGATAATTTCAAAACACTGAAGTCTGTAGCATTTCTCGATGATGTTCTGCACATCAGATGATGATTTAAATAAGTCTTAAACTAGTATAACTAAAAAAAACCCCTAGCAGCTGTTCAATAGATGCTAGGGCAAGCCCATTATAAAATGTACTATGGTATGTCATAATGGTTAGGATACCAGCACATTCTATTTTTAGTACCATTGACTCAGTCACTTGAGTTCAAAAAATAAGCAGGGAACATCTGTTTATTGAAAGGATTTCCTCTACATTAATTTCTCTTTCTATTTCATCTTTTATAAAGTACTTCAAAAAATTTTAACTGGTTCATTTTGGATCCAATTTATTTTCCAGTATTTTGACACTGCATTAATTTTATTTTCTTATTAATAAATGATGCTGTGAAAATGTAATTGCCGTCTGACATTTCTTCAATTTTTCTGAATCATTGGAGTGTTACTTTTGCTATGTTTTTCTGAATTTTAAAGGTGTTCAAGATCCCGTAATAAAGCTACTGTACCAAAGATTGTACTGCTGGAATTGCCAAAACAAATAGCAGTTTAACTGCCATCCATGACTCTGGTCCAATATCCCTGTCAGAATATTTAACAGCTATTCAGCCAAATACTTGTGGAGCAGCTGTAGCCCTAGTCAGACTGAGTCTTATTCTGTCCTTCCTTTTAGCCCTGCCATATGATTCATCCTTCTTCTTTTAGAATAGTAGTCTATTTATATATTGTACAAGAAAGCAATAGCAAGTTAAAGGTAAACACTTGCATATGAGCATGATCTATGCAATTAAAGCAATTTAAGTGTTTTCCAGAATGGACATTCTTGACATATAGTGTGAAGAAAGGAGGACACTCACATGACATAGGTATGACCTTTTGATAATGCTAGCAAGACAACTACTCCACAAAAATACAGGAACTTCAGTTTGTCTTCTGAGGAAGTCCAAGAGCTTTTGCTTTTGTATCACTGTATTTTTTTTCTTCTCTGAGCATCTCTTCTCAGAGGCTGCCCAGCTCTAGCTATGTTATTGAGTAAGCTCTGACCATGTGTTTGCCAGTATGTTTATCTTCCGTAGGATAAGGTGGCTTATTTTGCTTTTACTCCCCAACCTCCTTTGCTGTATAACCGCAGAGGACAGGAGAAAGAGATATCAAATATTTAAAAAATAATTTAGATGCTAGTCTGTACTCTTTTAGAATCCTGCTTTGATATGAGGTCCTCTTGTTCTTGTTGGGGTTTTGTTGCTGTGTTCATGTCTACAGGTACACAGCAGGTTGCAGGATCTGAACTGTGTTAGCAATTTTCTCCTGCAAGAGCCATCATTATTTAATTTTGACACATTGCAAATAACAGACTGTAAGCTAATAGCAGCGTTCTCCTCACCTCCCATAACCTGTGGTAAGATGAATAAACAGTCATCATAATCCAATGCAAAACTGAGAGTGTGAAAGTCACTGAGAAAGAAATATTGCACTGGCGCTACCAAGTGTGATTCATATTTCTGATCTTGGTCCAGGTACTAGTGGGCAGGTGTCCACATCACAACCCTGACATAACTGGCACAATCTGTCCTACCTTTGCTGGAAGTCTGTACTAAAAATAAACCAAAAAAATCTCAAACAAATAAATAAAAACACAGCTTGGTTTGTTGTCATGATTGAACTAACTCTAGCCCATAAGGATTGTAATTGACAGGTTAAAGTCCTTTAAGGCAGTCATTTACTTAGCAGTGTAATGGAGACAGCTCAGGAAGAAAAACAGTTTAGATTTATTTGTTTTACTAAATTATCACGTATTCTACTGGACTAACAGTTTTGTTTCTTAATCACTGCAATGTAAAAAAGACTTTCTGTATTTCCAGAATGTAAACTTTTTATATTACCAACCCACTAGTATCTTCAAGGATTCTACTGAGGCATCTCAAGTGTAAAAGATAAGATGTGGAGGTGTTTTCAGGATCCTGATATAACTGTCCATATATGCAATATAAAACTTCATCAAACAGATTACTTGAAATGCCCTCTTTGGTAAACAATGACATTTAACATCATGTTTACTTTTTAGATGATGCTTCCCCTGAAAACTTCTCTTTGGCGTTTCCAGAACTAGATCAGCAGCTGCAGGTAAACTTCTCTTAGACAGTTCTACTTCACATACACTGTATTTGTTGTTACACTCTGGTGGAAGTTTTTTGTGGTGTTTTTCTAGCCTATTAACATTTAATAAGATTGTATATATCCATGTAAGAAAACATTGTCTTTTCAAGATCTACAGAAAAATTTTTGGTCCATCTGCAGGAAAATTACTACTCTAAAAATCTTGCCTGCTTTTAAGATTTTCTAACCAATTCCTGCAGTGCTGCTGCACTGCAATGAAGAGAGTTCTTGTTCAATTGATGGGAGAAGGAATGAGACCAGCATTATACATTCTAATGCCTGCAGGCTGTGCTATGACTGATATCACCAGTTTTCTCAGAAGCATTCCAAGAGAATCCTTGGGTGACCAGTCTGATTTGTCACCTCAGGATGATGGGCCTCCAATATACTGGACAGAGAGCAGGTGATGGCAACTCCGTGGTTCACCGAGCACAAAGCCAATTCTGCATCCAGGGATCATTTCCCTTTCCTCTGTGGTGCTTCTGGAGTGTTTGCTGGCTTTTGTAGACTACTTCAGATCATCTGTTTTCCCAGAAGCACTTAGACTTCCTCTGGTATTTGACTATGGAGGCAGTTGTTTCCTGACTGTAAATTGAGAAAGGCATTGGTAGGCCACTCTTAGTTGTCCAATAATGTCATCTTTTCTGTACCCATCAACTCATGAGACAACATGGGGGCGCTGCTGACCTCAAGGGCTGATGCTTCTGTCCTGCTGCTCTCATCAAAAGGACGATTGAGAAAGGAATGGAAGGTAACAGAGACTCTTCTTGCTCTATGCCTCTCATCCTGAGGATATGAGCAGGTTCTTTAGGCATAAGTAGGAATTAAGAACAGCTTAAGATTTGTGACAAAAGGAACTGGGTAGTATGCTAACGTCTTTATTCCACTAACCTTCCAGTGCAGCAAACATGATTGGTATTCTATTTCCTTAGAAGAATTAAATTTGAGAAAAGCAATCATGTTTCATGGCTGAAGCACTGTATTGAAAGTAAAGAACCTGCATTTTGTTTCCAGCTCTCTCAGTGACTCCTAATCCTGGAGTTGCTTCATACCTCTGTTAATCTCTGAAATTAAGTAAATAATTTTTACCTTTTTTGTTAAAGAATATTAAGACCAGTGGGTAAGGATTGTTCTAACAGAGCAAAGTATGGTTATTATTGCTGCTGTTGATACATAAAAACAAAATTAATAGCATTATATATAAGTACCCTGCAGAACAAGCAATTTTTTTATTAGGACTTTTATGACTTTTTCATTTCTGGAACCTATAATATACTCTATTTAAGGAATTTCATGATAGGCTGAAAATGGTCCTCTGGAAGCATTCAAATGTGCTGGTTAGATAATAGCCCTTCAGTAAAAGTTTTTAAGTATGCACTAGCACAGTCCCACTAAGTGCACCCAATTGGTCTGTTAAGTACTTGACATTTGTTTCATGAAAACCTTCATTTACTCTCATTATACTCATTATGATAACAAATTCAAAGAATCAATCAAAGGCTTTGATTCATGTAATGTTCTTTTGATTGTCCTTCCTAAACTCTCTTGGTAATATCAAGGTAGCTGAAAGGATAACTTTAGAGAACTACCTGTCTGATTCAGCTGCTTAGAAGTATACAATTTGTGGTAACAGTTCATCCTTTAGCTTTTCAGTCTTATGTGCATATTTATATTTTGATGCCTTTATGTTCATCCAAGGGCAGTGAAGTCAATACAAGGTTGTGAGCTGATGCAGAGGTAACGTTGCATTCAAATTTAGCACTAAAAGCTTGAATTTCCTTGCTTTTGTGAATCTGGATCACAGCTTCATGTGATAACTATTTAATGTAATTACAATATTTTTAATCTGCTTTAAATTTCAAACAAGCAGTAACTGTTATAAAGTTTTATTTACCTTGCTACATTTCTTATTAATTCAGTTACTACAATCCAAACTGCTGCGGGTTTGTCAGAACTGTATGGCATGTGCTTGCAATTCATGCCAAGTACCTCCTGTATTATGGAAACAAGTAAAATGGGCTTCACCAGGACTTGCAGAAGCAGTGAATGCTGATGTCCCTTGTCATTCCATCCATGCTTTTTTCTGTCCTGAAGTGCATTAATATAGAGCACACACATGAAAGGTCGTGTAAATGAAGCTTTTAATCAATTGTGGCAATAGCAGCCTGAAATGCTTGAATTTGTGAGAATGCTGGCACATATGTTCATAATAAAAATATTGTATCTTAGAGCCACAAGATTTTCATCAGTGTGCCATAAATATAGTCAAAAACAATTGAATTTTATTTAAAGAAGCAAACTATAAATGCAGGTTATGTGGCTATATAGTAATAGGAACCTTAAAAAAATAATAATAACTTTACAGATTTCAAGGAAAATTTTGAAACCTGTTTTTATAACAAACCAACAAAAAGCCTAAATTAGCTGATCTTTAAGCTGGATTTTGAAAGCAGCCTGAAAGCTATGTAAGTTCAGCGAGTCACTTGGAAATCCAGAGCCTTAGAATTCTATGCATGCAGGCAGCAGACCACAGCCTGAGTACCAAGCAATTTGCACCTCTGTTTTAGGCTTCGAGCCCTCGTCCTCCTATGTTAGGCCTTGGCAGACAACTTGGCTATTTGAGCAGAATTACCTAGTGGTCCCACTTTTCCTCCCACAATCCTTCCATACCTATTCCCTGGGCAGCAGTATCAGATGGCAGGGCAAAGTTCAGTGCAGCCTCCCCTTGGCAGGGTAACAAACCGTGCTGTCCAAGCACTCAGTTCTGCAGAGGTGGAGGTGGGATTGCCTGGAGAGAAGGAGCCGCCTCTCTTTCTAGGAGACTTAGCAAAAAAAACCTAATTCTCTGTAAGAACTCTTACTAAAGGACAGTCCTAGTTACAGCTTCTTTGAAGAATAAAAATGATCAGTCTCTATGTTCTGATGTACTAGCTAGCTTCAGACTAACATGTTTTATTTTCAATTTACTTTTTTGAATGTTACATTTTTCTACACATTCCAAGAAGTAATTTGTAAGAAAATAACTCAACTGCTCTAGATCAAAATTGATATGTGATCAACCAGACATGAAAGCCCTACAATGAGAACAGGTCAGTTTAAGCTGTATTTGCAGCTTTATTATTAAAAAAAAAAAAAAAAAAAAAGAACAAAAAAAATACACAGAGCTAAAATAGCTTCCTGTAAAGTTATCAGTGAAATAAAACTCATATTAATAAATTTCTTGCTTTCAATTCCTTTTGTTTGCAGTATTGCAAGTGATTCTCTTCCCACTGATGAGCAATACCTGCTCATTTGAGCTTTGGTGTTTTTCTCCCCTCCCGTGTGTGTGCCATGTAGTGCAGCAAGGGTAGGCTGGGTACACCTGTCACTCTGTCACAGGGAAACTTTAAACTTTGCTTTGTGTAAAAGCTGGATGGGTCCTTGGAAGGAACTTCCTTGATTAGCTGCATAGTGACCCCTCTGACAGACACTTAACTACAGGCTATCTGCTGTATTTAGAAACATGCATCAGCATCCAAGGCTTGGTTGTTCAGGTCACTGAATGGAGAGGAGGGTATCTCGTGTTAAATACCTGCATTGCTATGCCCTGTGCATTGCCTGCCCCATTCCAACACTTCCTGTGGCTTGCTCAGTTCATCTCCCTGTTCTCCATCAAAATCTTTATTCCAACTGATAGCTTGATCCTGAAGAGGGAAGAACACAAGTCACATATGGATATATAGGGTGCTCTATAATTTTTTATCTTTCAAAACCAGGTTGGATGAGCCTCTGAGCAACCTAGTCTGGTGAAAGGTATCCCTGGCAGGAGGTTGGAGCGAGGTGATCTTTAAAGTCCTTTCCAACACAAAACAATTTGATGGTTCTGTGATGTCTTCTCATGAAACTGTGAGCTTGAAAGACATTTATGTCATATTTTGTTTTGCAAATCTGTGTAGTTAGATGACTGTAAAATCGCTGCAACAGAGAAGAAGCTCCAACCTTTTATAACATCAGTTTTTTAAGTCAAAGGATAGTTTTTCTTCCTTTAGTAGAAAATGCTCATATAAAAGAAGTAGTGAAAATGTTATGAAAGGGGCGGTGTATTGTGTGTGATATAAGCATTTAGCAGAAACCATTTTCACTCTGCATCTTTAATTGCTTCTACTGAATGCCAGGATTCTTGTTAGACACATAAATTTATTTTAGAATGTTTAAAAGCATACTGTGTTTTTAAAGAGGATGCTGTAATTTTTTTTTACTATGTATTGATTTCCATGAGAATTCTTAGAGCACTATGTTGCTCTATAATTAGATTTGATTGCCTATGAACTTGATAAGTCTCCCATAATGCTGCTGTGATAGCTTTGGTCTTAGATTGTGTAAGACCATTTTATGCATGCGTGCATGTTCACCAAGTCAGAGCATCATACTGAGGTTAGAAAAGAATAGAAAATCTCCCAGGAAGGAGAGCAAAACTCACAATTGCTCTCATCCAGTTGACCTGAATTGTTTGGAGGAAAGAGAACTGTCTACTTTCATAGCAAAACTAGACTAGACTAGATGTATCCTAAGCTGGGTATCTGAAACTGGTGGAAGAGTTCCAGTTGTAGAACAAAAAGTAGCTGCAGTGTGCTGGTTTTGCTTGGCACAATGTGGGTTTTTTCGTCATAGAAGAGTGTGCAAGGCCATATAATGAACATAGGCCACATTCAAAATATTGCCATTGGATTTTCCAGAAGAGTTCAGCTGAAAGTTAGCAAATTTACAAAAAGCAACACACCACTCTTTAATTAGATCGGTGCTGAAGACTTCTAGACAAGTTCACGTGAGCTGGAAAAAAATGCCTGCTACAATTTTTTCCTGAAAGTTTAACTTTTTCAGGAGAAAGTTTTAACTTTTTTTTTCACAGTTAACCAAAATGTAAATGCAAATAAATGATGGCGAATTTAAAAAATCAACTGTTTTAAAGTTTTTTAACAGTTGACTGGCATTGTCAACTATACAGCTTTTGTGGATATGGAATGCTGATTTCCATACGGCAAGATAAAAGAACTTCTCATGTGAATGAAGCAAAAAAAAAATCCAAACCTGAAAACTTTTATTCTATGTCACCCCAGCAAAGATTTTATTTAGAAAACCTCATTCAACCTACCTTAAAAAGGAGGCAGAGAGGAAGCCACCCAGATAATTAAAGGAATGGAGCACCTCTCCTACAAGGAATACAGGTCCCTTCCAACCCAAACCATTCTGTGATTTTCTGTTTCTTCATTAACTGCTTTGGCATGTCATCTTCCAGCATCTTTCATATCTGGATTCTGATCAAATGTGTAAATAAACAGTGCATGTGTCTTGTAAAGATCTACATATACATGTCTAGGATGGTCTATAAAAGGATCCCTTAGTGTCTACTTGCTGAATTCTTCAGAACATTTGTCAATGTTACAGTGAGTTACTCAACAAAATACAAGGAAAAATCAGACCTTGTTGAAAATCAGGCATAATAGGATAGACCACCAGCACGACTTATAGCTCAGTACTAGCTTTGTGAACAAAATCAGAGATGCTGCATGTGCATATTTTGCCAGCACAGGAAAATGAGGGTGGATGACACTGAAGCCTGAAATAAACCAGATTAAAACTGGAACTTACTTTGGCAGGGATGTTTTTTGCTTGTCTAGCAGGTATGCTTTTATTTATTTATATTAATTTATGGACAGGCAAGGTATTCATGAAGTAGGAAGCTAAGGCTGTCATAAGAGGAAGTATGGCTGTTTGCTTCTGAGTAAAAAAAAACTACTGCAAACTGAACTTTATTAAGACCTTCTGAAATTAGTCACCTCGGTAAACTAGCAATCTCTTAACATAAAAATGTTATTGTGGAATGCCATTGGGCATTCTATACTGCAGTATCTGCAGTACTTCCCATTGCCTGGCCACAGACAGTTTAAAAAGTCCTTCCAGGTGGAATGGAGACTTGTCTCTCTCCTTTTCCCATGTTATTGCAGTAGAAGGTGCTTGCTAAATAAGCCTGTTTCATATCCTACTGACCAGAAATTACTCATGGATGCTGTAGGTAATATCTCTGGAGCCTTTCTTAGAAGCTTCCAAAATACAGGGGAGCAAACCAAATTCTCTAATTCTGGCTGCGCCATCCCTGGAAGTGTTCAAGGCCAGGTTGGATGGGGCTTGAAGAAACCTGGTCTAGTGAGAGGTGTTCCTGTCCGTGGCAAAGGGGCCAGAACTAAATGCTCTTGAAGGTCCTTTCCAACCCAAACCACTCATTATATGATCCAATGATATTCTATCTAGTAATTTAAAAACATAATCACATTTATGTTTTAAAGAAAAATATATTAATAATTTAAAATATTTTTGATATAATGCTTGCTTCCATCAGACAAATTTAAAATAATTGAGCAGAAATTAGTAAACTGATAGTATAATTTGTTTTAAGTTTAATTTAAATGTTAAAATATCAGTGTAAGAAGAAATGTCACTGAAGAGGAAACAATAATAGGAAGGGGTTTAAAAGTCAGCAACTGGTTCTAAGTGAGATTTAGATACTAAGTTTCAGCATGACTAGATAATTTTTAGCTCTCTATATATATCTTTTGAGTGGGAAGCTGGAATATAGAAACTGAACACTGTTTTAATTTTTAAACTGGTTTAAACCAGCTAAATTAGCAGAAACTAAATTGGAAGCATATCCAAGGTGTTTTTTGCTTTGTTTTGTTGTGTTTTTCTTTTGAAGTATCACTGTTTGGGGACTTTCCTCTTGGTACTGTTCGAAATTGTTTTATTGTGACGCACTTGTTGGTGGCTGCTATCTGGTAGACAGCAGAGATGCTGCTTTGGCTCATCCATGCATTCTTGGATTAGAGCACTGAGACTTCTATATTCAGTCTTGCCAAATTTATGCTTATTATTTGGGTGGCTATATGAATGGTGCTCTTGCTCATCCACATTGAAATGCAATTAAAAGCCCTTTTCTAGGGATTAGATTAATCAAGCATTGGGCTGCCCTTTCCCTGGGTTCCCAGAATCTCTAAGATCAGGGAGAACAAAACAATGTGCTGTGAAACAATTCTGCTGCAGCAGTGTTACATTTAGAACATGGAATATGAGTGTCTGTGTTAAAATTTCAGTGAGGAATCACATACCAACTACAAGTACTTGCAAGCTCCATACATTACTTATACCTGTGCTTTGGGTTATGTCTGAAGCCAGCTTACCTTGTCTCCTGAACTAAAATGTTTTTAATCTTTGTCTCTGAATGTCTTTAGTAAAATTTAAATTTCCAGTTTAGCTAAAACAAAGGATTACAAAATCATAAATAGGAAAAGTCTGAATAGTTGTGCTTTTCTTTTCCTAATAATATCATTAAGAGAATATTATGCTACGCAGAAGAATCAAGGTAGGACAGCAAGAAAAGCAAAATAATCTACTAATATTGTGAAATGCAATTGGATATTATTTAACTGAGCAGTAAAGGAACTATTTTAAGTGTTTCCTTTTACTTCAAACACGTGGCTCAAGCATGCTATTTGGAGTACATTTACAGTCAATAGATTCATAGCTAATAACTTAAAAATACTTCCTAAAAGTGTTATAACCAAAATGTGACAGTTGAACCTGAAGCCTGCATTGAGATGCATTCTTTTTTAGGGAGCAAAAAGCACCTACATTTAACCAAAATGTATTTTCAAGAATTTTGATGAAATTCACAAAAGGAGTCCTAGAACAACTTGGTTTATTTGCCGTATTTATTACATTCAGTGTGCATTGAGAAAAGGTTGATCTTTCTGCAATGATGTCAGTTCCTATAAAGATGTATGTGATAGGTCTGACCAATGCATCAGCTTTAGCATTTACATATCACTCTAGCTGAAAAAGAGGGAGGTAAGGGAGAAATCCTTCTTTGAAAAATCTTCAGGGATATTTTGCAAAGCTGACAAAGTGTCTTCTGAAAATTCTCACAATGTTTGAAGTTGTACACATATGTTCGAAGTTTTACACATATTCTTATGCAGGGGACTGTTTTGTTTTTTTCCTTCCATGAAAGGCCATCACTAGGAATAGTTGGCCACATAAAAAATTCTTTAGGTATTCTCACAAGTATTTAAATAAATATTGTATCTTTCAAAATATGTCGAGTTTTAACTAATATTTGTTCCTTCTTTTTTTTTTAAAGCCTCTGCCTCCTTGTCATGACTCTAATGAATCTATGCAGGTGTATAAACAGCACTGCAAAATAGCAGAAGAGTACCATGAGGTCAAGAAAGAAATTGCTCTGCTGGAAGAAAGAAAGTGAGTAACCTTCCCAAAGGATTTACTGTTGTATATTCTCTTTATAAAACCCTGTTTGAAACATGAAGGTTTAACATTGTATTTTCTGACCACATATACATATACGTATACGTATACGTATACATATACACTTATATACCTATATACTTATTTATACATATATTACAACTGTGGCCTTCCAGTATCTGGAGGAAGCCTACAAGAAAGATGGAGAGCAACTGTTTATAAGGGCGTGGAGTGACAGGACAAGGGGAATGGCTTCAAACTGACAGAGGGCAGGGATAGATAGGATATTGGGAGGAAATTCTTCCCTGTGAGGGTGGTGAGGTCCTGGTACAGGTTGCCCAGAGAAGCTGTGGCTGTGCCATCCCTGGAAGTGTTCAAGGCCAGGTTGGACAGGGCTTGGAGCAGCCTGGTCTAGTGGAAGGTATCCGCTGCCTGTGGCACAGGTTTGGAATTGGATTATCTTTGGATTCCCTTCTAACCCAAGCCATTCTATGATGCTGTGGTTTCATGCCTCTGCCTGATGGTCACAGTAGAGCACAAGTTGACCATTGCTTTATAGGATCAACTGAGGCCACTAAGGGCTGTCATAGTTCTGGGCCCTCAGCTTTGTGGATGTCCCTTAAAGCCTTCACTGACAGCCTCCACGTCACATAACAATCAGTTCAGCTGGTACAGGTTGCTTTTCAATTTTAGTTTTTTCAATAAACCTTGAAAACTTAAATAAAGAACAAAATGGATCCTCATTTAGGCTTAGAATACTTGTCAATATTAGTAAACATGTTTCTGTGAGGTGGTTTTTTTGTGTACACTGGTTCAATATACATTGGCATTTCAGGTTTTCATACCCAAAGTGAACAAGCTGGAGACTTTTTTTCTTGTCTATGGCCTGTGCTCACAGCCCTGTCATTTTTGCTTGACTTTCAAATGGCAAAGTGGCTGTCAGTCTCTTTCCACAAGAAATCTGAAAAAGAAATTCACAGAGAGGAAGGAAGGTGAGTAGTGAAATCTCTGCGCAGCTGAACTTGCAGTTCAGCCAAGTTTGCATCCATGGGAATTTTCAGCTGCAGAAGCAAGATGATGAGAGGGAAACAGTTTAAATCCTGTAGTCTTACAAGACAGTCGAAGAACTCCCTGAAATCCACACTGTGCAGGGTAAGAAAGTGAGATGTCTTGATCCAGGTTCATGGCTATAGGCACAATATAGTAACTTTTTGACTAGAGTGTCAAAGCTAGTTGAAGTTTCCCACTGCAAATCCCCTTTTACTGAAGAATCTATGTGGCACTCAGATGCTGGCAGATTGGAACAAAAGCTAAAAAAGAAGATGCGCAACGTCATGGGAAAATGCATTTTGCGTTTGATTCATATTTGGAGTGTTTGAGTTTGATTCACCATTAATTGAACTTGGCCGATCAAAGGCAATTAGCATTTTTTTAAAAATGGAAGAAAAGTGATTTTTTTTTTTTTAATTTACAATGATTTTTTCAAATTTGGGTGTCTGATATAAGCTGCTTACATGTGCATTTAGTAATCAATTCAGTGGAAACTACATGTCATTGTCTACTCTGAAAATCCAAGCGCAATATAAAATATTAAATAATTGTTTAAGTGCTTGACTTCACTTATATAAAAACCATAGGTAGCCTCCAATCATTTGGGGTTTAGAGTCTACTAATATCAATCCATTATTATTATTATTTATTGGCACTACCCTGAATCAGTTGTACCTATTTATGGAGAATTCTTGGAGCCCATGAAAATGAGACATTCGTGTATATTTTTGCACTTTCTGGAATTAAAAAAAGTTGCTGTTTGAATGCAATTTTTTAAAATCTATAAGTCTGTGGTACTAGCTAAATTAGAAATTGTTTGCTTCTTGAGACCAGTAGGTACATGCACAAAATTGTTTACCTGAACTCACAACTATCCTAATCAACCTCTGAGTCCAGAGGTCAGCCTCTCAGTGGTGCTTATCCTGGGTGAATTAAAGGGCTTCAGGCAGGCATTTTCCTTCATTCCACCAGTGGATGTCAACAGTGGAACAATGCCAGGAGGCTTCCACCACTGCTATCTTTGCTGAACCTGTTCTGGGAATCCCATGCCCCAGTAAACATATGAGTGGCTTTTTAAGGAATTATATTATTATATTTTTATGGAATTATATTATTGAGATTCATATGTACTTTCTAATTACATATTTGCAATCTTTTGTTCACATGCTATATAGCTGTGAAATGTCTAAACATGACAAATATCAGGGCAGCACCTTTCACACCTCCCATGTGTCTTAATCTGAAAAATTGATCCTACAGCAATGGGATCAAAGATGTTTAATTTCCTACAAACTGATGCACTGTGGTTGCCTGATTTTGAGGTTTAACAAGCTGCAAATGCCAACTGAAAATACTTTTTCGCCAGATGTGCACTGTTTATAACTCTTCTCTCTAGATAGATTATCCATTTTGTAGTCTTTTGGAGCAGGTCTCCTGAGACTGCCTTCCCCCATCGCATATCTTTCCTTTCTGTAGCAGTCTGTTTTTATTAAACCCTCTAGAAACTAATTGGGATCTCTTTACCGCATGAAGTTTGGCTGAAACTGAAAGGTGGATTAGAAAGTTACTAGGACCCATGTAAATTTACACACATGTAAGCAAACAAACCTGAACATGACAGCCTTAATTTTTATCTAAAACTAGATAGGAAGGGAGTATAAGAGTAGAGGCAAAGGAGTAAGCAAGAAGTAAAAGAGACGTGTTCACTGATTTATATCTAAAAACATTCTCAGCACTTACAGTTAAAGAGTTAAAAGTAGTTTAGGGGCTAGCATATCTTGATTAAAGAGTGAATTATAATGGCTGGGGTGGCATGCATGTTTTGCATTGAGTGTGTACATATATATATGTTTATATATACATACATATGCACCTTATAATTGTGGCCTTTCGCTACTTGAAAGAAGCCTGCAAGATGGAGAGAGACTATTTACAGGGGCATGTAGAGATAGGACAAGACAGAATGGTTTTAAGCTTATAGAGAGTAGGTTTGGATTGGATATTATTGAGAAGAAATTCTTTCCTTTGAGGATGTTGAGATGCTGGAAATGGTTGCCCAGACAGCCCTGGCTGCCCCATCACTGGAAGTACTGAGTATTCCATTTTTAAAAGGAAAGAATTCATTGACTTGTCTAAAAATTCTGATGAGATGCACAAGCTTTTAGCCTCAAAACTAATTACAGTTACAAACTAATTACAAACTAATTAATTGAAAACATGGGGTTTGCAGTTTTCTAAAATTTGCCTCTGCTGTGCATGTCTACTTTTGAATTTGCATGTATGGAAACAAAGATTTCCAATTGTCTACTACACCTGCTATCTATTGTCTATTTGTCTTAAATATTATTTTGATAAAATGGATAATGATCAAGTTACATCCCTTGTAATGGGAACAAACAGCTTTTATAGTGGTTTTCAGTGTACATTTTTACCAAGGCAATCACAAGTGCTGTTGGACAGTACTCTTGCCAGTGCTCCCAACTTATTTCCACCTGTGTCATTCCAATGACAAGTACCTGTGATGCCTGCTGATAGTACACACAGAATGCTGAAGGCTATGACTGACAGGAGAAAAGCAGAAAATGGATTGAGCAAATTTTTTTTTATTTGTTGACTAGGAGGAAGAAATAGTGTTAACCTGACATAAATATCTATATAGGTGTTAGAACTTTTTAGCAAAAAAAAAAAAAAAAAAAGAGGAATAGCGTTACTTCTACTTTAAACAATTTTTGTTCCAACCTCCAAAGTAAGTACAGTGTAACCTTTCATACATAAAATAATATATGCAGGTATATTTTAATATTATTTTATAATAAATAGAAAGTTGTAAAACATTGTTTTAACAATAGTGAAAAACATTGAATCTTTTACAACTTTTCAAAGGCTCTTACTTCTGCTTACCTTGACATGTAATGTGAGCATTGAGTATGGCCAAAGTAAAAAGTCAGTGAACCGAAATGACAGGAATTGCTTTCCATCAAGGCGAGAACAAAGTTTACTTGCTTTTTCTCTTTTGTGCAATATAGATGGCAAGAGAATATACTAGGCTGGCAGTGGGAGAGAAGATGACAAGTATTTCACAGGAAAATGGGAAATGTGTGAGAGAAAAAGAGGTTGCAATTTCATAAAAGGGAAAATCAAAGGACAAAGCAAATAAGGATGGGAAAGGAAGTTACTCAAGAACAAAAAAGGAAGCAAGAATTTGAAAGAATATTGAGTAGCTTTTTTTGCTAATTTAATCACAGCTTTGTTTGCTGTCTTCACTCAAACTCTTCACATTTATGCCAGCAATATGTAGTACAAGAGAAAAAAAACACTCTGGAATGGGAGACATGATTGAAAATAAAGAAAAGGGTGTGGAAGCGAGAGCACACCACATTTAGGGCACAGAATGTAATTTAATTTATGTTCCAGAAACACACACGTATTTCCATAGCAGATGGTTTTGGGTATCTAACTTTGGGTGAAAGGGATGAGATGGCTGGTTATTTTGAGCACTTGTTATATTGCTATTACTAGATAATGACCCTGGATTATGTAGTTAAATATTAGAGTTGCCATGGCTGCTAGCTGTATCTTATATTCTTAGCCCTGGATGGTTATCTCTTTTTCCTCCCCCAGACAATTCTAATATAACTCTACAGAAAATATAATTTGATCAGCACCTTGTTTGGGATCACTCATTTGCTTTGCCATGGGTATGATTTCTTTTCCTTCTTCTACACATTAGAGTGGACATAGAATCATAGAATTGTTAAGATTGGGAAAGACCTTTAGGATTATCATGTCCAGCCACCAACCCAACACCACCTCCCTGTTCACCATTAAACAGTGTCCTCAAGTGCCACCTCCACAGTTTTTTAACACCTCCAGGGATGGTGACTCAACCATTTCCCTGGGCAGCCCATTCCATGCTTGACAAACCTTTCAATTAGAAAGTTTTTCCTGATATCTAATCTGAACCTCCCCTGGCACAACTGTAGTCCATTTCCTCTCACCCTGTCCTTGTTCCCTGGGAGCAGAGCCCAATCCCCACTTGGCTTTACCCACCTGTCAGGGAGTTCTGGAGAGTGAAAAGCTCCCCCTGAGCCTCCTTTTCTCCAGGCTGAGCCAGCTCAGCTCCTCCAGCTGCTGTGGTGCTTCCCCAGCTCCATTCCCTTCTCTGGACCCACTCTAGCCCTTTAATGTCTCTCTGGTAGTGGGAGGTCCAGAACTGGACTCAGGACTCATGTGGCCTCAGCAGTGCTCAACAGGGGAACAGTCACTACCCTGGTCCTGCTGGATACACTAGTGATGATAAAATCCAGAATTTCAGTGACCCTCTTGGTAAATGGTATGCAGTGGAGATGTCTTAATTTTGTGGGAGCCTTTCATAGGTTTTAGCTTGCTCTCATGACTACAGGACTCTTTCTATGCTTTTTAGTCCAGAGGATTTCTCCAGGTATGCTGTTTCCTGAGTGTCTTTCCCAAACCATGAAGACAAGTAGTTTTCAGAGTTCAAGGTGCTTCAGAAAAAGGATTGGTGCAAACCTTAAAGGCGATATTTTGGCTCAATCATTTTCCCATTCTATACCTGTTTATTCATCATCTCATATGTATAGAAAATGTATGTTACTTGCCAAATACTAGAAATTAAATTACAGCTCTTCTAATACAAAGAGAGATCTCTTCTAGAGGAAGTGTCCTTGCCTTTGGAAGGTCCTTTCCAACTTGAATTATTCTGTCATTCTATGACCTTTTATGTGTTGGCATCTGAGACACATTTTTATTTATGTTAAAGCAGACTTTAATGTCTCTAATGGTGTTGTTTTTAAATTAACTAGTAGACTTTGAACATGCAAGGGCAGTTTTCTCAGACAGCAATTACCTTATAGGGTCTCATAATTCCCCCTGATGGGAAAGCCATGCCAAATGTGGGAAGAGAAAATGACCTTATGGCCACCAGTACGCACCAGTTGTTGAAGAAGATACTGAACTACCACAGATGCATGATCCTGAATACCTTGTTCACAATTGAAGAAAGGCAGATCTGATTCTTTGTATTCTGGAAACTGTTTTCCTTGTGTCTAGTCCATCTCTATCTCCAGACAGATTTATCTGTTTAGTGTGTCACTTTTCTTTGTATTTATTCCTTGTGAATATGAGTGTTGAGGAGCTCTGTTCTCTGCATGTTTAGTCATTAAGGCCAGAACAAGAGAAATAATTTCCCAAAGACCATGCTGTGTTTTTCTCCTGCTCATGGTTTATTGGTTCATGATGCGAATCACTAATGTTGCCTCCCAAACCCCTCCCCAAAAAAGAACCCTTCAAGTGCATGTTACAGATTGTCCCAAAGCTTTGAGTACCTCAGCACTAGTTTAGAAAATACCTTATCAATACTGTTAATATTTAAACTTGGGGTAACCATTAACAGAAAACACAGATTACACAGTGATACATCTATTTATTAAGCATCCACAACAAAGTCTAGATGGTGCAAGAGCTTAGTATGGTATTCTTTAACCTCTGAAAGATAAGTTCAAATCTTGGATTAGATCAGATGTAAATGTTAGTTACTGTCCTCATCCTTTTGTGAGCTCCGTAAACTACACCATTCATAACATTTAGCAATTCCCTGGTTCTCTAATTTTAGATCTGTGCAGGCTGACAGTATTAGCCTGAAACGTCACCCTATCCCGTAAACAGGTGTTGATCCTGATGGGAAGGAACTAAGTAGGTTCTGCTGACTCAGAAGTGGGCAATTTTACTACCTCAGTGCAAGGAAATTGCTTTCTGTGAGGGAGGCCCAAGAGTGTAGACTACAACAATGAATATATTGTGATTTTAATGCGTTTATAGTTTGATAGCAAAGCTAAATCCTGGGGAGGGGAGAGGGAAGTTATCTGTGCTGCTTGAACATTACTGGAGAGTGGCATGAAAGCCATGCCTGCACAGGATGTCATCAAATCAGGACTGACCTTCACTACTAGAGCTGTCTGAGTTTGCATGTTGTCTGTCTGTGCCTCTCCTGGATCAAGTCCAGGATAGTCAGTACCATTCCTTTTCAAGTACTGAAAGTTCCCACAGAAAAGGTTTACCTGCTTGTAGGATGCTGATTACTTAGAGTAATCCTCTCCCTTTTGAGAAGCTCATGAGTGTAAGAAAAGTGAGGAAGAATTCATTTGTTTGGACACTTCTAATTTAACAGTCTGTAATTTGAAAGAACTTAATTTAGCTCTTCGGTCCAATACTGCACCAGAGAATAATTGCAAAGAAATATTGCAGAAGTTCTCATTTAGTCTCCAAAGATAAAAGTCTTCCAGAGGAGGTCCAGGGAGACTGAAAAAAAAAACCAACAAAAAACAACTGTCTGGAGTTGTAAAACCTCATTGTGCCTCAATGTATTTCTCACGTGAAATCCATGGCCTCTGGCCCATGAGGGAACTGTCTAGCAAGATTGTCTTGACTTCGTTGCAAACTGGTTGATCCAGAATGGCCCAATCACAGAGAAATGAACCTGTTAGTGGCTTGCTATGTTTCAAATTTGTACAGCTATATTGTGTTAAACGCAAACAGAATTCCTCTGAGCAAAAATACCCTCTTGATGTTTCCCCTCAAAGACCTATTGAATGCATCCGTCACCTAGTGAAAGGAAAAAGAAGAGGCTTTGCTGCAGCATAGCTGCTCTGCATTACCTCAGTAGTATAAAACAAAGATATCATATAGGAGGATGCCTATATGCTGCCACTTTGGCTGATTTTAAAATTCTATAACACCTGCTAATTCTTCTCTCTTTTTTTTATTTTTCCTTTTAGTTTTTTGCCTATGGGAAAAATGGTAGAAATGGCTGTACAAGGAGTCTCTTCTAACTTGTGGCTCCTTGAACTGCAGTAACTGTGACTGTAAACAGTCAAGTAAACCATGGGCAAACGCTGCTATCACTGAAGGATGAAGTAAAGGCAGAGGAAGGTTAAATTGATCCTAAAAGAAGAATACACAGAAATGATTTTCAAAAGACAGATTTACAGTTTTGCTGCTCTAAGTGGTAGCTTTTCAGCTACAAGTCACATAAGTGATCTGCAAACACAGTAATGTTGTTATCTTTAAATGAATACTCTAACCTGTGGGAATAGAATTCCCAATCTGTAGGAATTTCCCGTCAGAAAGCAGTGGTCTAGCCTGACAAGCGGCTCCTTTAAGGACTGCAGTGAAATCTATCCACTATGAAAGCATTAACAACTTCCCTCTGATGATCTACAAGCATTGTTTTGACATGACTGAGAAATAAAGTCACAGGGTTATGAATAGTTAAAAGATTAATTAATCTCTGCGATAGAATGATCAAAAGAGTCCTTTAGCAGAGACTTCCTGTAAGTCGGTGAATTTTTGACTCAAAGGGAAAAAGAAAGCCAGAGGCCAGGCTAGCCTGGTGGGTGACTAAGGGGAGAGCAATTAGATACTCTGTGAGTTACTCATGCCTTCAGCGTGTTTCAAGACCTCTTTTATCTTAACTTGTGCTGAGGTAATTTCAGTTGATACTATATAGGAAACTCCTGCTCCTGGCCAGCTCTGGGAATACAGGGCACTGTGTGACTCCATCCAGAAGAACTCACAGCTTAAATCCTCTTATGTCTGTACTTAAGAGGACCAGGAGGGGTCAGGTTTGCAGCTGTATTGCTCTTCCTCAGCAATAGGGCTAAGGTCTGAGCCTAAGCACATTATAAAAACAATATACGTAGTTCAGATTCAGTGACTATTACTTACTGGATTTGTTTGTAGTAGAGAAAAGGAAACCAGGCACACTTGACAGAACTTACTGATAAATCTAAACAACCAAACAAAAACACCTCTCTCTCTTTCAGTGATATCTGGTAGTAAGATAAAAGTAAATTGTTATTCTTCTGGCAAATTATTAGCAAGTCATCTCCAGGAGCTTGATTCTCCATCGTGAACTTGTGCTCAACTCTTACTGAAGTTAGAGATCACAGAATCATACAATCAGTAGAATAGTTTGGATTGGGAGGAACCTTAAAGCTCATCCAGTTCTACCTCTTGCTGTGAGCAGAGACGCCTTCCACTATCCCAGGTTGCTCCAAGCCCCATCTAGCCTGTCCTTGAACACTTCCAGGGATGCGGCAGCCACAGCTTCTGTGCCAGGGCCTCACCACCTTCACAGGGAAAAATTTCTTGCCAATATCCCATTTCCTGCTCTCTCTCAGTTTAAAGCCATTCCTTTGTCTTGTCACCTGTGTAGAGTCCCTCTCCAGCTCATTTGGAGCCCCTTTTGTTACTGGAAGGGGCTTTAAGGTCTCCCCAAAGACTTCTCTTCTGCTGAACAGTCCCAAATACAGACACATAAACACAGCATTTTTCAGGCTTGGTCTATCCAAGATTTTGGAAGTTTAGTCTTTTAAAGGGGAAAAAGAGGACTCTAAAAAATTAATTTTCTAGGTCCCTGTATCACACAAGTTCAAGTAATAACAAGTAAGTTAACAACCCACAGCCCATCTATGATCTAATACATGACAACAAATTTTGCCTACTGCCATTTTTAATATTTGGGGTTTTTTTTCATAAACATCAGAAAGGAGCTGATTGCCAGACTGGAACAAGTGGAAAAAGAAAGCATGGATGCTGCTCAGCTGGCTAAGGAGTATGCAGAACTGACAGAGGAGAACCGAACACTGAAGCTGGCCCAGACGCAGTGCGTGGAACAACTGGAAAAGCTCAGGATACAGTACCAAAAAAGACAGGGTTCCTCATAACTCCCAACTAGCTCACTTCATACAGGATTGGTCCTGTGCTGGAAAGATATTTTAAAATAAAAATCTGTTTAATATGTTGCAACACTTTACTACAGATACAGAGTATGTAGAAGTCTATATTTGATTTAATGCTTGCCTCCCAGTAGCTTAATATAATGGATATTTCATCTGTTATATAATGGATGTTTTATTTCAAGTAACATAATTGAAGTTTATCTATACCCATTATATGTTCTAGTGCATCAGGTTTCTTTTCTAAACTTATTTCTTCCAATTTAAGAAGATATGGACACACTAGAAAATTATATAAATAGTCTCTGTGTTGGAAATTTGGATCATACTGAGGCATACGGCAGGGACAATGTTAATATATCAAATAAATGTATGTTAATTTTAGTTTGGTGAATTCTTTTTAAATTATTTTCCTCCTGCCTAAAGTGTTTGGAAGTTACCTTGACGCAGATCTCCTCACTAGTAAAAACTATACTTCATGTCATCTTCACACTGTTGTACAAAATTTGAAAAACTGCACATTAAAAATTGAAGTAACAAAATCTTTTTTTACCAAAAAGTGCTCTGCCAATGATAATTTGCAAGTTACAAAATTAAAAGGAAACCAATGAAATCAAACTTTCCTTCCTCAAGTGTAAAGATTACTTGAGTGTCTTTTTATTGTACATTTTGGCATGCAAGAAATGAAAAATTAATGTAAGAATCATAGTTTCATCATAGTTTCAACCAAGACTATGTCAGTAAAATTATTGTGAGGATCTTTTGTTCTTATTTTCTGGTCTACTTTGAAACATAAATGGCTGTAAGTAGGAACAGGAGTTTGTGATACACAAATAACTGAGAAGTAAAATGCCAGTTTTACTTGCTCTATTTATCCCTACATTTTCTTAGGTCAACTTAAAAATCTTCATTATACTTCCATTTCTATTCATACAGCAGTTTTTTCATTAAAAGTGCATGTAGAAAAGTCGGTTTATGTTCTGAATGTTCTCAAATCACCATGTATTTTAAACTCTGCTTGACAGATGCAGCTTGTTACATCTTCATGAGCTTGGAATTCAACTTAATTTGTTATTAGTACTGAAATGTGTCTTACTAATTGAAAACTATCAACTTAAGATATGCACCAGGACTTTAGCTTTGATTATTATCATTAATCTATCATGACAATGGAATTTCATGTTAATCAGAACAATTTCTGGCAGCAAAAAGGACGAAAAAAGGAATTACAAGCTGCGTGTAATTTTTCTGTGCTAATTGCCTTCAGTATTCCCTGCAGTACAGGTGTGAGAGCTGGCTCTGTGTTACTCCAAGCAGCTGGCACTGCAGCAGGAGAGCAAGAGGCAGCAGGAGAGGATAACCTTGTTCCCACATCTCCTCCTGAGCCACCAGGGCAGCATCAGCATCCAAACCTGGCACTGCTTCCTGCTGTACCCAGGAAATCACCGCTTTTGAGGCATGGCTTCCTGCTGGGATGCTCCCTGAGCAGTGTAACACTGTGTTTACTCCTCTCATTGTCTGAGGATCCAGTTTTCACTGTACACTGTGGAAGTTGAAGAGGAAAAAAAAACATAGTTAATAAAAAACGCTTGGAATACCGGACATGGACATGCTGAAAAAGCCTTGTTTGAGTTCTGCACTGATGGGAAACATAAATTGAAGAGAAATAAGAGCTTTGCTTTGAGCACAGAAAACCACAGAAGCTAGAATGTACTTTTTTTTTTTGCTTGTGTTTATGTGTTTTGAACAACAGAATTCTCATTTTAAAATAGTTTGTTATTTTAGTAGAAGGTTTCTCCATCTAGCCTTGAAAACATCATCCAGCTGGATGATTTTAGTGAATTCATTGAAAACCATATAAAGTACATAAAATTAGTTTCTTGACAGACTGACTTTGGATGCAGATGGATCAGACAGTAGACCTTTACTTGCAAATAAGTGTGTTCACCTTGAGATTTTCTATTTAAGTGCAGTCACTATGCTTTAGATATCAGAAAAATAGCAAGCCATATGCTGGGAGAAAAACCTGAGGCAGAGCCACAATTAGGTGGAGAAGGAAAACTGGGCCTCATTTGTGACAATCAGCACTTGGAGAATAGTCAGGGAGTATGTTTTTCCTAACCTGAAGGTACTGACCAGTATAGAAGAATTCAAGAAATATTTTACAGATATGCAGACACCAAATTTTTGGTGTAGTCCAACCTACCAGCCTGGATAAATACGAAATTCTTAAACCATCCCAAACTAATTTAATTCAATTATTTATATTCAACTTGCACTGCAGCTATGTGCAATCAAACTTTCTTCCTGCTTTTAGTTGTGGTGAAAGTAAAAAAATAACAGTCTTGTATGAACATATTTACCTGCATGCACGCTCATGTGCCTGAGAGCAGGAACTCAGAGAACTTGTATCACAGTACAAATGAGTAAAACTGATAAAGAAATACCAAGGAAGAAAAATGAAAGTGTCTCTTGAAAACTATTTTTAAAAGAAAAAATATTTGAGGAAGTGGGATTCAAAGGCAGGAAGGTAAGGAAATGGAATTTTCCAAAAATATTCATAGGCAAGTTAAATTAAAATGTAGCACAGTCAACATAATGCAGAAAATCATCCATTTGGAAAAAAGAGTAAAAACATCTGGAACCACTCTCTGAGAGGTAACTGCTGTATCTATCATCCATCTCTTGATTTGTTTATCATGAGCATAATAGTGAGAAATATTTTCACATTCAGTAAGTCTGCAGTTTTGACATACTGAGTTTTTCTCTGGATACCGTGGAGCTCTGCTGACTAAATAGCTGAAATTAAGCTTTTTAATAAAGCATTTATCATAGTCATCCTATATTTTTCACACAGACAATATGGTTTGTGTCCTGGTTGAAGCAGTCCCTGTGTTAGGTCCTGTTGTTTGTATAACACTATAAAAACAAGTTTTATACAATTATTTCAAAGATGATTTTACATTGTATTTCTGTTTATACCCAAGAACATAGAAGCCAGTTTTTGAAATCAAGTACCAATAAAAGGTTCAATTCTATAAGGTGACTACAGCCTGTGAGAACTGCAGTTGTATAACAAAATGTATTTCTTGCTGTTACACAGGTTATTCAAGTTAGCAAAAGTAAGCATGCCACTACCATGGTAAATGCATTTGCTTCAAAACCACTTAAAGCACAGTGAAATACATGGGTTTAAAATGAAAACAAGACCTGTGCTTTCCATTTTCTATCATTGTTAACTAACTTCCTTCCATCATAAAGAATGCTGAACAAACTCAATTTAAGGCTTCCAGTCAGCAAGGATATGACTCATGCGGTCTTGAAACAGCCAGAGCCAAGGGTGACTTGACACTCAGAAAGTCTGGAAGACGAGGAGCTGTGAGTTTGAGTTTGGTGCCTTTTCTTAAGAAAATGTTTCCCTTTCCAGGATTACCTCTATTCTGTCTGGTTTTGTGGATTAATGATCTTTGGAAGTGTGCCACCTTCCTCCAGGGGCTTTATTGCCATCTAGGCCTTTGTGAGGATTACACACTGGGGAGTGGGGATGAGTGGGGCAGAGAGGGGTTCTCAGCCTTCCCTTGGGTTGTGTGGTTGGGGAGCTCTGCCATGTGACTCTGCTGCTTCATCTCCAGTCACAGGACACCTTGCAGAAATGAGCTAGTCACAGTAATAATCATGAAGCCACTTGATGATTTTCGCTACCTAAAATTCTTTTTTTTGATCAGCGCATAAAGTGGAAGTGTCTAAAGGAACAGGGCACACTTGACTGGAGGAGTCTTGCGTCTCTTTCTGTGGGGAGGTACAAGATGTGCAATGGTGGAAAAATAGGGCTGCAGGGAAGGGAAGTTTGGTCCAGGCAGTGATGTAACAGGAAGAGCACTGGCCCAGTCCAGCAGGATTACGAGGAGAGTTGACAAAACCTTTTCTCTCCCATCCTCATTCTTCCACAGTCATACCTGTGCACCCACATCTTCTCACTTCTGGTGGAATGTCATTACATGCACATGCACGGATGATATGGTGATACATATCCTTGGAAAACCCACAATGAAACTATTAACTGTCTTCATGACAGGCCTGGAAGGTGTGCAGTGATGAAAGACTAAGGCTGAACCAAGTACCAAAAAGCTGGGTCCTGTTGTCCATCTTGATATACTTCTCTGGGACAAGACCAGACACCAACTGCTTGACTACACCATGGTGCACTTTATGGAGGGAGGGAAGTTGCAGGGGCAGCCTCAACCTCACCATTTCCTTCACTGAATCACTTGGTTTTGGATGCTAAACTGGGAGTTATCAAGATGGTCTTTCAGCTGCACACCAAAATTGTGAGGCTGATACTTAAAATTCAAAGTAGATTATTTTATAAGAATGAAAAATCTACTTTGCTGGAGATAGTGCCATTCACCTCTAGGTTCTTCAGGTCTTCCTAAGAAGTAATGTCATGTGTTACTCATACCTGTATGAATGAAAGGTGACAACCATTCACAAATCACTGTTATCCTCAACCCAGGCTTCCTCCACTGCATGGTTTATTGTGTAGAAAGCACAAGATTTAGCATATGAGTCACTCTGCTTTCCTACACACCAATTATCAGTTCCCCCTTCTAAACCTCAGTTCCTGTAATCCCCCGACCACAATCCATCCCCACTGAGTAAGCAGCATCAGTCTAGAGCTCAGATCCAGTTGTCTGACGATCTTATGACATGGTCTGATGATCACCATGTGGTCAAGGTGGTTTCCAAACGCTACATATGATGTTTTGTGGTTCGGTGCTGGTATGTGGCAGCAAGGAATTCTACCAGCCTGCAGGTGCCTGCTGTGAGACATACTTGGTTCCCTTGAACTGGTTAGAAAATATAAGAATAGGTGGTCTGTGGATTTAGTTATTCATCTGAATCTTATACTAAATTTTAATACAGGAATTAGGGAAATGAAATGAGGATGTGTGTGCTGACGTAACAAATGTGCAGCCAGATGCCAAATGCTTTGGGTGCTTAGAATGAGTTAAGCGATAAGAGAACTGTAAGTGATGGAAAGGAAGTAGGTACAGCTAGGAAGAGGAACTGGTGAGTAAGCTGTTGCCTTAACTGCTTGCTTTCTGGCTGCTTATGGCTTGCACCAATAGAGTGTATAGGCTGTTGTCTTTAGCTCAGCATTAAGGAGCTTTTGTTTGGATGTGTCCCAATGCTCCTCCAAGCCTAGTTTACACTAAAATTTTATACTGGAACATTTACTTCATGAAGGTTATGTTTTTGTCAACTGTGATACAGCTGTCAGAGCATTGCAGATGGTTCTTCTACAGAAAGAGGAATAACCAGTATAAGGAAATGACTATTCTGCTAATCATGGAATCATAGAAGATCTTGAGCTGGAAGGGTCCCATAAGGGTCATTGAGTCCAATCCTATTCCAGCTGCTGTATTTGCATTAAAGATAAATAAAACCTTGATAAACAGCCTATGTAGAATAAAAACTGCACTGAAGCCTGAGCACTTCAGTACTAAAAGAACTGCAGCCTCACTAATGGTCTTTTGCTGATTTCACTGCACAAGTAGAGTTTGGTACTTTAGATCCCCAGTTTCCCATATGAAGAAGTAACAGCAATGTGATGTTCTGTGATTGAAAAACTTTCACCTCTGTCTTGTAACTTTCCTATAAGTGTATGACAAACCTCAGTGCACAGCCCAGATTGCCTTGTGGCCACAGACTTCTCCAGAGTCATTTCATCACAGTGCTCTCCCCAGCTTGGGTCTTTGACTCTCACATTCCTCTGCTGTGTGTGCACAACCGAAATAAGTAAATCACTCTTAACTTTCTCAAGCTGTCAGGAATAAATGCATCATTTAACATTACCTGCTAAGAACCTTGACTGTCTTGTGGTCAGACCTTTTTGTATTCCTGGTCTGCAAGTAAATCTGTATATATGTTTACTGATCACATGTCAGTACAAAAAATACAAATGTTAATGTTAATGGAAGACAGAGGCACATTCAGACATACTCCTACGAATGCTGTTCTAAATGATAGAGTTTCATTCCCTATTATTCAGAGTGGCTGTGAAAATAAAAGCCAGCTACTCACATATGAAGAAGTACTTCCTGATGAAATTATCTATGCCAAGAATAAGAACACTTCTTTTTAAAATAATTTCAAAAAAGGAGTATTCTTTCAAGCAAAAAACCACAAACCACCCACGTTACAGTTCCCAGCTAATATAAATTACATCCAGCTATGCACTAACTGCTAAAATTGTGCTTAAACCCTTATTTATAACCCGTCAAATAGCTCTCTCTAATTTACATTGGTGGAACAGGCCCTTACATTTGACTGAGCTCCCTCTGGTGGGTAATGGGACATTACTATTACAAAGCAGAGATACCTAAGAAAACACACAATTATGTTTGTCCAAGTGGAGATTTATTTATTTGTTTATAGCAAATAGTTTTTTATATAAATAGGTAAAGGTCAGTGTACAAATTTATCACTATCTGATCACTTCTGAAACTACCCAAAGAGTGATATCCAATATTTTTAAGATACTGGAGATACTTCAACAGCGGTATAGCTTTCAACAACACCTAATACTGAATAGCATCTAACAGGAGAACCCAAGTTAAATGAGTTCTGGCACCCTACAAAAGCTGAGAGGGCTCATAATTAAAAATTATTACCGAAAGAGGGTAGGTTTACGTAAGATATTTGGAAAAAATTCTTCTTTGTGAGGGTTGTGAGGTCTTGGCATAGGTAGCCCAGAGAAACTGTGGCTGTCCCATCCCTGGAAGTGTTGAAGGAAAGGTTAGACAGAGCTCAGAGAAACCTGGTCTGGTGAAAGGTGTCCCTGCCCATGGCAAGGGAAGTGGAACTGAATGATCTTTAAGGTCCCTTCCAACCCAAACCATTCTATGATTCTATCAATGATAGAATAAAATCTCTGCTTTGTCAAACTACTTTTGGAGCTCAGCTGGATTTATATGCCTAGAAATCTGGCCTATATGGCTTTAGACAGCAGGCACTTTGCAGTGCTTATTTAATGGCACAATAACTAAGAGTCAAATATGCTTTAAATAACACAGTACAGAACAATGGACAAACATGCCTCTTTTTTACTGGTAAATTTTAATATGCCTTAAATCTCATACACCCTGGTATTAATGAGTGACCATTTCTAAAAGAAAGCACAAGTGTTCTCTTCCTATTTTTCTCTTTGTATTTAGGTTAAGTAATCTGAATAGGGGAAGTGTCAGGCTTCAAGAGTGTCCTAAAGCATGGGCAAGGTTCCAACCACAGTTTGAGTTTCAACAACCCGAAGTGGTTGTGCTGGAATATTAGGACTGCTTTGCCAGTAATTAATTTGGTGGCTCTTGCACATTCCACAGTCTATTTGAACAAACTTGTTTCTGGAAATTTTGGGTTCCTAGAACATGCTGAAAAGAAAAAGAGCAGAAAAAGCACGCTACGAAGTTTGGTCTTCTACTTTAGCTGCTTCAGAATTCACCTTAAAGTAATAAAAATAAGTTTATGTTTTGTCATTTGGTTGAAATATTGTAAGAGGTAAAATTCTAGTTACACTGTATTTAAAGGTGGGACACGAAGACAAAAAATAAGGAGGATTTTACAAAAGACACCATTTTTACTGGCAGGTTTTGAAAGTTTTGTATCTCCTGAGTATGGCTGTATGTGCAGTGTTTTCAGATGTTTATGATATTCTTCTAATCTGTAAATTCTGTTCAAGGGAATTTCAACTCATGGTTTGATTGGCAGAGTAAATCTACCACTATATTACTATAAAGGAAATCATCACTGAATGTTTATCATTAGAAAGTGGCATTTAAAAGTTCTTAACATTGCTTTTGAAATGAAGGTGTCCAAGTCTAAATGAGCAAGACTGCCTGGTAAGAAATCAGCAATGCCATAAAGGCACCACATGGTAAACTGGATTTAGGCTCTGGTTCAAACAGCACTTACTGTGGGGCACTGTGCCCACATCAAACAAATCTCTGGAACATACACCTAACTTGAAGCAATGAGTAGTTCCCACTGATTTGCCAATAGGACTATTCAAAGTAGGTTTATTCATGCACTGAAGTGTTTTTCTGGATTGAGGCCAGAGAGACTGGTGCCTCAGTTTGAGCCTTGACTGTTTTGGGATTCATTGGAATTTAATTACATGCTTGCAGTTTTCAAACACTGTGCTGCAACAGGGCCTTTCCATTGAGCTGTCTGTCAGGGGGCTGAAAAGGTCTTCACAGCATCTCTCAGCAGGGAGATGCTTCCCTTGGTGTGGTGAGGTGCACGCAGAGCCTTCTCGCTGTGGCACCATGAGCTGGGCTACATCCACTTGTAGTTGCCACACAAGCCAGATGCTTGTCATGCAGAAGTGGTGAACAAAACATTCTCTTTGTCATTCCTGGTAAGCACATTTGTTCCCACTCACACAACTGCAGCCATGCCAACCCATATGAAGTGACTCTGTAGGGTCATTATATGAAACTATATGAGTTTAAAAAGAAAAAAAAAGCAAGCAAATACAGAAGAAAGGTCAAGTATTTCTAAAGCACTATAAAATACATTTTGAAATAGTTCCTAACTCACAGACTAACAGCAAAATACCACTAAAAATTTTAGAAATGCTCCTCTTGCTTTGTTTTTTGGTGAAAGATGCAGCAGAAATACTGGACTAGGACAAAAATGCTGTGGGTGTCTGTCAGATGGGCCCCATTCCTCCTCTTCTCTCTCTTCATATACCCTTCCCTGTTTTTCCAGCAAGAGGAGATAGCAGCTGCTTCAAGGATGAGATAGAGAAATAAAATGTTTCCCACAGTTGTGGTTGTGGCACCCTTTTGTTGCAGAAAGTACCTGCTGTTTTTAATGTAGGTACTGGGCAGAGGAGGAGTCCTTGGGTTAAAGGTGGGTCCTCTGCACTCCCCATGAATTGCTACTCAAATTTGGATGTGTGATAAGCAAATGAAATTTTTAGTTGGCATGTGGTAAGTAAAGACATAGAGCTAAAATATTTCCCAGCTGAATTTACTCTGTAACCCAAGAATTTTGATGTGTTGGCAACAATTCAGCACACAGATCTCTCTCCTCACAAATGCACACCTCACACAGGCATATGTGGACACAGACAATTTTGGTTGTGATTTCATCTTACAATTTGATTTTCCCGTGCTGTCAATACCATTCCTTTGGTGTTTATAAATTGTGAAGGAAGAATATATCAAGTTCAAACACAAAATAATCCAGTATCTGGACCTAGGAAGGAGGAAGACTGCCTTTAAATTTGGCTTGAATCTGTTACTACTTTATTGATTTGCTAATAAAAATCACCAATCAGTACTAATCAAAATTACAGCTTTTCCTCCTTATTCTCTTCCCCATTTCTTTACTTTTTCTTTTTTTTAACCTAGTCAGGAGTATTATTTAAAGATATGTCTACAAAAGATAAGGAACTCTGAGTGCCTTTATAAAATGTCAGATAGCAGTGAGCTCAGACCTATAATGACATGTACAACTGAATAAACAAAATTACTATTTCAGCATTTGGAGGTTTTAGTCTGATGATGCACTTTCCTGTTTCAAGAGAAGGATTTACTCAACATCTCTGCTGTAAGCAGAGGATTTATGAAGCACATCAGCTAGTCTCAGCCTTACTGATGTGTAATTGAGGACTTTTATGTAAAAACAAATAAAAATATTTCCACGCCCATTTAAATATTTATTAAACACATTTCTAAATACCATTTTAGTTATAAGGGTCAGTGCCAGCTAAATGATGAATTAGAAGAGGAGTAATCTACACTGGGCTTAGATTGCTCACTGTGAAGTCTGAGTTTACATAAGCAGCATGCAGAGTCTCTTGGGACTTCATTCTCACGGACTGGGTAACAATTAAAAAACCAAAGTAACAATTTTTTAAAATATTATTGTGTTGCTGCAATGAAGAAGTATGAGACACAAACTGACAGTTGTCTGTACTGTATGGACAATTATATTCAAGAAGAACTTGAGCTTTTTCAGGGTTCAACTTGCAGCTTCTTCCAATAAGGGGAAATCCTGGAGAAGGGCAGTAGATAAGGGACAGGACACTGCTTTCCCAACATGCTGAAAGAATGCTATTGCTTGGTGATCTGTGCTAAGAAATGCAAGAAATGTACCCTACAAATAAGTTTGCTCATCTGCACTCTGACCTCCAGAAGGTTTTGATGATGTCTCAGCTTAAGAACAGACAGCAGAGTAATAAAGATCTGGAAAGCTGTGCATGATAACCTTTGTGACAGGAAAAATGCGTCTTAGGGAACTCCCTTGGAAAACTGCTTGGAATCATTTCATTCATGTGCAGTGAACAGGAGAAGAAAAGCATGCGGTGGTTTCCTGCCAGTCCTCCTCTCCAGAGCCAGTCTGTCAGACCAAAACCCCCAGGATACATCTGCTGATTCATCTCTGGTGCTCCAAGAACTCCTGGAAACTCCAAGCAGGAGCAGAGCCCCAGGGAAGGGAGGGAGGAAGCAAGGGATGGAAAGAGGCAGGCAGGCATGGTGCCTGGGCTGCCTGGCATCCTTTGCTGTGCCCACTTTGCCCGTTCACTCTGGGCAGCTGATCTGCATTGCTATTTTTTTCAGTTGCTACTCCAGGTGATTTCTTCCTTGTTCTTGTTACTAATTTTCATTAATGTTGGGCTATGCACTCTGTGAAGTCAGCTCCAGATTTGTCCTTTCTTCTACCTAATTATTTCTGGAAACCCTGTGTACAATTTAACCATCCATCATTGGTCTGAGCCAATAGTCCTTTCTGATAAAGCAGAAATGTTTAATTTTAATGCTGTTTACTAACCCTCTCAGGGCTGAACTTTTCTGTTACTTGTTCTCTGCTAGAATTTTTGTTCCTCATTTCATTTTTTAAATTGAACCATTTCATTGTGTTTTGCATTAGAACTGCTCAAACTTTCTGTCAGAGAGCTCTTTCTATAGAAAAATTAACTTATCCACCAATGCTTTATTTAAAAAATATAAAACCAATGCTTTATTTTTAAAAAAAAGAAAGATTTAGTGGTGGCAACACAACTGTCTTAATGGCCAGTTCTTCCCTCATTGTAAGAGTTTGTTGCAATTAACTGCTTGCTTTATAATTACTCTACTTCCCAATCTCTTACAGACTCATTGATTTATTTTTCCTCAATGCTCTTCTGAACTCCTTTTTTCATCTTTTTTTTTTTAACTAACAGCATCAGGTTTTCTCCCTAGTACAAGCTTATTTCCCTCTGACAGTTTGTAGGGTAGGGAGAGGACTCTATCTCTGGTATGTCTGCTCTGGCACTGATATGGAGGCACCTTTCCTTTCCAGAACTCGTTTTCATAGAAGTTTGTTTTCTGCTTTTATCTGATAATGCAAACATATTTTGTATTTCAGCAGCTTCTGACTGTTGAAGTACAAAATATGCTGACTTTAAATTCAACCCACAACAGCACAACTTTTCTCAGCACTTCTTATTTGTTTTCCAGAGAAGTTTTTGGTTAACTAATTCTAATTCATTCCATCAGTGGTTAAACTTTATGTTTGCACTGCAAGGATATTCCAGGGCTTTATCTACCTAAATACCATTTTTCCCTTTGGATGAAGCGTCATTATTATATATATAGATATAGATGTATGTAGATATATATAGATATATATACACACACCCCATAATACTTGCTCAGCTATGATGGCTGTGTAGCCAATGAATCAAGGCTATCTTGGATTTGGAAGTTAGCTAGCAGTTGACAATACGTTGTATTTTGCTGTTTGAAACTCTGACAGTATCTGAAAAAGCTCAGTTTAATCCAAGCTAATTATCACATTTTTAATGGCCTGCTCCCTATTTTTTATAACTCATGAATTCCAAGCTTAAAATAATACACATGGATTAAAATCAAATCCAGGTGATATCTTCAGAAGAGCAATGTTTGATCAACACAAACAGGCTAATACCTGGAGAACTAATGGTCAGAAGGAGATGAGAAGAGCTAAGGAAAACTGATGATGCAAGTTTTGGTTTTTGTGGCTCTTTAGTAATTTCTACCAAAATAATTCAAAGAATGCCCAGAGGAATGCAATAAAAAGTCTTATCAGCTTCAGAGACAGTGTCCCCACCACCAGAAAATAGACTGAGGAAGTCAGAGGACACAGGCAGAGGATGAACCCTGATCCTGTCATGTTGCAAACCAGTTATTTCCCAGCAACTTTTGCAAAATTTTGTGAGTGGGAGGAGACCAAACAAGGGACAGAAACCTAGTGTTTGGGTACTGGAGCTCTCCACTTAATCTCACACTTCTAATTTTGAAATACAATTCACAGCCCTGAGGTGAGGGGCCAAGTCCTCTCTGTTTCCAGTGAGGTACCCCAGCCAGAAGGCTGCACTTTGTCAGAGGCCAGGCTTCACCTGTGCTCCTAGATGGGGACATTGCAAATGCCCGTCCTGCACCTCAAAACTCCAGCACTGCGCTTAATCAGGGGTGAGCATGCGGCTTTCCTGGGCTGTGGCTGGTCAGTGTGTGCACAGCCAGGACCACTGGAAGATGCTCAGGTCAAACAGGGAAGGATGGACCAAATCGAGCAGTGTGAGAAGAAACAAGGAATATACTCCTTGGTTTTGCATTTTGGATGTACGTGGAGGTCAGCTTTGGAAAACCAGGTGTATTTGTGTACCTCGATACACCCAGGCATATTTCCAAACTCCTCCCACAGAGCAGTATTTGCAGTTGTGCTACTCTGTCACCAGATCAGGGCTGCTGTTTGAACTGCTTTATCAATGCAGTGCTTCAAACACACCAGCTATTATGGAGTTGCCTCCCTCCCCTTTCAGTCCAGTTAATATTTTACTTCTTCTAGCTCCCCAGAAGAATCACTGAAGAGCAATACTTGCAAATAAAACCTACGCTCTTTCATTTTGCAGCACAAGTTTTTGCTAATGTCTTTGCTAATTATTTAGCTAGAGGCCCTGTCTAACCTGTGGGTAAAAGTGAAGCTAAAACAGTGACCCTTGCAAGGAAAGACACTGAGCACAGCAGGTCCCCCTGAGCCTGAGTTGTGCACCCCTGGAAAGTTCTGGGATGTGCTCTGCTTTCCCAGGGGTCACTGGCTTTCAGACTAAGAGCCTTGAAGAACAGGCTCCCCAGGGCTGTGGTCATCTGGCCAAGCCTGCCAGAGCTCAAGGGGCATTTGGACAACACTCCCAGGCACAGGATGGGATTCTTGGGGCTGCCCTGTGCAGAGTCAGGAGCTGGACTTCAAAGATCCTTTTGGGTCTCTTCCAACTAAGGATATTCTGTGATTCTGTGATTCTGTGATTCTGTGATCATGCTTTTCTTTGTCAGAGACCTCCATCACAGGCTTTACCTGGTGAAAATGCTGTCTTCCTTGACTGAGAGAAATATATTCTTTATTATCATTCATCAGGGGATTTATAGTACCAGTGGCATTGTGTCACCTTGCACATTAACTCACGACCTGGTTGTCCAAATGTTCTGGTAAATCACAGATTTCTACAGCAGCAGCAGCAGCAGCAGCCTGGTCTCCAATACACATGATTCTTTATACTACTCTTAAGACACATTGCAATTTAAGAAATATCATTAAAATATTATGTGACATTTAATTAAAGATAATTTTATATTTAATATTGAAAATAACGAGATATGAGTTAAGAAGTTGCTTCTAATGTTGATCTCTCTATTCTCACCAGCATCAGCAGTGTAAAAACTTGGCAGCAGTTGAATTCAAGCAACTGCACCACTTGTGATAATCGATAGTGTTATTTCAAAACCAGAAAGTACCTAGAAAATACAACTGACTCTTCAGCAGTTTTTTTCTGCTGCATCATTTCCACCGCAATTGGCAAATAACAAAAAAACCCAAGCAGGCTGTTCATGTCCTGGCAGAAATATGTTTTCCTTTTTCCTTTGCCCTATGCAACTGAAAACCTTAAACCCAAATCTATACTGCAATGTACGTTTGAGAAGTTTCTAGAAAGTTTTAAGTGGTTATCAAAAGTATTTCTCAGTTTCTGCACCAGCAAGTATTGATATCAATGGCAGCCAATTTTATATTAATAGAAACATGTGAAGCTTAGTCATCATGTCCTTACAAATACGACTGCTGGGAACATAAAAAGTTTAATGTTTCTTGTTGGAACAACAGCTACTAATCCGAATCAACATGCCTGTGATGACACATGACCTCTCTCAGTCAAACAGGCAAGATTTAGACAATGAGAGACAGAATGGGTAGGACCTCAAACTGTGTTTTATCTATAAATCATTTTACATTTCAGCTAATCTGAATGAACATTGACAGACAGGTTTAGAAGCCCCATATAAGGAAAAGTTGCAAAAAAGTAATTTTCCAAAGATGATTAACTTGATTATTATTATTTCACAAGGGAATTTTCCCAAAACTGGTTTTACACAAAATATCTGTTACTCCTTGTTTTTTGAGATTAGTGTCTGGAAGTTTCCTTCTTATTCTGCTATATTGTTTCAGTTTGTTAAATCGCATTGTGCCACCAATGAAACTGCCAAGTGGTATTATAATAGCACAGATCAGAACGATGGAGAAACGTTTCTCTGACATTTCCTGATATGCAACAGAACAGGGTATGTTTTGAATAGATTTTTAAAGGCTTCTTCACTCATATCTTAGTGGGGCTACTCTTCTACTTATGTGCAAGTGCTCTGTTAAATGACTAAGTGTTAGCAGAAGAGGGACTCAGCCCATACTATATTCCATTTTACTCTCTCCTTGGAGTATTTAACTCAACAATCCTAGAGCTGTATAATTTTGCATAAACATTCCTTACATAGGCTGTAAGTGCCAGTCCCAAAGCCTACATTCCCAGATGCAGAGGCAGTTGATTTGCATTCCCAAATCCTTCTGTTATGTTTGTCATTTTACTTCAGAAACACTGTTAAAAATGCCCCTGTATTGTTCACCCTCATCCACACCTCGTGATCTATTAATGAGGAAGGAGTCACTACTGTGTATTTATGTACAATTTCTGCATGTATTTATTAAATTCACCTTCAGAGAAAAACATCTAATTTTGATTCATCTAAGGCATGTGAGGGAGCACTCTGAGCTGAAGGCTTGTGTCTTATCAGGTCCAAACCTTACTGTGCTCTGCCGTGGCTGCCAGCAGAGATGTAAACAAGTTGATCCTAACTTGAAAAACTCTACCTGAACTCCAGAATCCCAAATTTTCCAAGTACACCCACCCACAGACAACAGTCTTACACAAAGCCTTACTACAACCAGCTACGTAGTGGGACAGTCCTTGAGTCAATACAGCTGGAATTTGTGAGACAGAGAGAAAGAGGAGGATTTTGTAATGGAGAAAAGAATCACAGGGACACAGGAAATACTAGGAGAAAATAAATCTCCTAAGCAAAGCAACAATCAGGAATCTCCTTACAGGAAATTCAAGTTTGTAGGTCTCTTTATCAGGGAGAAAGTGGGCAAAGAAGGACCCACAAAAACTGGATTATCTCCCAGTCTTTTGGTAGTGTGGCAGCCCTTCACTTTCACACTCCTTTTCCTCAACCTTCCAAATACTTGCTGAGAGGTAAAACGCCAACATGTAACTAAGCCAGTCTCTCCTGGGGACTGGAAACCCAATGTGAGCTCTGCAAACAAGAGATAGGGGCCAATTTCAGGAAAGATACAAAATTTGCAAAAAACTGTCACCAATATGCCCACAGGCTGCTTTTCACCGCTGCACTCAAGCCTAGCATATGTTTGACCTTTCTGGATATCAAACCAGTCCCAAGGCATACTGTAACAGTAGGCTGCTGCACAATCCTGGATGTATTTTAAAAGCCTTCATTGACTTTTTCAGGTGCTTTTTTGCAGACTGTTTTGGAAAGGTCTCAGGCTGTGGAAGTTCTGACTGGAGCAGCACCCAAGCTCCAACAACACTCAAGACCTGCACTGTCATTAAGAGTGACATTTCCATGTTTGTCTGGGAAAAAAAGCAAGCTTCAAAACTGTTTGAATCATCAGGTTTTTGCTGAGGCACTTTGGCCTATTTCAGCCTTCCTTTAGTACTTTATCCCTGTTAAACAAAAGCTGAGGGAGGACCTTAGCAGGTAAAATACCAGAAGGGATGGTAGAGAGATGATGGACATGGGCTCTTCTCAATGGCATCCAGTGACAGGCAGCTGGCACAAACTGGAACACAGGAGACTCCATCTGAACATCAGGGAATCCCTTTTCCTTGCAAAGGTGACCAAGCGCTGGCACAGGTTGCTCAGAGGGGCTGTGGAGTCTCCATTTCTGGAGGTTTCTCTTTGATACCCAAAAGGTTTCTAAAAAAAGAGTGTGAGTCTCCTGCAGTCCTGATCCAACCAGACTCCTAAGGTGTGGATCCTGAGCTGTGCAAAGGAGAGAGAGGAAAAGTGCGAACAGTAAGAAATTCACTGATTATTGTGTGCTAAGATATACCTCATAAGACAAAAAATTAGCCAAGAACCAAGTTATCAGGAAATGACACTGTATAATCAGTTCCATCAGTTCTATAACAAGTTCCAGATTTGCAAATGCACTTTCCAATTGTCAGCTTGCTGTTTTCAGCAACTTTCATCCTCTGACAAGCACCAACCACTAGTTTGTGCATCATCCAACGATCTGGTTTTGAGAAGCTATCACAGCCAGTACAGAGAATTGCAGGCTTATGTCTCTCTTTTTTTTCCTTATTTTTCTTTTTTAAAATTTTTTTTAATTTTTAATTTTCATGTTGATGGCAGTATCTCCTTGTGCATCTGATTTGCACTAGGTTACTTTTTGCTGTGTGTTGCAGTTCTGGTGACTTTCAGGGAACTAACCTGGAGATAAAATCAAAAGTAGAGTTAAAATTGGCCTCCTTTTCCCTTCAGTGGAGTTGAGTGCTTAAACCATGACTCATCATGACTTGCAGTCACACCCAGGCCCATGATGACTGGCCAGTCCTGAGAACAGAAGGCAGTCCAGATAGACACAGCAGACGGGTGAAGGTTGGCTCCCTCCTCTTACTGGGTCACCACAGTGACAAACAAACCAGCAATCACCTGGTTTCTCAACTGAGGTTCCAGCTTGGTAATGAGTCCCAGAAACTGAACAGCCTCTGTTGTGGGGCATTTTAATGTGCAGCTCTAGACAGAAGTAGATACTGAATCAATTTTTCCCCTGCTATGACAAATGGGAAAATGTACAACGTCAGAAAAATAATTCACCTTTACTGAAAGCTGTAACAGGAGAGTGACTATGTCAAAGTCAAACTGTTTTATTGGCAAGTCATTGCATAATAATACATGAATAGCAGGTTACAATAAAACCTTATGTTATGAAATTAAAACTTAGCCAAGTGTTTGAATGCACAGTATTCTTTCCTACTTTTGGTATGCTTTCCAGCTTTAGCCAGGTCTTCAAATACATCATTCACTTTTGTAATCATTCTGTGTAGCACAAGCAAGGTGGGTGATCATAAAAAAGAATTTATTTAAGCTTCATAAGGTCCTTTAAAAATTATGTTATATCATCCTCCAAAATATGTGTTACTTTATACCACTGTCAGACACCTCCAAAAGCAAATGCAATTTCATTGTTCTCACTTCTGATCCTCATATATTCACAGTAGCCCTCAGACAGCCTAAGTATAAGTAATTCAGAGGTTTTGTACCAACAAATGTTAAAATTAATCTTTCTTCAGGCATTAGACTCAAAAAGAAAAGATGTTTTATTTCCATATTTTCTTTCAGAGTACTTGAACTGTTTCAGTCTGGTGCCTGAAAAACCTAACCTTTTGAGTCATTTAACCAGTGTTTGTGTTGTTCATCTGTCTGTCTTGGTTGCGTCTGACCCCTGGGATGATTGCAATAAAAAAACATTCAGTTGTTCTTTCTTTCCTTTCTTCACTATGACTCAACATCCTTCTCCTCTCAGGGGTATGACTACAGTTCACAGGGAATAGGTCCAAAGTTTCAACATTTCAAGTGTCTCACCCATAAATACTTTCATCATTTAAGAAATCTCTGGGTACCTTCTTGCAGATATACTGAACATTCCCTGGGTTATAGGCTGGGATGGGGGGGGGTTAACATTCTTCTAGAGGAGCAACAAACCAGTTCTCCAGATAGCCCAGATAATGAAGCACTAAGGAGTAGACTTCTGGCTTAAAGCAGTTCAGAGTGGAAGCAATAACCAGATACGTGTGGGAATATTGCACTACCAGCAATTAATTCTCCTAAACTAAACATATGCAGAGGGGTCATCCCAAATTGCTGCTTCAGGAGACTCTCAATAGACTGTATTATAAATTAAAGAAAACAGATGGGTTCTTCCCACCCTAGTAGTTTGTTTTGTGAAGAGATGACTCTTTTCCTCCAGCATGACCCCTTCAAAGGGGATGGCACAGGGAAACAGTGGGGTCTGTTACGCATTTAGTCTGTGCTCCTCTGAATGCACATCCTCAGTCCCCTGAGCATCAGGTGTTTCACCAGCTCTCCCTCCATCTTCCCAAACTGCTGGTGTTTCCATCAGTCCGTGTCTGGATATGCATCTGGCTGGAAACTAAGAGCCTGCTGGTTCCCAGATCAATCGGCTCAGGCATTGCTGTCTGACAAAATTACAGCCATTGACAGTGTTTACTCCAAGCTTCCAGGAAGGCAAATCCATTTTTCATCAATAAATAATTTTCCTTTTTAAAGTACCCTTATGAGGCTTTTTTAGCTGTCCTGCTGCAATTCCCTTTCTTTGGTCTTTTCATACAGCTCCCCCAGCCTATCTAAGCAGACCTCTTTTTTTTCTGCAGCTAGACACTTAGAAATGTTTCCCACCTTTTGGCATTGTTATACATGGTTTATATCCCTTCTCATGGAATCAAAAATCATTCTCATTCTATTCAAGAGAAGAAGTCTCTTTTTTCCCCATTGAAATGTTACTGCTAAATTTAAGGATGATGGCTTTAAAAATTATATCTGGGGAAAAAAAAGAATACAAACCAGATTTAACTGAGATACTAGTTCTGATTTTAAGATTTGATGTGAATCTGGACCATATTAGCTGTAGGTTTAAGAGAATCACCCTTACAATTGCATTTTGAGACAGTTTACTAGAATAGGTCTTACTTCTGGATAGAAAGCATTTTTTTCTCATTTTTTGTAAAGAGGAAATGTAAAAACATTTTCCTATGATTAACACCATGCTTTCCCAGGATGAACAAAAGACTTTTGTAATCGAGAAACCACAAAAAATAAGCATGTGTGTTCCCAAGGATTAGAACAGTATTACAAGCATGCAGCAGAAGACGGTATGGAAATAAAT